>NC_133328.1:315942954-317142954 GCF_042186555.1 Aquarana catesbeiana
CCTTGCGCAAATTTGGCCGTGCGTACGGCCCATAATTGCCATCATAGTCGTCTTTGTGAAGAATGGCCACCATCTCCACCATCTCTTTAAAACTCATATTAGAGGCCTTAAATCTAGGCCTCATAGATTTCGCTGACGTTCCTGCCTCCGGGCTGTCTCCACTACCTGAGGTCGTCAACATTTCAGGTGTCTCCACCATTCTTTAACTCCACTACGCGCCGTAACAAAAAATGGGCGGAGAACATGAGTTAAAATCGAACGTCAGGGGCGGGCGACGCAGGCGGAGTTTCACACATGCGTAGTGTATAAAGAGGGGCCTTGCGCACGTGTCGTACGTACGTTCTGTGCGTCGAATTAGGGGGCGGAGAACATGAGTTAATTTCGAACGTCAGGGGCGGGCGACGCAGGCGGAGTTTCACACATGCGTAGTGTATAAAGAGCCTTGCGCACGTGTCGTACGTACGTTCTGTGCGTCGAATTAGGGGGCGGAGAACATGAGTTAATTTCGAACGTCAGGGGCGGGCGACGCAGGCGGAGTTTCACACATGCGTAGTGTATAAAGAGGGGCCTTGCGCACGTGTCGTACGTACGTTCTGTGGTAGGTGATAGTGGACCTGGACGTTACAAAACGAAGGTAATTTTAGATATTTTTTTTTTTTTTTTGGTTTTTATGGTCATGACTTTGTAGCAAGCGGCCTATATGGCTTGATAGATTGATGAGGCCTACATAGGGAGAAGATGATGAGGGGTTAGCCGAAACCTATAATAAAAGTGTTTTTTGTCTTGTGACTTCATCTTTTCCAGATATAATGAATCCCCTATTTAAGGATCCAGAGTTCCTTACATCTTTTATTTCCAAATATCGAGAGATGAGGAATTTGTGGGAGGTGAAACACCCTCAGTATTATGCTAAGCATGTGAGGAAGTCAACGCTGGAGAGACTTCTGGCCTTTGTCCAGGCGACCATCCCGGAAGCAACAATGGAGACATTGCTCAAGAAAATTGGGGTCTTGAGGAACATGTATAAGAGGGAGCATAAGAAGATCCAGGAATCAAGGAGATCAGGAGCATCAGCAGATGATGTTTATGTACCCAGGCTGTGGTACTACAATCAACTCCGTTTTCTGGATGACCAGAATGAAGCCAGGCCATCACTTTCAACCCTTCCCTCCACCCTTCCCTCCACCCTTCCCTCCACCCCAGCAGAGGCTGATGAGGAGCAAGCTGGGTCTTCCATCCTGGATGAACCAGATATGACCATCTGGAGTCAGGTAAATTATTTTAACAAATATTTACTGTACTAATATTAATGATGTTAACTGGATGTTATAATTGTCTAAAATAATTTGGCACTCAAAATTGGGTATACATATCAATTGACAGTAGTGGCTAAATATGTTTGGCACCTGCTTGAAATAATTAGGGTGTCTGATTAGACTCTTTTATTAAAGAGAAGTATTCACATTGAATTTGCTATTCATGAGAAGCAAACTGTGTGTCATTGATGAACCCCAAAAAATATACTCAAACTATTGTCCTTTTTTTATACACAGGATGAGTCCATCCAGGAGGAATGTGGGGAAAGTGGCAGGCAGGAGGAGACCGGGCCCATGGACAGCCTGGAGGAGGCCGGATTCACCATCATCCTGGAGGAGGCTGGGCCCAGTGTCAGGCAGGAGGTGGCTGCTCCTAGTGAGGTGGCTGCTCCCAGTGAGGTGGCTGGGCCAAGTGAGGTGGCTGGGTCAAGTGAGGTGGCTGGGCCCAGTAGGAGCCTGACCGAATCCCAAGTGCCTCCCCTCCACCTTCCCAAAAAAAGGGCCAGGAAGGGGATGGTCACACAGGACGCATCCCTGCGCCTCATGCAAGAGGCCACCCGTTTTTTAAGGAGCCCCCCCGAAGCGGAAGAATCCTATGGCTGCTACTTAGCCAGCAGGCTTCTTCAGATGAATAGGGAGCAGCGCCTCATTTGTGAGCGCCTATTTGGGGAAACAATCCATAAGGGGCTGCAGGGCACGCTAACACAAAACACCCAACTACATGAGGCAGCCCCCCCTCCTCCTCCTCCTCCTCCTCCTCCTCCTCCTGCCACAACTGAAACACCAGAGCCACAGCCTCAAAAGAAGGCTACAGGGAAGGCTGCAGGGCAGCGTGGAGGAAAGGCTGCAGGGAAGAGAAGAAAATGATGACCTGGGTTCAGTCTGGTCTGACAGAAGACGCAGGCTGTTGTAGGACCACAGTCTGGGGACATCTAGATCATCTGCTGGTGCTGTTGATCTCTGGGATTCTTGGACCAGATTGTGCTCCCTCTTATATGGACTCCTCAAGATCCCAATTTTCTGGTACACCGACTTTTTCCAGCGTTGACTTCCTCTTTATTTTATTTTGACCATGAATAAATGGATATTTTTTGAGTTTAGCAAAAGACTTTATGTGTTTTCTTTGAAATCATTGATTTTACACACAATGTTAAATTAACAAGGGACAACAATCTCATTGAGTTTGAAAAAAAACACACCAAAAATACATTACTAATGTTAATAATGTTCAAGTGGTAAGTCTTGAAAATCAAAAAAATTACGTAACCAAAAACGGTGCTTTGGGTTAACTTTATCTAAAAACTAAAAAATAAACACTATAAAAAAAAAAAATAAGAATGGGTTCTTTGTGTTAACTTTACAAACCTAAAAAAAAAAAAAAAAAAAAAAAAAAGGGGGAAAAAGTATTATTAGTATGGAAACATTGTTTTAAAAAGGCATACTATATCATTCATGAGATCAAAGAGAAAAAGAATCCAGAAATCAGTTTGGGAGAACTCTGATTATGAACAGCAAAACACCTTCGTTCTTTAGAGCCTTCGTAAAGAAGAAATAAAATGCGCTGCATTGAACGATCACAGATTTTGCAGCGTGATGAATGTGCTACCTACAATACGAACACTAGTTTTACTAGACCGAGTGCTTCCGTTTAGTTTTTGCTTATGAGCATGCGTCGTTTTTTTGTCCGTCGGACTAGCATACAGACGAGCGGACTTCGGGGTCCGTCGTACTTACGACGTAAAGATTTGAAGCATGCTTCAAATCTAAAGTCCGTCGGATTTTAGGCTAAAAAAGTCCGTTGAAAGTCCGGAGAAGCCCACACACGATCGGATTACCAGCCAGCTTTAGTCCGTCAGCGTCCGTTGGACTTTTGTAGACGAAAAGTCCGACCGTGTGTACGCGGCATAAATCTCTACTTGAGGAGAACCAGAACTGCCAACTACAAGAGGCTTAATACACAAGAATTCACAAAAGTAACCTCGCTAAACTATAACTGCAACGTGATTCATTATTATATAGCACCGTCTAGTAGTGTGCTGGGGAGGTTAGGTAAATTTGGGCAGGCCTGGCTGGTTGCTAGGCCTGTTTGTTTTCATTCTGGGTTGGGAGAGGCTCAGAGTAGTGCTAGGTGACTCACAGGTGACTTTACTAGGACCGCCTACTTCTTTCCAATAGTTTCTGGTACTTTCTGGAAAGAGAGGGGAGGTGGAGTCACCTGGGGTGTTCTAGGGAGCCCTGACCAATCCCCAACTTGGATTGGCAGGAGGCAGGCCTCCTCAAATACCCTGGGTCAGCCCAATGTGGGGGGGGGGGGGAGTTGTCGGGTGGAAGAGCTGGAGTGAGAGAGTGCTGAGGCTGTCGGGGGGGCCTTTTTAGGGAGCTCCCCATTCTGGGGTGGGGAGTGACCTTGGGCCTGGGTTTGGGTGCAGTCGAGACCACTTTCAACACGTGAAAAGGTCCTGGACCGGAGGCACAAGAGAGAGCAAGGAGAGGACAGCGGGAAAGTGCACTGCTAAAAGACTCCAGGGAGGACAACTGGTCACAGCCAGGAGGGCTGGTGAGTGAGGCACAGTCAGGAGGCACGCTGGGGAGGACTGGGAGCTTGCAGTCAAAGATGGGTGCAGAATCAGAGGAGTGGACTGTGGTATGGGCAGTGGAAAAAGGCAGCTGCAGCCAGGAGGGCTGGCAGGGCCTGAAGAGGGCAAGCTGGGATCAGTAGCCATAGTTAGGACAGCTAGCATGAGGTCTTTCTACCATATTTCTCTGTTACAATCATAGGGGCCCGCTGTCCCTGCTTGAAAAGGGCAGTTGCTAAGGCATGGCTGAGCAAGTGTCAGGCCTAACCAACAAATATGTGCTAGCTGATCCTGGGAACCAAGTGTCTAAGAGTACCAGTCTGCAGCAAGTGATGTGCTGGAGGTGTTGGGAGTAATAAGCTTCAAACAAGAGTATAGAGGAGGAAGCTGAAGGAGTATGTACAGGGAGTGTACATAGTTTGTCCCCAAGATAAATTGCTGTTGATTCACGCTGGGCATCACATATCTCTTATCACCATCCAAGTTATACCCCTCAATAAAAAACAAATAAAACAAAGTTTACTGACTGTTTCAAGTCTCGATGTGCCTGAGATTAAATGCTGGGCTCGGCAGGGTGACAGACAATCCAAAATTTTCAGCAGCCCCTGTGGGGCTACAATTAAAATGAATAAACACCCACATTTTTAAAATATCTCTGGCTAAGACTGCTCATTCATTACTTAGAGAACTGTTAGCCCTCATTCACATTGAATGCGGCTTTGAAATCATGCAACTTCATCTGAAATTGCACAATTTCAAAGCCGCATGTTACTGTGGCTTGGAAGACATCTGTGTGGGTTCATGCACAAATGTCTATGAAAGTCGAATCCGAAATGGGCTACTTTTTCAAATCAATGTGGCACCGCAAAGTTGGCATCACACCGATTTGAACACTGCCATTGGCGACAATAGGCTGTGACTTGCCATGCGATTTGACCTGAGAGAAAAATGGTGACAGGTGAGAGATCTCCAACTGATTGACAGCCTCCACTCTGTTCCTGTGTGGAGGGGGGGGGGGTGTTAAATTCCCTCCAATCAGCTCTCAGAGCTCTCCTCACTGATGTCAGAGCTGAGAGAGCCTGTGTAAATTCTGCCCTTTGAATGCATATAGGGAATAGACTGATGTAGATAAACAGGTACAACTTATGTAGGGAAATTTGTTTTATCTCTTTGTAGCACCTGAGGCCAGTCACTTCATTGAGGACACAGAGATGATCCGTGGGGCCCCTATACAGGATGACTCTGCATCAGCGTGGCCCCTGTACAGAATCACTCTGCATCAGCGTGGCCCCTGTACAGGATGACTCTGCTGAATGGTAAAATGATCATACTTTTTGTTTCCCAGATAAATATCACCATCACTCATCTTCTCTCATTGTGCCGTGCCATTATCCATAGCAAGCTGTATCATCCTTAGCAACCCGTGTCATTATCCATAGCAACCCGTGTCATTATCCATAGCAACCCATGTCAATATCCATAGCAACTCTTGTCATTATCCATAGCAACCCGTATCATTATCCATAGCAACCCGTGTCATTACCCATAGCAACCCGTGTCATTATCCATAGCAACCCCTAGCATTATCTATAGCAACCCATGTCATTATCCATAGCAACCCTTGTCATTATCTATAGCAACCCATGTCATTATTCATAGCGATCCTTGTCATTATCCATAGCAACCTGTATTATTATCCATAGCAACCCATGTCATTACCCATAGCAACCCGTAGCATTATCCATAGCGATTCTTGTCATTATCCATAGCAACCCGTATCAGTATCCAAAGCAACCCCTGTCATTATCCATAGCAACACCACACTGAAATGAATGGGAGGTGGTTTTCAGGCGCTATTTCTAGCGCTAAAACGCCTGAAAACCGCCTCAGTGTGTAAGGGGTCTTACGGATACCCAAACCCCCAAATTCCACCCCTCCCTCCACTGACAGACCCTGGCCCAACCCCTTCAAATACCACCCCTCCCCCCATTGACAGACCCCCACAGGCGGTGCCTGGCTTCAGTGGGGCTCCACTGAATCATCACATAGGGAACTCTTTGTCCCTTATGTGATTGAAAAAAAAGGTAAAGAGGAGCTCCACCCCTCCTCCAAAAATGAAAAGTCAGCAGCTACAAATCCTGTACAAATCCTGTACTGCTGACTTTCACTATTAGGGAACTTACCTGCCCAGGCATCCAGCGGTGTCCTCACCCGAGCCAATTCTTGAATCGGCTCTTGGGTGCTGGCGCTGTCATCTTGGCTAAGGGAAACCAGCAGTGAAGCCTTGCGGCTTCACAGCCAGTTTCCTACTTCACATGCGCAAATTGAGCTGCGCTCTGCGAATGCTCCAGCTTCGGGGGGGAAGGAGGAGGGGGCCGAACTTCAGCCAGAACTGGGAGTGGGTACCTGTCAAAACCAGGTAACCGCTCCCCCCCCAAAAAAAAGGTGCCAAATGTGGCAGCGGAGGGGGGAGGCAGACAAGCAGAACTTCCCCTTTTGGGTGGAGCTCTGCTTTAAGCAAAAAAATATTTTTTTTTGCAAACAAATACAGTTACACCCAAGCACATAAAATCCCCTACCCAAAAAATTTAGAGCCCCCCACCCCCACATATACGCATGTACGAATGCAAACACACGCGTCAGCGCTTGAAAACGTGGATTGCGATTGCGAGAGCAATAATTCTAGCACCAGACCTCCTCCATAACACTAAACTAATGACCTATAGGGGGCTTTTTAAGTGTCGCCTATAGAAAATATAGTGTACCGAAGTTTGTCATTTCACGGGCACACGCAAATTTAGGATTTGACATGTTGAATATCTATTTACTTGGTGCAACCTCATCTTTCATATTTTACCAAAAATGTGGGTAATTTATTGCATTTGTTTCCCTTTAAATTCACTTTAGTGTGTTTTTTACTAAAATGTAGCGTTTTCAAGACATTTGCGGTAATATCATGTGACATTAAAAAATGGGAACTACCACTATTTTATTCTCTAGGGCAGTGTTGTGAACCTTGGCACCCCAGATATTTTGGAACTACATTTCCCACAATGCTCGACTACACTGCAGAGTGCATGAGCATCATGGGAAATGTAGTTCCAAAACATCTGGGGTGCCAAGGTTCGCCATCACTGCTCTAGGGGGTCTGCTTTCAGAAAATATATCATGTTTGTGATTATTTTAACCACTTCCCGCCCGCCGTACGTCCTATGACCTTGACTTTAAGCGGGTATATCTGAATGATGCCTGCAGCTACAGGCATCATTCAGATATCGGCTTTTTCAGCCGGCGATTCCCAGCCTAGAGGTGAGATGGGTCTTATTGACCCCAGATCTCACTGTAAAGAGGGCCGATCATGCCATATTCCTATTACAAGGGATGTTTACATTCCTTGTAATAGGAATAAAAGTGATCAAAAATTTTTTTATTTTTTTTTAAAAGTGTCAAACTAAAAAAAAAAAAAAAAGTGGAATTAACAAAACAAAAATTTTTTTAAAGCGCTCCTGTCCCCGTGTGCTAGCACGCAGAAGCGAACGCATACGCAAATATGAATATGAATATGAAAATGATGTTCAAACCACACATGTGAGGTATCGACATGAACGTTAGAGCGAGAGCAATAATTCTAGCCCTAGACCTCCTCTTTAACTCAAAACATGTAACCAGTAAAAAAAATGTTAAAGCGTCGCCTATGGGGATTGTTTAGTACCGAAGTTTGGCGCCATTCCACTAGCGTGTGCAATTTTGAATCATGACATGTTAGATATCTATTTAATCTGCGTAACTTCATCTTTCACATTATGCAAAACAAGTGGGGTAACTTTACTGTTTGTTTGTTTTTTTTTAAATTAAATTGTTTTTTTTTTCCCAAAGAAACATGTTCGAAAAACTGCTGCGCAAATACCATGCGAGATAAAAAGTTGCAACGGCGTTCCGTCGCCGCCATCTTGCTACACCCCACACTCGGCCACAGTAAGGATATACTAAGAAGGGGGAAAGTGGACATGTTGTTAAACCCACCAGAGTTCTGCATTTTACACGTATTTATAACAGTAAAGTGAGTTTCTATAGAGAAATACAGTACTTAGAACTCCGTCTGACTACTTAGATGTTGAATTTTAAAAGCAGCGAACTTCTGTCAGATTAGCAAATCTGTGAGATGAGCAGGGTTGCCGGCGGCAACGGAACGTCACTTCCGTAGTAAACTGCGACGGGTCGCTGAATATGTCGTTACGTCGTCCACCCCCATCAGTTGTGTCAATTGAAAGCTTGTGACATTAAAGTTAATTGAAAAATAAAAAAGAGGAGTGGAGGCCACATGTTTCCTATGAAACGTGGAGCTCCAGTCTGCAGCCAGACTCCTCTCCCCCTCTCTCCTCTGGCCCCTCCTTTTACTGGACCCCGCCCCACTGGCTGGTTGTTATGGGAACCAAGAACACGCTGTCGCCTCTCCCCCGCCCCCCCTGAAAGTCCCGTAGTTTAGTCTCACGAGACTCGCTCTCAGTTGGGGGGCCCTAATGTGTAGTGACTGGGGGGACTCTAATGTGTAGTGACTGGGGGGCCCTAATGTATAGTGACTGGGGGGGGGGGGGCTAATGTGTAGTGACTGGGGGGACTCTAATGTGTAGTGACTGGGGGGCCCTAATGTGTAGTGACTGGGGGGACTCTAATGTGTAGTGACTGGGGGGCCCTAATGTGTAGTGACTGGGGGGACTCTAATGTGTAGTGACTGGGGGGCCCTAATGTATAGTGACTGGGGGGGGCTAATGTATAGTGACTGGGGGGGCCCTAATATGTAGTGACTGGGGGTCCCTAATGTGTAGTGACTGGGGGGCCCTAATGTGTAGTGACTGGGGGGACTCTAATGTGTAGTGACTGGGGGGGCCCCTAATGTGTAGTGACTGGGGAGACTCTAATGTGTAGTGACTGGGGGGGCCTAATGTATAGTGACTGGGGGGGGGGCTAATGTGTAGTGACTGGGGGGCCCTAATGTATAGTGACTGGGGGGGGGGCTAATGTGTAGTGACTGGGGGGCCCTAATGTATAGTGACTGGGGGGGGGGCTAATGTGTAGTGACTGGGGGGACTCTAATGTGTAGTGACTGGGGGGCCCTAATGTGTAGTGACTGGGGGGACTCTAATGTGTAGTGACTGGGGGGCCCTAATGTATAGTGACTGGGGGGGGCTAATGTATAGTGACTGGGGGGGCCCTAATGTGTAGTGACTGGGGGTCCCTAATGTGTAGTGACTGGGGGGGGGCCCTAATGTGTAGTGACTGGGGGTCCCTAATGTGTAGTGACTGGGGGGGCCCTAATGTGTAGTGACTGGGGGTCCCTAATGTGTAGTGACTGGGGGGGCCCTAATGTGTAGTGACTGGGGGTCCCTAATGTGTAGTGACTGGGGGGGGCCCTAATGTAGTGACTGAGGGGGGCCCTAATGTGTAGTGACTGGGGGGGCCCCTAATGTGTAGTGACTGGGGGGGCCCCTAATGTGTAGTGACTGGGGGGGTCCCTAATGTGTAGTGACTGGGGGTCCCTAATGTGTAGTGACTGGGGGGGCCCTAATGTGTAGTGACTGGGGGGGTCCCTAATGTGTAGTGACTGGGGGGGCCCTAATGTGTAGTGACTGGGGGGGCCCTAATGTGTAGTGACTGGGGGTCCCTAATGTGTAGTGACTGGGGGGGGCCCTAATGTAGTGACTGAGGGGGGCCCTAATGTGTAGTGACTGGGGGGGCCCCTAATGTGTAGTGACTGGGGGGGCCCCTAATGTGTAGTGACTGGGGGGGTCCCTAATGTGTAGTGACTGGGGGTCCCTAATGTGTAGTGACTGGGGGGGCCCTAATGTGTAGTGACTGGGGGGGCCCTAATGTAGTGACTGGGGGGGCCCCTAATGTGTAGTGACTGGGGGGGGCCCTAATGTAGTGACTGGGGGGGCCCTAATGTGTAGTGACTGGGGGGGCCTAATGTGTAGTGACTGGGGGGGCCTAATGTGTAGTGACTGGGGGGGCCCTAATGTAGTGACTGGGGGGGCCCTAATGTAGTGACTGGGGGGGCCCTAATGTGTAGTGACTGGGGGGGCCTAATGTATAGTGACTGGGGGGGCCTAATGTGTAGTGACTGGGGGGGCCCCTAATGTGTAGTGACTGGGGGGGCCCTAATGTAGTGACTGGGGGGGCCCTAATGTGTAGTGACTGGGGGGGCCCTAATGTGTAGTGACACCAATGAATGGGATCCATTTACCAGTGACATCAATGAGTAGGACCTCCAATGTAATGGGGGAATTTATACTGACCTCCATCATACAGCAGAATGTATAGTGATCTGTAGGGTGTCATTCACACAGGTGTTGGGTCTGTATTCAGTAATCTGGCCGCTGGGGGGGGCCTCTGTGCAATCAGAACGAATGTCTGTCTATGCAGCCGCTGAGCCCCCAAATACTGACATGGGCTGTAATATCAGGGGACACAACCATAGAGGAGATACTAGGACATGAGGGGAAGTCATTTTGGGGCCACATGATGAGGACACAGAGATGATCAGTGTGGCCCCTGTACAGAAGGACCTCACTGAGTGGTAAAACGATTGTACTTTTTGTTTCCCCAATAAATATCACCATCACTCGTCTTCTCTCATTGTGTAATTGTGCCATAATTATACCATCGATATCCATAGCAACCTGTAGGAGGAGGGGGTTGAACTTCACGCAGAACTGGGAGTGGGTACCTGTCAAAACAGGTCACCCACACCCCCCTCCTCCCCAAAAGGTGGCAAATGTGGCGGGGGAGGTGGCAGACAAGCGGAGCTTCCCCTTTTGGGTGGAGCTCTGCTTTAAACAACAAAAAACTTTTTTTTGCAAAAAAAAATACAGTTACACCCAAGCACAAACCCCCCCACCCAAATTTTTTTTAGAGCCCTCCCTACCCCCACATATACGCATGTACGAATGCAAACACATGCGTCAGGGGCGCCTACGCTTGAAAACATTGATTGCGATACACATGTTGCATATCGCCACGCACGCTGGAGTGAGAGCAATAATTCTAGCACCTGACCTCCTCCATAACACTAAACTGATGACCTATAGCGGGCTTTTGAAGTGTCGCCTATAGTGTATAGTGTACCGAAGTTTGTCATTTCACGAGCGCACACAAATTTAGGATTTGACATGTTGGGTATCTATTTGCTCGGTGCAACCTCATCTTTCACATTTTACCAAAAATGTGGGTAGTTTATTGCATTTGTTTGCCTTTAAATTCACTTTAGTGTATTTTGTACAGAAATTTAGCATTTCCTAGACATTTGCGGTAATATCATGTGACATAAAAAATTAAAACTACCACTTTTTTATTCTCTAGGGTGTCTGCCTTCAGAAAATACATCATGTTTGTGATTATTTTAACCGTATCTGCAAAAAAAAATTTGCAAAAACAGCCCTGGCAGCGAAAGGGTTAAAGTTGATTTAAAAAAAACAAAACTGTGGAGGTCACTTTCCTGTGGGGGATTCCTGTGGGGGGAGGAGCTCCAGTGTGCAGCAAGATACCCAGGAAACATGTGACCTCCACTTCCACCAGTTATGTCTACTGAATGCTTGTGACATTAAGCCCGGGTTCACACCTATGCGAATTAGATGCGGCTTACACCGCATCTAATTCGCAGGACATTTTAAAATACATTCATATGAATGTATCTGGTTCACATATGTGCGTTGCATTCGCACTGCGCATTGCACAAAAAACGTGTGCGTTTTTTGGGCATTGCGGTGCGAACTACAAGCCTATTATCTCCTATGGGAACGCATCTGATTCGCAGATGCATTGCGTTCTGAACAAGGATTTTCTCTTTCTCCTCACTACACCTCCCCCTCTCCCCCCCCCCTCCTCCCCCTCTCCCTGCTCTCTAATCCTGAGCAAAAACGCAATGAATCCGTTGAACAGTAGATTGTTATCTCCCCAGTGAAACCTGAGCTTCAATTCGCACCGCACATGTGTGAAACCAGGCTAAAGCGGAGGTCCAGCAGCTGCTATCTTTTAATATATGGACACTTACTTGTCCAGGGAACCCGCAATGTCGGCACCCCAGCCAATCTTCGGATCGGCTGTCGTGTGCAGCCGCCATCATTCCTGGTAAGGGGACCCGGCAGTGAAGCCTTTCGGCTTCACAGCCGGTTCCCTTCTGTGCATGCGTGGAACTACCGTTTTAAAGTTCATTAAAAACACAGGACAGCTCCGCCTACCAGTGTGAAGTAAATGTCTTCTGTTGTATGTGACCTGTCCTGTGTTGCCTCTCCAGCCTCCAAAGAAGAAGGGAGGGAAGAAGAAGGTGTCGGCGAAGGGGAAGAAGAGCCCCGGATTGGTGGATGGACTGTCCACTGAGGACATGAGCAAAGATCAGGTAGGTACTTCTTACTAGGAATGAGGTCAGCTAAGTGCGACAAAATGGTATTTGCCTCCAGTGGGAAAGTCTTCTAGTAACAGCAACCCTCATTCATCCACATAGGTCAGGGGGTGACAAATGCTCTGGGTCCCTGGTGCCCAACCTGTGGCCCTTTGGTATATGATGTGTGGCCCTCAGCAGTCTGTAGTGGGAACAATGATTGGGGTAATGGCATTGATCTCTACCAGTCTCATGTAACATCTTCCCAGTCTGGCATTGTCTTCTGCAGTATATCTCCAGCCAACAATTTATTCTGTCCACAGCCAATCCCCCCCCCGGAATACCCCCCTCCATCATGTCCACATTCTCTCTGACCCTCACAGCTCTAGGTATAGAGATGTAAAATTTCCAGAAATTTTGAAGCCATGGGGAAAAATAAAACCGTTACCGGTTTTTATTTATTTATTTATTTTCCGGAAAAAAAATTGAATTTTCACAAAAATTGTAAAAAAAAAATTCAGTGTGAAGTAGTTTTACTAATTAAAAAAGTATCCCAACAATCATCCAACTGTAGGAGATACAAGATGGAGCCCACATGCAAACTCAACTGGATCCTTTCCGCTGCAGTGCCCCCTAGTGGCAGAAATGCATATTTCTCTTGTTTGAAAACTGCATTGAGAAGTACAGTGTTACTTGAATTGTATTCCAGGATTTGTTTGTCTTCAGCTAAGAGAACTTGCAATAATTTAAGACCCCTTTCACACTGGGGCGCTTTGCAGGCGCTATAGCGCTAAAAATAGCGCCTGCAAAGCGCCCTGAAAGAGCCGCTCCTCACACTCCAGTGTGAAAGCCCGAGGGCTTTCACACTGTAACAGTGCGCTGGCAGGACACTAAAAAAAGTCCTGTTAGCAGCATCTTTGGAGCGGTGAAGGAGCGGTGTGTATACCGCTCCTTCACCGCTCCTGCCCATTGAAATGAATGGGGCATCGCGGCTATACCGCCGGCAAAGCGCTGCTTTTAACACTTTCTTGGCCACTAGCGGTCGAATACCGCTGCTAAAATGACGGTAAAGCGGCGCTAAAATAGCGCAGTTTTACTGCCAGCGCCCGCACTGCCCCAGTGTTAAAGGGGCCTAAGACTTTAAATTCTCAGAAATCTTTCATTAAAAGAGAAGTTTGGGATTTTTTTTTTTTTTTTAATCATAATTGCCTAGGTGGATGCTGCATCTTTCCCCCACCGGGTCTAAGACTGAGAATTGAGCGATCAGACACCACTATTCGCGATCAGACACCGCCATTCTTCCTGAGCAGAGAGCTGGTGACTGCTGGTGACTTTTCGTAAAGAAACAGCTTTGAAAAAAGCCTGTTTTTTTTCCCCAATTTTTCAGTTTTTTGTCCATACCTTCCCCTCTCTATCTAGGTACACCACATTCTGTATTCTGTCATTATTATATTATTAGGGTCACACTATTGCGGCTCAGCAGACCGTGTTTGCACGAGTTTGGCATCCCTCTCATTTGAATGGGCTGCTGTGCAGGAAAAGGTTCCTGCATCATTTTTAAAACGCAGCAGGGAAATCGCATGATACTTTTGCACAATGCGATATCCCAGTGGTTCCCACAACCAACAGCAATAGTGTGAACCTTCCTGCTGTGATTGTACTGTACGCTGTAGATGTCGTCGTTTTTAGTGAGGTCTGAGAACAGTTTCAGGGTTCTTCTGGGGAAGAAGGTTGAAGGAAGCCACTTTATGGACATAACATTTTGTGATTTCTCTATAGCTGGAGGAGCACATAGTGCGCCTGCGGGAGGAACTGGACAGAGAACATGAGGAGAGGAACTACTTTCAGCTAGAGAGACAAGATACACACCTTTTGGGAGATCACCCGCCGGCAGCTAGAAGACAAGAAATCAGAACTGCGGAACAAGGACCGTGAGATGGAGGAGGCGTAGGAGAGGCATCAGGTGGAGATCAAGGTGAGGACATCACTTCTTCTGTGTCACTTTACCACACCGACATCTTCCTCAGAGCTACCAGACATAACATTGTCATACATGTCCTTCACATATTAGTCATGATGATACAAAGGTGGTGGTGGTGGGGTTAGGGACAGGCCCTACATGCCTCCCACTCACTCTGTCACCTTAAAGTGGAACGTTACCCATAACAACTTGATTAAAATGTTCTTTAGCAAGGAACATACATTTCACATTAATAATTCTGCTACCAAAATTAGTGTGTGCTGTTAATTGCCTCCAGCGTTGCTCCCGTTTCTTCTTGCCACAGGTAGCCATTTTGTTGAAGCCCAGAGCAAGGTATTTCAGGTGATAGAAAGAGCCAAATGACACAGCACAAGCACTGTGCTGTATAACATGCTTTAAAGGAACATGATCTATATATATATATATAGATATATATATATATATATATATATATCTATATATATATATATATATCTATATATATATATATATTTTTTTTTTTTTAGGGTAACAAATGCTTTAATAATAATAATCCGCGCCACCCAAATTACTAAACAAGTATGTGACCTCCTAGTGTAAGCGAACCTGTATCTGCACTCCAATGTTGACACAATGTCCTCCTGTGTAATCCTCCAGTTTCAGCTTTGTCACTGTGTAGGTGATTTCACAACACCCAAATGCAAATTAAACATTCCAAAAATTAAGTGCAGCGCAACTCAAAATCATCAAATGTCTATAACGTATACATCGCCATGTTATTCATACATTATGAAGTCCATGTGCAATTCAAAAGTCCCAATAATATATACACCGCAATGCATACAGTGCAAGTGACAATCTTCAGGACTTGTGAAACATTCAGTGACCACCACCAGTAGATAAAAAACCTGCTCACCTCAACTTCAGACCCCACAACAGAGTCTATCAAGCACCCACAATTCTCATCCTCTCTGCCTCCTTTTCCATATCCTCTTACAATAAGGGACTTTTTAGTAGGCCTACTAAGGAAGCCCAAACACAGGGCGCAACACGTGTAGGTGGGAGGAGTCAAGCTTGCGACGTCATCATCCAGGAAATAGTGTACCATTGCATGCAGTTTTAAAGAAGTTTGTACGTTTTTTACCCCTTTTTTTAATAATAAATGTGGAAATAGAGAGCACTATGGGTCTCTTTCTTATGTTTCCCATCATGAGGATATGCTAACCTCAAAGTCCCTGATCTTAGGAGGATACAGAAGGAGGAGACTTGCTGTTCCAGGTACAGAGAGGATGATAATTGTGGAGGCTTATTAGACTCTGTTGTATGGTCTGAATTTGAGGTGAGCAGTGGTGGTCCCTGAATGTGTCACGAGACCGAAGATTGTCATTTGCACTGTATGCACGGCGGTGTATATATTATTGGGATTTTTGAATTGCACATGGACTTTTTAATGTATGAATAACATGGCGATGTATACGTTATAGATATTTGGTGATTTTGAGTTGCGCAGCAATGCAAAAACACAAAATGTAAACATTTATAGTAGAGAACTTAACACATCAACTATTGGAAGTAATGGAATACTTTTTGTTGAATTTGGAATTCTTCTCTCTCTCAAAAAAAAATAAACTATCATGAAAATAAAAAAATAAACCTGTTGCAGGTATAAAATATAGGCACATAGCTACCAAACCCTCGCATGACAACCGAATCATGAATGATTTTTACAGCCAAAGTTCTGACACTTGTGAGTATGGCCCATTACTAAGGGGATCCACACCAGCCAAAAGACTATGCAGGAGGCAGGAAGGCTGGGGGGGGCTTTGGCACTGTTAGGAAATGCTGAAGTTTTGCCTGTTAAGTGCCAGGATTGGACAATGATGGTGGGTTTGGATGACTTCAGGTGCGTATAACTCAAGGTGTCTGCTCTCTATACCTATACCTGCAGCAGTTTTTTTTTTTTTAAAGAAATAGAACTTTATTGCACATTTTTCACATACAGTTGGTAGACACTTCTACGTATCCAAAACAGTGTTTCAAAAATATGTGAAAGCATTCATGCAGCTCTATAATTACAATGTTAGTAAAATGGAAGACACAAAAGAAGAGCTTTACTTTCAACGAGGCAATGATATGTGCAGACTATTGTATTCCTTAAAGTGGAACTTTCCTCTCTCAATCAACATTGACTATTTTTAATCCTCATGCTGCTACCATTAGTAAAGTACTGTATCTATCGGCGTATAACACGCACCTTTTCCCCTTTAAAATCAGGGGAAAATCGTGTGTGCGTGTCATACGCCGAACAGCTGCCTCGGAGGGGATGGAGGGAACAAGCGCTGCCGAAATAGATAGAGCCGAATCTCCTGTGTACTCAGCTCTGCTCGCAGTCACGCCCAGTCCCACCTCCTGCAGATGGGCACTGATCAGGCTGCAATGATGGGCAAGACTGCAGATGGGCATTGATCAGGCTGCAATGATGGGCAAGACTGCAGATGGGCACTGATCAGGCTGCAATGATGGGCAAGGCTGCAGATGGGCACTGAACAGGCTGCAATGATGGGCAATGGCGAGGCTGCAGATAGGCACTGCTAAGGCTGCATTGATGGGCACTGACCCTTATTCTTCTTCAAAATTCTTTATTTAAAATGTAAGGTTTTTTTCCTGAAACCTCCCTCTTAAAATTAAGGTGCGTGTTATATGCCGATAAATACGGGTATATCATATTTACTTGTTTTACTTTTTTTTTATACATTTGTTTAGTTACTTCCTGGTTTTCATGCTTAGGCAAATGATGTCATACATTCCAGGAGTCTTCAGGAGGGGAAGAAAGGAGGAGGGGTTTTCTCAGCTAAGCACACCCTGCTGCCTACATGCCTGGGCTAAGGGCATATGGATTCCAGGAAGTAAATGCTACATGAAACATCTGCCCTTACTCAAGATGGCAGTGGCTAGAAATGCTAGGGGGTGTTTTTCAAAGTGATTTCTCAGCAAAATAATGCATGGAGACATGGATGGATGGGGGAGTTTACTTTAAATATTAACCACTTCCCGCCCGCCATATAGCAGAATCATGGCCGGAAAGTGGTTGTATTACCCTGACTGGACATTATATGACGTCCAGCAGGATAAGCCGCTAGCGTGCGCCCACTAGCGTGCGCCAACAGCTGATCACATGGTAACCAGGAAGAACTGTTTATCGGCTTTTCTGCTACTTACACTGACAAGACGCGAGTAGAGGAGAGCCGATTAGCTGCTCTCCTGACAGGGGGGTCTGCGCATTGATTATCAGTGCAGACCCATCGAGGATGCCCACTGGAAACCACCAGGGATGCCCACTGAAGGCCACCAGGTGAGCCCACGAGGGATGCCAATCAGTGCCCATTAGGATGGCACTCTGTGCCCATCAGTGATGCCTGTTAGTGCTTCCTGATCAGTGCCATCTATCAGTGCCGCCAATCAGTGCTGCCTATGTGTGCCCATCAGTGCCGAATATTAGTGCCTCTTATCAGTGTTGCATATGCTTCATCATCAGTGCCAATCAGTACTGCCTCATCAGTGCCTGTCATTGCAGCCTCATCAGTGAAGGAGAAAACTTACTTATTCACAAAGTTTTGTAACAGAAACAAAGAAAAATGTTTTTTTTTTTTTCAAAATTTTTGGTCTTTTATTTGTAGCGCAAAAAATAAAAACCCCAGTGATGATCAAATACCACCAAAAGAAAGCTCTATTTGTGTGAAAAAAATTATAAAAATTTTGTTTGGGTACAGTGTTGCATGACCGTGCAATTGTCATTCAATGTGCAACAGCTCTGAAAGCTGAAAATTGGACTGGGCAGGAAGGGGGTGAAAGTGCCTGGTATTGAAGTGGTTAAAAATGAATTAAATAGAGCTTTTGGTTTGTGGTGCTCAGATACAGTGTAGTTCTGCTTTACTCACAAAACGCAGAAGAACTGAGAGTGATGGGGAGGCAAAGAGTGGAAAAGAGCAAGTTTCATTATAGATTATCTTATGGTGATCCTGTTGGAATTTACTTTAATTGTTAGAAAAAGAGACTGAATATCTTATCTTTTGTGCTGCCCCCGCGCTCACTGGTTTCTCCCATTGACCTCCTACAACACTACTGCATCCACCAATGATCTGGAGGGTGGTGGGAGGAACCACTGAGCACTGTGGGGGAACTAGGAGACCAACTCTTTCCCAGTGGACTTCAATGGAAGACTTATCTTGGATGGAGTGTTTGCAGTTCTAGTTGTTTCAGATTTTTATTCTTATGACAAACTGTCACGTTAAGATGTAAAATTTGTGAAATCCATAGAAAAGGAAATTGATCTTGTTGCTGTGTGATCCCATACAGAGGACACTATCCTTGTAGATTTCATACAGTGTGTGTTCAGTGTCGCTCCTTGCCGCATCCTTTGGACACCCCAGAAGCCTCTGCCTGCAGCAAAGGAAGTTTTCTATCCAGATTTTCCTTTGCTTACTTTGCTGATCCAGATTCTGAGACGCAGACAAGACACATTTCCTTCTCCTTTAAGTCAGCAATTTCCTGGAAACAGAAGGAACTCAAACAGAAAAACTTCCCTGGTATAAAATCTAGATCCGGCCATATGGAGCCGGTATATCATTTATCATAATCGCATTCCGCCACTAGGTATTGGGAACGAAACGTAGAGCTGCACAAAATTCTTAAAGGGCAACACCAACCAAAACCAACACTGGTGTCAGTGCCTCACTTCTACATTCCCCAGTTTATTTTGTTAATCTGTATAAGCTAGCCTATAATCTGTAATATAGCCTAGCCTAGTCTCAAAATATTATCCTAATTGTTTTCTTCATTCTTCCTGCTCTCTAGCTCCCTCGTCATCTCCTCCCATGCTCGCCTCCAGGACTTTTCCAGAGCCTCACCAATCCTATGGAACTCCTTACCCCAATCTGTCCGATTATCTCCTACCCTATTAGTTTTTAGATGATCCCTGAAAACCCTCCTCTTCAGAGAAGCCTATCCTTCCCACAACTAACAACTGTATTTTCATTTTCTCCATCAGTTCATCCCCCACAGTTATTACTGTAACGATATCACGTACTGGACATGAAAAGCTGTAGCTAGCTGCCATGTTGTGTGGAAGAAGCCATGACAGTTGGCTAACCATGTAACATTACAGAGAAATCTGAACTCCCTCCTCCCTCCTCCCTTGTCTTAGGAATTCAAAGCTTTTTAAGTTCAACAGAAAAGGTTATCTCAACAGAGAAAACAGAACCAGGCTAGGTCAGTAAAAAACAGCTTGTTGAAAGGGCAGAGTGTTCAGGCCTGTCGTAAAACTGTCACCCTCTCCATTCAGAGACCTAACAGGGCCCGGTTGTAAATTGTCTGAATACACATCAAGCTTAAAACAGTGGAATAAGTATGAAATTTCAGCATGTTTCATAACTTCCGACTAGTTTAGAGTAATAGCACAGCCATAATATGGACATATTTAGTTTCCTCAGATAATATGTAACGTTTCAAGTCCAGACACCCCTATGGCAGGTCATATGGGAAACCCCTGGTACCACTTATTCCTCCTAAGCAGGCTATACATTATAGATATGGCATGTTTAGACTTGTTTTGAAGGAAATCTCACGTTGAATAATAATATGGATATTTGCAGTCTGTAAACACTATAGATGCAAATATATGAATATGTATCACAAAATCTACCTGGGACGTGGTCATGACTGTAGACACCTCCCAGCAACCAACCCCTAAACAAGATGATCAGACGATTGGTCACTGGTCACTGTCAACACCCCCTTTGATTTGACAGAAAAGAGGAGATGCCAAGACAATAGACAGTTCTCCTTTTACCATCCAAGAAGAAACATCTGCCAAGTCGAGAACCGATTACCTAGCTCATCGATCGAACTCTGATCAACCCTCGGACATTAATTGCAAGTATTCTTCCTTCCCAATTCTACCTTATTTCTTTGTGGCTGTATATTGTCTTTATCTTTTGATCATCTTTTTTCTGTAAATGTTTGATTTGCATCAACTTTGACCTTTTCATACTAAACCCTTATGTTGAAAAGTGTTAACCTTGTCTCTAAAGCTCTTAATGCAAGCTATAAACGAACCTGCCTCTTGAAGGGCGCTACTGTTGTAGAGTAAGACTCTGAGCAGACCTGTCTGTGGTGGCAGTGTATGTGGCAGACGCTTATTCTAAAATTATAATTGGTATTGCTAAAATTACGAGTCTCCCCCGGCTCGGTCTTTTAAACGGGGGTGGTGGCAGTTAAAGGGTTAATTGTGTAATTAGCCCAGTGACAATCACTCTCAGGCTGCTCGCACCTAGATTGTGGTCCTGCAAGCTGGAAAATCTTTGTGCTGGGCGCAGCTGAGAGTGGCATTGTTATGTAAGTGACAGCGTGGTGTGAGGTTGGCCGGTCCTTCGTTGCAAGTTAGCGAGGAAGGCAGGGATCTGACATCCGCGTTCATCACAATTACCTTTTTTGTTTCACTTGACCCTGCCTTCTAGATTGTAAGCTCTAACAAACAGGGCCCTCTGATTCCTCCTGTATTGAATTGGATTGTAACTGTACTGTCTGCCCTCACGTTGTAAAGCGATGCTGAAACTTTTGGCGCTAAATAAAGCCTGTATAATAATGATAATAGAGCGTCTATCACCACCTTCATTTGGCTCAGTAATGGCTGCAGTTGGTCAGCACATCTGGTACTTTGGATATGTTGACAATGTAGTCCCTAAGAGGTGCAAGTAGAAGGCAGTGATTAAAGTTGGCCCTACAAAGCTCAGATATCCATTTTGGGAGAGCTTGCCTTGTTTGTTGGGGTGCTAAGACTGGCCATAGACTGAGCCGTGGTTGCAGGAAAGAAAATTGCTTGATTCCCCTCCCAACACCGACAGTGAGAACACAGTCCCTCAGGAGAACACAGTGATTATTGCTAGTGGCTATAACAGCCACTGGCAGTAATTGCATGTAGAATCTGGCAGGATAGTTGTACCCAAGCTGATTGATTGATCAACTTGGGTACCTTAAGCCTGCCCATACATGGTTCGAATCTTGGCTGGTTCCTGCTGAACTGGCTGAGATTCTAACTATCTATAGCTGACTTTAGAGTTCCTACACTAGGTCCAGGGAGCAGTAAAAACAGACAGCTGAGCCATGATATTACTGCCCCCCCGATCGGCCCAGACAGTACCAATACAGCCAGACAGGGCTGTACACATGCTGCAGCATTTTTTCTGCGACTGCAGACTTTAATAGGTGGCACAACCAATCAAACTCAGCCATTGAGTTCAAAGGGGTCACGCCGCCACCGCGAGCCAAAGGGTCAGCCTGCAGTTGTGGTACGGTGCTGCAATGTAACACAGGGTCTGGGGTTTACATAACCGAGTGATCTCTGAGTTGGACTCTTCAGTAGATGATGACCTTGGATGATGCCTGAATAAAGATGGCTCTGTCCTACTGAAGAGAAAAGCAGATGGAGGCATTGTCAGGGGGAGAACGGTGATATCTGTGAGGGGTAATAAATACTTGGAAGGGTTACACTTACACATTTCTTAGCATACCTGTAAATGACATAAAAAAATAAAACAGATGCTAATGTAGCAAATAAAAAAAAAAAAAACACGATCTGTGTGTGTGTGTGTGTGTGTGTGTGTGTGTGTGTGTGTGTGTGTATATACACACACATACATACAATTGCTACACAAGTCATATTGTAATTGAATATTATTAAAAAACTTACCTTTCCTTTTAAATATGCAGCCAATGTAATTTTCTGTAAATTGCAATATGGCCACCTGTAGGCGCTCTGTACACAGATGGTATACAGAGCACCCCCAAGAAATTTCATTTCCTGCTTCTGTGATCGGCTCACTGATTTTCCCAGAAGTTTGCACTAAGATACAAGTCAGATTTTTGGCACCCCGTGCAACAAACATTTCATTTTTAAGGAGATACTCTCAAAGGGAAATCACGTCTGAAAAGATGTAGACCCTGCCACTTACCTCATTGAACCCTGCAAGTGCAGCAGCTGATTGATAATTATAAAGTCGCTACAAACAACTATTTCTTTAGAATAACAAAGGAAAGAAATTTGCAACAGTTTGTTACAATCCCTGCAATGTACATCGATTACTTAACCACTTGCCGACCGCCGCACGACTATATACGTCGGCAGAATGGCACGGGCAGGCAAAAGGACGTACAGGTACGTCCTTGCCTGCCCGCGGGTGGGGGGTCCGATCGGACCCCCCCCCGGTGCCTGCGGCGGTCGGCAAATCTCCCACGGCGATCGGTGGTGAGGGGGAGGCCATCCATTCGTGGCCCCCCCCTCGCGATCGCTCCCAGCCAATGGGATCATTTCCCTGCCTCTGTATTGTACACAGAGGCAGAGGAAATGATGTCATCTCTCCTCGGCTCGGCATTTTCCGTTCCGGGCCGAGGAGAGAAGACTGCAATGTGAGTGCACCAACACACACACACACAGTAGAACATGCCAGGCACACAAAACACCCCGATCCCCCCCCCCGATCGCCCCCCGATCCCCCCCCAATCACCCCCCCCCCTGTCACAAACTGACACCAAGCTGTTTTTTTTTTTTTTTTTTTTTTTTTTCTGATTACTGTATTGGTGTCAGTTTGTGACAGTTACAGTGTTAGGGCAGTGAGTGTTAGGCCCCCTTTAGGTCTAGGATACCCCCCTAACCCCCCCTAATAAAGTTTTAACCCCTTGATCACCCCGTCACCAGTGTCGCTAAGCGATCATTTTTCTGATCGCTGTATTAGTGTCGCTGGTGACGCTAGTTAGTGAGGTAAATATTTAGGTTCGCCGTCAGCGTTTTATAGCGACAGGGACCCCCATATACTACCGAATAAATGTTTTAACCCCTTGATTGCCCCCTAGTTAACCCTTTCACCACTGATCACTGTATAACCGTTACGGGTGACGCTGGTTAGTTTGTTTATTTTTTATAGTGTCAGGGCACCCGCCGTTTATTACCGAATAAAGATTTAGCCCCCTGATCGCCCGGCGGTGATATGCGTCGCCCCAGGCAGCGTCAGATTAGCGCCAGTACCGCTAACACCCACGCACGCAGCATACGCCTCCCTTAGTGGTATAGTATCTGTACAGATCAATATCTGATCCGATCAGATCTATACTAGCGTCCCCAGCAGTTTAGGGTTCCCAAAAACGCAGTGTTAGCGGGATCAGCCCAGATACCTGCTAGCACCTGCATTTTGCCCCTCCGCCCGGCTCGGCCCAGCCCACCCAAGTGCAGTATCGATCGATCACTGTCACTTACAAAACACTAAACGCATAACTGCAGCGTTCGCAGAGTCAGGCCTGATCCCTGCGATCGCTAACAGTTTTTTGGTAGCGTTTTGGTGAAATGGCAAGCACCAGCCCCAGGCAGCGTCAGGTTAGTGCCAGTAGCGCTAACACCCACGCACGCACCGTACACCTCCCTTAGTGGTATAGTATCTGAACGGATCAATATCTGATCCGATTAGATCTATACTCGCGTCCCCAGCAGTTTAGGATTCCCAAAAACGCAGTGTTAGCGGGATCAGCCCAGATACCTGCTAGCACCTGCGTTTTGCCCCTCCGCCCGGCCCGGCCCAGCCCACCCAAGTGCAGTATCGATCGATCACTGTCACTTACAAAACACTAAACGCATAACTGCAGCGTTCGCAGAGTCAGGCCTGATCCCTGCAATCGCTAACAGTTTTTTTGGTAGCGTTTTGGTGAACTGGCAAGCACCAGCCCCAGGCAGCGTCAGGTTAGTGCCAGTAGCGCTAACACCCACGCACGCACCGTACACCTCCCTTAGTGGTATAGTATCTGAACTGATCAATATCTGATCCGATCAGATCTATACTGGTGTCCCCAGCAGTTTAGGGTTCCCAAAAACGCAGTGTTAGTGGGATCAGCCCAGATACCTGCTAGCACCTGCGTTTTGCCCCTCCGCCCGGCCCAGCCCAGCCCACCCAAGTGCAGTATCGATCGATCACTGTAACTTACAAAACACTAAACGCATAACTGCAGCGTTCGCAGAGTCAGGCCTGATCCCTGCGATCGCTAACAGTTTTTTTGGTAGCGTTTTGGTGAACTGGCAAGCGCCAGCGGCCTAGTACACCCCGGTCGTAGTCAAACCAGCACTGCACTGGTGAGGTGGCAAGCACAAATAGTGTCCCGCTGCCACCAAGAAGACAAACACAGGCCCGTCGTGCCCATAATGCCCTTCCTGCTGCATTCGCCAATCCTAATTGGGAACCCACCACTTCTGCAGCGCCCGTACTTCCCCCATTCACATCCCCAACCAAATGCAGTCGGCTGCACGAGAGGCATTTTTATGTCCTCCCGAGTACCCCTACCCAACGAACCCCCCCAAAAAAGATGTTGTGTCTGCAGCAAACGCGGATATAGGCGTGACACCCGCTATTATTGTCCCTCCTGTCCTGACAATCCTGGTCTTTGCATTGGTGAATGTTTTGAACGCTACCATTCACTAGTTGAGTATTAGCGTAGGGTACAGCATTGCACAGACTAGGCACACTTTCACAGGGTCTCCCAAGATGCCATCGCATTTTTAGAGACCCGAACCTGGAACCGGTTACAGTTATAAAAGTTACAGTTACAAAAAAAGTGTAAAAAAAAAAAAAAAAACACAAACAAAAATATAAAATAAAAAATAATAGTTGTCGTTTTATTGTTCTCTCTCTATTCTCTCTCTCTCTATTCTTCTGCTCTTTTTTACTGTATTCTATTCTGCAATGTTTTATTGTTATTATGTTTTATCATGTTTGCTTTTCAGGTATGCAATTTTTTATACTTTACCGTTTACTGTGCTTTATTGTTAACCATTTTTTTGTCTTCAGGTACAGCATTCACGACTTTGAGTGGTTATACCAGAATGATGCTTGCAGGTTTAGGTATCATCTTGGTATCATTCTTTTCAGCCAGCGGTCGGCTTTCATGTAAAAGCAATCCTAGCGGCTAATTAGCCTCTAGACTGCTTTTACAAGCAGTGGGAGAGAATGCCCCCCCCCCCCACCATCTTCCGTGTTTTTCTCTGGCTCTCCTGTCTCAACAGGGAACCTGAGAATGCAGCCGGTGATTCAGCCAGCTGACCATAGAGCTGATCAGAGACCAGAGTGGCTCCAAACATCTCTATGGCCTAAGAAACCGGAAGCTACGAGCATTTTATGACTTAGATTTCGCCGGATGTAAACAGCGCCATTGGGAAATTGGGGAAGCATTTTATCACACCGATCTTGGTGTGGTCAGATGCTTTGAGGGCAGAGGAGAAATCTAGGGTCTAATAGACCCCAATTTTTTCAAAAAAGAGTACCTGTCACTACCTATTGCTATCATAGGGGATATTTACATTCCCTGAGATAACAATAAAAATGATTAAAAAAAAAAAAAAATGAAAGGAACAGTTTTAAAATAAGATAAAAAAGCAAAAAAATAATAAAGAAAAAAAAAAAAAAAGCACCCCTGTCCCCCCTGCTCTCGCGCTAAGGCGAACGCAAGCGTTGGTCTGGCGTCAAATGTAAACAGCAATTGCACCATGCATGTGAGGTATCACCGCGAAGGTCAGATCGAGGGCAGTAATTTTAGCAGTAGACCTCCTCTGTAAATCTAAAGTGGTAACCTGTAAAGGCTTTTAAAGGCTTTTAAAAATGTATTTATTTTGGTGCCACTGCACGTTTGTGCGCAATTGTAAAGCATGTCATGTTTGGTATCCATGTACTCGGCCTAAGATCATCTTTTTTATTTCATCAAACATTTGGGCAATATAGTGTGTTTTAGTGCATTAAAATGTAAAAAAGTGTGTTTTTTCCCCAAAAAATGCGTTTGAAAAATCGCTGCGCAAATACTGTGTGAAAAAAAAAAATTAAACACCCACCATTTTAATCTGTAGGGCATTTGCTTTAAAAATATATATAATGTGTGGGGGTTCAAAGTAATTTTCTTGCAAAAAAAAATAATTTTTTCATGTAATCAAAAAGTGTCAGAAAGGGCTTTGTCTTCAAGTGGTTAGAAGAGTGGGTGATGTGTGACATAAGCTTCTAAATGTTGTGCATAAAATGCCAGGACAGTTCAACCCCCCCCCCCAAATGACCCCATTTTGGAAAGTAGACACCCCAAGCTATTTGCTGAGAGGCATGTCGAGTCCATGGAATATTTTATATTGTGACACAAGTTGCGGGAAAGAGACAAATTTTTTTTTTTTTTTTTTTTTTTTTTGCACAAAGTTGTCACTAAATGATATATTGCTCAAACATGCCATGGGAATATGTGAAATTACACCCCAAAATACATTCTGTTGCTTCTCCTGAGTACGGGGATACCACATGTGTGAGACTTTTTGGGAGCCTAGCCGCGTATGGGACCCCGAAAACCAAGCACCGCCTTCAGGCTTTCTAAGGGCGTAAATTTTTGATTTCACTCTTCACTGCCTATCACAGTCTCGGAGGCCATGGAATGCCCAGGTGGCACAAAACCCCCCCAAATGACCCCATTTTGGAAAGTAGACACCCAAAGCTATTTGCTGAGCGGTATAGTGAGTATTTTGCAGACCTCACTTTTTGTCACAAAGTTTTGAAAATTAAAAAAAGAAAAAAAAAATTTTTTTTTTTGTCTTTCTTCATTTTCAAAAACAAATGAGAGCTGCAAAATACTCACCATGCCTCTCAGCAAATAGCTTGGGGTGTCTACTTTCCAAAATGGGGTCATTTGGGGGGGGGTTTGTGCCACCTGGGCATTCCATGACCTCTGAAACTGTGATAGGCAGTGAAATCAAAAATGTACACCCTTAGAAATCCTGAAGGCGGTGATTGGTTTTCGGGGTCCCGTACGTGGCTAGGCTCCTAAAAAGTCCCACACATGTGGTATCCCCGTACTCAAGAGAAGCAGCAGAATGTATTTTGGGGTGCAATTCCACATATGCCCATGACCTGTGTGAGCAATATATCATTTAGTGACAACTTTGTGCAAAAAAAAAAAAAAATAAAAAATAAATTGTCACTTTCCCGCAACTTGTGTCAAAATATAAAATATTCCATGGACTCAACATGCCTCTCAGCAAATAGCTTGGGGTGTCTACTTTCCAAAATGGGGTCATTTGGGGGGGTTTGTGCCATCTGGGCATTTTATGGCCTTCAAAACTGTGATAGGTAGTGAGGAGTAAAATCAAAAATGTACGCCCTTAGAAATCCTGAAGGCAGTGATTGGTTTTCGGGGCCCCGTATGCGGCTAGGCTCCCAAAAAGTCCCACACATGTGGTATCCCCATACTCAGGAGAAGCAGCTAAATGTATTTTGGGGTGCAATTCCACATATGCCTATGGCCTGTGTGAGCAATATATCATTTAGTGACAACTTTTTGTAATTTTTTTTTTTTTTTGTCATTATTCAATCACTTGGGACAAAAAAAATGAATATTCAATGGGCTCAAAATGCCTCTCAGCAATTTCCTTGGGGTGTCTACTTTCCAAAATGGGGTCATTTGTGGGGGTTTTGTACTGCCCTGCCATTTTAGCACCTCAAGAAACGACATAGGCAGTCATAAATTAAAGGCTGTGTAAATTCCAGAAAATGTACCCTAGTTTGTAGGCGCTATAACTTTTGCGCAAACCAATAAATATACACTTATTGACATTTTTTTTACCAAAGACATGTGGCCAAATACATTTTGGCCTAAATGTATGACTAAAATTGAGTTTATTGGATTTTTTTTAGAACAAAAAGTAGAAAATATCATTTTTTTTCAAAATTTTCGGTCTTTTTCCGTGTATAGCGCAAAAAATAAAAACGGCAGAGGTGATCAAATACCATCAAAAGAAAGCTCTATTTGTGGGAAGAAAAGGACGCAAATTTCGTTTGGTTACAGCATTGCATGACCGCGCAATTAGCAGTTAAAGAGTCGCAGTGCCAAATTGTAAAAAGTGCTCTGGTCAGGAAGGGGGTAAATCCTTCCGGGGCTGAAGTGGTTAAAGGGGAGGGGTTTCATCTCAACAAAAATGGAGTTACTCTTTAAAGTGGAGTTCCAGCCTCTAAATAAAAAAAAAATGTAAAAGTCAACAGCTATAATTGGTTTAGACCTAGTTTTATCTTAGCCTGGAACTCCACGTTAAAGCGATTGTATACCCCGCTTGGTCATTTTTACCTACCGGTAGGCCTATAATAAGGCTTACCTGTAGGTAAAATGAATATCTCCTATACGATGCACAGTTAGGAGACATTAACCCTGCATGCAGCCGCTGATGTCAGCGGCGCATGCGCTCTGAAAGTTCGGCATATCATGCCGGAACGGAAGACTCCCGTGTGCATGCGCGGGAGTGATGTCATCTCGGCTCCGGCCACTCACAGCGCTGGAGCCCGCGAACCCAGAAGAAACGCCGAGGGAACATGTCAGCCCCCTCAGTGGTGACCGAGTGCGCTGCGGGTGTTTCTTTCTAAGGTAAGTATTCTATAATATGCTATTGTCTTGCAGGTTTTTTTTTTCCCAGTGGTTTACTACCGCTTTAAGTACACATCAAACTTTTATTTTTGCTTGTCCTCTTCAGGTATATAAACAGAAATTGAAGCATCTTCTGTATGAGCATCAGAGCAACCTCTCAGAGCTGAAAGCGGAGGGCAGCGTTGCTATGAAGCTGGCACACCAAGATCACCACACTCAGGAGAGCCTGCTGTCCAAAGATATGCGTAGGTGGAGCTCAAAGAGCAGGAGCTGGCCAATGAGATGGTGTTGAAGAATCTCAAAATGGTAAGAGAAAAGGGGTGGAGCTAAACTAAATTTTCAGCTGCAAACATTTGTTCACCTTTATCCTTGCAGATAATCCCCCTTCACAGACTCCTAAAGTTTTTCGGGAGGTTTTGTTTTCACATTTATAATGGCGTCTCATTGCATTTGACAGAAACAAGATGAAGAAAGAACACAGTAAAGGAGTGACTTCGAGAGACAAGTAAAAGGTCAGTATTTTGATGGCTGCAGGAGGCTCATACAGGATAAGGTAGAGTTGGCTAACCCTTTCGCTGCCAGGTGCGTACGTTGTATGGACCTGACAGCGGGGGGGAATCACACACACAGTCCATTTGCTGCAACCACTGGGGCAAATCTGGCAGCCGCCTGATTGCCTCCACACACCCCCGGTACTGGCTTCCCCAAACGCGCCCCCCGGCCATGCTTACCGGGCTCCGCTTGTCCATCTGCAGGTCCGTGAGCGACATGGCGGCTGCGGGGGAAGGAGAAGAGTGGACACACATCTGCTCTCCTCCCTTCCTTGCTGTGACCCCGGTAAGCGATGTCCGTGACATCACTTCTGGGTAAGCATCTAGGTGACCCCGGCTAGCTCAGCAAGGAAGTAGTGTTTTGCCATGCGATCTGCATGGCAAAACATTTAGTGGATTCCAAAGGAGACATTAGGGGTCTTTTAGACCCTGCAAATCTCATTAAAGAGAACCTGTCACCTACAAAATCATCACATAGGGGACTTTTTGTGCACTGATTAAAAAAAAAAAAAAGTAAAGTAAAAAAAAGTTTTCTTTTTTTTTCCAAAGAAGTTAAGTTACACCCAAGAAGAGCTGCACGATTTTGGTAAAATGAGAATCGCTATTTTTTTGCTTAGAATAAAGATCACGATTCTCGCGGCGTAACATCTTTGACATTATACAAAAAAATTGGGCTAACTTTACTGTTTTTTTCTTTTTTAATTCATTAAAGTGTATTTTTTTCAAAAAAAATTGCTTTTGAAAGACTGCTGCGCAAATAAAGTGTGACATAAAATATTGCAACAACCACCATTTTATTCTCTAGGGTCTCTGCAAAAAATATATATAATGTTTGGGGTTTCTGAGTAATTTTCTAGCAATAAATAGTGATTTTAACTTGTAAGCAGCAAGTGTCAGAAAAAGTTTAGTGCTAATTCACACCAGACGCAGTTCCATTCAGTTCTGTGTGCTTTTTTTTCTGCACAAAATGCATGCACAGTGTTTTCCATGTATTCCAATGGCTCTAGTTCACACCATGCAGTCACTTTTCGGTCAGTTTCTGCACCAGAAACTGACTGCATGGTGTGAACTAGAGCCATTGGATCACATGGAAAACACTGTGCATGCATTTTTAATGCAGAAAAAAAGCGCACGAAACTGAACGGAACTGCACCTGGTGTGAACTGTCTTTAAGTGGTTAAACTTTCCTCATCTACAGACAGAAGTTGATTTCTTTGATCTAAGAATGAAATGTTACTTTGTTTATTGTTATCTGCAATGTTGTGATAAAACTTGGCAGGCTGCCTGGATTTTTTTTTTTTCCAGCTGTCAGAGAACTCTCTGCACTTATTGGATAGAATCAGGAAATGCTGTTTTAAGTTCGGGAAGGGAAAAGAATCACGATTTTGATTCTTAACGATTAATCGTGCAGCTCTACACCCAAGCACATAAAATCCCCACCAAATAATTTTCGGGCCCCTCCACCTCCACATATACGCACGTACAGACGTTAACACATGCGTCGGGGGGTGCCTACGCATGAAAACATTGCGATTGCGATACACGTTACATATTACCATGCACACTGGAGTGCAAGCAATAATTCTAACACAAGACCTCCTCCATAACTCTAAACTGATACCTATAGGGGGCTTTTGAAGTGTCGCCTATAGAAAATATAGGGTACTGAAATTTGTCTCCATTTCACAGGCGCACACAAATTTAAGGCTTGGCATGTTAGGTATTTATTTACTTGGTGCAACTTCGTCTTATATTTTACCAAAAATTTGGGTCATTTATTGCGTTTTGTTTGCCCTAAAATACACAGTGTGTTTTCTAGTGAAATTTTGCATTTACTAGACCTTTGCGGTAACATTGTGTGACATAAAAAATTGGAACTACCACTATTTTATTCTCTAGGGTGTCTGTTTTCAGAAAATATATTATGTACGGGGGTTTTTACATCATTTTTAGGGCTAAAATTATTTTTTAAAACGTGTGCAAAAATGGCTCTGGCAGCGAAAAGGTTAATGCCACGATCTCTGAAACTCCATTTACAGAAATTGAAAACAAGTATGAGAAAAAGATGCGCGTTCTGCGAGATGAGCTGGATCTGCGCAGAAAGACTGAGATTCATGAAGTGGAGGAGAGAAAAAACGGATAGATTAATACACTGATGAAAAACCATGAAAAGGCCTTCAGTGACATCCAAAATTATTATAATGACATCACACTGAATAATTTGGCTCTGATCAACTCACTTAAGGTACAAAGAGTGACGAAGAAGTACGGATTCCAGTATATATTAAAGCAGCCCACTACATCTAAAACAAACATAGAATACATGGGTTTTAATAATTAAAGAGGAGTTCCAGCCTGTAAAAAAAATAAAATAAATTAAAAGTCAGCAGATACAAATACTGTAGCTGCTGACTTTTATTATAAGCACACTTACCTGTCCAGGGACCCTGCAATGTCGGCACCCCTAGCCAATCCATCTATCGGCTCCGAGTGCAGGCAATGGCATCTTCACTAAGGGAAACAGTAAGTGAAGCCTTGCGGCTTCACAGCCTGTTTTCTACTGCGAATGCGCAAGTCACGCTGCGCTTTCTGAATGGTCCCTCTGTCTTCTGGGACCTGTGTGTGTCTCCCAGAAGGCGGCGGGAGGAAGGAGGAGAGGCCGGAAATGTCGTAGATCGCCGCATGATTGAGGCGATCTTACCTGGAAATGGGAGCGGGTACCGGGTTTTGACAGGTGTCCGTTCCGCCCCTCCCCCCAGCAGAGGAAGCTCCACTTGGGTGGAACTCCACTTTAAGTATTGACAATGAAGGTAGTATATCCACTTGCCAAATGCCTAACTGGGAAAATACGTCATGATTTTGATATTTAATACGGAAGTTATGGCTGCAGCTAGATGCCATAACCCCGGTATTAGAATTTTCCTCAGACAGCGGTCTTTTTGCTAAAAGTGATCCGAGTGGCCACTTTCTGCTAGTTCCCGGGCTTACCTGGCTGATCATGAAGCCTGAGAACTGGTCCAGCGCTGGCCACAGAGTAAAGATGGCCTCCACTCGTCTCTATGACCTAGGAGGACCGGAGCGATGTAATGGTGTCACTTCCTGTTCCTGCCCAATGTAAACAATTTTTTTTTTTTTAAAGCATTAGATAAATGTTTTTTTGTTTTTGTTTTTTTTTTTAATCTAATGTTTTCCATTGTAGAGGAGAGATGTGGGGTCTTATTGACCCCACATCTCTCCATAAAGAGGACCTGTCATGCTTTATTGTTGCCACAAGGGATGTTTACATTTCTTGTGACAGCTTAAAAAGTGACAGCTTATATAGAGCTACAGGCGGACCAGAAATAATACATTATTGTCAGAGGTCTCAGCTTCCAGTATTTTCAAGTCAGCAATAGCAGCTACCATGTTTTTTTTTTTCTAGTACAAAACTACTATAAGTAGAAGGAGCAGTCAGATTTTGATGGGTAAGTGTGTTACTAGCAGAATCACCAGGTTAAAAATAGAAAGAAAAAGCCTAAAAAAAGAGAATGAATGCAGCCACCACATTTTAAGGACGGGTAGGCTAATATTTATAAACGATTGTCCTTGGTTTTAGTTTTATTTAGTTGTCAGGTTAAAAGGAAAATTAGAATTACCCGTGGTGACAGAGAGGACAATAGTCTATTGGTTTGAGGTATTTTGTCTTTGTCTGTTCCCCATCAGATAAAGCCTATTGTGTTCCCACTCACAGGAACAGATGGAGGACATGCGGAAGAAGGAGGACCATCTGGAGAAGGAAGCGGCTGACCTCCAGTTACAGAATCGCAGACTGGCTGAACTGCTACAGAAGGCCCGAGAGGAGGTGGCTGAACTCCAGAGACAACTGGCCAACTATCAAAAGGACAAGACATCATTGGCTGTAAGTACAAGCTGTGCATTTCATGGTAAAGTGGTGGTTGTTTTTTTGTTTTTTTTTTGGCTCCCTTCATGCTGTCGGTTGATCGCCACCACCAAATATTCATTCGCTATTGTCCCACAACTGGGTGGGCTCAGGGCGCAGTGCTCTGTGCCCCAAGCCCACCCTTTTTTTAAACCTATTAGAGCCTCTGGCTCTAATCACGTGCTTCAAAAAAAAGAAAAACCCCATTGGAATCCATGCATCTGGCGCCCTGCATGTAGGGGGGCTGGACGTATATCTAGAAGGGGCGGCGCCCGTGTGCCCCTTATGGACAGGCTGCCACTGGTCAAAAAGTACATTTATATTAGTCTTATGGAGTCTGCTAGAATGTTAACCACTTCCAGCCCATAGGACATCATATGGCATCCTGGACTTTAAGTGGTTAAATATATATGGCTGTGAGGATATCATTTTTATAGCAGACAATTCCCTGCAATGTAAAAACAATCATAGTGGCTATTTAGCCGCTTGATTTGTTTCTACAAGTGGCAGGAGGAGAGGGTCCCCCCACCCCCCTCACGCTGCCCTTCGGTGCTTCTACCTGCTCGCCCCTTCGATCAGCAAGCCAGAGACTGAATTGGCCAGCAGCAGCCATTTACCTCAGAGCTGACACATTTGGCATGTAATTTTTTTTTGGGGGTGGGGGGATTGGGTACCTTCTTTTGAGAGGGACTTCCTGTCCCACTTCCTGCTTCCGTTTTTCGGCCGCCTAGGCGACTCCTCCTCTCCCTCCTAGGTAGCTCCTCCCTTCCTGCAATCTTCTGGGACACGTGACAGGTCCCAGAAGATTGCCTGGCCAATAGCAGAGTGCAGCGTGGCTCACGCATGCGCAGTGCAGTCCCGGCCGTGAAGCCGCAAGCTGTCACGACCAGGTGCCCACAGTTGCTATGATGGCGCCACGGAGAGGAGGGGGAGAGGAGCGAGGCTTCAGGCGGCCGAATCGCTGGACCATGGGACAGGTGAGTGTCTGTTTATTAAAAGTCAGCAGCTACGCTTTTTGTAGCTGCTGACTTTTAATAAACTAGAAAACAGGTGGAACTTCGCTTTAAAGTGTAGCCTATGGAGATTTTTAGTTACCAAAGTTTGGCGCCATTCCACGAGTGTGTGCAATTTTAAAGCGTGACAATTGGGCTTAGTTTAGTATTTTTTTCTTTTTTTTTAATTCATGAAAAAATAAAATGTCCAAGAAAATCACGTTTGAAAAACTCCTGTGCAAATACCGTGTGACATAAAAAATTGGAAGGACCGTCATTTTATTCTCTAGGGTTTCTGCTAAAAAAAAAACATATATAATGTTTTGGGGTTCTGAGTAATTTTCCAAAAAAAAAAATGATGATTTTTACATGTAGGAGAGAAATGCCAGAATAGGCCCGGGTTTTGAAACCGCAAACTAGAGGCAAGTTTTCTATTGATAGCTGACATGGGGCCAATGAATATTGGCTTTTGTTTGTGTCGGCGCTGTTTCCCTCCCTATGCAGATCAATAGGAATGCAAAATCAGCTTGAAGCAGGTTAATACAGCTTGGTACATGGGTTCTCAACTCCTGTCCTCAGGACTCACTAATGCCTCGTTTTCCACTGAGCGGATCGGTTCGGGTCGATACAGTTTGGAAGGCCTATTCAGGTGAGCGTTTCCACTGCAAGTCGGACCGACAGGGGCCATACGTGGGTTTAGAAAAAATGCCTAGCATGGTGTTACACGTCCACCAATCAGTGGAATGTATCGTAGCTCCGCCCTAACTGAACCGTAACATTTTCTATGGCCCCACATCTGAAGCAGGACCCTGAATGGTGCAGTTCGATTGTATGGGCCACTTTCATAATGGAAATACTCAAAATAGCGTACCGTACCGAACCAAACCGATCCGCTCAGTGGAAACGAGGCATAACAGGCCAGGCCAAGATAACTGAAATACATCACAGGTGATATCATTTGCTGCCCAGGGATTGCAGTATTCTAGTCTGCTTCTCCCCAAGGTAATACTTAAAATCTGGCCTGTTAGGCTCCATTCACACTAGCGCATTTTTTGATGCATTTTGCATTTTGCAGAAATGCATGGGAATTTTTTAACATGGGTTCCTATGGAACATGTTCACATCAATGCCTTTTTGTACCTCTGCATTTTTGGAAAGGGTCGGGGACTTTTTGCATGTCAGGCTCGATTCACACTTATGCATGTTGCTTTTGGGCGTTTTTGGAGGTTTTTTTTTCATGCTTGCCACGTTTTTGAGCAGCGTTTTTGCGGCGTTTTTGCCGCGTTTTTGCGTTTTTTTTTTTTTTTTTACAGTTTCTTTTTACAGTCTAAAAAAAAAATTTAAAAAAATTTAAAAAAATTAAAAAAAAAAAAAAAAACGGCAAAAACGCATCAAAAATGCATCAAAAACGCTGCAAAAACGCTGCAAAAAACGGTGCACTTGCGTTTTTGATGCTTGTCCATTGAATTCTATTACATGCAAAACGCTGCATTTTGCATGAAAAAAAGTCCCTGACCCTTTCCAAAAATGCAGAGAAACAAAAAGGCATTGATGTGAACATGTTCCATAGGAACCCATGTTAAAAAATTCCCATGCATTTCTGCAAAATGCAAAATGCATCAAAAAACGCGCTAGTGTGAATGGAGCCTAAGAGCCTTTTCACACTGGGGCGGGGGCGGCGTCGGCGGTAAAACGCCGCTATTATTAGCGGCGTTTTACCGTCGGTATGCGGCCGCTAGCGGGGCGGATTTACCCCCCACTAGCGGCTGAGAAAGGGTTAAATACCACTGCAAAGCGCCTCTGCAGAGGTGCTTTGCCGGCGGTATAGCCACGCCATCCCATTGATTTCAATGGGCAGGAGCGGTAAAGGAGCGGTATACACACCGCTCCTTCACCGCTCCGAAGATGCTGCTGGCAGGACTTTTTTTACCGTCCTGCCAGCGCATCGCTCCAGTGTGAAAGCCCTCGGGGCTTTCACACTGGAGACACAGCAGCGGCACTTTCGGGTCGGTTTGCAGGCGCTATTATTAGCGCAATAGCGACTGCAAACCTCCCCAGTGTGAAAGGGCTCTAATAGAATTCAATGGACCAGCATCAAAAACGCAAGTGCACCGTTTTTGCAGCATTTTTACAGCGTTTTTGCAGCGTTTTTGATGCGTTTATGGCAATTTTTTAATTTATTTATTTATTTATTTTTAAACTGTAAAAAAAAAAAAAAAAAAAGCAAAACGCGGCAAAAACGCTGTAAAAACGCTACAAAAATGCTGCTCAAAAACGTGGCAAGCATGACAAAAAAAACTCCAAAAACGCTCAAAAGCAACATGCATAGGTGTGAATGGAGCCTTAGGCTCCATTCACACTAGCGCGTTTTTTGATGCATTTTGCATTTTGCAGAAATGCACGGGAATTTTTTAACATGGGTTCCTATGGAACATGTTCACATCAATGCTTTTTTGTTTCTCTGCATTTTTGGAAAGGGTTGGGGACTTTTTTTCATGCAAAAAGCAGTGTTTTGCATGTAATGGATTTCAATGGACAAGCATCAAAAACGCAAGTGCACCGTTTTTGCAGCGTTTTTGATGCGTTTTTGCCGTTTTTTTTTTTTTTTTTTTTTTTTTACATTTTTTTTAGACTGTAAAAAAAAACTGTAAAAAAAAAAAAAAAAAAAAAACGCAAAACGCAAATCGCGGCAAAAACGCCGCAAAAACGCCGCAAAAACGCTGCTCAAAAACGTGGCAAGCATGAAAAAAAAACCTCCAAAAATGCTCAAAAGCAACATGCATAGGTGTGAATCGAGCCTTAGGCCTGATTCACACCTATGCATTTTTAGTGCTTTTTGCATTTTGCAGATTTGCACTACAGAACGTGTTCCATAGGAAACCATGTTGAATGGACTGTAGTGCAGATCTGCAAAATGCAAAAAGCACTAAAAATGCATAGGTTTGAATCAGGCCTTAGTGGGGACAGGAGTTGAGAACCACTGGCTTAGTAGGAGGTCAAATACCAATTGACACTAGCTGTCATATATTTGACCAGCAGAGGGCAGCACTATGGTGTAGCATCCTGGCAGTTGTATGAACAAGCTGAACTGAAAGGAACCTGCTAGAGTAGAGGTACACATAGGGGGAGTTTTACTAAAACTGGAGCACTCAGAATCTGGTGCAGCTCTGCATGGTAACCAATCAGATTCTAACTTCAGCTTGTTCAATTACACTTTGACAATAAAACCCGGAAGCTGATTCATTTCTATGCACAGCTGCAACAGATTCTATGTGCTCCAGTCTTAGGAAATCTCCATGTATGTCACTGTGCTGCAGATTGACAGGTGATTGCAGGCTAACATATGTATGTCACTTCGCTGCAGTTTAACTATGACATTACATTTTGACGCCATCCCATTCAAACTACCAGTGACATTTTAATGGCAAGCCCATTAGATTATAATTTGAATTTAGGTCATATTGCCAGCCTGGCATGCTGGTAATGCTCAATCAAATCCTTTTTTCCTTTTTTGGGGTGGGGGGTTTGCATAGAGAGGGGAAGGGTCACAGCCTCCATCAGGATTAGAAAAAACAAACACAAGTGGGCACCTTAATTTAGTTCTAGCGATTTATTAAAAAGAATAAAAGGACAATAAAAATGCACATACTAGTTAAAAGTGTCTCAAGGTATGTCATAAACCCATATAGACCTTCAAAAAGGACCACCGTGAGGCTGCAAAGCTCAGCAGGCATGTGGCTAGTTGTGGCTTTTCTTGGTGGAAGTCCAGCTGTCAGTCGTCAGGCTGGAACATGAGCAAGTAGCAAGCTGGCTGCGACTCCAAACAGCAGCTCTCTCAGCTGGGTGATGGTGACAGACAGTGGAGGGGGATGCATGTTTCAGAGCAGACAGGACTGCTCATTTATCAAATTTGCTACTTTCGCTTCACCTAGATGGAGGCGCCCTCTTGTGTTTGCTATTCATATGTGTATTAGGATTTCAAGACCTAAACTGAGGGGAGCTGCATCCACTTCACCTGGTGTTCCCTGCCACTCTCGTAGCCCCGTTATCTGCTCCGTTAAATGACATGGGTTCTAATTAGTGCAATAGCTTATTCCTTTTCTTCAGTCAGGATTATTGCTGTATGTGTCCCCACTACAGAGATTTCCTTTCACTTCCTGTTCTGTTAACAAGGAGAGGATCAGGAAATGATAGGAAGTCTTTCCAATGGGGCTATAGACGGCCACAAAGCACTGTTCCTTATTCAGCCTCATTCATATAGCTGTCACATGCAGATGTGGTGAAAAGCCACAGCTGGAAGTAGCCATACATTATTCTATCACCACATACATACACACTAGAAAGCTGCGTCCGGTTTGTATGCGGTAAGAACCATCAGCCTTGGACACAAACTGTCAGGGGCACTAATTGCATGTAATCGCTTGGAACCACAGCGGCGCTGGGCATTGACTTGTACACAGTACAAATCTGACCATGGCTGTTTGCATACAGTGTGTGTATGGCAGAGAAGCTGATCACCCAGCTGGCAGAGGAGCTGATCACCTGTATGAATGAGGCCTTAGCGTGGAGAAGGGTAGAACGAATGTGATTTTTTTTTTTTTTTGCCTTCCTACCTTGGTAAACATTGACCTAAGTCCCAGTCCCAATGTTATAAGAGCAGAAAACTAAGGAAATTCTTGCCAACGGGGACAAAGCATTAATAAAACCTGACAGAGGGTCTTCTCTTTCCCCACTTTATTTACCATTTAAAAAGAGGATCAGCTTTTAAATGCAGAGACTGCAGTGGCAGACGTGGGGAAGGCTTAGGAGCAGGTGAGAAGTTGGAGGTGTGCCACTCATTCCCTTCCCATGTCCCCAGATAACTTTTCTTTGGGTTGGAAGGCTTGGGAACTCCCATTGTTTTATGATGAATGTACAGAAGGAATTTTGTAAGCATGCCAGTGTTGTATCATATATCACTTTCCCGATATGAATCATCATGTCCCCCTTTATTCCTTACACAGGATGTATTAGACACCAAGAACAACACCATAAAGGACTTGCAGTATGAACTGGCCAGAGTGTCCAAGGTAAGAGGGACTATGGAGGAGATGTCCTCTACTCTGCTGTATGTATCTCAGGACCTGTCCTCATTGTGTGCTCACACTGGGCTCTGTAGCACTGGAAGGCGGAGTGTGACCCTATTGTTGTCCCTACAGTGCATCTGGAAAGTATTCACAGTGTTTCACTTTTTCCACATTTTGTTATGTTACAGCCTTATTCCAAAATGGATTAAATTCATTATTTTCCTCAACATTCTACAAACAATACCCCATAATGACAACGTGAAAGAAGTTTGTTTTGAAATCTTTGCAAATTTATTCAAGATAAAAAAGGAAAAAATCCCATGTACATAAGTATCACAGCCTTTGCCATGGCACTCAAAATTGAGCTCAGGTACATCCTGTTTCCACTGATCATCCTTAAGCTGTTTCTACAACTTGATTGGAGTCCACCTGTGGTAAATTCAGTTGATTGGACATGATTTGGAAAGGCACAGCCTGGCTATATAAGGTCCCACAGTTAACAGTTAAGGTCGGAGCACAAACAAAACCATGAAGTCCAAGGAATTGTCTGTAGACCTCCGAGACAAGATTGTATGAAGGCACAGATCTGGAGAAGGGTACAGAAAAATTTCTGCAGCATTGAAGGTCCCAATGAGCACAGAGGCCTCCATCATCTGTAATTGAAAAAAGTTTGGAACCACCTGGACTCTTCCTCTTCACAGCCACCAGGAGCAGAGTGAAATTCTCATTACTTCCAGGTACATCTGAGCATAGCACTCACTCCCCCTCTCCCATGTGATAGGGCTGGGCTTCTTGATTGGCTCAGAACTGTCACATGGAGGCAGGGGAGGCATCCATAGCCATGTGTAAGCCTGTTTGGAGCTTGCACAGAGTGGCCATTAGAGGGGTGCATGAGCAAAGAAAGGGGAGCAGCAACTTAGGGGACTCTTCTACTTTACTTTGCTTATTCCAATCAAACCAACAGCAGGCGGTCCTAATATACGGTGTACTGGCGGATTTCTAATTCCCAGGAAGAGTGTTCAAGTGTGGTAAAATGGCCGTCCGCCATGGTGCTACCTTTAGTAACAATCAAGAGATGCAGCTTTACTGCCAGACAACCAGCAAGAGGTCTAAGCTGGCCCCAATAGCAAGATGTGGGTGTTTACAGACCCCTCTTAGGTAAATGGCCAGGTAATGCACACTTTTACCAGAGCATGACACACACACAGCAGTGTACTTCTGCTATTAGTTTAGTAGTGACAGGTCCCCATAAAAGAGAACCTGTTCTGAAAAAAAGTTTAAACAGCTCTTCCAGCTAAGTCACTTGAATATGGCTTCAGTATTTTCTGAGTTACTATCTTGGGAATAAACATATAGGCAGGGAAGTCACAACCAGATCTACCTACTTCTTCAGGTACACCCCCTATTTCATTAAAGTTAAAGTGATATTAAATCTTTGTATAAAAAAATAAACATGTTATACTCGCCTGTTCTGTAATAGTTTTGCACAGATCACCCCTGATCCTCCTCTTCTGGGGTCCCCTGTCAGTGCTCCTAGTCCCTCACCAGCAAGCCGCTTGCTCCCGAACCCCGCTGCCTGCATCCATTGACACAGACAATGAGGCTTTGCCCCACCCCCGCACTGGGCTTTGATTGACAGCAGCAGGAGCCAGTGGTTCCCACTACTATCAATCCTCCCTGTGAGGAGGGAGAGAGCAGGGAAAGCCGTTGCTCTCATGTACAGCACTGGATGGAGACCGGGCTCAGGTAAGGATAAGGGAAATTTGGACACAATAGGTTTTTTTTTTTACCTTAATGCAGAGAATGCATTTAGATCAAAAACTTTAAGGCTTTATAACCTTTTTATGAGATTGTGCCACAACTGAGTGCAATGCATGTGTTTGCAGTGCCCTAGTTCGACCATTTTGAAGGTAAAACAGGTGACATATCACCGCTGACCCAGCTGTCTATATCCACCACAGATTGCTTTTCAGAGGGGCAACCAGGGCTGCCACATGAGAGAGAATGTTTCTGGTCCCACTGTGTGTACCTAATCACTGTCTGTTGGTCTTTTCCAGGCACACAATGACCTGCTCCGGACATACGAGGCCAAGATGCGGGCATTTGGCATCCCTGTGGATGAACTGGGATTTAAACCTATGGAATGTCTGGTTCCTGGGCAGGCCATTGGCCAAGGCCCGGCCGGACAGGTAGCCGCCAGCACCTAAACCACTCGAACTTACAACCAGCTCTTACTTTTACTTTTTGGGTACTGTATATCATTGTATTGCACAGTACAGGATTTTTGTTGTTTATATTTTTTGTGTTCTGTACTTGGAGTTTTGTGTTTAGACCTTTGTTTTTAGAATACAGTACAGTAGTTAAGAATGCTTAAAATATTGATTACTTGTGGCTCCTCATTTAACGACCTGGTAGCTGGAACGGAACATGGTTGTTAAATGAGGAGAGTCTGTACTTTCAAATAATCAGAATTGCCGGCGTTATGCCCCATACACACGGTCGGATTTTCTGATGGAAAATGTGCGATCGGAGCGCGTTGTCGGAAATTCCGACCGTGTGTGGGCTCCATCGGACTTTTTCCATCGGATTTTCCGACACACAAAGTTTGAGAGCAGGCTATAAAATTTTCCGACAACAAAATCCGTTGTCGGAATTTCCGATCGTGTGTACACAAATCTGACGCACAAAGTGCCACACATGCTCAGAATAAATAAAGAGATGAAAGCTATTGGCTACTGCCCCGTTTATAGTCCCGACGTACGTGTTTTACATCACCGCGTTCAGAACAATCGGATTTTCCAACAACTTTGTGTGACCATGTGTATGCAAGACAAGTTTGAGCCAACATCCGTCGGAAAAAATCCTAGGATTTTGTTGTCGGAATGTCCGATCAATGTCCGACCGTGTGTACGGGGCATTAGAGTGCCTTTACCTATTTGTTGTTAAGATAAGTTGTTTTTTGGTGCTAAGTGGGATCTGTGTTTCCTTTACCGCCACCCAGACTGATATGGCCTCCAGGGTAGTTTTTACCCCTTCCAATCACATTCAGAGTTTATCTGCTCTTATCAAACAATCACAATCTGGAAACCAGACATGGTTATCTTCTTTCTTTTTACTGGTGCACTTACAGTATTGTTATTTTGTGTTTTTTCTTTTACGCTATTTTATTTGATGATATTGGATCGATCATCCTTTCCTCACAGTATACCTCAATCAGTGGTTCTCAACTCCTGTCCTCAAGACCCACTAATGCAGCGTACACACGGTCGGACTTTTCGACCGGACTGGTCCGACGGACCAAGTCCGGCGGACAATTCGATCGTGTGTGGGCTTCATCGGACCTTCAGCGGACTTTTCCAGTCGAAAATCTGACGGACTTTAGATTTGGAACATGCTTCAAATCTTTACATCATAACTCCGCCGGACCCAGAAATCCGCTCGTCTGTATGCTAGTCCGACGGACAAAAACCGTCGCTAGGGCAGCTATTGGCTACTGGCTATCAACTTTCTTATTTTAGTCTGGTGTACGTCATCACGTACAAATCCGTTGGACTTTGGTGTGATCGTTGTGTGGGCAATTCCGTTCGTTAAAAAGTCAGTCGGAAGTCTGTCAAAAGTCCGCCGGAAAGTCTGTCGGACCAGTCCGTTCAAAAAGTCCACCCGTGTGTACACAGCATTACAGGCCAGATTTTAAGTATTCCCTTGAGATGCAGACTAGAATACTACAATCACTGAGCAGCAAATTATATTACCTGTGATGTATTTCAGTTATCATGCAAACCCGGCCTGTTAGTGAGTCCTGAGGACAGGAGTTGAGAACCACTGTACTAAGCTGTATCAACCTGCTTCAAGATGATTTTGGATTCCTATTGATCTGTATAGGGAGGGAAACAGCGCAGACACAAACAAAAGCCAATATTCATTGGCCCCATGTCAGCTATCAATAGAAAGCTTGCCTGTTAAGTGGGTCCTGAGGACAGGAGTTGAAAACCACTGCTCTATATGAACATGATCATTCTTTCTGCTTTTTTTTTTTCTATAAGCTACATTTTGGATAAGTAGTTGTATATTAGGCCACATGTAATCAGGACATTATAAAAATGCCAGTAGCAATCGCTGTAGAAAGCTGTAGCTGTAGAAAGAGTTTTTCAGCATTTTTGCAGTTGCGTTGCTTTAGCTGTAGCGCTTTTTAGCTGTTTTTTTTAGCAAAACTATAGACGGCCACAAAGCACTCTTTCTTATTCAGCCTTGTTCATATGGCTGTCACATGCAGATGTGGTGAAAAGCCACAGCTGGAAATAGCCATACCTTATTCTATCACCGCATACACAAGCTGCGTCCAGTTTATATGCGGTCAGAACCATCAGCCTTGGACACAAACTGTGTTAAGGGCCAGTCAGGGGCACTAATTGCATGTAACCGCTTGAACTTTTGGCTCAAAATACGCTGATAAATGCTAAATACCTGCATTTTTCAGCGTTTCTTCTTTTTTAAATTTTTTTTAGCGTTTTTCAGCTTTTATCAGAGTTAGAGCGGTTTTACAGCTCAAAAACTCTGAAAACCCTCCTAGTTCTGGGTTTTTTTTCCAACCAGAAAACACCCCTGCCAAAAAACACTGAACCCCCTAAAACAGCCACTGTAAAAACGTTCCATGTGCATGAGGCCTAACTTAAATATGTGTTGATGTCATGTTATCATCTGATGATTGATCCTTTACATTGTCAGTCTGCCTTTTTTCAATAGAATTTTGTAAACAGAAATCGCTGTGTATTTTTGTGCCGAAATTGGCAACTTTCTGTATTTTTATCCAGCAGCCAATCCGTTTCTCCCTTCCTTATTTTTATTTATTTATTTATTTCAGGTACTTATATAGCGCCGTCAATTTACGCAGTGCTTTACATATACATTGTACATTCACATCAGTCCCTACCCTCAAGGAGCTTACAATCTAAGGTCCCTAACTCACATTCATACATACTAGGGACAATTTAGACAATACGTTTGTGTCATTATTCCTTTTTTTTTTTTTTTAAGTTTTATTTATCAAGTTTTGCAGTAACAATTTACAAGAAACATTAACAACGAAAGCCCAACAGGCCACACACAATATTACAACATACACTTCTTCAGCGTGTCATTATTCTGTAGCAAGGTCTCCGGTCTCCTTCAGTCTGATGAGAACCTCTATGGCCAGAGATAGCTGACATCCTTCTGTATGTGATGGGTTGTGAGGTATAGTGGCTGCAAGATGGATAAAGTTATTGGGCGCTAGACATTTCTTGGATGCAAAAGAGGTTTTATTTCTCTTAACAGTCCTTTTTGTATTTTTGGGGGGAGAGAGGGTTAGGACCAGGACAAGTAAGGGTTAGGACCAGGACACCCTTGAGTAGTTGCAAGTTCAATGAGCAGACTCCGAGACTTCAATAGGAGAACAACCGTGCAGGGAAAGGCCTCCAGCAAGAAGCCACATCTGCACGTGCAGGAATACTGTCTTTAACAGTTCCTAACACAAAGCGTAACAGTTGTAACACTACAACAGTAGCGTAACACTACAACTTCTCCTTGTAGTTCTTCAGCACACTGAGCTCCCGGTCTCTCACTAGACCCACTGATTCACTGCCACTCAATCTCTTGAGCTCCTCCAATCTTCACAGTGGTATCTTCTTCAAGCGTCAACCCCGCCTCTCTGCTGGGTCCCTAGCTTGACACTCCCGATGCTTCTCAAGCTTCACCCCACTGGCCTGCTTGGTCCCTGGCTTGACTCACAAGGCTGCTCTGCAAGCGTCACCTCCGCTGGCTGGGACCTTGACTTGATCACCGCCTGAAGTTTCCCGATTCTCCACTGTGCCCGTTCGGTGAGAGTACTGCTCCAGTACTTGCTTCAGTTACTCATTGTGGTCCCTAGTAATAAGGTGATTGGTCCCTTAGTGGTGACAGCTTCCCCTCTACCTCCGACCACAACAGGTTCTCCGGCCGGCAGAACCGTCACTTTTTGTTGGACTGCAAGCCGCAATCCCAACCCTGCGCTGCTTTGTTGCTTCTGGATAGGCCCTCAGACAGCCTAGCAGGCAGACGCCCCCGGGATAGGCTCAATCTGCAATACAACACACGTCCACCCAGACAGCCGTCCATGTGGAACAGAACAAAGATCACCTGACTCCACCCAAATATATAGGTTCTCCAAGCAGGCCAAGGGATTCAAGAAAACCCCCTGCCCATTGGCTGAGATACCCCATATACCCATAACCTGACCTTGGGTTGCCCTTCTCCTATCTAATACCACCAAGTACCTGGCCACCTAGTGGTAAAAGAGAAAAGTGCAACAAGACCAAACTGAGGGAGAAATCAATGGATCTCTAACAATCAACCAGGATAACTACTCCTGGCAAATAAATTTGTGAGGAGCAACCCTGCCTAAACTCCAGGGTGCTAAAATTCCTGTAAAGATTTTCCATAGGCAGCATATTAAGGGGCTCATTCACATGGCTGATTTGAGCGTGTGCCTCCAAGAATCAGCATCACTCTGCAGTGGGTATGGACAGGTGTGCAGCATCAGCCGTGGCCAGCAGTCTACACAAATCAATTAAATGTTTTTATATAGCCGCACATCCAAGCAGTTACATGCGATTCAATAATGTGGTCCTGGACACAGGTAGCTTGTATCCAGAGACGCTCATCTGTCCCATCCTGCTCTATCCTAAACTCTCTAACCCACATCTGTAATCTCTTTCTCTCCTCAGGCACCTTTCCCTCACCGCTCAAAGCCTCATACCCAAAAAAACCCCATACTTAAAAAAATCCTCACTGGACCCACCTGTTTGAATAACTTAACCAGTCCCGGACCGCCCACCGCACATATACAGCGGCAGGGTGGCCTGGCTGCGTGAAACAATGTACTCGTGTGACCTGGACTGGGGCGCGCGCCGCCTGCGACCCGCTCCCACTGTGATTGGACACAGAGAAAGCTAATCAGCGAGCCCGGTGACCATGATGGCCGTCTGCCTCCCGTGATCACTCTGGGGAATGACAGAACGGCGGTCTGCTGATGTAAACAAAGCAGGCGTCCTTCTGTCCGACAGGAACAGAGAGATCTGTGCTTCCTGCTATTCAGGAACATAGATCTCTCTGTTCCTGCAGTGAGTCCATCCCCCACATAGTTAGTAAGCACACTGAGGGAACACATTTAACCCCTTGATCACCCCTGATGTTAACCCCTTCCCTGCCAGTGTCATTTATACAGTGTCGGTGCATCTTTTGAGCACTGATCACTGTATTGGTGTCATTGGTCCCCAAAAAGTGTCACTTCATGTCCAATTTGTCCGCCGCAATGTCGCAGTCCCGCTAAAAATCGCTGATTGCCGCCATTACTATTTTAAGATAAAAAAAGTCCCTAAATCTATCCCATAGTTTGTAGACACTATAACTTGCACAAACCAATCAATATAAGCTAATTGGGATTTTTTTTAACAAAAATATGTAGCAGAATACATATTGGCCTTGATGAAGAAATTAGATTCTTTAAATTTTATTATTGGGTATGTTTTATAGCAGAATGTAAAAAAAAAAAATATATATATATATATAGATAGATAGATAGATAGATATAGATCTATCTATCTATCTATCTATCTATCTATCTATCTATCTATCTATCTATCTATCTATCTATCTATCTATCTATCTATCTATCTATCTATCTATCTATCTATCTATCTATCTCTCTATCTATATATATAGTGGAGACATAAAGTATTCAGATTCAGACCCCCTTTAATTTTTCACTCTTTGTTATGTTGCAGCCATTTGCTAAAATTATTTAAGTTCATTTTTTTCCTCATTTATATACACACAGCACCCCATATTGACAGAAAAACACAGAATTGTTGACATTTTTGCTGATTTATTAAAAAAGAAAAACTGAAATATTACATGGTCCTAAGTATTTAGACCCTTTGCTCAGTATTTAGTAGAAGCACCCTTTTGATGTAATACAGCCATGAGTCTTTTTGGGAAAGGTGCAAGTTTTTTTACACCTGGATTTGGGGATCCTCTGCCATTCCTCCTTGCAGATCCTCTCCAGTTCTGTCAGGTTGGATGATAAACGTTGCTGGACAGCCATTTTTAGGTCTCTCCAGAGATGCTCAATTGGGTCTAAGTCAGGGCTCTGGCTGGGCCAATCAAGAACAGTCGCTGAGTTGTTGTGAATCCACTCCTTCGTTATTTTAGCTGTGTGCTTAGGGTCATTGTCTTGTTGGAAGGTAAACTTTCGGCCCAGTCTGAGGTCCTGAGCACTCTGGAGAAGGTTTTCGCCCAGGATATCCCTGTACTTGGCCGCATTCATCTTTCCCTCGATTGCAACCAGTCGTCCTGTCCCTGCAGCTGAAAAACACCCCCACAGCATGATGCTGCCACCACCATGCTTCACTGTTGGGACTGTATTGGACAGGTGATGAGCAGTGCCTGGTTTTCTTCACACATACTGCTTAGAATTAAGGCCAAAAAGTTCTATCGTGGTCTCATCAGACCAGAGAATCTTACTTCTCATCATCTTGGAGTCCTTCAGGTGTTTTTTTAGCAAACTCCATGTGGGCTTGCATGTGTCTTGCACTGAGGAGAGGCTTCCGTCGGGCCACTCTTCCATAAAGCCCCGACTGGTGGAGGGATGCAGTGATGGTTGACTTTCTACAACTTTCTCCTATCTCCCGACTGCATCTCTGGAGCTCAGCCACAGTGGTCTTTGGGTTCTTCTTTACTTCTCTCACCAAGGTTCTTCTCCCCTGATAGCTCAGTTTGGCTGGACGGCCTGCTCTAGGAAGGGTTCTGGAAGTCCCAAATGTCTTCCATTGAAGGATTAAGGAGGCCACTGTGCTCTTAGGAACCTTAAGTGCAGCAGAAATTTTTTTGTAACCCTGGCCAGATCTGTGCCTTGCCACAATTCTGTCTCTGAGCTCCTTTGATTCTCATGATTCTCATTTGCTCTGACTTGCACTGTCAGAGCAGGTCTTATATAGACCCCCAAATGACCCCATTTTGGAAAGTAGACACCCCAAGCTATTTGCTGAGAGGTATGTTGAGTCCATGGAATATTTTATATTTTGACACAAGTTGCGGGAAAGTGACACATTTTTTTTTTTTTGCACAAAGTTGTCACTAAATGATATATTGCTCACACAAGCCATGGGCATATGTGGAATTGCACCCCAAAATACATTTAGCTGCTTATTCTGAGTATGGGGATACCACATGTGTGGGACTTTTTGGGGGCCTAACCGCATACGGGGCCCTGAAAACCAATCACCGCCTTCAGGATTTCTAAGGGCGTAAATTTTTGATTTCACTCTTCACTGCCTATCACAGTTTCGGAGGCCATGGAATGCCCAGGTGGCACAACCCCTCCCCAAATGACCCCATTTTGGAAAGTAGACACCCCAAGCTATTTGCTGAGAGGCATAGTGAGTATTTTGCAGCTCTCATTTGTTTTTGAAAATGAAGAAAGACAAGAAAAAAACTTTTTTTTCTTTTTTCAATTTTCAAAACTTTGTGACAAAAAGTGAGGTCTGCAAAATACTCCCTATACCTCTCAGCAAATAGCTTGGGGTGTCTACTTTCCAAAATAGGGTCATTTGGGGGGGTTTTGTGCCACCTGGGCATTCCATGGCCTCCGAAACTGTGATAGGCAGTGAAGAGTGAAATCAAAAATTTACGCCCTTAGAAAGCCTTAAGGCGGTGCTTGGTTTTCGGGGTCCCGTGCGCGGCTAGGCTCCCAAAAAGTCTCACACATGTGGTATCCCCGTACTCAGGAGAAGCAACAGAATGTATTTTGGGGTGTGATTTCACATATTCCCATAGCATGTTTTAGCAATATATCATTTAGTGACAACTTTGTGCAAAAAAAAAAATTTGTCTTTTTCCCGCAACTTGTGTCACAATATAAAATATTCCATGGACTCGACATGCCTCTCAGCAAATAGCTTGGGGTGTCTACTTTCCAAAATGGGGTCATTTGGGGGGATTTGAACTGTCTTGGCATTTTATGCACAACATTTAGAAGCTTATGTCACACATCACCCACTCTTCTAACCACTTGAAGACAAAGCCCTTTCTGACACTTTTTGTTTACATGAAAAAATTATTTTTTTTTGCAAGAAAATTACTTTGAACCCCCAAACATTATATATTTTTTTAAAGCAAATGCCCTACAGATTAAAATGGTGGGTGTTTCATTTTTTTTTTCACACAGTATTTGCACAGCGATTTTTCAAACGCATTTTTTTGGGAAAAAACACACTTTTTTAAATGCACTAAAACACACTATATTGCCCAAATGTTTGATGAAATAAAAAAGATGATCTTAGGCCGAGTACATGGATACCAAACATGACATGCTTTAAAATTGCGCACAAACGTGCAGTGGCAACAAAATAAATACATTTTTAAAAGCCTTTAAAAGCCTTTACAGGTTACCACTTTAGATTTACAGAGGAGGTCTACTGCTAAAATTACTACCCTCGATCTGACCTTCGCGGTGATACCTCACATGCATGGTGCAATTGCTGTTTACATTTGACGCCAGACAGACGCTTGCGTTCGCCTTAGCGCGAGAGCAAGGGGGGACAGGGGTGCTTTTTTTTTTTTTTTCCTTTATTATTTTTTTGCTTTTTTATCTTATTTTTAAACCGTTCCTTTCATTTTTTTTTTTTTAATCATTTTTATTGTTATCCCAGGGAATGTAAATATCCCCTATGATAGCAATAGGTAGTGACAGGTACTCTTTTTAGAAAAAATTGGGGTCTATTAGACCTAGATCTCTCCTCTGCCCTCAAAGCATCTGACCACACCAAGATCGGTGTGATAAAATGCTTTCCCAATGGCGCTGTTTACATCCGGCGAAATCTAAGTCATGAAATGCTCGTAGCTTCCGGTTTCTTAGGCCATAGAGATGTTTGGAGCCACTCTGGTCTCTGATCAGCTCTATGGTCAGCTGGCTAAATCACCGGCTGCATTCTTAGGTTTCCTGTTGAGACAGGAGAGCCAGAGAAAAACACGGAAGACGGTGGGGGGCATTCCCTCCCACTGCTTGTAAAAGCTGTCTAGAGGCTAATTAGCCGCTAGGATTGCTTTTACATGAAAGCCGACCGCTGGCTGAAAAGAATGATACCAAGATGATACCTAAACCTGCAGGCATCATTCTGGTATAACCACTCAAAGTCGTGAATTGCGTACCTGAAGACAAAAAAACGGTTAACAAAAAAACACAGTAAACGGTAAAGTATAAAAAATTGCATACCTGAAAAGCAAACATGATAAAACATAATAACAATAAAACATTGCAGAATAGAATACAGTAAAAAAGAGCAGAATAATAGAGAGAGAATAGAGAGAGAGAGAACAATAAAACGACAACTATTTTTTTTTATTTTATATATTTTTTTTTTTTTTACACTTTTTTTTGTAACTGTAACTTTTATAACTGTAACCGGTTCCAGGTTCGGGTCTCTCAAAATGCGATGGCATCTTGGGAGACCCTGTGAAAGTGTGTCCTAGTCTGTGCAATGCTGTACCCTACGCTAATACTCAACTAGTGAATGGTAGCGTTCAAAACATTCACCAATGCAAAGACCAGGATTATCAGGACAGGAGGGACAATAATAGCGGGTGTCACGCCTATATCCACGCTTGCTGCAGACACGACATCTTTTTTGGGGGGGTTCGTTGGGTAGGGGTACTCGGGAGGACATAAAAATGCCTCTCATGCAGCCGACTGCATTTGGTTGGGGATGTGAATGGGGGAAGTACAGGTGCTGCAGAAGTGGTGGGTTCCCAATTATTAGGATTGGCGAATGCAGCAGGAAGGGCACTATGGGCATGACGGGCCTGTGTTTGTCTTCTTCTTGGTGGCAGCGGGACACTACTTGTGCTTGCCACCTCACCAGCTTGAACTGCACTTATGGGACTCGCCACGTCACCAAGTGTTACTGCAGTGCTGGTTTGACTATAACCGGGGTGTACTAGGCCACTGATGCTTGCCAGTTCACCAAAACACTACCAAAAAAACTGTTAGCGATCGCAGGGATCAGGCCTGACTCTGCAAACGCTGCAGTTATGCGTTTAGTGTTTTGTAAGTGACAGTGATCGATCGATACTGCACTTGGGTGGGCTGGGCTGGGCCGGGCGGAGGGGCAAAACGCAGGTGCTAGCAGGTATCTGGGCTAATCCCGCTAACACTGCGTTTTTGGGAACCCTAAACTGCTGGGGACGCTAGTATAGATCTGATCGGATCAGATATTGATCCGTTCAGACACTATACCACTAAGGGAGGCGTATGCTGCGTGCGTGGGTGTTAGCGGTACTGGCGCTAATCTGACGCTGCCTGGGGTGACACATATCACCGCCGGGCGATCAGAGGGCTAAACCTTTATTCGGTAATAAACGGCGGGTGCCCAGACACTATAAAAAATAAACAAACTAACCAGCGTCACCCGTAACAGTTATACGGTGATCAGTTGTGAAAGGGTTAACTAGGGAGCAATCAAGGGGTTAAAACATTTATTAGGTAGTATATGGGGGTCCCTGACGCTATAAAACGCTGACGGCGAACCTAAATATTTACCTCCCTAACTAGCGTCACCAGTGACACTTATACAGGGATCAGAAAAATGATTGCTTACTGACACTGGCAACAGGGGGTGATCAAGGGGTTAAAACTTTATTAGGGGGGTTAGGGGGGTACCCTAGACCTAAAGGGGGCTAACACTAATTGCCCTACCACACTAACTGTCACAAACTGACACCAATGCTGTAATCAGAAAAAAAAAAAACAGCTTGGTGTCAGTGTGACGGGGGGGGGGGGGGGGGGGGTGATGGGAGGGGGGGGGTGTGTTTTGTGTGCCTGGCATGTTCTACTGAGTGTGTAGTGTTGTGCACTCACATTGAAATCTTCTCTCCTCGTCTCCGGAAAGGAAAATACCGAGCCGAGGAGAGATGACATCATTTCCTTTGCTGCTGTTTAGCATACAGCAGCAGTGGAAGAAGCTGATTGGCTGTTAGCGATCGCGAGGGGGGGGGGGGTCACGAATGGATGGTCTCCCCCTCACCTCTCATCGCTCCCAGACACAAGCCGACCGCCTCGGGCACCGGTCGCCCGCAGGAGGCAGATCACGTACAGGTACGTGATTCTGCCTGCCCGTGCCATTCTGCTGACGTATATCAGCGTGAGGCGGTCAGCAAGTGGTTAATGAGGATATTAAAAATGATGTGTTAAATAAGAGGTTAATGCAACCTGCTGAAACAGCAGGGTCATATAAAGCTAATGAAGCATTGTCAGTGCACAGTGGTGAAAGTGTGGTAATGCAGTCAGCTAGGACAAGGGTGACCACTGAGAGATGGATGCCATTGCCTTTAGCAACTGTGGAAGTCAGGAATGCTAATGAGCAATGTATTTCAGAGAATGTTGTTGAGAAGTATAGTACTGGCAAGAAAAGTCTTTCAGATGCTGCTGAGCCACTCTATCCTGTGTCTCCTGGGGCAGTTGGAACGGTACTGTGTAGTACCTCTGCTGGAAGCACAGAGAAAGTAGACTGGGACAGATGGGCAACAAGCCTGTTGGCTTTAATAAAAGAGATCTTTGTAACGTTAGAGCAGACACAATTTCTTCTGTGCTAAATGGAGGGGACTGCGGTGGTTAGTGAGGCTCCCATGGCAAACAACCACTCAGCTTTGTGCGATTCCCCTCCAGACACCGCCCGCAGGACATTGGGGAAATTAGTCCTGAAATATGTGTGGATATTTCTGACATTGAGGAAAAATGCAAGGCAATGGTAAATGCTGTTACCTTGGATGACAACACAAATATTGGTAGACCAGAGGGTCAAGTTAAAATGGTTGCTGATAACCCTGATAAATGTGGTGAGATGTGTAATGATATAACAGGCACAGCAGAGGTAGATGGAGGCCCCCTACAGGTTCAGGAGGGAAATAACCCAAAGTTTAATAAGGTGTCAGTAAAAGGGTTTGATCCCCAAATAAAAGAACCCACGTCTATTCCTAAAGTATTTAAAAGGGTGGCCCCAAGGAAAATGGGCAAATGGCCCTTTTGAAAGTGCACCCGTAAAAAGTCACAGGTGTATCTTTGTAGTACCCAAGTCAGTGGAGCAGGGGGACATAGGGAAGCTCACCTGATAAGACTGAGTTTGGCCCTTGTGGATAAGAGCTGGCACAGAGGTGCCAAGTGGAAGAGAATGGGTTGATGTGTTACACCCTCCCGGGGTCAAAACGGGGGAGGGATGTGTAGCAGGGCGATACCTTGCCAGGATCCAGTTCTAATAAACAGCCAGTTCACTAATGAGTCAGCTGTGTTCTGGGCTTTCAGTAATCACCAGACCAAGGCTCTAGGCTCCCAGTTGGAGATGACTCCACCCTGCAGACAGGAGGTCTGGGCATGGGAGTCAGTAGGGCTTCACCTAGGAGAGAGAGAGGTGGGAGCCAGTGTAGCATGAGGCTACTTGCTGTACGCATGGAGGTGCTGAGCGTCTGGTCTGTGGGAGACAGACCAAGGCCCTAAAGTGTAAGGCCTGAACTGGAGAGCAGCATTTACAAGCCAGGAGGGCTGAAAATCGTTTACTTTGGTAGCAGGACTGAAATACTGAATACCCCTGCGAGGGAATCTTCTGTGTTTGTTTTGAACTTTCTTTTAAATAAAAGTGGGCAAAACCAGCCCTGAAATGGATAAAAGCGAGTGGTGGTGTCCTTAAAGCGCTACACTTGGAGTGAACCCCTGACAATATATACAGTATCTCACAAAAGTGAGTACACCCCTCACATTTTTGTTAATATTTTCTTCTATCTTTTCATGTGACAACACTGAAGAAATGACACTTTGCTACAATGTAAAGTAGTGAGTGTTCAGTTTGTATAATGCCCCGTACACACGGTCGGATTTTCCGACGGAAAATGTGTTGATAGGACCTTGTTGTCGGAAATTCCGACCGTGTGTAGGCTTCATCACACATTTTCCATTGGATTTTCCGACACACAAAGTTTGAGAGCAGGATATAAAATTTTCCGACAACAAAATCCGTTGTTGGAAATTCCGATCGTGTGTACACAAATCCGACGGACAAAGTGCCACGCATGCTCAGAATAAATAAAGAGATGAAAGCTATTGGCCACTGCCCCGTTTATAGTCCCGACGTACGTGTTTTACGTCACCGCGTTTAGAACGATCGGATTTTCCGACAACTTTGTGTGACCGTGTGTATGCAAGACAAGTTTGAGCCAACATCCGTCGGAAAAAATCCATGGATTTTGTTGTCGGAATGTCCGAACAAAGTCCGACCGTGTGTACGGGGCATAACAGTGTAAATTTGCTGTCCCCTCAAAATAACTCAACACACAGCCATTAATGTCTTAACTGCTGGCAACAAAAGTGAGTACACCTCTAAGTGAAAATGTCCAAATTGGGCCCAAAGTGTCAATATTTTGTGTGGCCACCATTATTTTCCAGCACTGCCTTAACCCTCTTGGGCATGGAGTTCACCAGAGATTCACAGGTTGCCTCTGGAGTCCTCTTGCACTGCTCCATGACGACATCATGGAGCTGGTGTATGTTAGAGACCTTGCGCTCCTCCACCCTTCCGTTTTAGGTTGCCCCACAGATGCTTAATAGGGTTTAGCTCTGGAGACATGCTTGGCCAGTCCATCACCTTTACCCTCAGCTTCTTTAGCAAGGCAGTGGTCATCTTGGAGGTGTGTTTGGGGTCGTTATGTTGGAATACTGCCCTGTGGACCTGTCTCAGAAGGGAGATGATCATGCTCTGCTTGACACAGTACATTGGCAGTCATGGTTCCCTCAGTGAACTGTAGCTCCTCAGTGCCGACAGCACTCATGCAGCCCCAGACCATCACAGTCCTACCACCATGCTTGACTGTGGGCAAGACACACTTGCCTTTGTATTCCTCACCTGGTTGCCGCCACACACGCTTGACACCATCTGAACCAAATAAGTTTATCTTTGTCACATCAGACCACAGGACATGGTTCCAGTAATCCATGTCCTTAGTCTGCTTGTCTTCAGCAAATTGTTTGTGGGATTTCATATGCATCATCCTTAGAAGAGGCTTCCTTCTGGGATGACAGCCATGCACACCAATTTGATGCAGTGTGCGACGTATGGTCTGAGCACTGACAGGCTGACCCCCACACCCCTTCAACCTCTGCAGCAATGCTGGCAGCACTCATACGTCTATTTCCCAAAGATAACCTCTGGATATGACGCTGAGCATGTGCACTCAACTTCTTTGGTCGACCATGGCGAGGCCTGTTCTGAGTGGAACCTGTCCTGTTAAACTGCTGTATGGTCTTGACCACCGTGCTGCAGCTCAGTTTCAGGGTCTTGACGATCTTCTTATAGCCTACGCGATCTATTTGCAGAGCAACAATTCTTTTTTTCAGATCCTCAGAGAGTTCTTTGCCATGAGGTGCCATGTTGAACTTCCAGTGACCAGTATGAGAGAGTGAGAGCGATATCACCAAATTTAACACACCTGCTCCCTATTCACACCTGAGACCTTGTAACACTAATGCCCCGTACACACGGTCGGACTTTGTTCGGACATTCCGACAACAAAATCCTAGGATTTTTTCCGACGGATGTTGGCTCAAACTTGTTTTGCCTACACACGGTCGCACAAAGTTGTCGGAATTTCCGATCGCCAAGAACGCGGTGACGTACACCACGTACGACGAGACTAGAAAAGGCCGGTTCAGAACCAAGCGCGGCACCCTTTGGGCTCCTTTTGCTAATCTCGTGTTAGTAAAAGTTTGGTGAGAGACGATTCGCGCTTTTTCAGACTCGTGGCTTTCAGATCGTTTTCTGCCGTTCAGTTTGTGCTTGTGGGTTTGTATCTGCTCTTCAGTGCGTGCAGTCAGTTCGTATCTGAGTTTTCTGTGTGATCTTGCCTGCTCGTTGCTGTTTTTCAGGTCGCTCTTCACAGGCCTTGCTGTTCTTCAGTGCGTTTTGTTACTTCGTTCTGAGCAGCCGACCGTTTTTTAGCCATGTTTCGTATGCGTACTCCTCGTAGAGTTCGTGCTGTGCGGGGGCTTGGTGTTGGGGTCCTGACCTTGACACAAGTCCAGTCCATGAACAGGGTGGGGAGGAGTTCATGGACCAAGAATTGGTTGCTTCAGCGTGACCAGTTCTCTCATATGCCTTTGCTCCGTGAGATCCGTGAGAATAATCCTGATGATTTCAGGAACTTTCTCAGGATGACGGACCCTGTGTTTCACCGTTTGTTGGCTTCGCTGACCCCCTATATCAGCAGGCAGGATACCTGCATGAGGCAAGCCATCACTCCGAAGCAGAGGTTGGTCGCTACCTTGCGGTATTTGGCCACAGGGAGAAGTCTGCTGGACTTGAAGTTCTGGACAGGCATCTCCCCCCAGGCTCTGGGGATCATTATCCCAGAGACCTGTTCTGCCATCATACAGGTCCTGCAGAAGGAGTATATGAAGGTAAGATTTTTATTCTTTTATATCACATTTTATTGTATTGAATGTTTGCTAATATATTGTATTTCTTTCCTCATTCCCTAATTACCATGATTGTAATATGCTGTGAATGTCCCCTTTGTCCTCATGCATGCTGGATTTTTATGCAATTATTATTTTAGGTCCTTCATACATATTTGCCCTTCAATAACCTCCCCAGCATGGTGTCTCCTGGCCCTATATTCACCTCATGTAGTCACTTAACAATGTATTTTATCTGCTCCATAGTAGTGCTTTACCCCAAACACCCCCTAAAATGTTTGGAAATGTTATTTTTGTTTTAAATTCAGGCAGAGTGCCAGAGGCTTTTTTTTGTGGTGTCCCCAAATAATTTTTAGTAACCCTCCCTCCCCCAACTGCTAAGTCAGCTGATCACAATTCTCTATCCTCAATCATCTATCTGCTGACTTTGCCAAACCCATACACACTATACCCATCTCTTTACTGGTCAGATTTATGGATGAATTCCCCAAAGCATGTAGTGCAAGGGCCTGCCTGTATACTTTCCAATGGTACTGTTTAAAGTTTTTGTATCCTACTATTATCTTGATAGGTAATAGCAGAATGTTCAAATGTGCTCAAATGTGTACAGTGTGTATTTATATCTTTGTATTATGACACTTCTTACCTGTCCAGTGGTCTGCCAATAGTGTAACTAAGGAGGGGCTGTTCCAAGTAATACCCATTATTTAGGCATTCATTTCTCAATGAAGTGAAGAGGGTTACCTGTCCAAGAGTTCACCCCCCCTATAATGTTAGAAATGGCCCATCAGAGGGGGGGAGGGGGAATATGATAGGTGTACCTTATACTTTGTTGTTGTTAAATAGGTTGGCCCATAATGTTTGTGTCTAATCTGCTTGCCATGTTTCTGTGAAAAAATAGTAATGTTTATTGTTTTTTCCTCAACAGTTTCCTTCAACGCCACAGGAATGGCAGACTGTGGTCTCCCACTTTGCCCAGCGGTGGGACTTTCCTAACTGCGGAGGGGCAATTGATGGGAAACACGTCCACATCGTCCCACCACCCAACTCGGGGTCGTACTATTATAATTACAAGGGGTTTAATAGTATAGTGATGTTGGCGGTGGTGTCGGCTAATTACGAGTTCCTGTATGTGGACGTGGGGAAGAATGGCTGGATGTCCGATGGTGGAGTCATCGCCCAGACGGAGTTCTACAGGCGTCTCCAGAATGGCAGCTTGGACTTGCCACCTCCAGAGGACAATGTTGAAGGTCTCCCATTTGTGTTCGTTGCTGATGAAGCATTTGCGCTGGGGGACCACCTGATGCGGCCATTCCCGATGAGGACCCTCACCCCGGAACAGAGGGTTTTTAATTACCGGCTGGCCAGAGCCCGAAGAGTGGTGGAGAACACATTTGGAATCCTGGCCAGCCGGTTCCGATTATTTCTGACACCCATCCATATGGCGGAGTATAAACTGAACCATATAATACTTGCCTGCTGTGTTCTCTATAATTTTTTAAGAAAACATTCAGCCAACTATGCTGGCTCAGTTGGGCCTGAGGCCGGAATCCCAAATCCATCAACACTGACGGCGCTTGAAAGTGGCCGTCCTGGCTTGCCCTCCCTGAGTGCCCGTGATGTCCGGTTACGCTACCTGGAGTTCTTTGCGGGTAGGGGGGCTATCAATATGCCAGACAATCTGTGACACCTTTTTTAAATAAAAAACAACCAAAAGAAATTCTTTGTGGACATTTACTGCTTGTGTTTGTTTTAGCTGACCCTGACAGAAATGTGTTGAGTGCAGAAAATGTCCTGATTGGGTAACCTTATAAAAAACAGTGTTGGCTGGTACTTCCTAAATGCAAAAACACATTTCACTACAAGTGCACTTGCAACTGCACTGAACCTGCACTTGTAGTGCAAAGTGTATTTGCCCTTAGGAAATAACCGCCATTTTTGCATAAAACAGCAATTACATCACCCCAAAAGTGTTGTAGTGTTGAGACAATAATCCACACATTCTTGAGTAAGCCACTTTTTTATACCTGCACAATCACATGTGCATTTACCAAAGGTTTTTAAAACAAACCAACATGTTTGTTGTATAACAATTTTTGCTGTAGCATTATCAAAAATCGAAATATCCATTTCAGATAAAACAGGCCTGTGTAAAACCAACAAGAAAGCCAAAAAACTTGAACTTACAAAGTTCACATTAGGTAAAACCTGAAGGCTATATCAGACATCAGTATTTAGGAACTGGGTTTGATATAGCGTTCAGATGGGGGGAAATCACCCCTGGAAAAGCAAAATTTGGAAGATGCACACCAATTTACGAATGTCAACATGTGCTATCTGCCATCAGGGGGGATCAAGGGACGTGTTTTGGGGGAGCAAGCCCTTCCTCAACGCGACTTTATAATTGAGGAAGGGGTTGCACCCCCAAAACGCCTCCATTGATCTCCCGTGATGGCAGATAGCACATGTTGGCACACTGTGTGCATCCTCCAAATTTGGCTTTTCAAAACATTGAAAAAAATTTTTTAAGATTGGACCACAATAGTGATTTTGTGGGGTTTAAATTCGCCCCAAAACATCAATGATGTTATTATTTTTTTTTAATAACATCACTGATTTGTTGCTGTATGTTGTGCAATTCGAGATTACACCCCCTGATCTTCCCGATGAGGATCTGGGCACTTTCAGAAGTAAAGCGTTCTCTCTCCCTCACATCACGATCACCTAAAAAGAGATAAAGAAAACAAAAATAGGTATCAAAAATCTGCCACCATCCATCTCGTTTACCTGAGCCTGTGGTCGCAGACACTCACCTGTTGTGGTGCCAATCTCCACCACGTCTTCTTCTTCCTCCTGCTCTTCTTCTTGGGTTTGCGGTATTTCCCCTTCTTCCAGAGGTGGGGGGTCTCTGGTCTCCTGGGATGAGGGGTGTCCTCCGAGTCTTTTCTCCCCTATGTAAAAAAAAAATGGTATACTTAGCACACAGATATTTGATGGCAGAACTAGAAATAGGAAACATTGCTTGGAAGTGGGGTACAATTGTCTATTTTAGCAGAGTTCCAAGATGTATATTTTTTATTGGCCTATGTCAAGCTGCAATACTTTACCTGTTTAGTACAAGATTCACAGATGTAGCCCCCCCTATAGTATACACTGGAGCACCTGTGTGGCCCCCCTAATAAAAAGGGTGTTCTGGGGTCCCACACTAGTGCTCCAGTGTCCAGATGTGAAAACAGCTGCTCAGTGTCCTCTCCTTACACACAATCTAGTTTGCATTTCATTCTAGTAACAAACCCATCTACACAAACAAATATTTGGCATCCAAGTAGGCCCAAAAAAAATGTGGGAAAATGCATATGGCCTAAACAATGGTGTTTTAGAGGCCGAAAGAAAAATGTTTGATACGAACGAATAATGGGCCCATGAACATTAAAGTTGCCCTTTTAAACGTTACAATTACTAAAAGCATATGGAGCAGAACGAACGGAATAAAGACAGAAAGAATAGGAACACAGCACAACTACTTACTTTTTTGCAGCACTCTCCGGATCTTTCGGTACTGCTCTGGCTCTCTCAATTTCAGGTCCGACCACCGCTTCCTGAGCTGATCTTTTGATCTTCGGACCCCGAAATTCCTCTCAAGACTCCTGACCACTTTCGCCATGATCTTGGCCTTTCGGATGTTCGGGTTGGGGTAAGGCCCATATTTTCCGTCATAGTCGAACTTCTTCATGATGTCGACCATCTCCAACATCTCCCCAAAGGACATATTTGTGGCCTTAAAACGTCTCCTTCTGGATCGGGACGTGCCTGGATCCGGGCTTTCCTCCTCCTCCTCCTCGTTCCTGCAATTATCACGCACCTGCTGTGACTCCGCCATGTGCTCTTCCCCCACTGCGCCGAACGAAAAGGGGCGGGGAATAGACTAGAAAGAACGTCAGGGGCGGGCGGAGTTACACGCATGCGCAGTGTATATAAAGCGTAACACGCGTGCGTATTACGTGCGATCTGTGAGCGGAGGAAGGAGCATTGGAGGCGCCGATCGTAAGAACGAAGGTAAGAGACAAACTTGTGCCTATACTGCTTCTACATTGAGGCCTATATTGTAAAAGATTAGGAGAGTTTTGTCTGACATTAGGCTTTGTCTTGTGTTGTGTCTTGCAGTGAACATGGATATGGTATTCAAAGATAATGACTTCATGTCAGTATTCGTAGATATGTTAAGGGAGCTGCCCTGTCTGTGGGAGATTAAACACCCCCATTTAAAGAACCAAGCAAAGAGGAAGGCAGCACTGGTGCAATTGTTGGTAATTGTGAAGCAGGTGATCCCCACGGCAGACATCACCTATTTAAAGATATTAATTGGTTGCCTGAGGAGTACATATCTAAGGGAGTGCAAGAAAGTCCTGGATTCACAGAGATCCGGAGCAGCAGATGACATCTATGTCCCCAGGATGTTATACTACGACAGGCTGCATTTTCTGGCAGGCCAGACTGAACCCAGGCCATCCCTCTCCAGTCTTCCTTCCACACTTCCTTCCCCCCCGGCTGAGGCTTCTGACGCCCAACCTGGGCCTTCCAGGCCACATGTGGAGGAGCCCAGATTGAGCCAGGTATAGCATTCCTCTAAATATTTCTGCTTGTACAATCAATGATGTTAACTAGATGTTAGTTTGGAGTACTAATTTAGGATTGTGATTGATGATGCAAAAACTAAAACCATGTCCCTTTTTCATACACAGGGAAGTCTCAGCCAGGAGGTGGCCGGGCCGAGCCGGCTGGCTGATTTGCAGGTCCCTCCACCCCCCCTGAAAACAGAAAGTGGCAGTAGGAGGAGTGCCCTAGAGGAGGCTGCTATAGGATTCTTTTGGAGGGCTACAGAGGTCCTGGGAGCACCACACACCATGGAGGAGAACATTGCTGCCTTCATAGCATATAAAATGCAGAGGATGGAGGAGGGCCAAAAAGTCTTGTGTGAGGCCCTCATATCGGAGGCTCTGGAGAAAGGTATGAGGGGCCAAATTACACCTCAGACACACCTTCGCATTGGTCCTCCTCCTCCTCCTGCAGGTCCTCCTCCTCCTCCTCCCTCTCCTCCAGGTCCCCCAGTCCTCCTCCAGGTCCTCCCAGTCCTCCTCCTCCTGCAGGTCCTCCTCCTCCTCCTCCAGGTCCTACTCCTCCTCCTGCCACATCTCCAACTGCACAGCCACAGCCCGGAATGAAGCGTGGAAGGAAGACCAGACAGTGATTGCCCTGGATCCAGTCTGGTCGGCCAAAAAATGCAGCCTCTTGTGGTACCACAGCCTGGGGACACAGATGTCATCTGCTGCTTTCCGGATCTCTGCGAATTCTGGACCAGACTGCCCTCCCTTAGATATGGACTCCTCAGGCCACCAATTTTGATGTTGAAGAATTGATGTCTGCCGTGGGGGTCCCAGGCTTCGCTAATTTCTCCTGTTGATCCAGTGTTGCCTTCCTCTTTGTTTGGTTCTGATCCCTTAATAAAGGATTTTTGTTTTGAATTATACTCTCCTATGTGTTTTACTTCAAAAATGACAGTTGGTTTGTGAGGATTCAGGTACATTTCAAATATACAATGTGAAATGAACAAGGGTCACCAACAACAAACAATCTCCTGGAGATTAAATAATAAAAGATATCAATGGTGTTGGGGTAACTTGACACACAAAACACACACAAAAATATTCTGTAGTAAAAATAAAAATAACATTGAACAAAGATCAGCCTTGGAAAAAAATCCAAACATTAAAGAAAAAAAAAGGCTTAAAATCCAAAAAAAAAAAAAAAAAAACTAATATAAAACTGTCAGATGTGCCAACTAATAACAATATATTCAGGGAATCCCACTAAAAAAACACAAATAAAAGTTTGTGAGAAGTGTGTGTGAATATGAGCAGCAAAACTACTTAATTCTTGTCACATTATAAAGAAGAAGAGAGTGCGCTGTATTAAACCATTTTTAACATTGCAGCGTGACAAAAGTGCTGTATCCATTGCGAACGCTAATTTTACCAGAACGAGCTGTCCCGTGTCGGAATTTCTTCCGAGCATGCGTGGCACTTTGTGCGTCGGAACAGGCCACACACGGTCGGAATTGACGCGATCGGATTTTGTTGTCGGAAAATTTTATCTCCTGCTCTCCAACTTTGTGTGTCGGAAAATCCGATGGAAAATGTCCGATGGCGCCCACACACGGTCGGAATTTCCGACAACACGCTCCGATCGGACATTGTCCATCGGAAAATCCGACCGTGTGTACGGGGCATAACAAGTCACATGACACCGGAGGGAAAATGGTTAATTGGGCCCAATTTGGACATTTTCACTTAGGGGTGTACTCACTTTTGTTGCCAGCGGTTTAGACATTAATGGCTGTGTGTTGAGTTATTTTGAGGGGATAGCAAATTTACACTGTTATACAAGCTGCACACTCACTACTTTACATTGTAGCAAAGTGTCATTTCTTCAGTGTTGTCATATGAAAAGATAGAATAAACTAGAAAAGCTACAATTTCTGGGGAAATTGTGTGAAGTATTCTTGCCTCCACCAGTAGTCTACAAGCATTATCAAGCCTAGCAGATGAAGGTATGACCACATGCATTTGGGGGGTCTCAGCATCTTGACGTAGAATGGAGGTGAAGGTGTGCTATGTGTTTGATGATAATCAGTGTTTACATTCACTGTTTCCTGGCAATGCTCATGCCCTGTTTATGCTTCATAACCACTGCGCAATACACAATACACAGGTTAATGATAGCTGTATTAACTGTGCAGTACTTCAAACGGTCGTATTTTAAAAACTATAAATCCTACAGCAAAGATCTTTATATTGTGAGAATCACAAGACCCAGACCTAGATTTTGATGTATAGTATGTCTATAAAATATTAAAAATGAAGGCACAGTCGCAGTTTAGATATTGCCCTTCAAATTTGGAGGGGGCTAGAGTAGAGTTTCAATGAATGGCAAAGGATGGCGTGAGTTACAAACAAATGGTCATATTGTGAAAACTATCAAGACTATGGCTTAGCCGTGGACATGTTTAGTGGCAGCAGGGATAGCTGAACGTTTTGATATAAAATTTGTGTAGGTGGGCTTGAAAATGAGGGAGTGGCGGCAGTTTAGAAATTATGTCCTGATTTTTCAGCTTTTGTCACCTCCCACTCTAGTTTTGAACATTTCCCCATTCATTCCTATGGGACCAATTTCGACGCAAAAACTACAATATTTCGTGAACCATTTGGCGAAACGTTACACAAAGTAATAGCACACCAATCGGGAACAATCTGCACGTTTCGGTATATTACTTGTCTATGTAGTGTAAAAACTGTGGGAGGAGTTAAGGGTGGTAAATTTGGCTATAATAATATATATATGTGAGATAACAGTAAGTGGTCTTGCTATTCAAAAACACTTAAATATTTACAAAAATGTGAGGGGTGTACTCACTTTTGTGAGATACTGTATATATAGATATAGTTAGCATAGTCATAATGCAAACAAACAATATAGGCTTATCAAATAAAAAAAATGACCTATTTATCGATATCAACAGTCATTCCAGGCCAATAATAACGCAGGCAAATGGCTTCTCTAGTTTTAATCATACCGCAGTGCGCCACATGCGGACTGCGATGAATATCTCTGAAAATGTCATCAGCCTCCTTTACACTGGTCACTACTTTGATGTATTTCACAATGCCATCTTTGTTTGTGACTTCTATTATAAAAAAAGAGGGAAAAATATTTTTAGCAAAAAAATAAAAACATGAGCATGGTGTATCTGAAAAGTGGAGCAGTCAGGGAAACCATACACAAGTGATTTTAACCCTTGAAATGCCATGGAAGCTATATTGAGAGGGGGAACCAGATCTGATAGCAATAATCAGCTTGCTATCAGAATCAGTTTCCCCTGGTCAGAAAGGGTCCATGCAGTGGCGGCTGGTGCTCAAAATTTTTGGGGGGGCACAAGCAAACAGCCTCACTGTGCCCATCATATGCAGTCACTGTGCCCCATAAAATGCAGCCACTGTGCCATCAATTGCAGCCTCTGTGCCCATCATACAGCCTCTGTGCCCATCATATGCAGCCTCTGTGCCCATCTTATGCAGCCTGTGCCAGTGATAAGCAGCTTGTGCCCATCTTATGCAGCCTGTGCCCAACATATGCAGCCTCTGTGCCCATCTTATGCAGCCTCTGTGCCCATCATATGCAGCCTGTGCCCATCATATGCAGCTTCTGTTCCCATCATATGCAGCCTGTGCCCATCATACAACCTTTGTGCCCATAATATGCAGCCTATGCCTGTCATATGCAGCCTGTACCCGTCATATGCAGCTTCTGTGCCCGTCATATGCAGCATGTGCCCGTCATATGCAGCCTCTGCCCATCATATACAGCCTCTGTGCCCATCATACAGCCTCTGTGCCCATAATATGCAGTCTGTGCCCATAATTTGCAGCTTCTGTGCCTGTCATATGCAGCCTGTGCCCGTCATATGCAGCTTCTGTGCCCATTATATGCAGCCTGTGCCCGTCATATGCAGCTTCTGTGCCCATTATATCCATCATGTGCCCGTCATATGCAGCCTGTGCCCATCATATGCAGCCTCTGTGCCCTTTAGATGCAGCTTCTGTGCCCAGCATATGCAGCCTGTGTCCATCATATACAGCCTCTGTGCCCATCATATGCAGCCTGTGCTCATCATACAGCCTATGTGCCCATAATATGCAGCCTGTGCCCATAATTTTCAGCTTCTGTGCCCATCATATGCAGCATGTGCCCATCATATGCAGCCTGTGCCCATCATACAGCCTCTGTGCCCATAATATGCAGCCTGTGCCCATAATTTTCAGCTTCTGTGCCCATCATATGCAGCATGTGCCCATCATATGCAGCCTGTGCCCGTCATATGCAGCTTCTGTGCCCATCATATGCAGCCTGTGCCCGTCATATATGCAGCCCCTGTGACAAGCCCCCGCTCACCCGCCATCAGACCACTGTGAAAAGCCCCCCTGCTTGCCCACCATCAGACCAGCACTTACCCCATCTGGGTGAGGGCAGCACACTGGGGGATGGGCAGGCGATGGCTCCTGCATCCTGTGCATCTCCTCCTCCGCTCCGGCCCCGGGCTGTTGTGTCCTCATCCTCTCCTCCTGTGTCAGCGATGGAGGAGTCAGATCCTCCAGCTTCCTCCCCTGTGAGTGTGTCTCTCCCATCCAATAGGATGCCCAGCGCCTTGGCCAATTGGGAAACAGGTCTCACTGACCTGCCTCCTGATTGGCAGGGAGGCACTGTGGTGTAAAAATAGCGCAAATTAATTTGCTATGGTCACAAAACAGGGTGGGATCCGAGCCCACCCTTTTTTGAAGCCTATTAGAGCCTCACGTTACCATAGAAGTCCATGCATCCGGCGTCCTGAAAGGGGCCAGGTGCATGGATCGGGAGGTGGCGGCAGGGATAAGGGGAGTGGCGCACGTAATGCACGGGCCGCCTCTGGGTCCATGGGGAGAAGGATCCATGGGGAGAAGGAATAGTGAGTATGGCATATCTGAAGAGTAGAGCAGTCAGGGAAACCATACACAAGTGTTTTTAACCCTTGAAATGCCATGGAAGCTATATAGGGTAGGGGGAACCAAATCTGATAGCAATATGCAGCTTACTCACAGAATCAGTTTCCCCTGGACAGAAAGGGAAAAAGGAAAGAAGGAAGAGTGATGATAGGCAATACAGAGTGGGGAACAGTCAGGGAAACCATATACAAGTGATTTTAACCCTTGAAATGCCGTGGAAGCCACAGTGGGCGGTGGAATCAAATCCGATAGCAATAGGCAGCTTGCTATCATCTGTTTCCACTGGACCCAAGGGTCCATGGGGAGAAGCAAGAGTGAGGATGGCGTATCTGAAGAGTAGAGCAGTCAAGGAAGCCGTATACAAGTGATTTTAACATTTGAAATGCCAGGGTCAGGGGAGAGATGGAACAGTGGGTATGCTGTAGCCGAGTGCGTAGCAGTCAGGGAAAGAGAACAGAAGGCAGTTTAATCCTTGAACTGTGAAGCAAAATTGTGACTGTTAAAATGTTTGTTTATGATTACAAACCAGAATGCAAGCCCTATGTATCTGTGAGTTTCCCCTGCTTTCCTTGGACAGAATGAGTCCAGGTAGTGGAAAAAGTGTGAGCGTAATTTAGTTGGGATGGTACGAGTGATGGCCACTCAGGGAAGGGGGGGGGGGGGTGTCTGAATTAGTTTAAACCTTGAAAAGCTGGGGAAACCAAATCTGACAGCAGCAGTGTTACTGTGAGATACCTCTGTTTCCTATGGCTAAAGAGAGTCCAGGGTGAGTAAAAACTGTTTTTAGACCCTACAATGTCCCCAGTGTCTCCAGTGACCCCAGTGACTCCAGTATCCCCCCATTTCTCCAGTGTCTCCAGTGATCATAGTATGCTCTGTGACCCCAGTGTCTCCAGTGATCCCAGTGAGCTCAGTGTCTCCAGTCCCTAGTGTGCCCAGTGATCCCAGTGTCTCTAGTGATCCCAGAGACCTCAGTGTCTCCATTCCCCAGTGCTCCCAATGATCCCAGTGTCTCCAGTGATCCCAGTGACCTCAGTGTCTCTGGTCCCCAGTGTTCCCATTGTCCCCAATGTCCCCACTGGTTCCAATGTCACTAGTGTCTCCAGTGACTTCATTGTCTCCTATGTCTCCAGTGACCCCAGTGTCTCATGTGATCCCAATGTCTTCAGTGACCTCAGTGTCTCCAGTGACCCCAGTGTGTCTAGTGTCCCCAGTGACCCCAGTATTTCCAATGTCCCCAGTGTGTCTAGTGTCCTCTGTGTCTTCAAAGTCCCTAATGTCTCCAGTGGCTCCAGTGTTTCCAATGTCCTCAGTGTCTTTAGTGACCCCAGTGTCTTCAATGACCCCAGTGTGTCTAGTGTCCCCAGTGATCATAGTGTCTCCAAAGTCCCCAATATCTCCAGTGGCTCCAGTGTTTCCAATGTCCTCAGTATCTCCAGGGACTCCAATGTCTCCAATGTACCCAGTGACCACCGTGTGTCTAGTGTCCCCAGTACCTTCAGTGACCTCAGTGTCTCCAATGTCCCCATTGTGTATAGTGTCCCTGGTGTTTTCAATGTGTCCAGTGTCCCAGTGACCCTAGCACTCCTGCTCCTCCAAGTGACCTCAGATCATCCTGTGCCTCAGGTGCTCTCTGAGCCCCAATCTGACACCTCTGTATGAACTTCCCCCAACTTTATGTCAGGACAATCATCACACTCACTATAGGAATTCCTTCTATATGTCTATTCTGTTTATTAGGCAAAACATATTCTGTTTATTCCCACAGCTTAATTCTTACTGCAATTACTCAGCACCCCTGCCATATCCCATCACTAGTCCTAGACAGTTCGGCCCGCATGTGAATGTGGAGAGAATGATAAATACCAGGGAGTGTAACAATGAATGATGATGTTGGGTGTGATCAATAATATCAATCAGGATAAATATAATATTAATAATCATATAAAATAATGGGCGGTGTAATAATAAATTATAATAAATAATGATGAGAGTAATATTTAATACAGTATGCATACAGTGATATATATTAATAACAGGAGGGGGCAGTGGCGGTGCGTCCATAAGGGAGCACGGGCACTGCCCCCTCTCTCCTGCCGTTCCCTCTAGCACCAATAGATAGATAGATTCATGCTATGCTATGCATGAATCTATCTATGGCCACCGCTGCCACCGCCTATTCAGGCGCCTGTCCCTTTTTCGGGCGCTGGCCGCCTTAATTACAACGGCAGGGGTTTTTTTTAAGCACCTGATTAGAGCCATAGGCTCTAATAGGCGTCAAAAAAGGTGACCTGCGAGCGCCATGCTGGGGGCTCGCAGGTCACTCAGCTGTGTTAGAAAAGCGGATGAATATTCACTTTCCTAACACTAAACCGCTTACCAGGGTAAGTGCAGACGGCAGGCCGGCGGGGGGGGCACACTGGCAGCATTTGATATGGCACAGTGGCTGCGTTTGATGGGGCACAGTGGCAGCATTTGATGGGCACAGTGGGAGCATTTGATGGGGCACAGTGGCAGCATTTAATATGGCACAGTGAGAGCATTTGATATGGCACAATGGGAGCATTTGATATGGCACAGTGGCTTCGTTTTATGGGCACAGTGGCTGTGTTTGATGGGCACAGTGGCAGCAATTGATGGGCACAGTGGCTGCGTTTGATGGCACAGTGGCTGGGTTTGATGGGCACAGTGGCTGGGTTTGATGGGCACAGTGGCTGCATTTGATGGCAAAGTGGCTGTGTTTGATGACACAGTGGCGGCAATTGATGGGCACAGTGGCTACATTTGATGGCACAGTGGCTGCATTTGATGGGCACAGTGGCTGCGTTTGATGGCACAGTAGCGGCAATTGATGGGCACAGTGGCTGCGTTTGATGGCACAGTGGCGGCAATTGATGGTCACAGTGGCTGCGTTTGATGGCACAGTGGCTGTGTTTGATGGCACAGTGGCGGCAATTGATGGGCACAGTGGCTGCGTTTGATGGCATAGTGGCGGAAATTGATGGGCACAGTGGCTGCGCTTGATGGCACAGTGGCTGCATTTGATGGCACAGTGGCGGCAATTGATGGGCACAGTGGCTGCGTTTGATGGCATAGTGGCGGAAATTGATGGGCACAGTGGCTGCGTTTGATGGCATAGTGGCGGAAATTGATGGGCACAGTGGCTGTGTTTGATGGCACAGTGGCTACATTTGATGGTACAGTGGCGGCAATTGATGGGCACAGTGGCTGCGTTTGATGGGCACAGTGGCTGCATTTGATGGGCACAGTGGCTGCGTTTGATGGGCACAGTGGCTGCATTTGATGGGCACAGTGGCTGCGTTTGATAGCACAGTGGCGGCAATTGATGGGCACAGTGGCTGCATTTGATGGGCACAGTGGCTGCATTTAATGGGCAAAGTGGCTTCGTTTGATGGCACAGTGGCGGCAATTGATGGGCACAGTGGCTGCGTCTGATGGCATAGTGGCGGAAATTGATGGGCACAGTGGCTGCGTTTGATGGCACAGTGGCTGTGTTTGATGGTACAGTGGCGGCAATTGATGGGCACAGTGGCTGCGTTTAATGGGCACAGTGGCTGCGTTTGATGGCACAGTGGGGGCAATTGATGGGCACAGTGGCTGCATTTGATGGGCACAGTGGCTGCGTTTAATGGGCACAGTGGCTGCATTTGATGGCACAGTGGCGGTAATTGATGGGCACAGTGGCTGCGTTTGATGGGTACAGTGACTGCGCTTAATGGGCAAAGTGGCTGCATTTGATGGCACAGTGGCGGAAATTGATGGGCACAGTGGCTGCATTTGATGGCACAGTGGCTGCATTTGATGGTACAGTGGCAGCAATTGATGGGCATGGTGGCTGCGTTTGATGAGCACAGTGGCTGCGTTTAATGGGCACAGTGGCTGCGTTTGATGACACAGTGGTGGCAATTGATGGGCACAGTGGCTGCGTTTGATGGGCACAGTGGCTGTTTAATGGGCACAGTGGCTGTGCTTGATGGCACAGTGGCGGCAATTGATGGGCACAGTGGCTGCGTTTGATGGGCACAGTGGCGGCAATTGATGGGCACAGTGGCTGTGTTTGATGGCACAGTGGCTGCATTTGATGGGCACAGTGGCTGCGTTTGATGGCACAGTGGCGGCAATTGATGGGCACAGTGGCTGCGTTTGATGGGCACAGTGGCTGCATTTGATGGGCACAGTGGCTGCGTTTGATAGCACAGTGGCGGCAATTGATGGGCACAGTGGCTGCATTTGATGGGCACAGTGGCTGCATTTAATGGGCAAAGTGGCTTCGTTTGATGGCACAGTGGCGGCAATTGATGGGCACAGTGGCTGCGTCTGATGGCATAGTGGCGGAAATTGATGGGCACAGTGGCTGCGTTTGATGGCACAGTGGCTGTGTTTGATGGTACAGTGGCGGCAATTGATGGGCACAGTGGCTGCGTTTAATGGGCACAGTGGCTGCGTTTGATGGCACAGTGGGGGCAATTGATGGGCACAGTGGCTGCATTTGATGGGCACAGTGGCTGCGTTTAATGGGCACAGTGGCTGCATTTGATGGCACAGTGGCGGTAATTGATGGGCACAGTGGCTGCGTTTGATGGGTACAGTGACTGCGCTTAATGGGCAAAGTGGCTGCATTTGATGGCACAGTGGCGGAAATTGATGGGCACAGTGGCTGCATTTGATGGCACAGTGGCTGCATTTGATGGTACAGTGGCAGCAATTGATGGGCACGGTGGCTGCGTTTGATGAGCACAGTGGCTGCGTTTAATGGGCACAGTGGCTGCGTTTGATGACACAGTGGTGGCAATTGATGGGCACAGTGGCTGCGTTTGATGGGCACAGTGGCTGTTTAATGGGCACAGTGGCTGTGCTTGATGGCACAGTGGCGGCAATTGATGGGCACAGTGGCTGCGTTTGATGGGCACAGTGGCAGCAATTGATGGGCACAGTGGCTGTGTTTGATGGCACAGTGGCTGCATTTGATGGGCACAGTGGCTGCGTTTGATGGCACAGTGGCGGCAATTGATGGGCACAGTGGCTGCGTTTTATGGCACAGTGGCTGTGTTTGATGGCACAGTGGCTGCATTTGATGGGCACAGTGGCTGCATTTGATGGCACAGTGGCGGCAATTGATGGGCAAAGTGGCTGCGTTTGATGGCACAGTGACCAGGTTTGATGGGCACAGTGGCTGGGTTTGATGGGCACAGTGGCTGGGTTTGATGGCACAGTGGCTGTGTTTGATGGCACAGTGGCTGCGTTTGATGGCACAGTGGCTGCGTTTGATGGTACAGTGGCGGCAATTGATGGGCACAGTGGCTGCATTTGATGGGCACAGTGGCTGCATTTGATGGCACAGTGGGGGCAATTGATGGGCACAGTGGCTGCATTTGATGGGCACAGTGGCTGCGTTTAATGGGCACAGTGGCTGCATTTGATGGCACAGTGGCGGTAATTGATGGGCACAGTGGCTGCGTTTGATGGGTACAGTGACTGCGCTTAATGGGCAAATTGGCTGCATTTGATGGCACAGTGGCGGAAATTGATGGGCACAGTGGCTGCATTTGATGGCACAGTGGCTGCATTTGATGGTACAGTGGCAGCAATTGATGGGCACGGTGGCTGCGTTTGATGAGCACAGTGGCTGCGTTTAATGGGCATAGTGGCTGCGTTTGATGACACAGTGGTGGCAATTGATGGGCACAGTGGCTGCGTTTGATGGGCACAGTGGCTGTTTAATGGGCACAGTGGCTGTGCTTGATGGCACAGTGGCGGCAATTGATGGGCACAGTGGCTGCGTTTGATGGGCACAGTGGCGGCAATTGATGGGCACAGTGGCTGTGTTTGATGGCACAGTGGCTGCATTTGATGGGCACAGTGGCTGCGTTTGATGGCACAGTGGCGGCAATTGATGGGCACAGTGGCTGCGTTTTATGGCACAGTGGCTGTGTTTGATGGCACAGTGGCTGCATTTGATGGGCACAGTGGCTGCATTTGATGGCACAGTGGCGGCAATTGATGGGCAAAGTGGCTGCGTTTGATGGCACAGTGACCAGGTTTGATGGGCACAGTGGCTGGGTTTGATGGGCACAGTGGCTGGGTTTGATGGCACAGTGGCTGCGTTTGATGGCACAGTGGCTGCGTTTGATGGCACAGTGGCTGCGTTTGATGGTACAGTGGCGGCAATTGATGGGCACAGTGGCTGCATTTGATGGGCACAGTGGCTGCATTTGATAGCACAGTGGCGGCAATTGATGGGGACAGTGGCTGCATTTGATGGGCACAGTGGCTGCATTTAATGGGCAAAGTGGCTTCATTTGATGGCACAGTGGCGGCAATTGATGGGCACAGTGGCTGCGTTTAATGGGCAAAGTGGCTGCGTTTGATGGGCACAGTGGCGGCAATTGATGGGCACAGTGGCTGTGTTTGATGGCACAGTGGCTGCATTTGATGGGCACAGTGGCTGCGTTTGATGGCACAGTGGCGGCAATTGATGGGCACAGTGGCTGCGTTTTATGGCACAGTGGCTGTGTTTGATGGCACAGTGGCTGCATTTGATGGGCACAGTGGCTGCGTTTGATGGCACAGTGGCAGCAATTGATGGGCAAAGTGGCTGCATTTGATGGCACAGTGACCAGGTTTGATGGGCACAGTGGCTGGGTTTGATGGGCACAGTGGCTGCGTTTGATGGCACAGTGGCTGCGTTTGATGGTACAGTGGCGGCAATTGATGGGCACAGTGGTTGCATTCGATGGGCACAGTGGCTGCGTTTGAAATTGATAGCACAGTGGCGGCAATTGATGGGGACAGTGGCTGCATTTGATTGGCACAGTGACTGCATTTAATGGGCAAAGTGGCTTTGTTTGATGGCACAGTGGCTGCATTTGATTGGCACAGTGACTGCATTTAATGGGCAAAGTGGCTTTGTTTGATGGCACAGTGGCGGCAATTGATGGGCACAGTGGCTGCATTTGATGGGCACAGTGGCTGCGTTTGATGGCACAGTGGTGGCAATTGATGGGCACAGTGGCTGTGTTTGATGGGCACAGTGGCGGCAAGTGAGGGGCACAGTGGCTGCGATTGATGATACAGTGAGGCTGCAATTGATGGGTTTTTTTTCAGAATTTTTCAGTTTGTTTGCGCCCCCCCAAAAATTTTTTAGCACCAGCCGCCACTGGGAGGGGGTAGATAAACTAATAGGTGGGGCAATAATAAAAATTTGATAGGAGGTGTAATAATGTAAAATAATAGAAGGGTTAACAATAAATATAAAATAATAGGAGGTGTAATAATAAATAATATAAAATAATAGGATGGGGCAATAAAAAAATGTATAAAATAATAGGAAGAGATGATAATGGTGACGTGTGTATACTGATTTATATAATATGTGGGAGGAGTAATAATAATAAGAATAGGAGGTGATATTGTCGGACCAATAATGATGACATAATAATACGGACCGCAGGGAGAACTTCCAGCGTCTGTACCAAAATAGGTTTCCTCAGAAAACCGGGGACGCGCACGGGGACGCGCAGGGGGGCGGGGCGGTAGAAGGATGATTAGCATTCGGGGGAGAGTGGGAGGAGCGGCAGTGCAGAGGGCTGGAGGGGCGGAGTTCCGATCTCACCCCAGAGCCTCAGAACCTGATGTGGGCACAGCACCGGCTGTACCCCCTGATGGCAGCCCTGCTGGTGGTGCCCGCTGTGACGTGTAGGGGGGCAGCCTCCTCCATATGACAAGCCGGGGAGGTGTCAGAGCCGATCCCACCTGCCATCTCGTTATGGAGGACCGTTCCTGAGCACCGAGAGGGGAGGGAGAAGGAGCCCGGAGGACATCGATGATGAACGGCGGGCAGAATGGGGGAGAGGGGCGGCAGCCTGATGTCATGCAGCGTCTATCAGACACCATAACCTGGAGGAGGCCTCTCCATAGCCTGGCCGTTTTCATCGGCTGTAACGTGCTCTTCTGGTAGGTGCTGACTGTCATCATCAGTGGAGGATGGGATGAGCTGTGCTGGTCTGCATTGTCATGATAGATCAGGGACAATCCCGTCCCCCATACGCGATCAGAGATCACCTACAATACAGATCTCACCACAGCAGCAGGGAGAGGAAAGAATTAGGAAGGAGAATGACCAAATATTTGGATGTTTAGTTTTCTATCCCCTGTCTGTCACTTTGTTTATGTCTTTCTCTTCTCCTGAATACACAAAGTGAGGAAATCTCCCCTCATAGTTGTCACTGTAACAACCCCTATTGGGAGATTTCATGTCCTGTTATGGTGACAACCGTAAAATGTTGGATTTCTGATCCCTTTCTGTCTGAATGGCAATGTTATCAGGACAACACAGAGGGTGAATCTTTCTCCATGAAAGCTTAGGAGGTCCGACACACCCCTTCACTCAGGAGAGTCAGACCGCTGTTCCCACACACAGCGCAGTGGTCAGGATCTCCAGCAGTCCGACACGCCCCTTCACTCAGGAGAGTCAGACCGCTGTTCCCGCACACAGAGCAGTGGTCAGGATTTCCAGCAGTCCGACACGCCCCTTCACTCAGGAGAGTCAGACCGCTGTTCCCACACACAGCGCAGTGGTCAGGATCTCCAGCAGTCCGACACGCCCCTTCACTCAGGAGAGTCAGACCGCTGTTCCCACACACAGCGCAGTGGTCAGGATCTCCAGCAGTCCGACACGCCCCTTCACTCAGGAGAGTCAGACCGCTGTTCCCGCACACAGAGCAGTGGTCAGGATTTCCAGCAGTCCGACACGCCCCTTCACTCAGGAGAGTCAGACCGCTGTTTCCACACACAGCGCAGTGGTCAGGATCTCCAGCAGTCCGACACGCCCCTTCACTCAGGAGAGTCAGACCGCTGTTCCCGCACACAGAGCAGTGGTCAGGATTTCCAGCAGTCCGACACGCCCCTTCACTCAGGAGAGTCAGACCGCTGTTCCCGCACACAGCGCAGTGGTCAGGATCTCCAGCAGTCCGACACGCCCCTTCACTCAGGAGAGTCAGACCGCTGTTCCCGCACACAGCGCAGTGGTCAGGATCTCCAGCAGTCCGACACGCCCCTTCACTCAGGAGAGTCAGACCGCTGTTCCCGCACACAGCGCAGTGGTCAGGATCTCCAGCAGTCCGACACGCCCCTTCACTCAGGAGAGTCAGACCGCTGTTCCCGCACACAGCGCAGTGGTCAGGATCTCCAGCAGTCCGACACGCCCCTTCACTCAGGAGAGTCAGACTGCTGTTCCCGCACACAGAGCAGTGGTCAAGATTTCCAGCAGTCCGACACGCCTCTTCACTCAGGAGAGTCAGACTGCTGTTCCCGCACACAGAGCAGTGGTCAGGATTTCCAGCAGTCCGACACGCCCCTTCACTCAGGAGAGTCAGACCGCTGTTCCCGCACACAGCGCAGTGGTCAGGATCTCCAGCAGTCCGACACGCCCCTTCACTCAGGAGAGTCAGACTGCTGTTCCCGCACACAGAGCAGTGGTCAGGATTTCCAGCAGTCCGACACGCCCCTTCACTCAGGAGAGTCAGACCGCTGTTCCCGCACACAGCGCAGTGGTCAAGATCTCCAGCAGTCCGACACGCCCCTTCACTCAGGAGAGTCAGACCGCTGTTCCCGCACACAGAGCAGTGGTCAGGATTTCCAGCAGTCCGACACGCCCCTTCACTCAGGAGAGTCAGACCGCTGTTCCCGCACACAGCGCAGTGGTCAGGATCTCCAGCAGTCCGACACGCCCCTTCACTCAGGAGAGTCAGACCGCTGTTCCCGCACACAGCGCAGTGGTCAGGATCTCCAGCAGTCCGACACGCCCCTTCACTCAGGAGAGTCAGACCGCTGTTCCCGCACACAGCGCAGTGGTCAGGATCTCCAGCAGTCCGACACGCCCCTTCACTCAGGAGAGTCAGACCGCTGTTCCCGCACACAGCGCAGTGGTCAGGATCTCCAGCAGTCCGACACGCCCCTTCACTCAGGAGAGTCAGACTGCTGTTCCCGCACACAGAGCAGTGGTCAGGATTTCCAGCAGTCCGACACGCCCCTTCACTCAGGAGAGTCAGACTGCTGTTCCCGCACACAGAGCAGTGGTCAGGATTTCCAGCAGTCCGACACGCCCCTTCACTCAGGAGAGTCAGACCGCTGTTCCCGCACACAGCGCAGTGGTCAGGATCTCCAGCAGTCCGACACGCCCCTTCACTCAGGAGAGTCAGACTGCTGTTCCCGCACACAGAGCAGTGGTCAGGATTTCCAGCAGTCCGACACGCCCCTTCACTCAGGAGAGTCAGACCGCTGTTCCCGCACACAGCGCAGTGGTCAGGATCTCCAGCAGTCCGACACGCCCCTTCACTCAGGAGAGTCAGACCGCTGTTCCCGCACACAGCGCAGTGGTCAGGATCTCCAGCAGTCCGACACGCCCCTTCACTCAGGAGAGTCAGACCGCTGTTCCCGCACACAGCGCAGTGGTCAGGATCTCCAGCAGTCCGACACGCCCCTTCACTCAGGAGAGTCAGACCGCTGTTCCCGCACACAGCGCAGTGGTCAGGATCTCCAGCAGTCCGACACGCCCCTTCACTCAGGAGAGTCAGACCGCTGTTCCCGCACACAGAGCAGTGGTCAGGATTTCCAGCAGTCTGACATGCCCTTCACTCAGGAGAGTCAGGCCATTCCTATAGCAAGCTACTTGCTGTGGGGGCACTGAACAGGAAGGAGGAGCCAGGATCATAGAAGGGGACCTGAGAAGAGGAGAATCCTCTGTGCAAATCCACTGCAAAAGAGCAGGTAAGTATAGCATGTTTGTTATTTTTATAGAAAAAAAAACGAGACTTTACAATCACTTTAAGCTAATGGGAGGAAGGGATCCAATAGGAGACCTTCTAATTATTGGACATATGCTGTCCGGTACCACATGCTAAAAACGTGATACATACAAAGAAAAACCTAGAAAAAGAGGACTTTTGAGGTACCACATGTTTGTATAAAAGGTCAATATGTTATTCTACAAATGTTAAAAAAATGTGACATTTTTGAGGTAACCACAGTATTTCACATAAACATTACACATGCATAAAAAAACTGAATAAACAGTAGCTCACAAAAGTGAGTACACCCCTCACATTTTTGTAAATATTTTATTATATATTTTCATGTGACAACACTGAAGAAATGACACTTTGCTACAATGTAAAGTAGTGAGTGTACAGCTTGTATAACAGTGTAAATTTGCCCCCCCTCAAAATAATTCAACACACAGTCATTAATGTCTAAACCACTGGCAACAAAACGGAGTACACCCCTAAGTGAAAATGTCCAAATTGGGCCCATAGTTTCAATATTTTGTGTGGCCACCATTATTTCCCAGCACTGCCTTAACCCTCTTGGGCAGGCCCGGACCGGGACAAAAATAGGCCTGGGTATTCTGGACTGAGCAGCCCATGACATGTTATCCGGCCCCTTTCCCACTCTCCACCCTGACAGATCCCCCGAGAGAGGGGTGGGGGGAACTGGGAAAGAGGGGCAGAGAGCACATGGAGGAACCTTGAGAACATGGGGTGGGGCGAGAGCACGGGGGGGGGGGAGCACTGTGGGGGAGGCGAAGAGCACAGGGGGGCTGGAGAGCACAGGGGGAAGCAAAAACACGGGGTGGGACGGAGAGCTCAGGGAGGGTAGGAGTGCATGGGGGGTGGAGAGTACAAGGAGGGGAGGTGGAGAGCACAGGGGGAGGCGGAGATCACTGGGGGGAGGTGAAGAGCACAGGGAGGGCAGGAGAGCATGGGATGGGGCGGAGAGCACAAGGGGGGTCCGAGATCACTGGGGGTAGGTGGACAACACTGGGGGAGCTGGAGAGCACTGAGGGGAGGAGAAGAGCACAGGGAGGGCAGAAGAGCATAAGAGTGGGGTGGAGAGCACAAGGGGGAAGGCGGAGATCACTGGGGGAGGCAGACAACACTGGGGGGGCTGGAGAGTACTGGGGGGAGGCGAAGAGCACGGGGGGCTGCAGAGAACAGGGGGAGAGGCGGAGAGCACAGGGGGAGGTTTGAGAGCATGGGTGGAGGTGGAGAGCCCAGGGGGGGCCCGGAGCTGGGGGGTGAACCCAGGGGGAAGGTGGAGAGCCCAGGGGGGCTAGAGAGCCAGGGGGTGGAGAGCACTGGGGGCTGGAAAGCCAGGGGGGAAGTGGAGAGCACAGGAGGACCGGAGAGCCAGGGGGAAGGTGGAGAGCATGGAGGAGGCTTTGAGCCAGGGGGAGGTGGAGAGCACTGGGGGCTGGAGAGCATGGGGGAGGCTGAGAGCCAGGGGGTGGTGGAGAGCACTGGGGACTGGAGAGCACAGGGAGTGGGCAGCAGAGAGCATGGGGGGACTTGGAGAGCACGAGGGAGGCTGAGAGCCAGGGGGGAGGTGGAGAACCCGGGGGGGGTCGGAGAGCCAGGGGGAAGGTGGAGAGCCGGGGGGTGGAGAGCCAGGGGGAGGTGGAGAGCACAGGGAGGGCCAGAGAGCCAGGGGGGAAGTGGAGAGCATAGGGAGGACCGGAGAGCCGGGGGGGTGGAGAGCAGAGGGGGTTGCCGGAGAGCCAGGGGGAAGGTGGAGAGCATGGAGGAGGCTGTGAGCCAGGGGGAGGTGGAGAGCACTGGGGGCTGGAGAGCATGGGGGAGGCTGAGAGCCAGGGGGTGGTGGAGAGCATGGGGGGACTTGGAGAGCATGAGGGAGGCTGAGAGCCAGGGGGGAGGTGGAGAGTACAGGGGGGGCCGGAGAGCTAGGGGGGAGGTGGAGAGCACTGGGGGCTGGAGAGCACAGGAGAGGTGAAGAGCATAGGGGGGAGGTGAAGAGCATAGGGGGGAGGTGAAGAGCATAGGGGGGAGGTGGAGAGCACAGGGGGGAGGTGGAGAGCACAGAAGCAGGATACGAGGAGCAGTGGTGGTGGCTGTATATATAAGATTCATTCTCTCCGTCTTCCTTCTGCTGTCTCTAAATGCCTCCTTTCCCTCTCGCAGGCTTTCAGAGGCTGCAGGAGGAAGATGGAGAGAGTGATTCTTCTATATGCCGCCACCACCACTGCTCCTCCTATCCATGCTACAGGGGGTGCTGCACTCATGTTCTTTCTGATCCAGCTCCATGGTGTCTGCAGCAGGTGTCTCCTCTAGCTCCCCGTTACCGACGGCTGAACTATACTGGCGGCCACGGAGAGGCCAAAGGTTTCTCCTCTTACTCCTCCCCCCTTCATGTTTCTGTCCCCCTGGTGCCGATGGCTGAGCTGGACTGGCAGCCGAAGAGAGGACCGGGTGAGCGGCGTGGACTCAAAGAGCAGCCCAGCTGCCTTGGGTCCCGCAAGGACTTGCGGCCCCAGCCCACTGGGCAGTTGTCCGGTTTGCCCTATGGCCAATCTGGGCCTGCTCTTGGGCATGGAGTTCACCAGAGCTTCACAGGAGAGAGTCCTCTTCCACTCCTCCATGACGACATCACGGAGCTGGTGGATGTTAGAGACCTTGCGTTCCTCCACCTTCCGTTTGAGGATGCCCCACAGACGCTCAATAGGGTTTAGGTCTGGAGCCATGCTTGGCTAGTCCATCACCTTTACCCTCAGCTTATTTTAGCAAGGCAGTGGTCGTCTTGGAGGTGTGTTTGGGGTCATTATCATGTTGAAATACTACCTTAGGGCCCAGTCTCCAAAGGGAGGGGGATCATGCTCTGCTTCAGCATGTCACAGTACATGTTGGCATTCATGGTTCCCTCAATGAACTGTAGCTCCCCAGTGCCGGCAGCACTCATGCATCGCCAGACCATGACACTCCCATCACCATGTTCGACTGTAGGCAAGACACACTTGTCTTTGTACTCCTCTCCTGGTTGCCGCCACGCACGCTTGACACCAACTGAACCAAATAAGTTTATCTTGGTCTCATCATACCACAGGACATGGTTCCAGTAATCTTTCACTTAGGGGTGTACTCACTTTTGTTGCCAGTGGTTTAGACATTAATGGCTGTGTGTTGTTATTTGTTATGTGTTGATGTCCCCTTGTCAACTCTCACTGTTTCTCCTGTAGCTCCCCAGCACACACCTGTATCATTAGTGTATCTGTTCCCTGCAAAACCTGGCTCAAACTGCCAAAATAAACAATGGCACGGGCTTGCCTCTCTACACCATGCATGTATGTCCAACGTATTTTCCCAACACTAGGAACAATTGGAAGTTACATGAGTGCGGCCACATACAGCCATTTTCTTGTATGGCAGGTTGCATGCAATGCAGCATCTGCAGCTTCCCTGGATCTCAAATTTACACTAGGTGCATAAAAAGCCTACTAAAAGCATGAACCTTAAAGTGATACTAAAGTCTTTTTTTTTAATTAAAAATAACAAACATGTTATGCTTACCTACTCAGTACAGTGGCTTTGCACAGAGTAGTCCAGATCCTCCTCTTCTCGTGTCCCTGTTTGGCACTCCTGCCAAGTGCCCCCACAGCAAGCAGCTTGCTATGGGGGCACCCGAACTGAGCTGCAGCTCTGTGTGTCCATTCAGACACGGAGCCACAGCTCAATCCCACCCCCCTCTCTCTCCTCATAGTCTCACTGACATTGATTGCCAGCAGCGCAATGCCGCTTTGCTGCTGTCTCAGCCAAAGAGGAGGAAGAGTCCCAATTTTCAGCTTTCAGTGCTGTCACGCTTTGAATGACAATTGCGCAGTCATACAACACTGTACCCATATGAAATCTTTATAATTTTTTTCACACAAATAGAGCTTTCTTTTGGTGGTATTTAATCACTACTGGGGTCTTTATTTTTTACTAAACAAAAAAAGACCAAACATTAAAAAAAAAAAAATTTTCATAGTTTTTTTCAAACAGGTAATTTCTCGCCTTCATTGATGTGCACTGTTGATGCAGCACTGATGGCCACTAATGAGGCGGCACTGATAGTCAGCATTGATGGGCACTGATAAGGTGGCACTGATAGGCGACACTCAAGGGCACTGGTAGGTGACACTGATAGGTGTAACTGATTATGAGGCACTGATTTGCAGCACTAATGAGCACTGATAGGTGGCACTGGTGAGCATTGATAGGTGGCACTGGTGGGCACTGCTTAGCAGTGCTGATATGCATTGGTAGGTGGCACTGGTGGGCACTGCTTAGCAGCAGTGGGTCTGGAGCGTGTGGGACCGATGTCCCACTTACTCCAGATGGTAATCATCTGCTTTTTTTTTTTCTCCTCGTGCTTCTGGCTCAAAGCTGATCACGTGTAAGGTGCCAGGATCAGACTCACTGGTCACAGAGTGAGCCGCACGCACACCGCATTTAAAAATATGAAAAGTAATGCATTTGGGTGCTAAAACTACTAATGGAAATGACTCACTGGGGGTCCTAGTAGATGACAGGCTCAGCAATGGCATGCAATACCAAGCTGCTGCAAATCAGATTATTGGTGTGCATTTTAAATGGGATTTACTTCAGGGATAAAACAATAATTCTGCCACTCTACAACACTCTGGTCCGGCCGCACCTGGAGTATGTCGTCCAGTTCTGGACACCAGTCCTCAAGAAGGATGTACTGGAAGGGGAAAGAGTTCAGAGAAGGGTAGCAAAGCTTATAAAGGGACGGGAGGACCACGGTTATGGGGAAAGACTACATGCATTAAACGTACTCTCTCTGGAAAAGAGAGGCTTGAGAGGAGATATTATAGTGATTTTCAAATACCTTACTGGTGACCTTAGCATTGGGAAAAAACTGTTCAGTAGGAGGGCGTGTAAAGACACGCGGCCATTCATTGAAATTGGAAGAGAAACGGTTTAACCTTAAACTGTGTAGAGGGTTCTTTACTGTCAGAGCGGTAAGGATGTGGAATTCTCTTCTACCAGCAGTGGTATCAGCAGGGAGCGTCGATAGTTTCAATAAACTATTAGATGGGCATCTTAACGGTCACAACATACAGGGATATGCGATTTACTATTGACATACACTCACCACCAGTTGAATTGAATGTCTTTATTCGACCTTACCAACTATGTAATGTATAGCCAATTGTTTTCTTTTTTTAGTTTTAGAGGGATTCGAACCTTTGTCTGATTTTACCACTATCTGAAGCTCGGTTAGAAAGGTTAGTTCACACCGGCGACTTTATTATACCGCAGCCGCTGATGTGCACTGTAAAGGGAGCGATGCTGATGCATCATAAATCATCATTGCACTGTTTATTTTTGTTTACCCTTATTGAAATGTCAAAAAATGACATTTCATTGATTTGTTATTCAAAAATTAAAATTAAAAAGTTTTGCTTGTCCAAGTTTCGTTTTTCAGCATGTGGGAACTGAACTCAGAGTCTCAAGGCAAATTGTCCTGTCTATGCATTGGAATTGCATTGGACAAGGGTGCTCAGTGCAGCTCAATGCATGTGGTGTGAATGGTCCATGCCCTTGATTAATGTCACACTGATAATGTTTTCCCCAGACAGAACACTGCATAGGACACTTTTGGGTGATTCTTTGTTATTTTACTGTTTTAATGTCTTATTTATAAAAGTCTGTTCAATGGTTTTCTTCACCAGGGAATTTGTCAGGTCATCTCTTTTCCAGCTTTGCTTTTGTCGTTTTTTTCCGATCATTTTTAGCCATATTTGTTTAATTTTGGTAAAGTGTGAGTCCATTTTTACTAAAAAGCACGCTATTCTATCCCATATGGAAATAGCAGCATAGTCTGCATACCTACCTTCCAGCTAGAGCGCCATATCAAGTTAAAGAATTTAGGCCACAACTGAATTATTTTAAGACCTTATTAAAATCTTATACAGCCAGCGATGGCGCCATCTTGAGTTATTGTAGGGGCAGAGCAACATTGGGACCCGTGCTTCTTAGTGGCACAGGAGGGAATGTTTTTCAGGCCACACATGCGCAGTGTGTACTGTCCCTGTCACCTATGATGAGCTCTGCAGCTGTGACAGAAGAGATTGAACACCACATGTGCAGCCAAAAGAACAGGGTGGCAATCCATCCCATGGCACTAGGGGGCGCTGGTCCCAACAGCTGCTCTATCCCTACAATAAAAGGACAGGGTCATCACAGACTGTATACAATTAGAAGAAGGCTTCTACTTGGTGAGGTACCTTTTTTTTTAGACTGCCCTGGCTGGAAGCTATGCTGCTGCATCCTGTATGAGACAGCATAGTATTCTTTTTATTAAAGGTGAACTTACCCTTGAATACAACATATTTAGAAAAAGGAGTACATAGATTTTTAGAAGGAAAAATGTGTATGGTTAGGGTGGCACTTGAATGAAAATAAGTATATCTAATACAGCTTCTCCCTCCCCGTGTAAACCTTAACAATGAACTTCTCGTATTTGCTCCATTTTTGTCTGTTAAATTTACCAATAAAAGCCCCTAGATGGCAGTAGCTGACATGATAAGTGTAAAAATTAGCTGTTGATCCTGCCAGAAATCTTGTGAGCTGATAAATTCCTGTGCTTTGTGTACATGCCTAGCTTTATTAGTTAGAATTATTCCTAATTCTCTCTGTGGGCTACAGCCCACCTCACCTATATGGTATGGAGAAGAAGAGATGGTGGAGGTGCTCTGTAGTCATATCCTAGAGTGATAAAGCTGCTCTTCCATAGATACAGTATGGTGTATCTATGACGATGCCAACTTTAAAAGACTCCGAATTTTGTCTCCCCAATCTCGCTGTGCTTGAGTGCCCACGGGGGCACGCAGATTGGCGGCACAGTGGACAGGGTGCAACCCCGATCTTGGTAAAGAGACGATGATGAGGCTTTTTACCCATGTGATCAGCTGTGTCCAATCACAGCTGATCACATGTAAACAAGGAAATGCAAGTTATTGACAAATTGGGTGAAATGTGCAGCGCTTATGTGATCATATAAACCATAACAAATGCTATACGTACAAAAAACGTGAATAATAAATGATGTGCTCAAAAATACTCCAAGCAGTCCTCTATTATGACATGTGGTGTCTATAAATAGAGGAACTTGGATGTGTGATGTCCAAAAAAAGTCAGTGACAAACTTCAATCATGTGTGATGATAATTCTCAACCACTTGTGGATATGATATAGTGACAGTCTTTAAATTTAAAGATGTATGATGTAATAACAGTTGATAGTAGATCCACCACCAAAGACACCAGAAGCTGCTTACCAGGGGGATTGAACTCAAATAGTTGTACACCTAGTGAGTCAATCAAGCTTTGTGGTAAGCTGGTATAGGTGAGACTCCCATCTCAAAAAGTTGGGAGGCATGCTGGTGGGTAGAGCCATGATCTGAATAGGTGAGCGGTGCTGGATTGGTAAACAGGCGAGTTGGTGGTGTTACAGCACTGGAGAGTTTTGCAGCCAGCTTTAACCTGTGTTGGAGTTTACATTTGTAAATCCTTACTGACGAAACTGGAGTTGGGCTTTAAGGCTAAGTCCTCCTCCTTACTAACCTCGACAGTCCAGCACCTGCAATGACCCTTGCCGATACTGGCATTTTCTCCCCTGATTTTTCCAGGTCTTTGGCTGCCTTAATTGGCCAGCATGGGATGATGTAACTCCTATGCATGTGCTGGAGGTCAGTCATCCCAGCACACAGCCACTATGCCTGAATGTAAACTAAGCTGCACTTTTGCAACTTACTGTACATGTTAAATAAGACTAAGAGCAGGCAAGGGAGTTTGTTTTATTGCAGAGAGACATTGCATCAGCCTGCCTGCTCACATTTATTTTCATTTAGAATTTAGTTTCGGTTTGATTTATTTGTTGCTTACTTAGGCTAACTTCTCATCTGTGTGTTTCTCTGTATTTTTTATTGCTTTGGGCAGGAGCATTGTCATGAGTTGACATGCACTGAAATTCCCATCAAAAGCTCTGGTAGCAAGCATTATTGGATTTAAAAATGGACCTGAACTTTTTTAGTCAATGCATGTCAATGCACTGCATAGATGTGAGGTAGCACCATTACTTATTTACACTTGTATTGCCCTTTGAAGAGCGGGTTACATGTGATCACGCTTCAGAGGGTGTTTGGCAGGCGGCGAGGAGGCGTTATGTTGCCTCCTAACCGTCTTTTTTCATTCCTAAAAGCCGAAATTTTGGTGCATCATTAATATAATCTGAGAGCCGCACCCTGCTGCTGTCAGAGTAAACAGATCAGTGCTGCGGCTGTTTGGTGGTCCTGCAAAGAAAACAACGGTTAACAAAAACACATAGTGATGATATACCATTGACTTAATAAAACAATTTATTTATTATTTATAATTTTACTTAACCGGGTCCATCCAAGTCCAGAAAAAAAAACAGAAGACTGCATCATTTTCTGGACCAGATCAGAAGTAGCCTGCTGTAAAGGTATAATGGAGTCCTTTATATCCGGTAGCCCATAGAGCTGACAGTGGTCTATCCCTGTCCACCGGGCAAAGACTGAAGGAGCACAGGTATCATCACGCCACGTGAAATGGGTTTAAAACATGAATCATCTTGCTTTCCATAAAAGCCAATATGATAAAAGACAATTGGATCGCTCATCAGGTCTCAATATATCGCTCTTTATTTGGCTAATATAGATCGATTCTACTTCCTCAAACTCCTGGGAACCCCTCAACAGCTGCCAAAACCTGGGATTGAACCAGGGACCGTTAGACCTTCAATCTAACGCTCTCCCATCTGAGCTATTTCAGCAAGTTCAGGGGTGTATTGTTTATTAGCTATGCATTTGTTATAGGAAATAAATACAATCCTACAAATACAAAATGGATGGGGTTATGTAGTGCGATATAAATCCAAAGTCATTTTTGTCATCCAGCAATGTCGATGTATGTCATTCACAATTAGGGATGAGCTTTCTGTTCGGGTCGAACATTGGCTGTTCGTCGAAAACCAAACATTATGGGCCGTTCGCCAAATTCAAGCGGCGCGTAACGGCCCATAATGCACTGCGGGAGTGCAGTGCATTGCTGCATGATGATTGGCCAGAGCATGCACCGTGACCTGCATGCTTTGACCAATCACAGCGCCCTCAGCTAAGAGAGCCATCATTGGCCAAAGGCAGGGTGCCTTTGGCCAATCATGGCTCAGGGGGACTAGATTGAGCAGGCAGGTTATTTAGTTATCTGCAGTGTATTAAATATATTTATATACAGTCAGTCTTGTGTGTGTGTGATAGAGATAGATAGATAATATATATATTTATATATATATATATATATTATATTTATCTATCTCCACTGCATACAGTTTAGCTATATCTCACTGCAGGCCGTTCCTGGTGTACCGTTTCTAATATACTTATACAAGGATGCATGCACTGTCCTGTCACCATTTGAGGAGGCCACGAGGATGGTGGGCAGTGACAGTGCATGCATCAGTGATACTGTCTCTCCTGTCTGCCTGTTGGAGCACACGCTTTGTGGAATAATGGACAGGGCACTTGAGGCGGAACAGCGGGAGGAAGAGGAGGACTTCCTTACCTCTCAAGGCCCTCTTTATCCAGATACCAGATACTAGGCCTGCCGATCACACAGAAAGAAGAGGAGGAGGAGGAGGATTGTGTCAGCATGGAGGTGGAGGATAACACTCAGCATCAGCAGCAGTCTTCAAGGGATCGTTTGCAGTCCCCAGAAACCCATGGAGTTGTACGTGGCTGGGAGGAGGTGGTTGAGGATCATGTGATCCTTAGTCACCCAGAGGACTCAGGATCGAATGCCTCTGCAAACCTACACTGCATGGCCTCCCTGATCCTGCAAAGCCTGCGAAAGGACCCTAGGATTTGTGGTATCAAGGAGAGGGATCATTACTGGCTGGCAAGCCTTCTTGATCCACATTACAAGGGTAAGGTTGCAGAACTTATCCAGCCTTCGCAGAGGGAGCAGAGGGTGAAACATCTTCAGGAGGCCTTGCAGAAAGGTTTTTGCAATGCGTTTCCAGAGCCTGGGAGGTTACAATTTCCTGGTGCTGGACAACGTGTTGCTGAGGCTTCGTTCAGTCACAGAAATAGCAGTGGAGAAGGTGGCCGGCTGACCGATGCCTTCAGGCAATTCTTCAGGCAATTCTTCAGTCCTCAGCGCCCAGGTCTGATCGGTTCCAGCAATCATAGCCAGCGTCTGAATTACATGGTGCAGGAATATCTAGGGGCAAGATCAGACTTGGAGACCTTTCCACCAGAACATCCACTGGCTTACTGGGTCTTGAGGATGGACCACTGGCCAGAGCTTGCTCAATATGCAATTGAGCTACTGGCCTGTCCTGCATCCAGCGTTCTTTCTGAACGCACATTCAGTGCTGCTGGAGGCTTTGTAACCGATCACAGAGTTCACTGTCCACAGACTGTTGATCGGCTCACATTCATAAAAATGAATCAGTCTTGGATCACCAGCTACCAAGCACCTGATGCTGATGTAACCGAATGATTTTTCTATGGATGTGGGATCCCTTAAAGACCGCAAATGCTGAGCGACTATCCTATTCCTCCTCAGTTTTCATGATGATAGCTTCTAAGAATATTTTCAGTTCAGGGCACCCCTACCACTACCTAAGGCCCAATTTTTCTGCCCGTTTAACAGGGGCGTATAATTAAAATTTTTGATGTAATATTTCACAGAAGGGCCTGTTCCTGCGCTCAACAAAAGTATCTGTGAGGCTTTACAGTGTTGTGCCACCACCGCCTAAGGCCCAATTTTTCTGCCCCTGTTTAACCACTTCAGCCCCGGAAGGTTTTACCCCCTTCCTGACCAGAGCAATTTTTACAGTTTGGCACTGCGTTGCTTTAACTGCTAATTGCGCGGTCATGCAATGTTGTACCCAAACAAAATTTGCGTCCTTTTTTTCCCACAAATAGAGCTTTCTTTTGATGGTATTTGATCACCTCTGTGGTTTTTATTTTTTGCGCTGTAAACGGAAAATTACAGAGAATTTTGAAAAAAAAAGATATTTTCTACTTTTTGTTATAAAAAAAAATCCAATAAACTCAATTTTAATCATACATTTAGGCCAAAATGTATTCAGCCACATGTCATTTTGGAAAGTAGACACCCCAAGCTATTTGCTGAGAGGCAAGTTGAGTCCATGGAATATTTTATATTTTGCCTCAAGTTGTGGGAAAATGACAAACTTTTTTTTTTTTTTTTTTGCACAAAGTTGTCACTAAATTATATATTGCTCGGGGGCGCATGCGTGTCGCGAAACTGGCAGGTCGTATCTGAGTGGAGCTCCGACACAGTGGGGACCACAATGCCTTCCCCGGGGCAGTTAAACGAATCAAAACAATCCAGTTTCTTCCTGCATCCCTGGGTGAATGAGCGGTGCATGCCGTCCTCCAGGTCTCGTCGCGGGAAACCAGCCCAGAGGTCCCTGAAAAACTATCTCCTCTGGGTCCGTGAGATGGAAGGGAAATCCCAAGATGGTGCCGAGACACAGCACGCTTCAGCCCCAGCACACAGCCCAGCGGCCTCTCCGGCACACTCGTCAGTGGACGGTGAGTACACTCTGCAACTCACCAAGGCAGACCTAGACAATAGCCTAACGGCGATGTATAATAAGATTGCTGCCAAATTTCAATCAGAACTCCACAAATCTACCAGTACTCTGCAACAGGAGATTGCAGCTCTGGGAGGCAGAACTGATCTTTTGGAGATGAAGCACGATGAGTTGCAGCTGGCTTACACTGACCTCCGTAGGGATCATGAATCCCTCACAGATTCAGTCTCCCAACTCCAGGCTCACTTGGAAGACCTTGATAACAGAAACAGACGGAACAACTTGAGAATTAGAGGGGTCCCTGAGGGGATCACAGAGTTAATCCCAGCCATCCACAAGTTGTTCCAGTCCCTGCTTCCTGCCTCTCCAGTGACAGCGTTCGCTTGCGATAGGATTCATAGAGCCCTACACCCCAAGCCACCTGACGACAAACCACCCAGGGACATTGTTTTATGCCTCAAAGACTACCTAGTAAAGGAGGAAATCCTCAGAGCCTCCCGGTCTACCCCCAACATCGTTCTGGACGGAGCCAAACTTCAAATCTACCCTGATTGGGATAAATCAGGGCCACCCTGGATAAAGAGCCGTAAGCTAAAGGAGATTACCATGCCAAGAGGCGAGAATCAGATACAGATGGGGATTCCCCTTTAAACTCCAAGTTCCTCACAATGGAACGACCTACACAGTGGTCACCATACAAGAAGGGAAAGAGCTCCTGGTCAAGCTAGGCCTGATGGCCAAAGAGGATCTTCCTAGGATGCCTTCAACCCCTCGCCCCTCAGCCATCTGGGCAACCCCTTCACCGCAGAAGACAGAGGCAGGATCTCAGGGGCCATTTGATTTGACGGATCACTTTTTCTTTTTTCTCCCTTCCCTCAATTCGGACCTTAAGCTCTATTTTTTTTTTTTGTGCATGACCTGGGACAACACCGGACGGTCGAGGTATACTTATGCTGTTAACGGAGATGGTGATACTGACTGGCTCACTCACAAATAGACAAAGTCCAGTCTACGATATGTTCCGAGCCCCTCCCTCATATAACTTGTTTATACCTCAATGCACCATATATTTTTGTGTTTTTTTTTTTTTTTTTTTTGTTCTGCTCCCCGCTGTGCAGACTTACAGTGGAAGAGGAAGGTGTAAGACTCTTTTGCCCCTTTACCCGGAATACACCATACGGGTTCTTTTCTTGTTCTCTTTTTTTTTTTTTCCAGATCACCACCAGGTTGTCAAGAGGGTTGGACATTATTGTCCTTTGGTTCAGGTAGTTCTTCCCCTGACCGGTTATTGTATTTCTCTATTGTCGGGAGGGCCTCCCGACCCCAATGGTTTGCACTTTTTTTTTTTCGTTGCTTTGCTATTTTACATTTTTAGGTTGCGGGACTCTTATTTTTGATCACTCCAATTACGCTGCATCTAGTGTTATTACTCGTAATGTATATCATTTATGTCACTCAGGTGCCTACTCCTTGGGACCCTCCCCAAATCATCCCACATTTTTTGACAGGTCTTATGGCCTGGGGCATTATACTACATTTGGGTCCAGGTCCCGAGGAGTGGCAATATTTGTTAGGAATAGCCTGTTTGATGTTGTAAACATTTACAAGGACCCTGCTAGTAGATTTATCATCCTGCAGGGCTGTTTGCAGGGCAAGAATATCACGATAGCTAATGTGTATGCCCCAAACAACTCCCAGGCGACTTTCTTTAAATCCTTTTTCCAGATTTTGGACAAATATACCTCTCCTCACTTATTGCTTGGAGGAGAATTTCACTTGGTTGCACATCCGGCTCTAAACAGAAGCAGGGCTGGCTGTGCAGCCAATGCCTTCCCCAAAACCCTGAAAACACTGTTGCACACACAAAATCTAGTGGACTCGTGGAGGGCGCATAATGTGGGTGCCAGGGAGTACACTTTCTACTCCCATCCCCATGATAGTTACTCCAGGCTGGATTATCTATACTGCACCCCTATACTCCTCGCTAACTCCACTACAGCGGGCATTCACTCTTGCCCGTGGTCTGACCACCAGGTGGTCGCCCTTGACATTTCCCACATAGGTCTCAAACCTTCAGTCGCAGGATGGAGACTAAATGAGTCCCTCCTCACGGACCCAATTTTAGTGTCTCAAATCTCTAAACACTTAGATGAATACTTTGCCACCAATAACACAAAGGACATCTCCCCTTCCATCCTATGGGCGGCCCACAAAGTAGTCATCTAATCCAAATTGCTACAGAAAGAAAAAAACAAAGATTGATAGATATAACTAAACTCACAAAAGAACTTTTTGCAAATCTTTTCTAAATTTTATACGGAATTACTCTCTCCTCCGCCCTCACCCCCCAACCCCGCCTTTAAAACATGGCTGGATGATCTACCTCTCCCAGCCCTATCACAGGAACACCTTCAAGAATTGAATGCCCCCTGCTCAGACTCTGAAATAATCAGAGTTATCAAATCTTTAAAACCTTCCAAAACCCCAGGTCCTGATGGATACTCAGCCCAATACTTTAAGAAATTTCAAAGTACACTGATCCCATATCTGAAATCTCTTTTCAACCATATTCTTAAGTGTAATGTATTCCCAGATGACATGCTTCTAGCGAACATGTCCCTGATCCCAAAACCCAACAAAGACCACTCCCTACCCCAAAACTTTAGGCCAATTTCGGTCTTCAACAACGATTTGAAAATCTTTGGACGTATTCTAGCAGACAGACTTTCATCTATCATTAAAACCTTAATATCCCCAGATCAAACTGGATTCATCCCATCCAGACAAATCACTGACAATATCAGACTGGCTTCCAACATTATTCAAGATGCAGATTTAAATTCCCGTAAAGTACTCCTCCTGAGCCTGGACATCCACAAGGCTTTTGATAGCGTGCTTTGGCCATACCTTGAACAGACCCTTGCGAAATTTGGTTTTTCTGGGGCCTTCGTCCACGGATTTCGAGCATTATACCACCACCCGCGCACTCGGATCAGACTCCCGGGTTGTAACTCCGAATATTTCACACTAGGCAGAGGGACAAGACAGGGGTGCCCTCTGTCACCACTTTTATTTGCCCTGGCCATTGAACCCTTGGCCCGCTCTATCAGCCTAGACCCCAACATCAAGGGTTATACGAAAGGGAACCAGGAGTTTAAGCTCAGTTTGTACGCAGACGACGTCCTCATGTTCCTGACTGACCCAATAGTCTCAATACCCAATCTTATCGCCACCCTACACATATTTCAAGAGATTTCGGGATTGGGAGTAAACCCTTCCAAATGTTCAGCCCTACCGATAAACTTCCCCCAAAATATTACATCCACTATCCAATCCAATTTTGGCTTTCCCACAGACAGGCAGACATTACCGTATTTAGGGATCAAATTGGCCCCTTCGCTTTATAAACTATATGTAGCCAATTACCCACCTGCATTTGCCCGGATCACTCAACTGCTTCACTCATGGAGCTCATACCACATCACTTTTTTAGGCAGGATCCAGGCAGTGAAAATGTCTATTCTTCCAAAACTTCTATTTTTCTTTAGAGCCCTCCCCAATTACATATCCCGTCAGACGATAGACCAAATCCAACGAGACGTAAATCATTTTATCTGGCAAAATAAGAAACCCAGACTCGGTAAGAAAATGATTTATAGACCTAGGACCATGGGTGGGCTGGGATTACCGCACCTCTGGCTATACTATCTTGCAGCAAGACTTTTACAGCTAGCTCAGTGGCACATCCCCCGGAGTGGAGTCCCTAGGATCCGTTTTGAACGGATCTCTATAGCCCTATACTTCCTCCCTGGCTTATTGTGGGCCAAATCAATTCGCCCCAAAGATGTATCCAAACTAAATGCTGTAGTGGGCCAATCATTACACCTATGGTCACTTTATAAAAAAAAAATTTTTCCTCCTCCCTCCCTAGCCCAAGCGTGCCTCTTATAGGGGACCCCACATTTCTCGCTGCATTTCCGAACCCAATCAGCTTCGCCCTTTGGGTCACTAAGGACCTTGTCACCCTGGATTCCCTCCAGAAGGATGGGGTGTTCTGCTCTTTTATGGCCCTGCAGGAGTCCTTTTCCCTACCAAGCACAGAATTTTACAAATACCTACAGATCAGACATTTCTTTAACACACAGTACCCAGAGGGGGCTCCTCTCCCAGTCTCGGCCTTTGAGGACATTTGTGGCTCTGCATCCAGAGATAGGGGGACAATTTCCCTCTTATACAATTTTCTGGGCGGCCTAGGCCTCCCAGAAAAATCCACTGCCATACTCAACTGGGAGGCGGAGACTGGGGGGTTGCTTCTCCACAAGAATGGTCAGACAGGATCTCTAACATGCACAAATGCACTAAATCTATGGCGGCGAAGGAAACGGTGGTGAAGCTGCATACAAGGTGGTATTATACCCCTTCTAAACTACACAAATTCTTCCCCGCTTTTTCCGAAAACTGCTTCAGGGGATGTCCCGAGGAGGGGACCCTCTTGCATATCTTTTGGAGTTGCGGAGCTCTGAGGGATCTTTGGCAGAAGGTGACCTCTAAGGTAGCTGAGATCACAGGAGCTCCGACGACCCTAACGCACCAGATGTGTCTACTTTTCGCAGATATCCACTCCTCCTGAACAAAATCTGTCACACACCCTCTTTAGTGTGGTCCACTGGACCATCGCCTTGTTGTGGCGCTCCCCTGGTGTTTCTTGGGATCAAGTTTTTAAACGTATGGCAACCATAAAACTTATGGAGAAAATTTTCCACACCATCATGGATACTTTACACATTTATGATCTGAAGTGGAAGTCCTGGTCCTCCTGACCTTGCCTAAACCACTCTAGCCACTATAACATAGAATTCCCCTCACTAATGGGTGCAGGTTGGTTGGCATACGCCAGATTGATCTCCCGCAACCTTCTTTTTGATCTTTGCACCAAGTTTATATGTTTAGTTTTTTGTTTTTATGTTAAGTTATTTTTTGGTATTGGATAGAGTCACGGATATAGGGAGTTGCCTAAATTATCCACTGCTAAATACACCATATAGCTCAGTGGGTGGCTTCCCTAAGTGGCTCCACTAACGGGACAATCTCTAAGAAATGTTTCATAAAGAATCAGGTAGATAATTTATATATTTTTTTTTTTTTTGTATAATTGGATAATTAAGCTCTATTTTTTTACTGCTAAGAACGCCATAGTACCTGTTCTAGACTTCATTTTCTGTAATTGTCATTATTTGTCAATGCTCCTTTTGTTTTCTCTCAATAAAATCGTTTGTATAAAAAAAAAAAAATGATATATTGCTCAAACATGCCATGGGCATATGTGGAATTGCACCCCAAAATACATACTGCTGCTTCTCCTGAGTTTGGGGATACCACATGTGTGGGACTTTTTGGGAGCCTAGCTGCGTACGGGGCCCCGAAAACCAATCGCCGCCTTCAGGATTTCTAAGGGCGTAAATTTTTGATTTCACGCCTCACTACCTATCACAGTTTCGAAGGCCATAAAATGCCAAGATGGCACAAACCCCCCCCAAATGACCCCATTTTGGAAAGTAGACACCCCAAGCTATTTGCTGAGAGGCATGGTGAGTATTTTGCAGAAAGAAAAGAAAAATGTTTTTTTCTTTTTTCAATTTTGAAAACTTTGTGACAAAAAGCAAGGTCTGCAAAATACTCACAATACCTCTCAGAAAATAGCTTGGGGTGTCTGCTTTCCAAAATGGGGTCAATTGGGGGGGGGGGGTGTTTTGGCATTCCATGGCCTCCAAAAAAACTGTGATAGGCAGTGAGGAGTGAAATCAAAAATTTACACCCTTAGAAACCCTGAAGGTGGTGCTTGGTTTTTGAGGTCCTGTACGCGGCTAGGCTCCCAAAAAGTCTCACACATGTGGTATCCCTGTACTCAGGAGAAGCAAAGAATGTATTTTGGGGTGTAATTTCACATATGCCCATGGCATGTTTGAGCAATATATCATTTAGTGACAACTTTGTGCAAAAAAAAAAAAAAAAAAAATGTCTTTCCCGCAACTTGTGTCACAATATAAAATATTGCATGGACTCGACATGCCTCTCAGCAAATAGCTTGGGGTGTCTACTTTCCAAAATGGGGTCATTTGGGGGGGGGGTTTGAACTGTCCTGGCATTTTATGCACAACATTTAGAAGCTTATATCACACATCACCCACTCTTCTAACCACTTGAAGACAAAGCCCTCTGATACTTTTTGTTTACATGAAAAAATATTATTTTTTTTGCAAGAAAATTACTTTGAACCCCCAAACATTATATATTTTTTTTAAAGCAGTGGCCCTACAGATTAAAATGGTGGGTGTTTTATTTTTTTTTCACACAGTATTTGGGCAGCGATTTTTCAAACACATTTTTTGGAGAAAAAACACACTTTTTTAAATTTTAATGCACTAAAACACACTATATTGCCCAAATGTTTGATGAAATAAAAAAGATGATCTTAGGCCGAGTACATGGATACCAAACACGACATGCTTTAAAATTGCGCACAAACCTGCAGTGGCGACAAACTACATACATTTTTAAAAGCCTTTACAGGTTACCACTTTAGATTTACAGAGGAGGTCTACTGCTAAAATTACTGCCCTTGATCTGACCTTCGCAGTGATACCTCACATGCATGGTGCAGTTGCTGTTTACATTTGACGCCAGACCAAAGCTTGCGTTCGCCTTTGCGCGAGAACGGGGGACAGGGGTGCTTTTTATTTTTTGCTTTTTTTATCTTATTTTTAAACTGTTCCTTTCATTTTTTTTTGAACAAGAGCAAAATGTTCCCCTGGGGTGGGATTTTGGAGGCATTACCACAAAAAGTATATTGATAGTAAGAAATATTTTATTACAAAAACAGGAATATAACACACAATAATCAAAGTATACCATAGCACATATAAAAATACAAATATAGAATTGCATCGGGAGTGCAGGTGACAACAAGAGGTGGTATATGTCACACACGACAATAAATGAAAACCAGACTGATATTATAAGATGGAGTGGGTCTCACTAAACCAACGCGTTTCGGAAAGTCCTTCGTCAGGGTTTGACGAGTGAGAGTTACCATCTATTAAATATTGTAAAAACAAAAAAGTGTCAAAATAGTTAATGTCAAATACATGCATAAAGTAGTATGTCCCCCACACCCCAAGTGTGAGAGAGTACACGCTTACCCAATGCAGGATAAAAAACGAACAATCAGCGCATAAAATCAGCTCTGCTGTGGTGTCCCAGGCCGCATGCATATGTTAGAAGTCCAAGAGTAGATGGGCAGAATGCTATGAATAGATCCGTATAAGGAGTGCTCTTCCCCTAAATGCTGAGGAGACGCCGCGTCCAAATAGGGCGCAGCGCCTGTGCGCAGGCTGGGGTCCAACTGGATCTTCGGACCTAGAATTGTATGAACCATATCATGAGAGAGGGCCAATAACATATAAGAAAACTAATACTACTAAATATGGTGAAGTCTGAAGAAAACAAAATTCTAAAGAAAGCACCAGAAAAGTATATCTGCATGTATAAAAAATAAAGGCCAGGAGCATACCTGAAATTTGGAACTGGGGGGGACACCTACATTGTGTAATGTAGGGAAGGGAGGAGAGGCTCATATAACACCGTACCAGTTAATGGGCTGGCCAAAGAGTAAGAACCTATTGTTAAAAGACAAAGGGAGAGAGGGTAAGCTCCAAAGTAAAGTAAATGGACAAGTAAAGATGTATAGAGAACACCATGCAATAAGGTGTTCTCCAAAGTAAAATCTAGTAAATGCCCCCAATCCATCAGAGTATATTACCTATGGCAGCCAAGAGCGCAGCACTGGTGCACCGTCCACCTCCGATCACAAGATCAGAGTGGATGGGCTAAGGTATATATTCACAGTGGAGGCACTCCCAGCTGATTGTGATGACAATCAGCTGGGCGCCGTGTGTTCCCTGAGTTGTCTCCTCCCGTTCACCACAGCTGTCAAGCAGACAGCCTATGAAACGGCATCCCGTCCTCCTCGTCCAATCCTGGACCCCCTGGGAGTGGACCGCGCCGCGCCCCCCCACGCACGCCGGCCCCGGTTCCCCACCGCGCATGTGCGTTAGCCAGGCTGGAACGCACCGTCACGGCTGACGTCACGGGGCCCCGCCCCGGGGACGCGCGCCGCCGTCCAATCCCACCGGCACGGGAAGCCGGGGCTGAGTTCAGCTGACGCTGAGTCAGACCCGGAAGGGAGGAGCCGAAAAACGGCTACCTCTCTAGTGTCCCCAAAGAGGGGAAGCCTTTCCGTGCCGGGTCTGCGCACATCACAGCAGAGGGGGGCAAATATTAAAGGTGTCACCCAAGAAATTGGGCATGCATAACCAAAAAAGTATCTAAAAATATGAAGAGAGAAGCACGTATCTATGGACATAGTGTTCCATGATGAGGGAACATGAACGATGTTAGTTAACTAACAAAGCACCTATGGCGTGAGAGACCACAACACAGCTGTTACATGGGGAGAGAAAATGCTGATAAATACGTAAACAGAGAATTACATAACACTCAGATAAGGGGTCATAACATCTAATTCGCCCCATTGGGACAGGATTAGATCAAACGGGGATAACCTCCTTGTCCTGAAAAACAAGAGCAGGTAGTGTAAAGCCCCCAGTATGGCCTGTGAGGCACCAATATCCAACCCCTAGTATAACAAAGGCCCATCCTCCCCATAATGGGGGCATTGTAGAAGCAGAACAGAGGCCAGGTCGGAGGTGGTAGGATAGAAGTTTATTTTTCCATGCCCCCGGAGTCAAAGCCCTCTAAGAAGGGTTTGAAGCATGTGGAATCGTTCAAACCAGGGGGTCTGGTTGCACGTAAGTTATAGATCCACCTAAGCTCGAGCTGGAGGAGGTCCTTGTTCCAGTCTCCTCCCCTCCAGCCCGGGTGGACCCGGTCCAAGATCAAAAATTTGATATTGGGAAACTTTCCCTGGTGAACCAGGGCCGTGTGTCTCCCCAGAGGTAGATCGGGGTCACATGTCTGCATGCTCCTGATGTGGCGGTATGCCCTATGCCAGAATTCCAGTTTGGTTTTCCCGACATAGAAACATCCGCAATCACACCGGAGCATGTAGACCACCCCTTTCGTCTTACAGTTTGCAAAATGCTTGTGCCTGAAGACACTGCCATTAGGTAAAATAGGATTTTTTATAGTGTACATAAATCTACAGTATCCACAGGCCCCACACATAAAAGTACCCCTGTACTTGCAATGCTGGGCAAATTTTTCGTCCCTAAATTCACTTCTGACCAATCTGGAGGAAAGAGAAGAAGCCCTTCTGAAAGTGAAGAGGGGACTCTCAGGGAGGAGTCTCTGTAAGTTGGGGTCCATGGTGAGAATGTGCCAGTATTTGGACACAATTTTCCTGACTTCAAAATGTTGGTTACAGTACTTTGTGATGATACGCAGGGAATTATCCTGAGTCTTGTCTTTTTGCGAGTAAATAAGGGATTGTCTGCTGCGTGTGGTGGCCCGTTTGTAAGCTTTTTTGAGAGAGGTACGAGAGTAACCTCTCTCAAGGAGTCTCTCGCGCAGATTGTTTGCCTCTTTCTTAAAAGTCGCTTCGTCGGTGCAATTTCTACGCACCCTCAAATATTGACTATATGGTATAGATTTGATGAGACTTGCTGGGTGAAAGCTTGAAGCATGAAGGATGGTATTCCCAGCAGTGGCCTTCCAAAAGAGGCCACTGCTGAGTCCACCATTCCAGTCCCTACTAACCATAACGTCCAGAAATGCGATCTCACTGCGACTGAATGCCATAGTGAAATTGAGATTGAAGCAGTTTCTGTTCATGCTCATCAAGCATGATTGTAAGAGTTCTATAGGGCCATCCCAGATGGTAAAAATGTCGTCGATGTATCGGAGCCACAATAAAAAGTGGCTCGTATACATCGACGAGTCCTCATCACTGAGAAAGGTAGTTTCCCACTCCCCCAGGTACAGGTTGGCATAAGACGGGGCACAACAAGTCCCCATTGCCACCCCCTGTACCTGGAGGAAGTGGGAACCATCAAAAGAAAAAACGTTATGGTATAAAATGTATTCCAACAGTTGTAAAATGAAGTCATTATATGTCCAGTCACCATCCTGTCTCTGAAAGATGGCCTTTTTAACAGCCCTAAGTCCACCGGTATGGGGAATGGAGCTATACAGGGCCTCTACGTCGATCGTCACGAGATAAGCATTATCCGGTATGGTGAGATTGTCAATAATTTTAAGGAAGTGGATAGTGTCTTTGACGTATGACCGTAAACTGGTGACATGAGGTTTGAGGTACTCATCAATCAAACGGCTGGCATGTTCGCTGATGGATCCCCTCCCCGAGATGATTGGTCTCCCTGTGGGATTCTGACTGTCTTTATGAATTTTAGGGAGTGAGTAAAAAGTTGGTACTATTGGGAATTTAACTCTAATGTATTCCCATACTGTCTTGTTGATAACTTTGTTGTTGTATGCCGTGTCCACGAGGGAATAATATTCCTGGTAAAATCTGTTAATCAGATCACTAGAAATTTTTTTGTACCAATTTTTGTTCATAAGGATTTTATTGCACATTAGGATGTATTGGGCATTGTCCATCAGGACAATGTTCCCACCCTTATCCGAGGGCTTGATGACTATGGATTTATTGTCACCAAGTTCCTTGAGTGCCTGTCTGTCAGCCAAGTTGGTGTTTGTCTCACTGGGGGTGCGAATACGCATTTTTTCAATGTCTTTATGTACCAATTTAAGGAATGTAGAAATATATGGATTGGAGCTAGGAGGTGGGAATTGGACTGATTTCTTTTTAAGTTTGGACCTCTGATCTGACTCACAGGCCGACACCTCCCTGTTTGACAGGGGAAGAGAAAGCACGGAGGGTAGATCAATGCGATCAATGAGATCAGTTGTGTCGCTTTCCTCCAAAAGCGACACCAGTTGGTCAATGGCTTGATTTTCCTGGGGTGTAAGATCCATGGACCCCTGGGGTTTCTGATACATGTTTTTTAGCATTAGTTTACGTGCAAATAATTCGAGGTCTTTAACAACCTCGAATCTATCCATATTCTCGTTGGGGCAGAACCCCAGTCCCTTTTGGAGCAAGTGTTTTTCCCCCTCTGTGAGGGTGTGGGATGAGAGGTTGACGATGCTGAAGGTCCCGTGGGGGCGTTCAGCAGCATCTATGAAATCCGCCTCTTCACCCCGCTCTAAGTTCGATTTGTAACTTTGTTTAAAAGCGCTTCCGCTAAAGGGACAGCGTCCTGTCTATCGTTGGCCTGATGGGTAGTTTTGGATCTGGTAACTGGAGGTAAGTTTGTGTTATGCACCGGAGGTATAAGGGGGGTATTGGTGGAACCTCCACCGAACCCTCCTGTTTGTCTACCTATCCCCATCGTTGCACATTGTGTCCCCTCCATTGTATTCACATTTTGAGTCCTTGTTCCCTGAGATCTGTTTTCACTTTGATGGGAACGGGTTCCCTTTTTGGTTCTAGGGGGAATCAGTGAGGAAGTAGAGGAAATGCTTGAAGAGGAATTGGAGACAGCAGAGTAATGGTCCCTTCTGTTCCTAAATTTGTTAGCATTTTTGAATTGTGGTTGGTTCCACCTATAGGCCCTATTTTCCTCAAATGCGCCACGATCCCTACTTAATTTGGTTTCTTTTTTAATAAGGATGTCCCTATTAAAATCCTCGAGATGTTTTTTGAGTTTGATCTCTCTATCTATGTATGTCTTGTGGGTTTGGAGTGGTTAGAGTTTCAAACAGATAGTTTGAATTTCGCCATCCAGCGCATTCGACCGTTTCTGATATTCGGTGATGAGAAGTTCCATCATGTCTTGGGAACAGGTACGTAAGATTTTTTCCCCAGGCATTCTTAAACTCAGTGTCCAGACCCTCCAAATTAGGGAAGATCTGGACCCTGAGTCCTAATGGATTCATGTTGTCATTGATGTAGTCACGAAAGGACCTAATGTGCCAATATAGGGATGATTTTTTCTCAAGAAATTTGGTTAATTTCACAAACAATCCTTTGATTTCAGATTCAATATGTTCATTCTTACCATATTCGTCCAGATAACCCGACATGAGGCTGTCCCAATTACTCCCCACATAGTTAGCCATGATCTGTACGTTTACAACGTACAGATGTAAACGTACAGATCATGGCTAACTATGTGGGGAGTAATTGGGACAGCCTCATGTCGGGTTATCTGGACGAATATGGTAAGAATGAACATATTGAATCTGAAATCAAAGGATTGTTTGTGAAATTAACCAAATTTCTTGAGAAAAAATCATCCCTATATTGGCACATTAGGTCCTTTCGTGACTACATCAATGACAACATGAATCCATTAGGACTCAGGGTCCAGATCTTCCCTAATTTGGAGGGTCTGGACACTGAGTTTAAGAATGCCTGGGGAAAAAATCTTACGTACCTGTTCCCAAGACATGATGGAACTTCTCATCACCGAATATCAGAAACGGTCGAATGCGCTGGATGGCGAAATTCAAACTATCTGTTTGAAACTCCAACCACTCCAAACCCACAAGACATACATAGATAGAGAGATCAAACTCAAAAAACATCTCAAGGATTTTAATAGGGACATCCTTATTAAAAAAGAAACCAAATTAAGTAGGGATCGTGGCGCATTTGAGGAAAATAGGGCCTATAGGTGGAACCAACCACAATTCAAAAATGCTAACAAATTTAGGAACAGAAGGGACCATTACTCTGCTGTCTCCAATTCCTCTTCAAGCATTTCCTCTACTTCCTCACTGATTCCCCCTAGAACCAAAAAGGGAACCCGTTCCCATCAAAGTGAAAACAGATCTCAGGGAACAAGGACTCAAAATGTGAATACAATGGAGGGGACACAATGTGCAACGATGGGGATAGGTAGACAAACAGGAGGGTTCGGTGGAGGTTCCACCAATACCCCCCTTATACCTCCGGTGCATAACACAAACTTACCTCCAGTTACCAGATCCAAAACTACCCATCAGGCCAACGATAGACAGGACGCTGTCCCTTTAGCGGAAGCGCTTTTAAACAAAGTTACAAATCGAACTTAGAGCGGGGTGAAGAGGCGGATTTCATAGATGCTGCTGAACGCCCCCACGGGACCTTCAGCATCGTCAACCTCTCATCCCACACCCTCACAGAGGGGGAAAAACACTTGCTCCAAAAGGGACTGGGGTTCTGCCCCAACGAGAATATGGATAGATTCGAGGTTGTTAAAGACCTCGAATTATTTGCACGTAAACTAATGCTAAAAAACATGTATCAGAAACCCCAGGGGTCCATGGATCTTACACCCCAGGAAAATCAAGCCATTGACCAACTGGTGTCGCTTTTGGAGGAAAGCGACACAACTGATCTCATTGATCGCATTGATCTACCCTCCGTGCTTTCTCTTCCCCTGTCAAACAGGGAGGTGTCGGCCTGTGAGTCAGATCAGAGGTCCAAACTTAAAAAGAAATCAGTCCAATTCCCACCTCCTAGCTCCAATCCATATATTTCTACATTCCTTAAATTGGTACATAAAGACATTGAAAAAATGCGTATTCGCACCCCCAGTGAGACAAACACCAACTTGGCTGACAGACAGGCACTCAAGGAACTTGGTGACAATAAATCCATAGTCATCAAGCCCTCGGATAAGGGTGGGAACATTGTCCTGATGGACAATGCCCAATACATCCTAATGTGCAATAAAATCCTTATGAACAAAAATTGGTACAAAAAAATTTCTAGTGATCTGATTAACAGATTTTACCAGGAATATTATTCCCTCGTGGACACGGCATACAACAACAAAGTTATCAACAAGACAGTATGGGAATACATTAGAGTTAAATTCCCAATAGTACCAACTTTTTACTCACTCCCTAAAATTCATAAAGACAGTCAGAATCCCACAGGGAGACCAATCATCTCGGGGAGGGGATCCATCAGCGAACATGCCAGCCGTTTGATTGATGAGTACCTCAAACCTCATGTCACCAGTTTACGGTCATACGTCAAAGACACTATCCACTTCCTTAAAATTATTGACAATCTCACCATACCGGATAATGCTTATCTCGTGACGATCGACGTAGAGGCCCTGTATAGCTCCATTCCCCATACCGGTGGACTTAGGGCTGTTAAAAAGGCCATCTTTCAGAGACAGGATGGTGACTGGACATATAATGACTTCATTTTACAACTGTTGGAATACATTTTATACCATAACGTTTTTTCTTTTGATGGTTCCCACTTCCTCCAGGTACAGGGGGTGGCAATGGGGACTTGTTGTGCCCCGTCTTATGCCAACCTGTACCTGGGGGAGTGGGAAACTACCTTTCTCAGTGATGAGGACTCGTCGATGTATACGAGCCACTTTTTATTGTGGCTCCGATACATCGACGACATTTTTACCATCTGGGATGGCCCTATAGAACTCTTACAATCATGCTTGATGAGCATGAACAGAAACTGCTTCAATCTCAATTTCACTATGGCATTCAGTCGCAGTGAGATCGCATTTCTGGACGTTATGGTTAGTAGGGACTGGAATGGTGGACTCAGCAGTGGCCTCTTTCGGAAGGCCACTGCTGGGAATACCATCCTTCATGCTTCAAGCTTTCACCCAGCAAGTCTCATCAAATCTATACCATATAGTCAATATTTGAGGGTGCGTAGAAATTGCACCGACGAAGCGACTTTTAAGAAAGAGGCAAACAATCTGCGCGAGAGACTCCTTGAGAGAGGTTACTCTCGTACCTCTCTCAAAAAAGCTTACAAACGGGCCACCACACGCAGCAGACAATCCCTTATTTACTCGCAAAAAGACAAGACTCAGGATAATTCCCTGCGTATCATCACAAAGTACTGTAACCAACATTTTGAAGTCAGGAAAATTGTGTCCAAATACTGGCACATTCTCACCATGGACCCCAACTTACAGAGACTCCTCCCTGAGAGTCCCCTCTTCACTTTCAGAAGGGCTTCTTCTCTTTCCTCCAGATTGGTCAGAAGTGAATTTAGGGACGAAAAATTTGCCCAGCATTGCAAGTACAGGGGTACTTTTATGTGTGGGGCCTGTGGATACTGTAGATTTATGTACACTATAAAAAATCCTATTTTACCTAATGGCAGTGTCTTCAGGCCCAAGCATTTTGCAAACTGTAAGACGAAAGGGGTGGTCTACATGCTCCGGTGTGATTGCGGATGTTTCTATGTCGGGAAAACCAAACTGGAATTCTGGCATAGGGCATACCGCCACATCAGGAGCATGCAGACATGTGACCCTGATCTACCTCTGGGGAGACACACGGCCCTGGTTCACCAGGGAAAGTTTCCCAATATCAAATTTTTGATCTTGGACCGGGTCCACCCGGGCTGGAGGGGAGGAGACTGGAACAAGGACCTCCTCCAGCTCGAGCTTAGGTGGATCTATAACTTACGTGCAACCAGACCCCCTGGTTTGAACGATTCCACATGCTTCAAACCCTTCTTAGAGGGCTTTGACTCCGGGGGCATGGAAAAATAAACTTCTATCCTACCACCTCCGACCTGGCCTCTGTTCTGCTTCTACAATGCCCCCATTATGGGGAGGATGGGCCTTTGTTATACTAGGGGTTGGATATTGGTGCCTCACAGGCCATACTGGGGGCTTTACACTACCTGCTCTTGTTTTTCAGGACAAGGAGGTTATCCCCGTTTGATCTAATCCTGTCCCAATGGGGCGAATTAGATGTTATGACCCCTTATCTGAGTGTTATGTAATTCTCTGTTTACGTATTTATCAGCATTTTCTCTCCCCATGTAACAGCTGTGTTGTGGTCTCTCACGCCATAGGTGCTTTGTTAGTTAACTAACATCGTTCATGTTCCCTCATCATGGAACACTATGTCCATAGATACGTGCTTCTCTCTTCATATTTTTAGATACTTTTTTGGTTATGCATGCCCAATTTCTTGGGTGACACCTTTAATATTTGCCCCCCTCTGCTGTGATGTGCGCAGACCCGGCACGGAAAGGCTTCCCCTCTTTGGGGACACTAGAGAGGTAGCCGTTTTTCGGCTCCTCCCTTCCGGGTCTGACTCAGCGTCAGCTGAACTCAGCCCCGGCTTCCCGTGCCGGTGGGATTGGACGGCGGCGCGCGTCCCCGGGGCGGGGCCCCGTGACGTCAGCCGTGACGGTGCGTTCCAGCCTGGCTAACGCACATGCGCGGTGGGGAACCGGGGCCGGCGTGCGTGGGGGGGCGCGGCGCGGTCCACTCCCAGGGGGTCCAGGATTGGACGAGGAGGACGGGATGCCGTTTCATAGGCTGTCTGCTTGACAGCTGTGGTGAACGGGAGGAGACAACTCAGGAAACACACGGCGCCCAGCTGATTGTCATCACAATCAGCTGGGAGTGCCTCCACTGTGAATATATACCTTAGCCCATCCACTCTGATCTTGTGATCGGAGGTGGACGGTGCACCAGTGCTGCGCTCTTGGCTGCCATAGGTAATATACTCTGATGGATTGGGGGCATTTACTAGATTTTACTTTGGAGAACACCTTATTGCATGGTGTTCTCTATACATCTTTACTTGTCCATTTACTTTACTTTGGAGCTTACCCTCTCTCCCTTTGTCTTTTAACAATAGGTTCTTACTCTTTGGCCAGCCCATTAACTGGTACGGTGTTATATGAGCCTCTCCTCCCTTCCCTACATTACACAATGTAGGTGTCCCCCCCAGTTCCAAATTTCAGGTATGCTCCTGGCCTTTATTTTTTATACATGCAGATATACTTTTCTGGTGCTTTCTTTAGAATTTTGTTTTCTTCAGACTTCACCATATTTAGTAGTATTAGTTTTCTTATATGTTATTGGCCCTCTCTCATGATATGGTTCATACAATTCTAGGTCCGAAGATCCAGTTGGACCCCAGCCTGCGCACAGGCGCTGCGCCCTATTTGGACACGGCGTCTCCTCAGCATTTAGGGGAAGAGCACTCCTTATACGGATCTATTCATAGCATTCTGCCCATCTACTCTTGGACTTCTAACATATGCATGCGGCCTGGGACACCACAGCAGAGCTGATTTTATGCGCTGATTGTTCGTTTTTTATCCTGCATTGGGTAAGCGTGTACTCTCTCACACTTGGGGTGTGGGGGACATACTACTTTATGCATGTATTTGACATTAACTATTTTGACACTTTTTTGTTTTTACAATATTTAATAGATGGTAACTCTCACTCGTCAAACCCTGACGAAGGACTTTCCGAAACGCGTTGGTTTAGTGAGACCCACTCCATCTTATAATATCAGTCTGGTTTTCATTTATTGTCGTGTGTGACATATACCACCTCTTGTTGTCACCTGCACTCCCGATGCAATTCTATATTTGTATTTTTATATGTGCTATGGTATACTTTGATTATTGTGTGTTATATTCCTGTTTTTGTAATAAAATATTTCTTACTATCAATATACTTTTTGTGGTAATGCCTCCAAAATCCCACCCCAGGGGAACATTTTGCTCTTGTTCATGTTATTAAGGGATGTGGCATACCTTTTTCTGTTTGCTACTTCTGGTCAGAACCTCCTTTTTTTTTCATTTTTTTTTAATCGTTTTTATTGTTATCTCAGGGAATGTAAATATCCCCTATGATAGCAGTAGGTAGTGACAGGTACTCCTTTTTTTTAAAAAAAATTGGGGTCTTAGACCCTAGATCTCTCCTCTGCCCTCAAAGCATCTGACCACACCAAGATCGGTGTGATAAAATGCTTTCCCAATTTCCCAATGGCGCTGTTTACATCCGGCGAAATCGAAGTCATGAAATGCTCGTAGCTTCCGGTTTCTTAGGCCATAGAGATGATTGGAGCCATTCTGGTCTGATCAGCTCTATGGTCAGCTGGCCGTTGGGAGGGGGGGGACATTCCCTTCCACTGCTTGTAAAAGCAGTCTAGAGGCTAATGAGCCGCTAGGATTGCTTTTACATTAAAGAAGAGCCGCTGGCTGAAAAGAATGATACCAAGATGATACCTAAACCTGCAGGCATCCTTCTGGTATAATAACTCAAAGTTCAGCAACATACTAGTACGTTGGTGGTCTTTGTTGGGCATATATTGTAAACTTTTTTTCATGCAGCCTGTGGGCACCATTTATATATGCCGAAGCATGGGGGCACCTGCCCCAAAAGTTAAGAGCAAATCGCTCCTCCTCCCCTGCTGCCCCCATGCTTCGGCATACATGCTCTTTTTTTTAACTGTGGTGGTGAAATCACCTCTGACAGTGCTGGAGTCACAGCTTTATGTATCGTCAGAGCAAACGCTGTTGCTGTCAGGATAAATAAATCCGCGCTGCAGCTGAATGGCGTACCTGAAAACAAAAAAATGGTTAACAATAAAACACAGTAAACAGTAAAGTATACAAAAATTACATACCTGAAAAGCAAACGTTATAAAACATAATAACAATAAAACATTGCAGAATAGAATACAGTAAAAAAGAGCAGAACAATAGAGAATAGAGAGAGAGAGAACAATAAAAAGACAACTATTTTTGTTTTTTTTATTTTATATTTTTTTTGTGTATTTTTTTTTTTTTTTTTTTTACACTTTTTTTTTTTTTGTAACTTTAACTTTTGTAACTGTAACCGGTTTCAGGTTCGGGTCTCTCAAAATGCGATGGCATCTTGGGAGACCCTGTGAAAGTGTGCCTAGTCTGTGCAATGCTGTACCCTACGCTAAAACTCAACTAGTGTATGGTAGCGCTCAAAACATTCACCAATGCAAAGACCAGGATTGTCAGGACAGAAGGGACAATAATAGCGGGTGTCACGCCTATATCCACATTTTCTACAGACACATTTTCTTTGGGGGGCTCGTTGGGTAGGGGTACTCGGGAGGACATAAGAAAAATGCCTCTCATGTAGCCGGCTTACTGCATTTGGTTGGGGAAGCTGAGGTGGAGCACCATCTGGAAACAGAAGGGCTCTGACAATCTCTTCCTGGAATTTAAGGAAGGATCCAGCCTGTCCTGAAGCTCTGTATAGCACATGAGCGTTCAGCAAAGCCAATTGAAATAAGTATACAGACACTTTTTTTATACCAGCGTCTGGCCTTACAGGCAAGTAGGTACGGCACCAACAACTGGTCGTTGAGGTCCACACCTCCCATATTTTGGTTATATTCGTGGACACAGAGGGGTTTCTCCACAACACCAGGCACCGTAGTAATTTGGACAGTCGTGTCTGCATGAAGGGAGGTAAGATTGAAAACATCCTTATTATCCCTCCACTTCATTGCGAGCAAGTTATTACACTTCAAGCAGGCTCTCTCCCCCAGCCTAAGACGGGAATCTACAAGCCGCTGGGGAAAGCCGCGGCGATTAGATCGCAGGGTGCCACGTGCTCCAATCTGATGATCAAACAAGTGACTGGCACGCTCGTGTAATAATTGTCCACATACAAGTGGTACCCCTTTCCGAATAAGGGTGACACCAAGTCCCACACAATCTTGCCAGCGCTTCCTATGTAGTCAGGGCAGTTTGTCGGCTCTACGTGACTATCTGTTCCCTAGTAAACCATAAAACTACATGTATAGCCTGTGGCCCTGTCACAGAGCTTATACATCTTTACCCCGTATCTGGCACGCTTGCTGGGAAGGTACTGTTTGAATGACAAGTGGCCAGAAAACTTAATCAGGGACTCATCAACACAGACAACTTGATGGGGAGTAAACAAGTCTGCAAAATGTTGGTTGAAGTGGTTTATGAGGGGCCGAATTTTGTAGAGCCAATCGTATCCAGGGTCTCCACGAGGACGACAGAGTTAATCGTTGTTGAAGTGCATAAACCGCAAAACCTGCTCGTATCGTGCCCTGGCCATGGAAGCAGACAACACGGCATAAGATGAATTGGGTCAGTGGACCAATATGACCGCAACTCACTCTTTTTGGTTATGCCCATGAGGAGGGATAGGCCCAAAAAGATCTTAAATTCGGAAACCGTAATTGGTTACCAATCTCTGGCAAGGGAGGACTGGGGAATAGTGGCGATGTGTTGACCAGCGTACAAATTGCTTTGGTCCACAATAGATCTATAGAGATCTTCGGTGAAAAACAGCGAATAAAAATCAAGTGACATAAAGTCAACTGTTTCCACTTGAATGTCGGGTTGGTCAGTGAATAGGGGAAGTACGGGTGCTGCAGAAGTGGTGGGTTCCCAATTAGGATTGGCAAATGCAGCAGGAAGGGCACTATGGGCACGACGGGCCTGTGTTCGTCTTCTTGGTGGCAGCAGGACACTACTTGTGCTTGCCACCTCGCCACCTTGCACTGCACTTATGGGACTCGCCACATCACCAAGTCTTACTGCAGTGCTGGATGTATGACCAGGGTGTACTAGGCCGCTGGTGCTTTCCAGTCCACCAGAAGGAATAGCAGCGCTAGTACTTCCCTGCTCCATACGAGAGCCCCGCGGTTGTTGCACCTCAACAGCAGAAGAAGATTGGGGTCTTGTATGCCTGACCTTGGCAGGGACCACAACTCCGTCGTCAGAGCTATCTGTCGTGGAGCCGCTGCTGTATACAGGTTCGTATTCTGAGCTTGAATCTGACAGATGAGTGACTTCCTCTTCACTATCTGTCATGCTCAGAAACGTGTAGGCCTCTTCACTACTGTACCTTCGATTTGCCATTTTGGGCTCTAAATTTAGTGGTACAGTAGTGAGACTCACAGGGAAAAAGGCTCCTGACTGTTAGCGACTATTAAAACGCTACCAAAAAACTGTTAGCGATCGCAGGGATCAGGCCTGACTCTGCGAACGCTGCAGTTATGTGTTTAGTGTTTTGTAAGTGACAGTGATCGATCGATACTGCACTTGGGTGGGCTGGGCTGGGCGGAGGGGCAAAACACAGGTGCTAGCAGGTATCTGGGCTGATCCCACTAATGCTGCGTTTTTGGGAACCCTAAACTGCTGGGGACGCTAGTATAGATCTGATTGGATCAGATATTGATCCGTTCATATACTATACCACTAAGGGAGGTGTATGCTGTGGGTGTTAGCAGTACTGGCACTAACCTGACGCTGCCTGCGGCAATGCAAACACCATTTGATCCTAAAACCTAACTTATATCGCCCACCCACACGGCGATTAGGGGGTTAAGCCTTTATTAGGTAATAAACAGCGGGTGTCCTGACACTATAAAAAACTAACTAACTAACCAGCGTCACCCGTAACAGTTATACGGTGATCACTGAAGAAAGGGTTAACTAGGGGGCAATCGGGGGGGGGTTAAAACCTTTATTAGGTAGTATATGGGGGTACCTGACGCTATAAACATCTGACGGCGAACCTACATGCTTAACTAGCGTCACCTGTGACACTAATACAGCGATCAGATAAATAATCGCTTAGTGACACTGGCGACCGGGGGTGATCAAGGGGTTAAAACTTTATTGGGGGGGTTAGGGGGGGTACCCTAGACCTAAAGGGGCCTACCACTTACTGCCCTACCACTTATAACTGTCACAAATGACACCAATGCAATAATCTGAAAAACAAAATAAACTGGTTAATGGTGTCACTGTGACAGGGGGTTGATCGGGGGGTGAAAAGTGTGCCTGCGTGTTCTACTGTTAGTGTAGTGTTTGGTGCAAACCTACTTGATGTCTTCTCTCCTCGGAAGCCAGAACGAAAAGGCTTCACGAGGAGCGATGACATCACTTCCTCCGCTTCTGTTTACAGTTCAGAAGCCGAAGAAGCCTGAGCGATCGTGAGGGGGTGGCCATGAATCAGTGGCCTCGCCCTCAGCTCGGATCGCATCCTCGGATCCTGATGCTAATCCGACCGCCGCAGGCGATTAGACCCCCCCGCCTGCGGGCAGGCAGGGACGTACAGGTAAGCCCCTATGCCTGCCGGTGCCATTGTGCCGACGTACATCGGCGTGCGGTGGTTGGCAACTGGTTAACAGGGGCATGTAATTACAATTTTTGATCAAATATTTCACAGCAGCGCTCAACAAGAGTATCTGTGAGGGGTTGTAGTGTTATGGCACCACTGCCTAAGGCCCAATTTTTCTGCCCCTGTCTAACAGGGGTGCGTAATTACAATTTTTGATCTAATATTTCACAGCAGGGCCTGTTCCTGCGCTCAAAAAAAGTATCTGTGAGGCTTTACAGTGTTGTGCCACCACCACCGCCTAAGGCCCAATTTTTCTGCCCTTGTTTAACAAAAGTATCTGTGAGGCTTTACAGTGTTGTGCCACCACCACCGCCTAAGGCCCAATTTTTCTGCCCTTGTTTAACAAAAGTATCTGTGAGGCTTTACAGTTTTAGCGGTACCCCCGTAAGGGCTGCTGATTTGGTTACTTAGAAAACCGCCAATCACCCCGCTGCCATACTCCCCACGACCAATTAAGGCAAAGAACAGTCAGTTTCATGGTTTTGTCATATTTATTGCAGGATACAACTTGGGAGAACTATAATATGAGATGCCCATAGCATTTAGCACATTGCAAGTTGTATTTAGTTATTCAGTGCCTGTAGCCTTGCAAGAAAACTGGATACACTCCATGCACCCCAGTCTCTTTGAGTTTGAATTACTCTTCTGCAGACTATTACTGCCACTTTCTTTGTGCAATTCCTTACTGCAAAAACACACTGATATCCTATTTCTTCACTTCAATTTGAACAAGAAGAATCACTCTGAATAATTCCTCATTTGTAGACCATGATGGGATTGTCCATGTGGATCAAAGGGCCAGAAGCACACACAGCCTCTCCCCGATGGCCCAGAGACTCAGACATCCACACAGTCTTTGGAAGGCACTACCATTGTGCTAACCAGGTCAGAGATGACTTGGTATCTCCACATGACGACCTGACACATGGCAGTGAACGAACCACAGCATTCTACACTGACCTTTCTCCAGGAAGATAGTAGTTCTGTGTCCCGGTCACTGAACGCTGCTCTACTCTCCTCCGCTTGACTGCTACTACTTCCTTCCAGATCTCCTCCAGCATGCAAGTCCTGTGTTTCCCGGTCACAGCAGCTTGATACTTCTTTAAGGATGAAGATCTTTATCTTATGCTCCCTCCTGGTGGTTCCTCGTAATTACAATTTTCCCTTTCCGTCATTTCAGGACAGCCACAATAGAGAGAGATAGTCTCCTCCCCTTCCTCTGGAAACACTGCGCCAGCCCATAAAATCTCTCCTCCCCTGCCAGACCTCAGTTATTAGTGTTTCCTCCGGTGGGGAGACACTGTGCAGAGGAACCAGGCCGGGTGCAGTCAGGGAGACTGTGGCCTCTTTCTAAGAAAATCATCCCTAGGGAAGCAGGGGCTTCCAGGATGAAGAGTGGCGGTACATACCGCAGCTGAAAGCCACCCCTTCCTTGCCGAGCGCGGCATCAGGTCGTGGGGGACCCCTATCGCGTCCACAGGGCCGCAGCAGGGAGACAGTCCGCTCTCCCCTGTATTCATACAGGCCGCAAAATTTGGAACCAGCGGGCCGGACGACGGGTGACGTCATTTCCGGCGGGGGGGCGGACGCTTTCCCTTTGAACCGCGACTTCCGGTTCCGGGTCGCGGGGCTGATAGGGGGCCGGGCTCAGGCTGGAGTGAGTCGCTTCACATGTACACAGTGTGAGACTCTACACAGGCAACCACCTGCAGTCATGTCTGAGGCAGATGCTGCAGCTCATTCGGACGCTGTCTCCAGCCTTCCAAAGGTAAGAGTTCCCTGGGGAGGGGTCCTCTCTATCTAAGGTTTGCTCTCCCTCTTGTATGGTTCCTTACTTAGAGGGAGGGCAGTCCCCCTGGGTGGTCAGGGGGTGGGGGGGTGAGCGCAGTTCCCTTAAGATGGATCTGGTACTCCCCCAGGGTTGTTTCCACTTAAACTTGCTGGAAGTAATATGGTTTTTTTGTATGTATTTTCAGAAATCTACAGAAAAAACAAAGTCCACTCATGTCTCTAAAAGGAAGTGTGCCTCTTGTAGAGACAGTTTAGGGGAAGCATGGACTAAAGTTTTATGTAAGGAGTGCATAGACTCCCTGGTTAAGGAAAGGGAATCTGAACAGCAGTCTGGGTTGGCAGCTTCTGTGAAAGAGCTGTCATCCACCTTTTCATCTTTTAAAACCTTTTTTGAGACGTTCAAGCTTCCCTCTAAACCCATTCAGCAGGACACAACCCCGCCTCATGCTCAGGGCTCTGCACCTGCCAGATCTACCAATTTAGTTATGGCAGAGGAGATGTCAGGCCCTTCCGGGGTGGAGCAGAGGCAACCGGACAGTGGCACGTCTGATTCCCATGAGGAATCAGAAGGGGAGGACCAGGACGGGGAGTCCAGGAAAATCTCCAGGTATAAATTGTCCCTGGATGAGGTGGAAGATCTCTTGGGGGCAATATATACAACCCTCGGGATACACGAGGATAAAAAACCCCTATCTCTCCATGACCTTATGTATAAGGGCTTGGGAGATCAAAAAAGAAAAGTTTTTCCAGTACATGAAGTGCTGGTGGAAACGATTAAGAAGGAGTGGCAGGATCCTGAGAGGAAACCCTTCTTTTCTAGCTCCCTTAAGAGAAGGTTTCCATTTTCAGAGGATCCAGCGTCCATTTGGAATAAAAATCCCAAGTTGGATGCCGCCTTCTCTCAGGTCTCTAGACACACAGACCTGGCATTCGAGGATATGGGGGCTTTGTCGGATGTCATGGACAAGAGGATAGACTCACTTCTAAAAAAGACGTGGGACTCAACTGTGGGTAACTTAAAGCCAGAAATGGCTGTTACGGTCGTAGCCCGCAATTTAGAGCACTGGCTTTTCCAGATTCAGGAGCACATTGAAGCTGGCACAGCCAAGGAGACTATCCTAGCCTCGTTCCCCACGATTCTGCGAGGAATCGCATACATTGCAGACGCCTCAGCAGAGTCAGTCCGTATGTCGGCCAGATCAGCGGCGCTGGCGAATTCGGCCAGAAGAGCGCTCTGGCTGAAAACTTGGCCGGGGGACACCGCCTCCAAGGTCAAATTGTGCGGGATACCCCTGACAGGTGATCTACTCTTTGGCCCTGGTTTAGAGACGGTCTTAGACCGTACAGCGGACAAAAAGAAGTCCTTTCCGCCTAAGAGGAAAGCCCCAGCTCAGACGAGAAAGGGGTTTCGTCCGAAAAAAGGCAAGGAATCTCCCAAGCAAGGGAAGAAAACTTGGGGCCAAAGAGGCAAGGGCAGAGGAGGGGCGATTTTTCGCCCTCCTGAGAAGGCCCGTAAAGATCAATGACTCTCTAGGGACGGTGGGAGGAAGACTGGGGGCCTTCCTTCCACAGTGGGAGACCCTCTCACCCAATCGATTCATCCTGGGGGTCATAAGAAGGGGGTATCTCTTGGAATTCTCAAGACCACCCCCGCAAAGGTTCCTTGTTACGAAGCTTCCCAGCTGCACAGCAAGGGCCGAAGCTTTGGTGGACGCCCTGAAGGAACTGGAGATTCAGAACGTAGTTCACAGAGTACCAAGGGGGCAGGAAGGAGAGGGGTTCTATTCCCACGTATTTGTGGTGAAAAAGCCCTCGGGAAAATTCAGACTGATTCTGAATTTAAAACCCTTAAACAGGTCAATTTGCTACAAAAGGTTCCGCATGGAGTCAATCTTTACGGTCAGGGCCCTGCTACCACACAACTGTTATATGGTGTCTCTGGATCTCAGAGACGCATATTTACACGTCCCTATCGCAGAAACCTCCCAGAGGTTCCTCCGTTTAGCAGTAGACCTGCAGGGCACAATACTGCATCTGCAGTTTCAAGCGCTGCCCTTCGGGCTATCCTCCTCGCCCCGCATATTCACAAAGGTACTGGCAGAGGCGTTGGCCTTCCTGCGACTCCAGGGGGTATCAGTTATAGCCTATCTGGACGACCTGCTTCTTTTTGCAGTATCCCCAGAACAGTTGATCAGAGACCTCGATCTAACCAAGAGGGTTCTAACAGGTTTGGGGTGGCTGCTGAACTTAGAAAAGTCCAGTCTCATTCCCTCACAGCGCATTGTGTACCTGGGGTACCTGTTGGACACTACGCTCTCGAGAGTTTTTCTTCCAAGGGAAAAAATTCTAAAACTGGACAGAGCAGTTCTCTCCCTCCAGTGCAACCATCTGGTGTCCAAGAGGTCCATAATGTCAACATTAGGCCTTCTAACTTCTACTCTTCCAGCAGTGCAGTGGGCAGGATTACATTTTCGCCCCCTACAATCATATGTACTAAGAGTATGGGACCACAGTCAGAGGGATCTAGACACCTTAGTACAGGTTCCCCATCAAATAAAGAGATCCCTTTGGTGGTGGAGGAAGGAAGTGAACTTGTCACAGGGACGTCTGTGGCTCATCCCAGTCCCACAGATCCTAACCACGGATGCAAGTGGCAAGGGCTGGGGGGCACATCTGGGATCCCTTCTAGCGCAGGGCACATGGAAGGGCGACGAGCTGCAGAGGTCTTCCAATTGGAAAGAGCTGAGGGCAGTAGGCCTAGCCCTCAGATTCTTCAAAAAGGAACTCCAGGGCCACCATGTACAGGTACGGTCGGACAACTCATCCACCGTGGCCTATATAAACAAGCAGGGAGGCACCAGGAGCGGAAGTCTGCTGGCCCTAGCAGAAGACATTCTAAGCTGGGCCGAGTCCAACACTCTCTCACTCTCAGCGGTTTTTCTGAGAGGGGAGAGGAATATAATCGCAGATTTTCTCAGCCGGAGGAGTCTAAAGGAAGGAGATTGGGCCCTCAACCAGGAGGTTTTCAATCTCATATCCGAGAAATGGGGACCCCCGGAAGTGGATCTTTTCGCTTCAAAAGACAACGCGAAAACCCCCTGTTTTTTCTCCCTAAACGCAGGGGAAGGAGCACTGGGAGTGGACGCATTATCTCAGAGTTGGCATTTCAGGACATGTTATGCCTTCCCTCCTCCGGTACTATTACCGGCGGTTCTGAGGAAGTTTCAATTAGAGAGCACCTCTCTTATTCTGGTAGCTCCACATTGGCCGAAAAGGGCATGGTTTTCAATCCTCAGTCAGTTAGCAGCGGAACCTCCCCTTTTCCTTCCACCTCGAAAGGATCTTCTGTCGCAGGGTCCAGTCCTCTGCCCACAGGTGCAGCAGTGGAAATTAGCGGCCTGGCTACTGAGGAGGGTATATTAAGATCCAAGGGGTTTTCAGAGAGCTTGATCTCTACCCTCCTCAACAGTAGGAAAAAGGAGACCCGTAAGATTTACAAAAAGGTCTGGCTCCTTTTCAACAAATGGTGCATAGAAAACTCCTTCTCGGTGCAGAGTCCCGTAGCTGTGTTGGAATTTCTGCAGTGTGGAGCGGACAAGGGTTTATCTGTAGCTACCCTTAAAAGTCAGGTTTCAGCACTCAGTGCTTACCTGGAGAAGTCTCTGGCTACCAATCCATGGGTGGTCAGATTCTTTAAGGCACTGTCAAGACAGAGACCTACCAGGGGTCCTCCCTTTCCCGGGTGGGACCTATCTCTGGTTTTACAGAGCCTTACGGGAAGTCCCTTTGAGCCATTGGACAAGTGCCTGTTAAAGGAACTTACCCTAAAAACAGTATTTTTAGTTGCAGTAACAACTGCCAGGAGGGTCAGCGAAATTGAGGCGTTATCAATTAGACCTCCTTTTTGTGTTATTTTGCCAGACAGGATAGTCCTTAAGACTGATCCAGCTTTTTTGCCTAAGGTGGCGTCAAGCTTTCATAGAAGCCAGGAAATAGTCCTACCCTCGTTTTGTCCCAATCCTTCAGGTGAAAGGGAACTAAGATTTCATTTTCTAGATGTAAGGAGGTGTATCCTACAATACCTAGAGATGACTAAGACAATAAGGAAGTCTGATTCTCTATTTATTTTATTTTCTGGGGCCAGAAAGGGTCTCAGAGCGTCCCGACGCACGATTGCCAGGTGGCTTAGATTAGCTATTGGGCAGGCATATTCTTTAGCGGGGAAGGAGGTCCCTAGAGGCATAAAGGCACACTCCATCAGAGCAGTGGCAACTTCCCAGGCAGAGAAGGCTGGAGCAACGCCAGAGCAAATATGCAAGGCAGCAACATGGTCCAGCTACTCCACTTTTGTTAGACATTACAGAGTGGACCTGGTGGCGGCAGGTGAGCAGGCTTTTGGGCGAAAAGTTCTGCAAGCTGTAGTCCCACCCTAATTGGTAAGTGCTCGATTATCCTCTCTATTGTGGCTGTCCTGAAATGACGGAAAGGGAAAATTAAAGTTACGTACCGGTAACGTCTTTTCCTGTAGTCTTTCAGGACAGCCCTAGTTACCCACCCTAAGCTTGGGGGGGTCTTATTAAAGACCAGAACGCAATATGGTAATGATATTGATTGGTATGTTATTAATGTGTTCTTGTGTCTCCCCAGCGGCCGGAGGTACTCTTGAAAGAACTGAGGTCTGGCAGGGGAGGAGAGATTTTATGGGCTGGCGCAGTGTTTCCAGAGGAAGGGGAGGAGACTATCTCTCTCTATTGTGGCTGTCCTGAAAGACTACAGGAAAAGACGTTACCGGTACGTAACTTTAATTTTTGATCTAATATTTCACAGCATGGCCTGTTCCTGCGCTCAACAAAAGTACCTGTGAGGCTTTACAGTGTGGTGCCACCACCACCACCACCGCCTTAGGTCCAATTTTTCTGCCCCTGTTTAACAGGGGGGCGTAATTACAATTTTTGATCTAATATTTCACACTTTCAGCCAGTCCAGGACTATTAATGCTGTGTTCCCCGGCCACAGCATTCTACACTGACCTTTCTCTAGGAGGATAATAGTTCTGTGTCCCTACTCTCCTCCGCTTGACTGCTACTTCTTCCTTCCAGATCTCCTCCAGCATGCAAGTCCTGTGTTCCCCGGTCAGAGCAGCTTGATACTTCTTTAAGGATGAAGATCTTTATCTTAAAGCGGGGGTCCACCTATCGTTTTTTTTTTTTTTTTGCTTCCAATACTTCTCTTACACTCTTTGACTTCTCTTAGAACCCCAATAGGGGGCACTGCATTACATGTGTGCCATGCTGATGCATTGGCAGTGACTAAAAGTATTTAAGCCAAGAAAGTCAGCATGACAGCCAGGATTTGCAGAATGAGAACTCGGCAATTCCAGTCTCTGTAAAAAATGTTCTAATAGGGGAATGGCGCTGTTCACAAAAAATATATATAAAGAGGTGAAATCTCAAAATAAAAATAAAAAAAGTGTGTGTGCGCACCAGAGTCCAACAATAAACTTGGAGAAAGATCCTATAAACGTGCTAAAACCTCTTACAGTATATATGTCATGTGGGATGTGGGTCACCAAAACATTTGAAAAGTAAAAATAAACATAAAAAACTGGTATGAGTGAAACTACAACCTAACACAATTGGCTATATCCACATTTAAAAATCCCACTGACGTGCAAAGTGACACCAGAAGATGGCAACTATAATTCCTCTGATATTGACTGGAAAAATCAGAACATATTAATACAAAATATATGTGATAAATAAATACATATACAACAATCAAAAAATGTGATAAATAAGTTGGTGAATGTGTGCAACCAGAAAGACGTGTGATAATTAAAGCGGGGGTCCACCTATCTATCGTTTTTTTTTTTTTTTGAGTTCATTCACAAACTTTTCTTCTCAGCATTACATACTCACATATTGTGTGTAATATGTCCGCTTATGTCAGATTTCGTCAGAAAGAATAACTTATATTATTCACTGCAGGCGGTTTCCACCTTCATTGTGGGCATTTGAAGCCCATAAGCATTTATTTCCTGGATGTGGTGAATGCTGTGCTCCCAGCATTCACCGCTCGTTCCCGCACATGCTCAGTGGCATCCTGGGAAGCCTGAGACTAGCTCCCAGGAGTCTGGGAGAGGCTAGAAACACGCCTACTCCCACGGGAGGAGAACCAGGAAGTGCAAAGAAGAATAGAAAAATAAAAGGTAATTACGGCGATTTAAATTTTTTTAAAGGGCATGTCAGCATCTAGGCAAGGAAGAGAATAAATACAGATATTGTTCAAAATTTGGGTGGAACTCCGCTTTAAGCTCCCTCCTGGCGGTTCCTCCATCCCTCCTCCACGCACGGCACATCCCCACGTGGGGATGTCCGGAACAGCAACTCAGTACTCCATTGTCTGTTCCTACTTTCCAGAACTCCTCCCTTGAAGCATGTGACCCCAGCTTATATGAGAGGCCTGCCACCTGCCAATACCGCAAGATAATTGGTCAGGGCTCCTCACATGAGCTGCCTGCCACTCAGATCTCAAGTCCATCCTCTCTTCCAGAACTATCCTTCTGAAAACAGGGGAGGCATCTCTGAGTCAGAGCACAGGTGGCCACACCCCCACTGCACTGAACACTCCCAGTCCCAAATCACAACAACCAGGCCCAGCCTAAAGCACAGGCCTGGCTAAATTTACCTGCACTTGGGCCCTAAGCTAAAGAAAATACTACTCTAGCACCTACCTTTAGGTAGAGGGTGCTACACAGTGTTGTGCCACCACCACCACTACCACCAAACACTACCGCTGTTTAACGGGCATGTCATTACAATTCTTGATATAATATTTCACAGCAGGGCCTGTTCCTGCGCTCAACAAGAGTATCTGTGAGGCTTTACAGTGTTGTGCCACCACCACCATCACCTAAGGCCCACTTTTTCTGCCCCTGTGCAACAGGGGCATGTAATTACAGTTTTTGATCTAATATTTCACAGCAGGGCCTGTTCCTGCGCTCAATAAAAGTATCTGTGAGGCTTTACAGTGTTGTACCACGGCCAAAGGCCCAATTTTTCTGCCCCTGTTTAACAGGGGCATGTCATTACAATTTTTGATCTAATATTTTACAGCAGGGCCTGTTCCTGCGCTCAACAAAAGTATCTGTGAGGCTTTTTTTTTTTTTTTTTTTTAACAAAGTTTATTTAAAATTTCAAAAACAAACCTACATTGCCAAATTATACGTAGACATACAGCAAAATTTCTCTTTCCCATAACTGTGCAATTACAACTATTAGCAATTACATAAGTAGATTATAACCTTTCCTGTGTCTTGTGTCTCATAAGCCACCACAAACATGAGGATGCAGAAACACATGGGGGGGGGGGGGGCTACCAACATCGCCCATCTGGTAGCAGCTACTCAATAGTCAAGTGTTTCGCCTCTATCCATGCTGCCCAGATTTTCCCAAATTTTTGGGACAATTTCTGCCCAGATATGTTAATTTGGAATAGCGGGAGTGCTGCATTCACTAGGGATTGCCATAGCTGTCTAGTGGGCGGTAAGGGCTGGTTCCACTGCAGCAATATTGCTTTCCTAGCGTAGAACGTGGTATAAAAAATGAATAACTTTTTACTCCAGGAAAGCTCCATAAAATCAGATACCCAAGAGGAGAGGGATTGGGCTGTATGGGACTGTCAGTTTCCCTATAGCGTTAATGTCAGTTAGGATGTCTTTCCAGAATTCCACCACCTCAGGACAAGACCAGACTGTATGAAAGAAGTCAGCGCCCTCAAGATTACATCTAGGGCAGGTTGCTGTTCGGTCAGAGTATATTCTTGCCAGGCGTGCTGGAGAGTAATAAGCTTGGTGCAGGAATTTCAATTGAATGAACCTGTCCCTTGCTGAAATTACAAGGATGGAACGTCTGCAAGTCGGGATATCGCCTCTGGATCCACAGGAAGAGAGCCAGGACTGGTTCCAAGGTTCAAAATTGTTTCTCAGATCCCCGAGATATGTGGAAAAAAAGGTGGATGCCTCCACATAGTGTAAATCAGGGTTATTTATTACTAAAAACCGTAATACATAAAAGTGATCACAAATAAAACAGATAGGCAGTGTGCAGGGTAAAAAGTCGCGGCTTTTTACCCTGCACACTGCCTATCTGTTTTATTTGTGATCACTTTTATGTATTACGGTTTTTTAGTAATAAATAACCCTGATTTACACTATGTGGAGGCATCCCCCTTTTTTTCCACATATCTCGGGGATCTGAGAAACAATTTTGAACCTTGGAACCAGTCCTGGCTCTCTCCCTGAGGATCCAGAGGCAATATCCCGACTTGCAGACGTTCCATCTGTCCTTGGTTACTCCATACATCTGCCCTTGGTGGCACACAGCCCGATTGACTCTATGCTAATGGCAGTAGAGTCCAACAGTTCCGGTAAGCGTACCTTATCCATTTATCACTTTGATGACATCTAAGCAGATATTTGGGAAGCTGAAGGATCCTCCTCACTGATTGCACAAATTTGTCGTGGACTACCACTACTATTTGACAACACGTCATCACTGGGACATATTCTTATGTTTACAGAGACATTTACTTTATACTATACATGGTGTTTTTTCTTCCTTTTAGCGCTACAATTTATTTACAATCCTCTTTTATTGTTCAGTGAGATAATTCTTGACAAACTGAGAAAAACTTTGTCAAATACACCCCCTTGCTGTGAGTGACAGGTGATTTACATATCTCCTGCACTAGCCTAAGTAGGAGACATGCAGTATTTTTTAATTCCCTCCCCCACTCCTTTCTTCTGCTGCTCTGCCAGGATTGGATGTTCCACATAATCTCAGGCCTGGCGCAGACACTCCACTGGTCTGATGGGGGGGGGGGTTTGCTGCTGGACACAGCTATATTACATATGTATATACTGTATATAGCTGTGTCCAGCAGCACTCCCCCCCCGTAAATGACATGTATAGCATTTCCGTCCTTTCCTCCGCTCTCCATCCTGACAGAGCCCGCGGGAATGGAGGGGAGTCGGCTGCGGGGGATGAGGGGGGGGTGAAGGAGGAAGACACAGCGGGCGGATGAGGACAGGAGGGGGGCCAGAGAAGAAGGGGAAGTGGTGGTGGTTGAGGAGGAGAACACGTCAGGCGCTGGAGGAGGAGGACACAAGGGACAGTCGGGGGTGATCGGTGCAGCGGAGGGACAGCCGTGAGCACCGATCTTCCTGCATGGCATTTAATCAGCCGCTTCTCCCTCTCTGCCTCCCGTGGCTTTCAGCGGAAAAGCCATTCAGGGGCTCACAGCTGTCCCCGCCACACCGAGCATCCCCGACTGTCACTGGACAGTGACACCCGACGTGACAGGAGCCATGAGCGCGCTCTTCTTCTGTGCGCGCACTTTTCACTCCGGCCAGGCGCGAGGGTAGAGGTGGGCGGGGAGTCTGGTGATGTCATGCCATAGTAATTACTATGTCGGTTATAGTTCACCTTCAGGTGCTGGACACTGGCACACCCTAAATATGAAGTTGCCTCCCTATATAACCCCTCCCATACCGGGAGTATCTCAGTTTTTTCGCCAGTGTCTAAGGTGTTGGTCATGAGTGAAGATGTGCTGTGCTGAGCTCCTATGGAACAATCCGGATCCATTCAAAGTGTCTTTTAGGCCGAATTGAATGGTACCCGGGCCTCGTATCCGAAGAAACAAGGTTTTGCCTGTAACGCTTCTCTTCTTAGAGAGCTGGACCCCGGGATCCAGTACTTTTGGTATTAAGGCCATAAAGTTTTACTGGCGGGGTGCTTTTTACAGGTCCAGGATTGTGGGTTCCCCCAAGGGTCCCCGGTTCCTGAAGGTTTGTTAATGGAACCCAACGTGAAGGGTGAAGATTGTGTCTGTGGGTTTTTACCACAGAAAACCCTGCGGCGGGAAAGGTAAGTGGGGCTTTTCTAAGGAATTTTAAAATTTTCTTATGAAATGTCTCCTTTAAAGTAAATGTTGTCATGCCTAAGTGTCACCACTGGGGGCTGTATGAAGCACGTACCTTCTCATGCTTTGCTCAGAGTCACGCTGTGTCACAGAAGCAGCAGACTTTTTTCCTCCAGCCAGCAGGCAGACCTCCGGTAAGTTTGGGGGGTTTTGCTTCCTCCAGACATCCCCACCTGAGCTGAACTCTTCCCCTCTTCAAGAGGCTGAGTATAAATAAGGGAGAACTAAAAACGATCGGCAATGTCGTTTTCTTTCACCGCCCCTACACGCGGCGGCTTTCAGGTCTCCTCCACGCCATCCCTCCCTCCCTCACTCACTCAGCCGATCCCATCGGATCGGAGGCACGTGCTTGCGCGGGAAAACTCTTATTTTGAAAAAGAAAGGAGGGAGGCGCAATGCGACGGTGGGGACGGGGCTTAGTGCGCCGTTCTCCAACGCGGGAGTGTGTTTTTAAAAAAGAGAAAAAACTCCATTTATGCTGGCTGCAAAATTGTTGGAGAGACATAAGAGCAAAGAAAAGCATGAAAGAGGTTTGGTGATACAGGCATTTTCTATTTGACACATTTACTATTTGCTTCAGGCTGAGCATTAATCGCAGCGGCTGTGGCTGGACTATTGCTCAAGCAGTGGATGCGATTTCTTCTGGTAGTACCTCTGCTTTGTGCATCGAGCTATGGTCAGAAGGGGGGGTTGAAACACCCCCAAAAAAGAGCTAAATGGGTCTCCCTCAAGCTCTGGAAAGCCTACTCATCTCTACAAATGGCATCCTCCCCTGTGAGGGGGTGGCTGGTCAGAGTGAGCATCAGGGCCATGAAATGTCTGCAACTGTTTTTAACACTGCAGCCCCTGCTTATTTTATATTAAAAAAAAAAGGTTTATCGACTTTAATCACATCCCAGTGTGGGCCAAAATGTGACAGGTTCTCTTCCATTGCCCAGGACCCTCAAACTGAGGAACTGGGGGCAGGAGAAGACGAATTCCCTCAGGGGACCATGGTGAGGCTTATGACTCCTCTTCTGAGGTGTCAAATGCGGGAGAGTCAGCTGTTCCAATCTTAAGATTGATGGTGCAATTTCTTGCTGAATGATCGCTCCACATTTATGTACCCTTAACTGAGTGGGTTCACTAAAGCCTTCTCAAGCTGTGCAAGCCTTTTGCTGTCCATTCATTGCTGGAAAAGCTTTTTGTATCTGAGAGGATCACCCAGATAAGCATTTTTTTTCCCTCCTAAAAAGTTTCCACACTTTATCCTATGGTGGGGGAAATTCACTAAGTAGGGTATACCAGCAATTAACGCTGCTATATCCTCTGTGAATAAGTTTGACTTGTCCGGCAGACAATGCTTAAATGCTTAGGGATCCAATGGATAAAAAGGTGGAATTGCTACTGGGAAAAAAAAAACAAACACTTTTTTCTCTGGCAGATTGAGTGTCTCAGCCTGCAATTGCTTAATCAGGAGGCAGCTTTATGTTTGCAACAGTTGCTATGAGAGATTCTATCCTTCAGGCCTTGCGCCCTTCGCTAAGCGCCTTGTAAGAAGCTTCTTGCTAGTCTTCCTTTTTGCGGTGAAACAGCTATTTGGGGATGTTTTGGATAATACATCCAAAGAAATTCTAGTGGAAAGCACCCCATTTTGCCATTTAAGAAAAGGAGTAAATGTATTTTCGTTTTAAAGCTCCTTCTCCTCTGCCAGAGGCATCAGCCTCCAGGCAGTCACGGCGGCTTCCACTGTCAGGTTCAATCGAATAGGGGGAAAACTTCTGCAGTTCTCAAGGATCTGGCAGGAAGAGTGTCGAGACGAATGAGGGGACTTCCTCAATAGCTCCAGGGTACAAACTGGAGTTCCAAGAGTTCCTGTTTCCTCGTTTTCTCAGATCAGACGTTTCTAAGGATCTAGAGAAAAAGAAAAAAGTGATTATGGGGGTCCCCATGTAAGAACAGAGGTTGGGGTCTGATTCAAACCTCTTTTTTTCACAGTGTCAAATCCGAATGGACATTCTGGATCTCAAAAATCTAAATTCAATTCCTGAATATAACCACTCTTTTTTGTATGGAGTCAATCTAAATCTGTTATCTCCATCCTACAAGGAGGAGAACTTTTGGCGTCAATCGACATCAAAGATGCCTTTTTCCTCGCTCATTAGTAATATCTACTTTTCAAGGTGGAAAATCTTCATTTTCAGTGTGTAGCTCTGGTCCAGCTACTGCACCTTGAGTGTTTACAAAGGTTCTGGCCCCTCTTCTAGCCAGATTAAGGGCCCAAGGTATAACGATTATGGTTTACCTAGTCAATCTGTTCTTGATAGACCAGTCGGTAGCCCGCCTAGACCAAAGTATGGTCACCACATTCAACTGCCTGGAATATCTAGGTCGGATTCTCATCCTAGGAGAAATTTTCTTTAAAACCATGAAGAAGGCTAAAATACTTGAGTCCGATCATAGGTACACCCAGAAAAGGGTATTCTTACCCCAGGCAAAGATCAGCGCCATAAAGGAACTGATTTAGGTGGTCAAAGCAAGATGAATTTCTTCTATTCAACTTTGCATGAGGTTGTTGGGAAAGATGGTGGCTTCATTCGAGGCCATTCCTTATGCTCAGTTTCATTCGAGACTGCTGCAAAACAGTATCCTATCGGCTTGGAACAAAGGGTTCAAGCTCTACATTCCCAATGTGTCTGACTCCAAAGCCTACAGCCACATCACCCTGATAGCGCCCGATCTCGTCTGATCTTGGAGGCTAAGCAGGGTCGGGACTGTTAGTACCCAGATGAGAGACCACCTGGAAATGCCAGGTGTTGTAGACTGGGTGCGCCTGAGCCTCAGTTTATGGTTAATATCCAAAAATCCACTAAGGGGAAAATCCTTCCTTCAGTTACCTGGGAAGTGGTAACAAAATATGCCAACCTTTTTTGTTTAGGTTGGGGAACAGTCCTGGAAGAGGCAACTGTACAAGAGAAGTGGCCCAGATCAGAAATGGCCTTGCCCATTAACATTTTAGAAATTCAGGCAGAGCTCTTGGTCCTGAACGTTCAGTGTACGGTAATGGCCTATATTAATCACCATGGGGCACAAGAAGTTGTGCGGCCCAGAGAAAGGTGAATCATATCCTATCTTGGGCAGAAAACAATGTACTTTGCCTATCGACAGTCTTCATTCTAGGAATAGAAAATTGGCAGGCGGACTACTTGAGTCGCCAGCAGTTGTTCCCGGGAGAATGGTTCCTTCACCCCGATATCTTCTTGTCAATATGTTAAAAATGGGGGATCCCAGACATAGATCTGTTTGCGTCCAGGTTCAACGAAGAAATCTACAACTTTGTGTCAAGAACAAAGGGTCCGCTAGCATGTGGAACAGATGCCTTGCTATTCCCGTGGAATCGGTTCTCACTGATTTATGCATTCCCTCCTAATATGCCTGCATCCATGACTTCTTCGCAGGATCAAGCAGGAAGGGAAGTCATTGATTCTTGTTGGCCCCAGCGGGGCCCAGGAAATCTTGGTATGCAGAGATTGTAAAGATGGCAGTAGGGGACCCATGGACCCTACCATCACGGGCAGACCTTCTCTCGCAAGGTCTGGTGTTCCATCCTACTTTACAAACGCTAAATTTAACGGTCTGGCTATGGAGACCCACACTCTGCAGAAGTGTGGGCTGTCAGGTTCAGTAGTTTCTACCTTGGTTAATGCAAGGGAGCCGGCCTCCATAATGATATGTTATGGAGTCTGGGAAACATATGTCTCCTGGTGTGAAACCAGGAGTTGCCCCCCAGGAAATAGGTCAAAGGTAGAATCCTTGACTTTCTGCAGATGGGGTGAGAAATAAGCTGGCCTTGAGTGCTTTCTAAGGACAGGTCTCGGCCTTATCGGTATTATTTCAACGACCACTTGCTTCGCATTCTTTGGTTCGTAACTTTATTCAGTGGGTAACACGGCTTAATCTCCGGTTAGGTAACCCCTGAACCCTTGGGACTTGAATTTAGTTTTGTCGGCATTACAAAATAGACTTTTTTTGGGCCGATACAACATATTCCCTTGGTCCTTTTTTTTACAAGGAAACTATTTTTTCTGGTAACCATATCTGCTGCAAGAAGGGTATCAGAATTGGCTGCTCTTTCTTGTAAAGAGCCATATTTTTATTGTTCAAAGATAGTATTGCGTCCTCATCCTAACTTTTTACCGAAGGTAGTATCAGGTTTTTACCTAAACCTGGATATTGTTCTACCTTCATTTTTCCAGAACCCTGTTCTATGGACGAAAAATCACTACACTCTCTTGATGTGGTGAGAGCACTCAAAGTCTACTTAAGGCGATTGCTCAGATTTGGAAAATGGATGTTTTGTTTGTGTTGTCTGAAGGTCCTAAAAGAGGACAGGCAGCATCGAAATCTACTATTTCTAAATTAATTTGAAAAGTAATCGTTCAAGCTTATGGTTTAAAGAGGTAGTTCTACCCTCTCAAATCAAAGCGCACTCCTCTAGGGTTGTTAGTGCTTTGTGGGCAGTGCATCACTAAGCCTCCATGGCTCAATTCTGCAAGGCCGCAACTTGGTCTTCAATCCATACATTTACCAGATTCTATGTGGTGGATGTAAAAAGACATGAGGATGTCGCCTTTGAGCGCAGTGTACTGCAGGCAGCAGTATAAATCCTCTGATCTCATGGTGCCCTACTTTGGTTGTGCCTCCCTCCCCTCAGTTGGCATTGCTCTGGGACATCCCACATAGTAATTACTATGGCTCTGTGTCCCTTGATGTACAATTAAAGAAAATAGGATTATTATAAAAGCTTACCTGTAAAATCCTTTTCTTTTGAAGTACATCACGGGACACAGAGGTCCAGCCCCTCTTTCTAGTATACACGTGTATTGTTTTACTAAAAAACTGAGATACTCCCGGTATGGGAGGGGTTATATAGGGAGGCAACTTCCTGTTTAGGGTGTGCCAGTGTCCAGCACCTGAAGGTGGACTATAACCCACATAGTAATTACTATGGCTCTGTGTCCCGTGATGTACTTTTTTTTACAGGTAAGCTGTTATAAAAATCCTATTTTTGGTGTGTTTTTTATGCTTTGGTGGTGTTTTTTTGAAACTTTAATGAAGCTTGGCAGATGCCCTGTGTGTGTGTGTGTTGATATTTCATACCTGCAATATTGACTTAAAGCCTCTCAAAAGCTTTAGGTGCTTCAAGCGAGCTTTGTCATAGACTTCTATGGAGCGTTTGAAGACGCTTTAAAGCACCACTAAAGCGACATGGGGTATGATTTTTGAAGCAAAGCCGAAGCAAAAGCAAGGGGTAAACAGGACTGTAAGCTAACCATTTTATTTAGTGACAGGGGCTTTGACTGGCGTTCAGAGAGCTTTAAAAAAAGCGTGCCCAAAGCCTTGTTTTGAAGCAACTGCAAACGAGCGCTGAGGGGGGCTGCTGCACACAGGAGGCTTTTTATCTTACTGCTTAAATTTATGACAAAATCAGATTTTATTGGATTTCTTTTAAAACAGAAAGTAGAAAATGTTTTATTTTTCAGAATTTCCGCTCATTTTTTCGCTTATATTGCAAAAAAAAAAAAACTGATTTGTGAATAAATACCACCAAAAGAAAGCTCTATTTATGTGAACAAAATGATAATAATGTCATTTGGGTACAGTGTTGCATGACCGCGCAATTCTTATTGAAGGTGCAAGAGCGCTGAAAATTGGCCTGGAAAGGAAGTGGGTGAAAGTGCCCAGTATTGAAGTGGTTAACCGCTTCCCGACCGCCTCACGCAGATATACTGCGGCAGAAGGGCACGTACAGGCAGAATCACGTACCTGTACATTGCCCTTTATGAGGCGGCTTGCGGGAGCGTGCACGCCCGCCGGGAGCTCCGTGAGCGTGATTGCGGGTCCCGCGGACTCGATGTCTGCAGGGATACCTGCGATCGTCTCACGGAGAGGAAGAACAGGGAAATGCTAATGCAAACAAGCATTTCCCCGTTCTGCCTAGTGATACTGTTGCTGATCACAGGTCCCTGTAATCGGAAGCGGTGATCAGTGTCGTGTCACACACAGCCCCCCCCCCAGTTAGAATCACTCCCTAGGACACACTTAACCCCTACAGCGCCACCTAGTGGTTAACCCCTTCACTGCCAGTCACATTTACACAGTAATCAATGCATTTTTAATTGCACTAATCGCTGTATAAATGTGAATGGTCTCAAAATCACGACAAAAGTGTGCGATCTGTCCGCCATAATGTCGCAGTCACGATAAAAATCGCTGATCGCCACCATTACTAATAAAAAAAAATTATTAATGAAAATGCCATAAAACTATCCCCTATTTTGTAAATGCTATAACTTTTGCGCAAACCAATCAATAAACGCTTATTGAGATTTTTTATTTATTTTTTTGTACCAAAAATATGTAGAAGAATACGTATCGGCCTAAACTGAGGAAAAAAATTGGTTTTTTTTATATATTTTTTGGGGATCTCTATTATAGCAAAAAATAAAAAATAATGCGTTTTTTTCAAAATTGTCGCTATTTTTTTGTTTATAGCGCAAAAAATAAAAAACGCAGAGGTGATCAAATACCACCAAAAGAAAGCTCTATTTGTGGGAAAAAAAGCACATCCATTTTGTTTGGAAGCCATGTCGCACGCCCGCGCAATTGTCAGTTAAAGCGACGCAGTGCCGAATTGCAAAAAGTGCTCTGATCTTTGACCAGCTAAATGGTCCGGTGCTTAAGTGGTTAAGGAAAAAGGCAATTTCCAAGTCACGCGAATATCCACATACATATAAGTAGAAGCACAAAGCAGAACTGATAAAGTCCAGATTCCAGCGTAGTAACCTATGTCAGAAAGATATAGCGCAAAGGCCAGGCTGACTTGCCAAAGAACAGGAGAGGTTCAAAAGAAATGTATAAATAGTCTACCGTAGTACCTCCCCAGCCCCAAAAAAGGCAAATGGAAACATAAGCAGTCATGTGGCAAAAAAAAAAAAAAAAATAGGGTGGGGGATGAGAAAGGGAGGTTATAAAAGGCACATCAGGGAATGACTCCCACAGAGGAGAGAGGGTCAGCTCCATCAACCAGGGGAATCCTAAAGAGCCTTACCTTCCTCTGACTATATAAACATATTCCATAAAGGCCACATTTTCAAATATACCTCTCGCTTTTGCTGCACTGTCAACACCAAATCTTGTATCCTGTTCAACTCCTCAACCTTCCTAAGCCACAACCCAATTGTTGGAGGCTGTGTCTGCTTCCAGTTAAGGGGAATACAGGATTTAGTGGCATTAAAGTGATTGTAAAGGTTTGTTTTTTGTATTCTTTAATCGTACATCACGGGACACAGAGCCATAGTAATCACTATGTGGGTTATAGACCTCCTTCTGGTGCTGGACACTGGCACACCCTAAACAGGAAGTTGCCTCCCTATATAACCCTTCCCATACCGGGGGGTATCTCAGCTTCTTCGTTAGTGTCTAAGGTGTTGGTCACGAGTGAAGATGTGCTGTGCTGAGCTCGTATGAAATGTCTCCTTTAAAAAAGTAAATGTTGTCATGCCTAAGAGTCACCACTGGAGGTTGTATGGAGCACGCACCTTCTCATGCTGGGGTGCCCCAGCAGCACTCCTGGCTCTTCCTCTTTCAATGGGGGCACCCGTGTGGGCACGCTCACAAGTCCTGCTGCTGCGTCCATTGACACAGAGAGCAGGACTCAGCCCCGCTCCCACTCCTGTGTCACTGGATTTGATTGACAGCAGCGGAAGCCAATCTATCCAATGAAATTAGTCTCCTGTATTTTTGTACAGGTCGAGGATTTTAGGGTGAAGTCGATTATTTTGGTTTGTTGCACTTTCATAAATGGCTGACCTAGGTCAAATTCCCACTTTGCTAAGAAGGGCGCTCGATAGTACTCGGGGGGCGAAATCAACAGAGTACAGAGGGTGTGGGGTAGTGGGCCTTGATCCGTGCAATATTCTTTAAACAAGGTATGATGACGGTAAAATTTTTCTGGGATAGGGAACGACTGCAAAAAATTATGGATCTGTACAGCTTTCCAGAAGTAAAGTTGATAGGGGCATGTGACGTCCATCAGGGCTTGTAGCAAGGGCCAAGCACCCAAGGACAAGAAATGAGAGGCTTGGAAGTGTCCCGATACCCAGAGTGAATAGAATGGGTCTTCCCGAGGTCCTGGAGCAAAACGTGGATTGCCCAGGATAGGGTATAGCGGGGGGTCCACAGTAGATAGTTTAGATGCAGAGAAGAGCCGGAAATGCACACACGTTGTAGGTCCAATGTGTGAGTGCTTTCAAATACTTATTTTACTCACTGAACTGCAACTCAATTTATAACCTTTGTATCGCGTTTTTTCAGGATTTTTGGTTGATATTCTGTCTCTATCAATTAGCACCTGTCTCTATCAAAATAGATATTCTGTCTCTATTAAAAGCACCTATGATAAAGATTATAGACTCTTCATTTCTTCTTTCAATGGTTTTTATTGAAGTTTTTAGAAAAGAATATGTTTTACAACATAAAAGGAAGGGAGAAAAGTGATATACACATTCAGGTTGTATACAATCCGGTGATATACATTCTCAGAAATTTTCATTTAGTTAATTAGTTGTTCAAGAGGCATGTAAACATTTAACATAAGCAGAGTATGTTCACTGTGCGTTGTGTTTTTCTTGTTTTCATTAGTCAAACGTTAATAGAAACAGAACCATCAATAAAAACATTAACTTTTGGACCATATTGACCATTGTTTATCAAATTTTTTACATTGTAAAGAGTTTATTGCTAAGAGGCGCTCGAAAGTGTAATTTCTATGAACTGCTTTGGTTATGTCTGATAGGTTAATGGCATTTGTGGATTTCCAATTTCGTAATATCGTTAAGCGTGTTTCAAGCAAAATATGAGTTACGACTGGTCTAAAGTCTATATGATATTTTTCTATGTTCAGGTGCAATATTGCCAGCGCTGGGTCTGGATGAGATATTACTCCCGTTAACGTGGAAATCAATTTAAACACTTGGTTCCAAATGCATTTAACAGCAGGACAACACCAAAGCATATGCAGTAAATTGCCTATTTGCCCACAGGCTCTCCAGCAATTTGGGGATGTTCCCGGGAAGAATTTCGCTATTCTATATGGGGTGTAGTGCCATCTATTGGCCATTTTAATAGTTAATTCCCAATGCTTAATGCAGTGGGAAGCCTTGTGTATTGCTCTAAAGGCTTGTTGCCACTGTTCATCTGAGGCTGATATACCTAGTTCTTCTTCCCATTTCTTCATTGCAGTAGTTTTGGTAAATGTGAGTTTATCTTTGGTGATATTATAGAAGAAAGATATTCCTTTTGTATGTTGTTTGGTTGTGGTGTAAAATTTCCAAATATTGCTCGGAAGGTGTATGGTAGGTGTAGGCTTAGATTTAAGGAAGTTTACAATTCTTACGCACGTAAACTGTGAATTCTTTGGAAGATGGTATTGTGTCATGAGTTGCTCCACAGATTTGGGATGTGTGCCATTATATAGGTCTGATATGTGTAGTATGCCCTTTCTTGACAGGTCTTTGATTGTCAGCATTGGGATTTTTGTTTCCAAGAACGATAAGGGTATATTATACTGTATGTCTTGTTTGTCTTTATACGTATGTTCCCGTATAACTCTCCACGCCTTTAACGAGATTTGCGTAGTAGGAGGCAGTTTTTTTGTGTCCCACGGTATCCACCCGTCTGTCATGAGTAGTAGGGGTAGATTGTTCATTGGTGCTGTCGTTTTTTCAATGTCCACCCATAATGGTGTGTCAGTTGTTTGAAACCAGTGTTTGATTTGGTCAAGGCGTACTGCCCAATAGTAGTCGTGTATGTCCACTAAACCTGCTCCGCCCGCTTGCTTATGTGATGTGAGATTATTTCGTGAACATCTAGCTTTTTTTTCCCTTCCATATGTATTTCCAAGCAATATTCTCTATATTTTTTAATAGGTGTTGAGGGATAGACAGTGGTATAGAGCGGAATATGTATAGTATTTGTGGCAATAACATCATTTTGTAAGCTGTAATTCTGCCTAACCAAGATACTTCGCTGTTGGACATGTTTTTGGTTTGGGCTTCCAGTTTGTTAATGAGTGGTAATACATTGGCTTTTATTATTGTGGATATTTTATTTGTGAGTGTGATTCCCAGATATGTGATATTTCCTTTACTCCACATATATGGTAATTTTGCTTGTAGCGATTTTCGGGTATTTGGTGAGATACCCATGTCTAATATGAGAGATTTAGTAAAGTTGACTTTATAGTATGATATCTCTCCAAAAGCTATGAGGATTTTATGGGCCTGTATTAAAGATATGGAGGGTTTAGTAAGTAGCAGGATTACATCGTCTGCGAATAGATTAATGGTATGTTTCACTGACCCAAACTGGAAGCCTGTTATCAAAGGGTGGGAGCGTATGGATTCAGCTAACGGCTCTATCATCAAATTAAAAATTGCAGGAGATAGGGGGCACCCCTGTCGGGTTCCATTCTTGATCTGGAAGGTTGCGGATAGGAACCCCGCAGAGTACACCTGTGCTGACGGGCAAGAGTATAATGCCATAATAGCTTGCAGAATTGGGCCTTTGAATCCAAACTTCCGCAATGTTTGTTCCATATATGTCCAGTGGACCCTATCGAACGCCTTCTCTGCGTCAATGGATAGCAGCAGAGAAGGCGTTCGAGTCTTTTCAGCATGGTTTATCACATTAATAATCCTTCTAGTGGCGTCCGAAGTTTGTCTCCCTCTCACAAAGCCCATCTGGTCTCTCGTAATGAGATTAGGTAATATGCATGTTAGTCGCTTAGCTAGTAGTTTCGCGTATACTTTTGTGTCGGAGTTCAGCAGTGATATGGGTCGGAAGTTAGCTGGTGTGTTAGGTTCCTTACCCGGTTTTGGTAGAGTCACTATATGTGCTTTTAGCATTTCCTGTGGAAAGGAGGCAACCTCAGCAGCTTTATTGAAGATTTTTGTCATGTGTGGAGATAGAATATTGGTAAACATTTTGAAGTATTCATTAGAGAATCCGTCCGGGCCTGGGGATTTCCCATTTGGAAGTGTATGTATTGTCATTTCAATTTCTCTGTGTGTTATCGGAGCATTTAAGTGTTCTAAGTGATCGTCAGAGAGGGCTGGAAGGTTTAGGTGCTCCAGAAAAGAATTTATTTTGTCTATAGTTGGGTGTGGTGTATGTGCATCTTCGTGTAAATTGTATAGTGAGCTATAGTATGTAGCGAATTGGTTCGCTATCTCTTGTGGATTTGTGATTCTGTGTGTTAGCGTAGGGTGTTGGATGTATGCTATTCTAGTTCTGGTGCGTGCCGCTTTCAGTCTATTCGCTAGGTATTTACCTGCCCTGTTAGCATTGGTATAGTAGTTTTGTCGTAGGTATTTTAAGTGTTTGTCATATTGTTGAGTTAGGAGCGTTCTGAGTTGTTCTCTAAGAGAATTGAGTTTGTCGATAAGTGCTGTGGATGGGGATATTTTGTTTTGAGTTTCTATAAGGTGTATGTCTGCAATAATAGTGTTCAGCTGCTGAGTTCGCCTCCTTTTTTCTCTAGTTCCCAATTGGATCAGGATTCCTCTCATAAAGGCCTTGTGAGCGCTCCATACAACAAATGGATCATCCACAGAGCCCTCATTTTCTGAAAAGAAATTTTGTATATGTTGGGAGATTATTTTGTGATATTTATTATCTTGGAATAGTCTGGTGTTGCAACGCCAGATGGGTGGTGAGGAGGAGACTCCCTTCTCTACAATAGACAGGGAAATGGCTGCATGGTCAGACCATGTAATTTCATGTATTTTAGACATGTTCACGTTTTGCAGGAGCCATTTATCTGTTAAAAACATGTCTATTCTGGAGTAAGAAGAGTGCCTGTTGGAAAAAAAAGTATAGTCCCTTTCCGAGGCGTGTAAGCATCTCCATATGTCGTATAGTTCCTCTTGGTGGAGTATGGACTGAAGGGATAGGGTTCCTTTTGACTGGCCTGATGATGTGTCCAGTGTCGGATCTGAGGTTATGTTGAAGTCCCCGCATATTAATAGATTACCATATTTCATGGAATTTGCTTTGTGTAGGACTTTTTTGATGAATCTGACTTGGCGTGTATTCGGAGCATACAGTGTGATCACTGTGTATGGTTTGGAATTAATGTCTCCTGTGAAGATGATGTACCTGCCTCCAGCGTCAGTAAAGACATCTTTAGGTTGTATGGATAGCGAGTCCTTGAAAGCCATTAGGACACCTCCTTTTTTGCTATTTGGTGTATTGGCCATGTATATGATTGGGTAGTTTTTGTGCTTACATTGAGGAGCATTATGTAATTGGAAGTGGGTTTCCTGGACACAAAGAATGTCCGCTTTGTGTGTGCTAGCTTCCTTCCACAAGGAGAATCGTTTAGCTGGGTGATTTAGTCCCCGGGTATTAATTGAAAGGCATGTTATCGTCATTGTGAAAGGTACTTGTGGTTTTGTGGGGTGATGTAGTAGATGTACTCACTGCGCCCGGTTGAGGGGGAGATCCTTGTGGGTTGATGATGAAAGGTAGGTCTTTTCATTTCTTCGTGTGTCTTGACTGGTCCGTTACTTTCGTGGATAAAACTGTGTATATCAAAAACAAAGGGTGCAGAAAAACAAGGAGAAAAAAAACAGAAAGTCAACAGGGGTTTGATAAGAAATGGATCCATGATTTGATCCCTGTGCAGTTGTAACTGCTACTGGTTGACTGGGGTGTAGGTAAGAGTTAATCCTAAGCTCTTCCCTGGAGATAAACTGAATTATATCTGTGTGGAGTGTTATGAGCTTCCACCATTGCTTTTCTTGGATGAGCGCTTGTATGAGACGGTTTGCCACTCGTTCTGTATAGGGGTCAGTCCCTGAGGTTGCGCATGTTGTGCTGGTTGGTCAGATATTATGCCCCAGTTCCTTAAAGCCTTAAGTCCCTCTTCTAAGGTAGACACCGAGATGGTTTGGCCATTGTGAGTGATCGACAGGGTAGCAGGGTACTTCCATTTGTGCAAGATATTGTGGTTTCTCAGGGCTTTTGTGATGGTCAATAAATTTCTGCGGCGTTGCAGAGTGTGTCTAGACAAGTCAGGCAGCACTCTGATGGCGGCATACTGTTGTGGAATATTTTCCTGTTTGCGGGAAACTTGCAGAATGCGATCTTTTATGTGGTAGTAGTGTATTCTCATTAAGACATCTCTAGGTGTGTCATCTGGGAGGAACGATGGTTTAGGTACCCTGTGGATCCTGTCCACTAGAAGGTCTGATGCAGTTGCCTCAGGTATTAAAGTGGAAAAAAAGGCCTGGGCATATTGCAGAAGCTGAGAAGGGGGGACAGATTCTGGAACCCCCCTCATTTTGAGGTTGTTCCTCCTGGATCTGTCCTCGAGGTCTGCTATTTTATCTTTTAGCCATAAGATGTCCTCCCCTTGTGCTGAGTGCGCTTCTACCATAACATTATAAGATGAGGTGTACTCCTCCATCTTGTGTTCTACCTGATTCACTCTGCGGCCTAGCGTCTGCACTTCCCTCTGGCATTCAGTGATTCCTCTCATCAGATCTGTCTGCAGTGAGGAGCGCAGGGACAGCAGCATATCTTTCATTAATGTATCTGACACTGGCCTATCTGCTGTGGGGAAATCTGTGATAGGATCCCGGCCCTTAACGCTCTGGCCTGTAGTGCTGGATGGCCCGCTTACCTCCATGGCCGGATCGGCCTGTGATCTGACTGGTGAGTCCCTCCGCTGCCGCGATTTTGCCGGGCTGCGTGTTGTGGGGGTAGAGGGGCCCGAGGATTGTTCGCTGGGAGGGTTGGTCAGGCAGGAGGAAGCCGCTGATGCCTCCGCTCCGCTGTTCCGTCCGGATCCCTGGTCCGGCCTGTCAGTTCTGGCGCCGCCGCCATTTTGCTGAGGCCCACGCGAGGCATAATAGCTTGTCATCTTCTGCGGCTGCTGTGGTGTTTTTCGGTGCCGTGGCATCTTTTTCTTGATCCGCGGGGATTTGGCACTCAGATGGCAGTGTTTGGAGCCGTGGATGGTGCTGGTGGGCTCTGATGCTGGCGGATTATCTCCGGTGGGCGAGCGGAGCTCCTGGGCTAAGCGTCCATCTTGGAGTCCGGTCGCCACGCCCCCGACTCTTCATTTCTTTGTTAGTAGGCAAACTTACAAAATCTGCAGGGGATCAAATATTTATTTTTCCCACTGTATACTACATGCACCACATTACTGCTTTGCTTAAAGTGAATGTAAACCCACTCTCATCCATTCTAAACTACTGCCCTAGTGGTTATCCATAAGGACATACATGCCTCCTGCATGCATGTATCCTTACCTGTCAAATGTCTCCCCTCTGTCTGTTATGAGACCCGAAAAACTGCAGATTCTGTGGGTGGGTCTGTTGTCTGTAGCTCAGTGGGTGGAGTCGTGATGTCAGCAAAATCCCCGCCCCCTCTACACTCCCCTTGTCAACATGCATTTTCTCCTGTGTATTTCTTACACCGAACTTCTGCTGTGATCACTAACATCCAGTCAAAACCCAGAAAAGTCACCACATGACTTCAGCATGCCCAATCATGCTCAGGTGTGGAAAAGCCAATCCTGGGAGAGCTGGAAAAGAAAGGAGGGAGGTTGGGAAGTACACAGAATGCCTCTCTCAGGCTTGTGCATGAAATATGTAAATCCCCTGTTACTTAGAGCAAGGGGGAGAAACTGACTCCTATTTCTCTGTCTGTCTGTTTTTAACTCACTGAAAAAAAGATAAGAGGACTGCTCAGAGCTAGATTAACTCTTCGTGGCAAGACTGAGCACAGATGACATGAAATCCTATACTGTACAAGGTGCAAGCCTTAATTAATTAATTTTTTTTTGAGTTTACATCCACTTTAAGGTGCCCAAATTGCCCCAAGTTTTTTACAATCCTAGCAACACCCCTGCTGATACTACCACTACTTGGCATATTGTTGCAGCGGAGACAGAGTGCACAGGAAATCATTGCATGTTAACTATATTTCTGTCAGGATCAAGAGGTATTTTTCTTTACTTCCAGTGTGTGTAATTAGACAAAATATCAGGAAATGTGCATGCATTGCAATGACTACTGATTTTGTTTTAATTTTGCCCAGACATATGCTTTGAGGGGCATATTTATAAACCAGTAAATTGGTCATTCACCAAACATTCACTGCAAGTGAATCTTCCTGGTGCTTTTGTTTTAGTTTGCTTTGTGTGAATTGTTTTATGTCCATGGGGCCCCTTTTTTAGGTGACGGACTCTTTAAAATGATACTAAAGGCTGTTATTTTATTAAAAATTCAGCCAGTCCCTATTGGGTTTATTTTGTCCATTTACAGTATGGCCATCTTAAGGAATTAGTGAATGAAACAAATGATGAGTTTAGGAATAAAAAAAAAAATGGGAAGCAAAGTCAAAGAGGAAAGAGAGATCGTAAAAGAGGGAAATAACAAGGAGTGGGTGAAGGAAGGGAGTTAAGGGTGGTGTGGGGGCAGATAAATTTCCTTCTCCCATGGTCCATCTAGGTACCCACATAGCTCAAAGGTTCAACAACCTTCTATCTGGTTGGGAGTATACTACCTATGGGGAAAAAAATTTAAGGAATTTCCTATGTGTATCAGAGTAATTGGCTGATAATTCATTAGTCATGTTCCAATTCAAATTTAATACCAGAGACTTCCAAGAGCAAGCTATGTTATGTTTGTTGGTACTAAAGGTAAAGGTAATTGAATTTGCTTCTGAGTGTTGGACATTCGGGGGATTGTTCAGCAAAACATAAGATCCTTACGTAAGTTACATCCCAGAACAGTAATATAAATCAATGTATAAACTCCTATACATAACCTGTGAGTCTTGGGGCAAGTCCACCATATATGCAACATCATTATTTTCTATCCACAGGTATGGAAACATAAAGGTGACTACTTTGGTACCAATTTGGGAAGTGAGTACCAGAGGAAGAGGACTTTTGTGTGCATTCTTCAAGGCCAAAATATTGAATGAGCTTTTGGCTATGGGAACCCATATTTCCATCAAATCCTCCTCTGGTGAAGAGTTCCTTTTCCCATCAAAGCATGTAATATGTTTTAGGAGTTAGAGAAATGGATAGAGGCCTGTATTTAAAAAGCAACAACAATACTAAGTGGGTTTTCCATTCTCATGGGGAATAAACCTCATTTTATTAAATCCAAAAGGGGTAATTGAGGTGAGATGACGCTCAACCAAGTAGGGCTGCAACTTTTCATAATCGCTTAGTTGGCCGATTTATTGTTTCGATTAATCGGATAATAACCTTAAAAGAAAGTGTGGTGTATAATTTAATATGTAAAGTTTAAAAAAAATGTATTCTTAAAAATCTATATGCAGTGGTAAATATAAGTAACCAACTATATGTTTAGGGAGAAAATTCTCTAATTTACTCTGAGAATATCAGACAGAAGAGATATACTGTATATACTATTGGAGGTTGAATCTGGTAAATATCAGACTAGGATATCACATTTTTTATTTGGACCCCTTTCACACCGGGGCGCATGTAATGATCCCTGCCCCATGTAATGTTTCCTGCCTCCTTGTAATGTGCTCTGTCCAATGTGCCCTGCCTGCATGTAATATGGCCTGCTCCCACGTAATGTGGCTTTCCTTCATGTAAAAGTTTACTTTAAATGCAATTGTAATGCCTTCTATTACCTCCAGTCTATCAGCCTTCACCTTCTCTGGGTTCAGATGCTGATCTTCCCTGCACAGTCTTTAAAGTATTTTTTTTTTTAAACAACAAACATGTTGTACTTACCTGCTCTGTGTAATGGTTTTGCACAGAGCAGCCCAGATTCCTCTCTTCTGGGGTTCCTCACTGATGCTTCTTTCTCCTCCTTGCCTTCAGAGTGCCCCAATAGCAAGCTACAAATTATAGTATAGTGTGCCCCTATAACAAGGTAAAAAACTTCTGCCACTCACTTCCTGCCCAGGACTACATGTTCCATGAGGCATTGCTCCTCACACATTCACATTCACAAGTTCTCAGGCACTTACTGACATGTATGGACGGTGTACTGAGCTGTATGTGTGCTGCACTGTATTTCCTGATGTGTAAACAAATATTGCATTCTGTATGAAGGCCAACCAATTGGCTGGCCGATTAATCGATTATGAAAATAGTTGACAACTATTTTCATAATCGATTAGTTGTCGATTAATCGATTAGTTGTTTCAGCCCTACAACCAAGTCACATTTAATTTCATAGAGGAGGAACTAAATAGGAGCCTCTCAATTAGAGTGGGGGAGTGCTAATGGGGCAATGTGTGTTGCCGTGTAGTACCTTGATAGATGCAGGATTAATTTATGTTGATATTGAATAGTTTTGTTTATTGTGAGTATATGGAACCCTATATAAGTTTAAGTATCTTATTCATAAGGGAACATAAAATAAATCTAGCAGATTATATCTTTTAATGCAAATGTTAGTTTACAACTATGTGTTTTGTTATGTATTTCAGGTTTCTAGCACTGAGCCCCTGGAGAATTTATCATTTACTCTCACTGATTTTACTTGGACTTCTTCTGGTTCAGATTATTAAACATTTTTTGCTGTCTAGAAACACAGGTGAGCAGATCTGTGTTTATTCCTATCACATAGTTTTACACATTTTGGACTTTTTTTCCCATGAACTACAAACCTAAATAAGACAACAGTAAATGTTTCTAACAAAGTAGATAGAGGCCATCACTCCTGTAACACATCCAAAATATCACTATGTTTCCAAGAAAAAAAAAGTGGACTTTACTGGTACAAATGAGATGATACTGACATATAAAAAATATACATCTTTTTAATATTACTCCTAAAATATCTGGATCATTTATATCTTAAAAAACATAGTTTCCATGATTAACAATATCTCCTCATAGCTGACACCTCTTGATTTAATATACAATGTATAAATTTATGCACAAATCACTTCACTTATATACCATACTTTTATATATATATATACACACAGTATCTCACAAAAGTGAGTATACCCCTCACACATTTTTGTAAATATTTTTTCATATTTTTTATTTTCATGTGACAACACTGAAGAAATGACACTTTGCTACAATGTAAAGTAGTGAGTGTACAGCTTGTATAACAGTGTATATTTGCTGTCCCCTCAAAATACGGTAACAACTCACAGCCATTAATGTCTAAACCGCTGGCAACAAAAGTGAGTACACCCCTAAGTGAAAATGTCCAAATTGGGCCCAATTAGCCATTTTCCCTCCCCAGTGTCATGCGACTTTATTAGTGTTACAAGGTCTCAGGTGTGAATGGGGAATAGGTGTGTTAAATTTGGTGTTATCGCTCTCACTCTCTCATACTGGTCACTTGAAGTTCAACATGGCACCTCATGGCAAAGAACTCTCTGAGGATCTGAAAAAAAAAAGCATTGTTGCTCTACATAAAGATGGCCTAGGCTATAAGAAGATTGCCAAGACCCTGAAATTGAGCTGTAGCACCGTGGCCAAGATCATACAGCGTTTTAACAGGACAGGTTCCACTCAGAACAGGCCATGGTCAACCAAAGAAGTTTGTGCACGTGCTCAGCGTCATATCCAGAGGTTGTCTTTGGGAAATAGACGTATGAGTGCTGCCAGCATTGCTACAGAGGTTGAAGGGGTGGGGGCCAGCCTGTCAGTGCTCAGACTATACGCTGTGCACTGCATCAAATTGGTCTGCATGGCTGTCGACCCAGAAGGAAGCCTCTTCTAAAGATGATGCACAAGAAAGCCCGCAAACAGTTTGCTGAAGACAAGCAGACTAAGGACATGGATTACTGGAACTATGTCCTGTGGTCTGATGAGACCAAGATAAACTTATTTGGTTCAGATGATGTCAAGCGTGTGTGATGGCAGCCAGGTGAGGAGTACAAAGACAAGTGTGTCTTGCCTACAGTCAAGCACGGTGGGAGTGTCATGATCTGGGGCTGCATGAGTGCTGCCGGCACTGGGGAGCTACAGTTCATTGAGGGAACCATGAATGCCAACATGTACTGTGACATACTGAAGCAGAGCATGATCCCCTCCCATCGGAGACTGGGCCGCAGGGCAGTATTTCAACATAACGACCCCAAACACATCACCAAGACAACCACTGCCTTGCTAAAGAAGCTGAGGGTAAAGGTAATAGACTGGCCAAGCATGTCTCCAGACCTAAACCCTATTGAGCATCTGTGGGGCATCCTCAAACGGAAGGTGGAGGAGCGCAAGGTCTCTAACATCCACCAGCTCTGTGATGTCATCATGGAGGAGTGGAAGAGGACTCCAGTGGCAACCTGTGAAGCTCTGGTGAACTCCATGCCCAAGAGGGTTAAGGCAGTGCTGGAAAATAATGGAGGCCACACAAAATATTGACACTTTGGGCCCAGTTTGGAAATTTTCACTTAGGGGTGTACTCACTTTTGTTGCCAGAGGTTTAGACATTAATGGCTGTGTGTTGAGTTATTTTGAGGGGACAGCAAATTTACACTGAGCTTGTGTGTATGTATGTGTGTGTGTGTGTGTGTGTATATATTTATATATATATATATATATATATATATATATATAGACACTAGAAATCTACAAATGATCTTCATATTCAGATAAAAAAACAATTATGTGTCAACCTACCCTACCAATGGCCCTACCAATATACAACAATACATCTGAGGTGGGCAGAAGGGGCATCAAGGAATGGGCTAATCCTTTTTTTTTTTTATTGTTAAAGGTGAGAGAAAAAAATATCATTTAAAATGGGGCATCAACCCCTCCACCAGATCAACTATCTCACAGGGGACTTACATCCTGTTGTATCAACTTTTTAATTGTATTCAGTATGGTGTCCAGAATATGCCATCATTTGAGTGATCTAAATAAGTAATGTATTGACAGTTACCTCAAAGTTAAATGACTATATATCACCCCTGACCAACCCCGCATATTCCTTTAGATATTTTGATTTAAATTTATACCTAAACATTGTAAGGAGAGAGAGAGAGACGAGGAAGGGAAAAGGGGGAAAGGAATTATTTTTGTTCTGGGATTTTTTGTTTGTTTTGTTTATATGTATATGTTTGTTATTTGACCTATGGGGTGCCCAACAGAAGCCATATTACATCATAGAGGTGGTCTCTAATCCCATCTTATCATTTTTATGCGATTAGTGGTCTTAAAAAACATACAAGCAAAGGTGTGTACAGCTTTTTTAGGATATAAATGATCTCGATATTTTTTAAGTAGTAATAAAATGATGTATAATTTATTTGATTTGTCAGCGTCATCTTATTTTTACCAGTAAAGTCTGCATTTCTTTTTTCTTGGATACATAGTTTCTAACAAAGGTTGTTTGTATATTAAATGACTCCATGGGGGTTATTTACGAAAGGTAAATCCACTTTGCACTGAGAGTGCACTTGGAAGTCCAGTCGCTGTAAATCTGAGGGGTAGATCTGAAATGAGGGGAAGCTCTGCTGATGTAATCATCCAGTCACGTGCAAGCTAAAATGCTGTTTACTATATTCCTTGCATATCCCCCTGGATCTACAGTGACTTTACTTCCAAGTGCACTTTCAAGTGCACTTGCAGTGCAAAGTGGATTTACCATTAGTAAATAAACCCCCATGTCTTGCAGATAGACCCGTTCATGATTCTGTATGTGGAACATTGTGAGGTTAAATTAGGCTGGGCATAGACAGAACGATATCTACCTGAGAATGATCGATGTGCAGATATCTGCTTGTCCTTGTACAACTCAAACATGGACCAGGAACCTGCTACATGATCATCTAACACAGATAGTGAAACATGTGCCGTACTTCTGATCTTTCACTTTAAAATCTCCTATTGCTGATCCCCCATCCCCACATTTATTGTACAGGTATCATAGGGTTACGAAGTGAAGGGCAATCCCCCAATGGGGTGACAAACAGGAATAAAAGCAGAAGAAATGCTAATTCAACTCACCAGCACCCATCCTGAACTGTTTTGTATGTATTACTTTTGATGCCTTTTCTTATGTCCCAAAAGTATATAATGATAGATTCACCTTAAAAAAAAAGGAAGCAAACTGCTGTTTGCTTCTCTAGTCTTTTTATGTTTAGGTAAGCAGAGCTTCCCTTTTTATGTTTAAAACATGTATGCTTGATTTTTTTCTAGGTGCACAACTATGGAGAGGTATAGTCAAAAGGTATAGTGAATTTTGTTACATATCTTTATTATGCTGTAGTTCTTTACATCTGATAATCATTAAAGTTTAATGTATGAATATTCTCTTTATAATAAAGCCCATCCATTAAAGGACTTTTGTGCTCCACAAAGATACAATAATGCATTATTAAAGTGTTTGTTACCCCAACATTTCATATTCCTGATATGTGTATGTTGTACTTGTGTTAAAAAGTATCCTGTTCTCTTTGTATTTCTTCCTTTGTGTGAAATGCCTGGTGATCCTGCCAGTCCTCCTGCTTTCCTATTTCAAACTGACCATACTAGGCATAAGAGCACATCCTTCGCAGTGTGGTCAGTTTTCTGGCTGTGGTGGGAGAACAGCCCGCCTGTCCTCCAATGGTCAGACTTGTGCTGACACCACCACCCCCACACACACAACTTTTCATCAGGAAGATCAGTGTATTGCTCTTTCTCTGCCTTCTGCTGACACCCCCCTCCCCCTGCAGTCTCCACTCTCACCTCTGTAAGCCCCTTTTACAGCTAACAACAGAGGTCATGTCATTACTTCATTACTTATATATACACAGGGCCACCATCAAAAATTTTGGGGCCCCTTACACAGTTTTAGGCCTGGGCCCCCCCATCCCCGGACCTGACCATCAACATTCCCCAGGGCCCACCCACTGGCCCATGTCCTCCTCTTTTAGTCTCATCTCCCCGATCCCATGTCCTTCTTCTCCTCCTCTTCCTCCAGTCCCATCTCCTCCATCACACATCCTCCTCCTCCTCCAGTCCCATCTCCTCCATCACACATCCTCCTCCTCCAGTCCCATCTCATCCATCCCACATCCTCCTCCTCCAGTCCCATCTCATCCATTCCACATCCTCCTCCTCCTCCAGTCCCATCTCCTCCATCACACATCCACCTCCTCCAGTCCCATCTCATCCATCCCACATCCTCCTCCTCCAGTCCCATCTCCTTCATCCCACATCCTCCTCCTCCTCCGGTCTCATCTCCTCCATCCCACATCCTCCTTCCCTCCAGTCCCATCTCCTCCAGTCCCATCTCCTCCAGTCCCATCTCCTCCATCCCATGTCCTCCAGTCCCATCTCCTCCATCCCATGTCCTTATTCTCCTCCGGTCTCACCTCCTCCTCCAGTCCCATCTCCTCCATCCCACATCCTCCTCCAGTCCCATCTCCTTATCCTCCTCCAGTCCCATCTCCTCCATCCCATGTCCTCCTCCAATCCCTTCTCCTCCATCCTGGGGTTCTGGTGGAAACTGTCTCCAAGGGCATTTCTCTTTCATTACCTGTTGTGCCTATGTGACCTCACAATGGGACACAGATGGTAAAAAAAAAAAAAGTGTTTTTTTTTTCTTCCATTATTTAGCCAAAATGGAAAAAAAGTGCTTGCTTTATATATACTTTTTATACATAACTAGAACATCTAATAGGGTTATATCTTTGCATGAGGTTTCCCCTCACTCCCTGTCTTAGTGTCACCAGAATAGGAAGTGGGGGAATCTCACTGTGGGGAAATAGCTTGCATTTGTTGCCTTATAATGTCATATATAGTGTAAACAATTGCTGGCTATATCCCCACAGGGAGATCCCCTCACTTCTTGTTCTGGTGACATCAAGACAGAAAGTGAGGGGAAATCTCCTGCAATGACATAACCCTATTAGATGTTCTAGTTATGTATCATACTAAAGTATATGTAAAGCAAGCACTTTTTTCCCCATTTTGGCCAAATTATGATTTTTTTTTCCCCACCTGTGTCCCACGGGTTGCAGGCAAAAAATTGCTCGATTCCCCCATTAACACAGACAGGGTTGATGGGGGAATCCCTGCTGTGTAGCCATTGTGTTCTCCCAGTGTGGGGTGGGAAAACCGCCCCTGCCAGGAGAACACAGTAATAATTGCTAGTGGCTACAAGAGCTGCTAGCGATAATTGTATGTAAAATCTGACAGGCTGGTCGTACTCAAGTTGATTTATTAACTTGGGTACATTCAGCCTGCCCATACATAGATTGAATCTCGGCCAGGCTTTGCTAAACAGACCTAGATCTGATTGCACTCTAGCTGCAATCTTCACATGGGCCAATCCAGTTTTTTTCAGCAGGGGATCTGTCCGTGGATCCCTTGCTGAGCTGAGTGGGCAACTGACAGATCTGTGTCTGCTCATGCTGTCCGCCGTTTACACCCAACAGACGGAGGGGAATGGAGGCCCTTCCATCTTTTCTTTTTGCCAGATAAGATCAGATTGGAGGTAGATGGGTGTAAACTGACAAATTCAACAGCCTAACTGATAGTCTGCCTCCTGCTGCCTCCTCAACCAATGAGCAACTGAAAGGCTGTTAGGTCCCTCCCTCACACCATCTCCCGAGTCTCAGCCCTGCCAGCTTACTATGCTTAGCCTACGGCCGCATCTCTCCTGCAGACCAGCACTATTTCTCCTCCAGCTCCTCGCTCCTTGCCGCCAGGCCCCCGGCCCATCCAGACACTCGGGCCTGGTACATGTGTATCGGCTGTACCCTCCTGATGGCGGCCCTGTATGTATGTGTGTGTGTGTGTATATGTATATATGTATATATATATATATATAGATATATATATATATATATATATATATATATATTAAAACCTTGGATTGTGAGCATAATTCGTTCCAGAAACATGCTTGTAATCCAAAGCAAAGGGTTTGTACACCTACACTGTAAAAGTACGGTGTTGGTGTACAAACCTTTTGTATGTTTAGGATGTTGGCAGTCCAAACACGAATATATCCCATTTCCTCTTTCCTGTGTATCAAAGCAAATTTCCCCATAAGAAATAATGGAAACACAAATGATTCCTTCCACAACCATTTATTCATTGGTCCTTCAGTTTATAGTCCTTACAAAAAGATTATAGCAATGTGACCAGGTTGTGTAACCATAAAATGTCCATCCACAAATGGAAGCCTCCACAAGGGGATTAGAAGCAAAATCCAGCAGCAGCTACAGAGTATAAAAGAGAAGAGAGGAGCCTCTAAGTGTAGCAACATGTTGCTAAATGTTGTACCTTCATTAAATGTAACAATACTGCTACACTTAGAGGTGACTCTCTTCTCTTTTATACTCAGTTGTGGCATGACGCTACTTGTATATCAAGACATCGCTTGTATATCAAGTCAAAATGTATTTAAAATCTTGCAAAACGCTCTCAAATCAAGGTTTTAATGTGTGTGTGTGTGTGTGTATTTATATACACACATACAGTGCCTTGAAAAAGTGTTCATACCCCTTGAAATTTCCCACATTTTGTCATGATACAATCAAAAACGTAAATGTATTTTATTGGGATTTTATGCAATAGACGCAGGGATATGCAATTAGCGGACCTCCAGCTGTTGTAGAACTACAAGTCCCATGATGCATAGCAAGACTCTGACAGCCACAAGCATGACACCCAGAGGCAGAGGCATGATGGGACTTGTAGTTTTGCAACAGCTGATTTGTGTTGGTCTATCACAGGGATAAGCTAATTGCTTATCCCTGTGATAGACCAACACAAAGTGGCATAAGATTGTGAAGTGGAAGGAAAATTCTAAATGGTTTTCAACATTTTTTGAAAATATCTGAAAAGTGTGACGTGCATTTGTATTCGGCCTCCTAAATCGATCCCAGAGAACTTTTGACAGTGCTTTGCCACCCATAGTTGATTGTTAGCTTCAATTGTACTATCAGGGACTGAAATGCTCCAGGAAAGCTCTTTTCATGCTGCACTAATCAAAATGTTTACAGTTGAAAGTCAAATGGCTTTGTGTGCCATCGAGAAGGTGATTAGCTACACCTTATTGAGTTAACAAGTAATTGTTAGGAGGGGGGTGATCTTTTCCAACTCAGTGTTTTCAGTTTTTGAATTTTTACTTTTTTTTTCCGGACATGTTGGTGTTTATATCTTTCACGTGGATGTTCTAAGTTGCACTGTAAATACAACTGGATAAAACAAAATCAGGCTGCAAAGCAACAAAATGTGATTATTTTAAAGGGGGGTGATTTTTTTTCTATACCCACTGTATATACTTATGTATTTACAGTGGGTATAGAAAAAAATCACGTTTTGCCTTGGATTTCTATTGTATTCCTGAATAAGTTGTTTTACAAGGTAAGCATTTACATATGCTTTAATAAAGCTATTTCCAACATTGATATCTTTGTATTTAAAGCAGTCGTTCAAGGGGACAAAAGTCGTTGATTTAAAGATCAAAGAGGAGCTCCAGTCGATATAGTAAAAATTAAAAGCCAACAGGTACAACAACTGTTAATAAACAGACACTCACCTGTCCCAGGATCCAGCGCTGTGCTCACCCAAGCCCTTTTCTCCACCCATCTTCGGTCACTGATGCTGGTATCTTAAAGCGGGGTTCCATTGTCTACAACGTTTTTTGTTTTTTTTAGGAAAATGACAGAAATTATGTGATTGAAATATGTAACTCACTTGTTCTGTTTTTGTTGCTTTAAGTTTTCTCCGAAAAAATAAACTTTTAAATTTTTAGACTGACGGTCCTCATCTTGCCTGTGGGCATGTGAAGCCCACAGGCATCTTCTTCCGGGATACTGTGCCGCTGATCGACCAGCATGCACCGCCCGTTGTATCCCCAATCTCGCGCATGCGCAGTAACCTTAATGGCTCAGGTTGCCATCACAACGGGCAGTATTAAAATCACGCGATAACTCGCGCCAGGCCGCCGCACTGACTCCTGGGAACAATGACACAAGCTCCCAGGAGCCAGTGTGGCTAAAAGGAAATGACGATATAGCCGCACTATACTCACCCATATCTGCAAACTCCACATACAGGAAATGCACAAGATGATCTGCAAAACAAAGGTACAGTAGAAAAAAAAACAAAAAAAAAAAGTTCTGTTTTTATATTAGGACATTGAGGTAATCGTCTTGAGCTAATGTGATAAAATCGGGTGGAGCTTCACTTTAACTGTGGGCACCTGGCTGTGACAGCTTGCGGCTTCACAGCCGGATGCCCACTGCGCATTCACGAGTCGCACTGCGCATTGTGAATGGACACACCACAGGTCCCGGAGGACTGCGAGGAGGGAGGGAAGGGGGAGAACTTCCGCTCGGATCTGCTAGGTGATCTGAGCAGAGGTGGGAGCAGGTACCTGTCAAAACCAGGTAACCCCCCCCCCCCACACACACACACACACACACACACACACACACACAAAATAAAGTGCCATTGCTGAAAGAGGAGAAGGGGAGGAGGCCTTAAAGCGGAACTTCCCCTTTTGGGTGAAGCTCCGCTTTAAGTCCAGCTTTCTGACCATGTTTTTATGTTTTCAGATTGAAACATGAGTTGTCCACAGCTCCCCACCCTCAAACCACCCCCTTTCCCCACTTACAGAATCCTGTGGTTTTTCACTCTGCTGGCTCCTGTCAGTATATGAATTTGGCACAGCCATGCGTGACTCTATAAACCTATAAACGTGCTAAAACCTCTTACAGTATATATGTCATGTGGGATGTGGGTCACCAAAACATTTGAAAAGTAAAAATAAACATAAAAAACTGGTATGAGTGAAACTACAACCTAACACAATTGGTTATAGCCACATTTAAAAATCCCACTGACGTGCAAAGTGACACCAGAAAATGGCAACTATAATTCCTCTGATATTGACTGGAAAAATCAGAACATATTAATACAAAATATATGTGATAAATAAATAAATATACAACAATCAAAAAATGTGATAAATAAGTTGGTGAATGTGTGCAACCAGAAAGACGTGTGATAATTAAGTGCACCAATAAAAATGTCCAATAAAAATGTCCAATAAAAATTGTCCAATGAGTGTGAAAAAAGTCCCCATGTGCAGATGGTATGTGTATCCAAGTGATCCCCAGCAGGTTTTCAGTACTGATGTTATCCATTTATTGTTAGACCCCAACTTGTGCCCTCACTCACCGGAATGCCCAACCCCTGCAGGGGTAATGGGCATATGAGTGTAGATCCAGTACTCGGAATCCTGAACGACCGATATCCCTCTCTCAGGGTCCACGATCTCCTTCCCACTTAGATCGCTAGTTATCTTTTTAATGGTATCCACCGGAAAATGTCCATGTATGTAGAGAAAAGAGGAGCCTCATAGCGTAAATCCGAAAAAGTTAAATTTATTAAACATATAGGTTAAAAACTGGGAGCTGACAATGCTCCACCGGCTGGCTGGAAGCCAATGGCCGCTATGGTGGCGTGGTAGCGGCGTGCGTTCCACAGCCTAACTACCAAAAACCGGAAGCTAACACAAAGTCCAACACTGAAGTGACGTATGTGTACCAGGCGTGGTCACGTGGTACGCATACGTCGCTTCAGTGTTGGACTTTGTGTTAGCTTCCGGTTTTTGTTAGGCTGTGGAACGCACGCCGCTACCACGCCTACCACAGGGGTTGGGCGTTCCGGTGAGTGAGGGCACGAGTGGGGGCCTAACAATAAACGGATAACATCAGTACTGAAAACCTGCTGGGGATCACTTGGATACACATACCATCTGCACACAGGGACTTTTTTCACACTCATTGGACAATTTTTATTGGAAATTTTTATTGGACATTTTTATTGGTGCACTTAATTATCACACGTCTTTCTGGTTGCACACATTCATCAACTTATTTATCACATTTTTTGATTGTTGTATATGTATTTATTTATTACATATATTTTGTATTAATATGTTCTGATTTTTCCAGTTAATATCAGAGGAATTATAGTTGCCACTATCTGGTGTCACTTTGCATGTCAGTGGGATTTTTAAATGTGGATATAACCAATTGTGTTAGGTTGTAGTTTCACTCATACCAGTTTTTTATGTTTATTTTTACTTTTCAAATGTTTTGGTGACTTGCACACCCACATCCCACATGACATATATACTGTAAGAGGTTTTAGCACGTTTATAGAATCTTTCACCAAGTTTATTGTTGGACTCTGGTGCACACACACTTTTTTTATTTTTATTTTGAGATTTCACCTCTTTATATATATTTTTTGTGAACAGCGCCATTCCCCTATTAGAACATTTTTTACCACGTGGACTTCACCTTGGTGTTTTCCTCTGTTTGGGGGGCTGCAGTTCCTGCTGGTATTGGTCCTAAGCGCGGAATATTAGAATTTCACAATTCCAGTCTCTGTGTTTTTCTCAACAAAGGCTTGTTTTAACCACTAGCCGACCAGTCGCCATCATTATGCTGCGGCTGGTTGGCTCTCCTGGGAAAATCCCTGTAGCTATACATCGGCCCTTTAAATATCCTTTGCAGGAGCGTGCGCACCGCCGGAGGTGCTCGCACCCACCGCATGACGTAGGAGCTGATGCGATGTCTCCCGAGCACCCGCGTTTAAAAAAAAAAAAATCGGGATATCTATTATAGCAAAAAGTTAAAAATGTGTTGTTTTTTTTTTCAAAATTGTTGCTCTTTTTTTAAAGCGCAAAAAATAAAAACCGCAGAGGTGATCAAATACCACCAAAAGAAAGCTCTATTTGTAGTGAAAAAAAGGACGTCGATTTTGTTTGGGTATAGCGTCGCACAACCGCAATTCTCAGTTAAAGCTATGCAGTGCTGTATCGCAAAAACCGGGGCTGAAGTGGTTAACCATTGCTCCCAGTTGTCCCTCTTTGTTCCTCTTTGGATACCAAATCCCTCAAAAGCCTCTCTATCCTCCCCATTTGTCCTTTTTTTGTTCTTATTTATAAGTGTCTATAAAAGTACATAATTTAATTACTAAAATGTTATACAACACTAAATCTCTCATCCATCTTCTTTGTCATTGCTATTATTAGTTTTAAAACTATTATAAAGTAAAAGTCGTGGTGAAAATTTTTCACTTGTGGGTTGAACCAATCATTTTTGGTTCACTAAATCTTCATAGTCCTCATAAAGGGGTCATGTCTTATGCCTACATACTGTCTGCTAAAAAGGTGTCCCTCATTCTCTGTCCAAGTTTGGAGGTACAGTATGATGTAACTTAAAGATCAAACTTGTATCAGTCTATAACTTCCAGTAGGAGGCAGCATTGTAGGAAACTTGTGCACCACTCAGTATTAACTATGGCACAAGTACGCACATCCAGTAACAGATATTATTGGCAAGTATACCAGTATTATAAATATCTCAATCCGGTACAAATTCAGTAAAGAATGGCTATGCAAGATTTATGTAATTTAAATTTGATAATGTTTTTATTAAATTATATTAACAGGCTACCCTAAAACATGTATCCCTGTTTGGCTCCTTGCTAATGGGAACTGTATAATACAGCATATATTCAGAACGTCTGGTGCTGTGTATGCATATGTAAGCCCTAAAGCCCAACTCTGGAAAAACTGAAAATTCTCTCCACTATCAGAGTTAAGTGCTCGTAGACCAGATTTACTTACCTGATCCTCTGCTCCTCTGAGCTGATGGACCAGTCCCTGCAGTGTCTTCTCCCCCATGCTGAAGTAGTCTAAGGTTCTGATGCCATCAAGGCTTATGCAGCCCTGCATTTGGCGTGATGACTACAAAAGACTGTCCACCGCCAGAGCATATGGAACACTGCATGTTCGAGGAACATAGAATGGATTAAGTAAATGTGTTTTAAGGCTTCATTCACATTAGCGCATCTCCAAAGTCTCACAATTTCCAGTGTGACTTTGACGTGATTTTTGGTGCATTTTTCATCCGACTTTACATTCTCTGGATGAAAGTCACATCAAAGGTCGGACCAAAGTAGTGCAGGCACCATTTTAACGTTTCTGCAACTTTAAGTCGCACTGATTTGAACAGGTGCCATTGAAAAGAATGGTGTGCAATGTGTCATGTGACTTTGATGTCCAAAGTCGCATGACAAATCGCACATGTGTGAATGGAGCTTTACTCTCCCTAGAAAAAAACGAGCACAGTTTATACAATAAACAATCATTGCAGTTCAGAGTTCCTGCAGTTAAATAAATTCCATAGCCCCAGGGCCATGGATCTTTTTTTTTTTTCTGGGAGAGGGTCAAACCTTAGGCACCCAGAGGGGATTTAAGGAGGTGGGGGTTCCTGTGGTGAATTGTGCTAACAGTGGCGGAAGCATAAAAACTTGGGCTTATTCACTGTGTATATAGTAACATATGGCACAGTCCTTGTACCTACAAAATATGCTTTAACTGCTATCCCATAAGTGAGAGTCTTAGCAGACACATACAAACCTAAACACAGGTAAACTGTGCGCAGGAAAGCACACAGCTTACCGTCAGGAAGAAATTCATTAACATAGTCTGACTAATGGTCAACCAACAAATGTTGTACAATATAGCATAAAGAGTGCAGGGGTTAGAAGTATGTGCACAGAGTGCAGTATCAGGAGTGTGCCATATGCAACCTATAATACAGAGTGCAGTGGCCAAGAGTGTGTCCTATGCAGCCTAGCCTAGCATATAGAGTGCACTGATCAGGAGTATGTCTTATGCCGCGTACACACAGTCAAACTTTTTGACAACAAAGGTCCGACGGTCGTTACGACGGACTTTCTAACGACCGGACTTGCCTACACATGATCACACCAAAGTCCAACGGATTCGTACGTGATGATGTGCGACTGGACTAAAATAGGGAAGTTGATAGCCAGTAGCTAATAGCTGCCCTAGCGTCGGTTTTTGTCCGTCGGACTAGCATACAGACGAGCGGATTTTTTGACCGGACTCGAGTCCGTCGGAAAGATTTGTAGCATGTTCCAAATCTAAAGTCCGTCAGATTTTCGACCGAAAAAGTCCGCTGCAGGTGCAATGAAGCCCACACATGGTCGAATTGTCCGTCGGACCAGTCCGGACGAAAAGTCCGCCCATGTGTACGCGGCTTTATACAGCCTAGCATACAGAGTGCAGTGGCCAGGAGTGTCATATAAAGCCTAGGATACAGAGTGCAGCGATCAGGAGTATGTTATATACAACATAGGGTACAGATTGCAGTGGTCAGGAGTATGTCATATACAGCTAGTGTACAGAGTGCAATGGTTAGTAACCTATTGGAACCATCCATACAGGAGTGATTGGTATGGCGTGATCATTTAGCAGGAAAAAAGGTATGCAGAAAACATATATTTATCATTCTACAAAATGCATTGTTATAGTACTCTATGCCGGAATTGGTTTTTAATTTACCGTGAATTGTTTAGTCTTACTTATAAACCTGTAGTTGTGCTAAAAGACACGTGCAGTAACTCCTGGAAACAGCAGAATGCTGCAGAAGACTACAGGGGGTATCATGTAGATTGAAGCAGCCAATCAGAGCCTCCACTACAGTGAGCAGTCAGAGCTTACAGCAATAGGCAATGCAGAAAGGTGTTGTAGATTTTAGAGCCAACAGTACGTCACTGACACCAGCCGAATACCATGCCCCCTGTCCAGGTGTAACCAGCTGATCCCAGCAATTGTAGTTGTGTGGTCACTGATTTTAGAGGTTTTTAGCTGAGTATTATATACCAAAGGAACATTCTATGCTTGCCTTGTTTCCAAGTCCTCCAATCACATATTATTTTAAACTTTGCAGTTCAGTATTTAAAACGAATCCTCCAGGACTGCCTATGTTTTCAGACTGGAATATTGAGTGGTATGACTAAAATTGTTCCTATGGAATGAAAGTCTTCCCCATATCAAGTAGATGTAGTTCCCACTCTCACATGCCATTGAACATCCTATGCTTGGTCAAGTATGAACTGTAATATCCATTAATCCAGCACAGCTTGTTCTCGGTGCTAAAGGTGGAAATATATACTTGTATCTCATACCCCTTCCCTTGATATATATAGCCTGCAGTTGTCAAGAGCACACTCTTCTTGAATTATCACTTTTTAATAGCAGAAATGCAAAACTCTTCTATGCAATTTCATATTTATTTAGCCTGTGACTTGTAGATGAACGTGGAACAGGATTGAAATGTACAGTAACATTCGACATTTGACCAGAATGGTTTGCAGCTTTAGGGGAACCTTATTGTGCTGTGTTGAAGCCAACAGTAAATGCATTTTTTATTAACGTACATAAGTCTTTCAAATCTCACATGTTGATAGAGCAACTCTTCCTTTTTCTTTTTTCATTGCAGGTAAATAATGGATTCCAAACAAAAGCAACGTGCCGTCATTGAGTTTGTGATGGAGGGGCGCAGAAGGCTACACAATATTTACCAATTTGACACCATTTGCAAGGACATAATGCAGAAGATGAAGAGGTTTAAAGAGGGGGACAAACCACGCATTTAAAAAACCATCAACTGCGATCACTGACACAAAATGTCAACGAGTGGCACTTAATGATGGCACGTTGTTTCTTCTTGGAACCCATTATTTACCTACCACAAAAAAAGAGTTACTATAGAGTAATGCCGCGTACACACGGTCGGACTTTTCGGCTACAAAAGTCCAACAGCCCGTCCGACAGACTTTCGACGGACTTTTGGCCGACTTGCGGCAGACTTTTTAACAAACGGACTTGCCTACATACGATCACACAAAAGTCCGACGGATTCGTACGTGATGACGTACACCGGACTAAAATAAGGAAGTTGATAGCCAGTAGCCAATAGCTGCCCTAGCGTGGGTTTTTGTCCGTCGGACTAGCATACAGACGAGCAGATTTCTGGGTCCGGCGTAGTTACGACGTAAAGATTTGAAGCATGTTTCAAATCTAAAGTCCGTCAGATTTGCGGCTGAAAAAGTCAGCTGAAAGTCCGGGGAAGCCCACACACGATCGGATTGTCAGCCAGCTTTGGTCTGTCGGCGTCCGTCGGACTTTTGTAGACTAAAGTCCGACCATGTGTACACGGCATTAGAGTTACTCTACCAATGTAAAATTTGAACGACCTATGCAAGTCAATAAAAAAGTTATGTCTACTTTGGCATTACCTTCAGTACAACCCTCGTGCATACAGTATGTGAGAGATGTTTTACCTGCTAAAGATTTCATCTTTCTGTCCATCCAGTCGTGGGATTTACACTGCTTTGCCAAATAACACACACTTGTCTGCCCCGATTTCAGCTTTAAAATGATATTAAAGGCAATTTAATTAAATAAATAAACTAACATGTTATACTTACCTAATCTGTGCAGTGGTTTTACACAGAGCAGCCCTCACCAGCTTGCTCTGGGGCACCTAAACAGGCTTGTTCCCGAGCCACTGCTCTGGGTGTCCATTCACACACAGAGCTGCGGCTTGGCTGCACCCCCCCTCTCTCTCCTCATTGGCTCACTGGATGTGCTATCTTAGCCAATAAGGAGGGAAAGTCCCCAGAGAGCTGAGGTTCTTGTGCAGATTGCTGGATTGTGATGGGGCTCGGGTAAGTATTGGGAGGGCTGCTTCCCAGTGGTTTTTACCTTTGTACCTTTGTGTATAGAATGCTTAAAGATAAAAAAAAACCTTGAACCTTTAGAACCATTTAAATTATTCAAAGCCTGTGTTTACATTGAACCTATAATTTTGCCAATTTTTTGGTACAACCTTCACCTCACTGTATGGAGCATACAGACCATGGTTACTGTCCCTGTTCTCATTTTTTGGCTACTAGTTTACCCAAGAATAGGTAGGACACATGGTGCTTCCCTGCCCCCCCACCTCCACTCCTCACAATGCATTGCTCTGGGCCTAAGGGTACATTTGCCGGCTATGGGCACGATGTAATGGAGCCGAAGGAGCTTGCATAACCCTGCTGGACTTGCTGAACCAGTTGTACCATAGAAATCTCAGGTGGTCTGTCGACCAGTTGGAGCAGCAAGAAAGGCATATACATGTCCCGTATGTTCTATACAGTGACCTGTAACTTTAACTGGTATGGACGAAAGGTTCACTCAAGGTCCAATTAAAATCATTATTTGGCGTTAAAAATGTAATCCAGAAATCATGCCTCTTTGCTGAAGTCACAGAGTCAACTTAATTTACCATAATTTAAATTTTATGTAATTTTCCAATGGTAGGTTGCAGCAGAATCATTTAGCCCTGTTTCACACTTGTGCGGTGCGAATTGAAGCTCAGGTTTCACTGGGGAGATAACAATCTCCTGTTCAACGGATTCATTGCGTTTTTGCTCAGGATTAGAGAGCAGGGAGAGGGGGAGGTGTAGTGAGGAGAAAGAGAAAATCCTTGTTCAGAACGCAATGCATCTGCGAATCAGATGCGTTCCCATAGGAGATAATAGGCTTGTAGTTCGCACCGCAATGCCCAAAAAACGCACACGTTTTTTGTGCAATGCGCAGTGCGAATGCAACGCACATATGTGAACCAGATGCATTCATATGAATGTATTTTAAAATGTCCTGCGAATTAGATGCGGTGTAAGCCGCATCTAATTCGCATAGGTGTGAACCCGGGCTTAGAGCTTTGAAAGGGTGCCTCTTGCTAATCACTCTGCAACATACTGTCCTCTCTCACAGCTACATCTGTCTGCAAGTATTGATTCATGTATACTCTAGTGAGAAGATCAGTGGCTTGATTAAATGTTTTCCCTGAATGATGAAGGCTGTGGAAAGTGGGAAAGTCTCTGGGCATGCATTACTAAACTACCTGCAAAGAAATTCATATTGGGAGAGTTGGTAATCCTTGGCTGGCAGGACCTGGATGAGGTGTTCCCAGAACACAGTTTCCACTAAGTAGAGAGTATAATTAAAATATAAACCCCAAAACATAATTTAAACCCAATAACAACAATGTAATATATTGCATCTTACCAGTCCTTAAATGTAGTGGCTGCCTTAGTTTTCTTTTCTTATTTCAGGCTTTTTTCCCCTTTATTTGTACCTGATAATTCTGTGAATAACAAGCTTCTTTTCCCCATGTGGCTATGCTCTCTCACTCCACTGTATCTGTGGAGGGAACCATGATTGTCATTAGGCTGCTCTCCTGATTTGGGCTACAAAATCCCTCTTCCACTCCTCATCTACATATCAGTCAACCTTTGGAGTGGTTTTGATTCGGATTTCGGTCCATGGCTCCCCAAAACCCACAAATTCTGGGAACCTAGGACCTGGGTACAGATTTCGGGCCCCTGTGTTTTGTTGGAGTATGACATCAGCAGCCCAAACCAGCTTCAACCCCCTCCTTAGACTGAGACTCAACAGAAGAATATAATCAGTTTAGACAACCTGATGCTGAAATCTCCTGCTGCTTTTTTGTAAATATGTTTATTAAGGTGTCTTTCTCTCATTGTATAATTCCCTATTGTGTGCCTCCTAGGTGTGCATTCCCATTGATAATTGTGCCACCTCTTGTTTCTGTCGGTCTGCTAATCCTCTTGGAAATGTGATTAGTATTATGTCCAATTGACCTCGTTACCGAACCATTGTGGGATGTTTATGTGTTTATGTTTATTGTCTGGTATATATTTTGTGTGAATTTACAATAAGGGGGGGTTCCAGTTTGCACCCAAGCTGGTGTCGTCTAGTTCTTGGGTGCAATTCTCAGCTATAATTCCTGGTTCCAGAGTGGAGGAAGCTTTATCTTGGCAGAGGAACCCAGGCAGGGTGCCAGGCATCCGTCACACTCATGTAATGCACGTGTGCAGCGGTAAAGATGGTGGGCGTTAATGCCTCCATGCGGTGCACAAATGCATCCATGGGTGTCAGATCTTTCTGTGCCCACTGCACACTCCCAGCACAGTGACTGAGCTGTCAAAGATGGCTCTACGTCAGCATTACTGATTCGGAGTTGGTGGGACTGGCTATCTATCATGTGACCACTGTGACAGCAAATTACAGGAGTCACATGATCAGCCGATCCTTCCTGCCCCCTTGGGTGTATAGACCCTATTACAGGGATGCCGAGGTTGGGTGGGAAGCAGGGTAAAGCAGGGGTGTCAAACTCTATTTCATTGCAGGCCACATCAGCAGTATCGTTTGCCCTCAAAAGGGACATTTGGAGTTGGAGTGCAGGGTACAGGGATGTGCTATGTGCAGGGTACAGGGATGTGCTATGTACAGAGTGCAGGGTACAGGGGTGCGCTATTTACAGAGTGTGGGTTACAGGGGTGCACTATGTACAGAGTGTAGAGTTCAGGGGTGCACCGTGTACAGAGTGCAGTTCCAGGGGTGCCGTAAGCACAGAGTGTAGGTTTCAAGGGTGCCACATGCGCAGAGTACAGAGTTCAGGGGTGCACTATGTACAGAATGCAGGGTTCAGGAGTGTGTCACGTACAGAGTGCCAAGTTAATGAGTACACTACATACAGAATACAGAGTTCGGGGTGCGCTGTGTACAGAGTGCAGGATTTAGGGGTGCACTATGCACAGTGTGCAACCGCAACTACCCTGCCAGGTTCTGGCTGCAAAACTGGGTGCGAGAGCCACATGACAAGGTCCATGAGCCTTTTGTTTGACATATGTGCTTTAAAGGGATTACAGCATACACTTTTATTTTATAGTATCGTCATTGTAATAGAAATATAAACAGTAGTTATATTTGGCAATCCAATGCAAGCTTACTTGAAAAATCTCCTTTCATATTGTGAATGCTGCCTGTCTGTTGGCATCGCTTTCCACAACTTCCTGGATTCCTTGCATGCTTTGCAGCTTTTCCTTTGCTGTTTACTTTTGATTTCTAAGGACTATATGCCTTGTGGTACCTTGCTGCCTGAAAGTAGTGACTCCTGTACTACTGGCTCTGCCTCCTGAAACTCATCTCGGCACCTCTGTAGGCAGTAGGCAGGCTCTGTAACTATAACACAGCAGTGACTACTCACAGGGCATAGTGAATATGTATCACAGAAAACAAGTAAGAAAATCTGTGGGGATTCATCGCAAAGTAAGTTTACAAACTTCATGCTAGAAATACTTGAAATGCTATGTTGAAAGAAATTTACTAGTTTAACATATTGACCATAGATACGATTTAACAAATTCTGTGAGTCCTGTGGTGAGATCTTGGCGTTCCATGGATTTATAAAACACACATCCCATAGGAACATATGCAGAGCTCCGAGAGTTGCCCCTTGGATTAATCATGCGTCATCTCCTCTCATGCTAGTTGGTGAATATACTGTATACAGGTTATAAAAAATGTCATTGCTTGTTGAGACATTCATCAGATTACATATGGTGACAAATTATATAACCACTTGACGACCGCTCACTGTATATGTACGTCATTTTTTTAAAGATGGATATCTCGGTAACGGCAGCAGCTGCTGCCACAACCGAGGTATCCATCTTTAGGGCCGGCGATTCTGTACACGAGCCGCGAGATCACCGTTATCGGCGGCGGGAGAGGTGTCACCCCCCCTCCCGCCGCTCTCCCGCACCCTCCGCCGCTTACCGGAGGCGGCGGAGGAGATCGGGACCTGTCACTGCTGAGGTACTGAGACGAGTGAGGCCAAGATGGCCCCCACCCGTCTCTATACCATGTGACGGCCGGAGCGACGTCATTACGACGGCTCCGCCCACTTCTCTTAAAGGCACAATTTTTTTTGTGTCATTTTTTTAAACGACTTTTTTTTTTTTTTTTTTGCATTTTAGTGTAAATATGAGATCTGAGGACTTTTTGACCCCAGATCTCATATTTAAGAGGACCTGTCATGTTTTTTTCTATTACAAGGGATGTTTACATTCCTTGTAATAGGAATAAAAGTGATCCAAATTTTTTTTTTTTTTAAAAACAGTGAAAAAATAAATAAAGTAAAATAAATAATAAAAAAAAAAAAAAAATTTTTTTAAAGCGCCCTGTCCCGAAGAGCTTGCGCGCAGAAGCGAACGCATACGTGAGTAGCGCCCGCATATGAAAACGGTGGTCAAACCACACATGTGAGGTATCGCTGCGACCGGTAGAGCAAGAGCAATAATTCTAGCCCTAGACCTCCTCTGTAACGCAAAACATGCAACCTGTAGAATTTTTTAAACGTCGCCTATGGAGATTTTTAAGGGTAAAAGTTTGACGTTATTCCACGAGCGGGCGCAATTTTGAAGCGTGACATGTTGGGTATCAATTTACTTGGCGTAACATTATATTTCACAATGTAAAAAAAAATTGGGCTAACTTTACTGTTGTCTTATTTTTTTATTCAAAAAAGTGATTTTTTTCCAAAAAAAGTGCGCTTATAAGACCGCTGCGCAAATACGGTGCAAAAAAAAGTATTGCAATGACCGCCATTTTATTCTCTAGGGTGTTAGAAAAAAAAAACATATATAATGTTTGGGGGTTCTAAGTAATTTTCTAGCAAAAAAAACTGTTTTAAACATGTAAACACCTAAAATCCAAAACGAGGCTGGTCCTTAAGTGGATAAAGCATCAGAGGGCAATATAGAGCAGACCATAGTGAGATTAGAGTACACAGAGAATGGACACAGGCTGGTACAGAGAGAGAGAGAGAGCTGCCACAGATGGGACCACTGAGAGTAGTCACTGTCACAGTTCTGTTGCTGCCAGTGGAGGGAGCTCTAAGAGAGATTTATGTGGAAAGCGGTAATGGAACAACTACACAGAAGATAGCACCAGGCAGGGTCGATTTGGCAAAATTAGGCTCAATTTCAGAATACTGCAGAACCGTTTTGAAAGTATAATTTATGCCAAAGCATTCTTACCCTACGTTCATACCTTTTTTAGTGCCTGTTGCACTTTGCAGAAATGCACTACAGTCCATTTAACATGGTTACCTATGGATGCAGTTCACATCTGCGTGTTTTGCGGCACTGCGTTTTTTTGGAAAGGGTCAGGGACTTTTTTTCCGCAGCAGATTGCGTTTTGCATGTAATAGACTTTAATGGAGTCGCACCAAAACCGCAAGTGTTGTGTTTTTAATGCATTTTGTGTTATGCATTTTTTGTTTTTTTCTCTTTATTGGGAGAAAAAATAATAGGCTTCAATGGTGTCACACCAAAAACGCAAGTGTTGTGTTTTTAATGCATTTTGCGTTATGCATTTTTTTTGTTTTTTTCTCTTTAACACACTAAGAATAGCTGGTTGCTATAGATCGGGCCGGGAAGCCGGCTGCTGCGTTCTATAACAACCAATGAGTCATCAGCTGTCAGTGGAGTTCCCGCTGACAGCTGAATATAAAAAAAGAATTGCTGGGAAATAATTGTGTGGGATGACCTCCCAAATCCAAACCAGACCCTTATCCGAGCATGCAGCTCGGAAGGTCAGGAAAGGGAGGGGACGAGCGAGCGCCCCCCTACCCTTCTGAACCATACCAGGTCGAATGCCCTCAACATGGGGGGGTGCTTTTGGGGCAGGGGGGCCTCCCCACCCCAAAGCACCTTGTCCCCCATGTTAATGGGGACAAGGGCCTCTTCCCCACAACCCTGGGCTGTGGCTGTGGGGGTCTATGGGCGGGGGGCTTATCGGAATATGGAAGCCCCCTTTAACAAGAGGGCCCCCAGATCACGCCCCCCCTATGTGAATGAGTATGGGGTACATTGTACCCCATACTCATTCACCCAAAAAAGTGTCAATAAGAAAAAAAAAGTTTTTGAGAATTCCTTTATTAAAAATAAAAAAATAATGTCCCCAATGTAGATCCATTGTCAATCACACAAACCGCCACACCACCGGACTGGAAAAAAAAAAAAAATGCTCTGCATTTGTCATAGACTAACTACCGACTGCCTGCTCCTCCATCTGACAGTTATTAAATAGGTAGGGGGTGGGCCACCAGCTGACCCTGCCCCTTTATGACATCACTGACCCAGCGTGCATCGGCATGCTTTTTTGGGTTCGGCAGTGCAGCAGGCGGTGTGATTGATGATGGACCTACATTGGGGGCATTTTTTTTTAATAAAGGAATTGTCAAACTGTGTGTGTGTGTGTGTGTGTATATTTTTTTTTTACACTTTTTTTGGTGTGGAGTCCCCTCCAAATCCATACCAACCCTGAAGGGTCTTCTAGTCCTTTCCTCTCCAGCCATACTGTCACTTGCCTGCCCCTTTTTATTCAGCATCATGTTTGGGTGTTACCAAAAGGCAATCTGCTTGTATATGCAGTCTACTTGGGTTGCACCCATCAAGGCATTTTGATAGGTGCATAATTGCTCCTATGAGCAAGACCACTGCATGTATCATTACTGAGGGCTCTTAAGAAGAGTACTGAGGCAGAGTGCTGTGATGTTTTTAGGTAGCTCCTGTACAGCTCCTGTCTGCCCCTCCCACTAGACATAATCTGACTGCATTGCATAGAGAAGCACAGAGAGCCAGTGATGACTCCACTAAATCTAAAATGTTTATATTTTTATTTCAGGTTCTTATATAGCGCCATCAATTTACACAGTGCTTTACATATATATTATACATTCACATCAGTCCCTGCCCTCAAAGAGCTTACAATCTAAAGTCCCCAACTCACATGCATACATACGCATACTAGAGCCAATATAGACAGAAGCCAATTAAACTTCCAGCATGTCTTTGGAGTGTGGGAGGAAACCAGAGTGCCTAGAGTAAACCCACGCAGGCACAGGGAGGTCATGCAAACTCCAGGCAGGTAGTGTCATGGTTGGGATTTGAACAAACGGCCCTAGTGCTGCCAGGTGGAATGTAATAAAAACGGAAAGTTATTATTTAAAAATGTCTTTAGTATGAAGATGAGAGGGGAAAGGAGAAACCAGGGGAGGAAAAATCTAAGATTACAAATACAAATATAATAAATATATAAAGAAATAAATATATATAAAGATTAAAAAACATAATACATATAAGATTAAGCGTCAGTTTAAATGATTTTAACCCAGAAGCAAATTAAAGCCACTTTCACACTGAGGCGTTTTACCGGCGTTTTTGCGCTAAAAATAGCGACTGAAAAGCTCCTATAAACTGCCTCTTTTGCGGCCCCAGTATGAAAGCCCGAGTGCTTTCATACTGGGGAGGTGTGCTTGCAGCATCTTTGAGACACCACTCCTAAACCGCCCCTGCCATTGAAATCAATGGGCACTGCTGCCTAAGCGCCTGCAAAGCGATTCGGCAGCGGCGCTTTTAACCCTTTTTTCGGCCGCTAGCAGGGGTTAAAAGTGCCCCGTTGTGGCCTAAAACATAGCCAGCGCCTCAGTGTGAAAGGGCCCTTAAGGTGACACTAAGCTCTGGTTTAAAACACGAAAACTCTATTCAAGTATATATTCTTAATTCAGAAGAGTACCTTCTGTTGATCTCACCCTCCTCTAAAACTCCAAATTATATTATTTTTTTTGGTGCTGTGATTCAACTTCCTGTTAGAAGGTGGCTACATTCCTGCTCCATTTTCCCACTGTAAGGAGGAATGTAGCCACCCTATCTTGCTGGTTCCCGATATGGACTAGTGACTATGTAATATGGGATTTGTAGTGTTCATAGAGCAGCATGGCCACAACTAATGTGCACTGTTCGTTACAAACAGAAGTAACGGGCGAAAAGGAAAGGTTCGGGAGCTCACTGAGGACAATACAGGGAGGCAGAAAAACACAGTAGGAAATAATTTCATGAAAAATAGATTACAGGGTAGTGGATGTGTATGGATTATTTTTGGGGAAAATAAATGCATTGTTTAGTGTCACTTTTAAAAATAAAAGAAAATTTCACTTTTGCAAAAAAATAAAACTGATGTTACCAATGTTATTACACAAGCTTTTTTTTGTAATTTTAACTTGTTGCAGGCCACATAACCCAAATGTGTGGCGGCGGCGGCCAAAAGGGGGGGTTAGTGGGCACATGCCGCATGTGTGCTGAGACTGCACTTACTGTATACTTGCAGCACATAAACCAAACTGTCAAAGACCGGTAGCTGACTGGACTGGTTCCTGATCATGTGACCACTGTCACAGCCAACCGCTATGATCGCTGATCCTCCCCTGTCCCCCAATAGGTGTTCAGAACTTTTTAAAGGGACGCTGGGGTGAGTGGGAAGGGGTTAATGTAATTCAAGAAGCAATGTTTACATCTATACTAGAGTTGCCACCTGTCTGGTTTTGAACTGGATAGTCTGGTTTTTAAAACTACTTCCTTGATCTCATGTTGTCAACTCCGCTGTCTGGTTTTAGGGCAGGCTGTGGGCGCTGGATTTTTTAGTCTAATATTCTCTTGCCTTGTGCATGCAGTCTGCCCCCTTCAGTTCAGTCATGTCATGTAATGTAATGTTCAGGCTAAGTAGCTGTTGCAGCTCACTCACTCGTTGGGTCTTTGTGCACTATGCATATGGTTGGATTCTGCATTGTTTAGTTGGCTAACATACATTCCCCCATGTGTCCTCTGGTATCCCAGTTGTTAACAGAAAGTGACAGTAAGTGACAGCTGATTCTGACTAATTTATTTTCATAGGTCATTTGAGGTTGTGATAACATGTTACGGTTCTTATCCATTTCACATACATACAGGTAGGCTAATTGCCTAACAACAACTGTGCTCGTTTTTTCATTGCACTCTACCCCTTTCTTCACAATGAGATGTTTTACAGTGCATCCGGAAAGTATTCACAGCACTTCACTTTTTCCACATTTTGTTATGTTACAGCCTTATTCCAAAATGGATTAAATTCATTATTTTCCTCAAAACTCTAGAATGTGAAAGAAGTTTGTTTGAAGTCTTTACAGATTTATTAAAAATAAAAAAATCACATGTGCAGTACATAAGTATTCACAGCCTTTGCTCAATACTTTGTTGAAGTACCTTTGGCACCAATTACAGCCTCAAGTCTTTTTGAGTATGATGCTACAGGCTTGGCACACCCATTTTTGGACAGTTTCTCCCATTCTTCTTTGCAGGACCTCTGAAGCTAGAACAGGTTGGATGGGGAGCGTCAGTGCACAGCCATTTTCAGATCTTCAGGCAGGCTTTCATGTGCCTTTTACTGGGGAGTGGCTTCTGTCTGGCCACTTTACCATACAGGCCTGATTGGTGGAGTGCTGCAGTGATGGTTGTTCTTCTGGAAGGTTCTCCTCTCTCCACAGAGAAATGCTGGAGCTCTGTTAGAGTGGCCATCAGGTTCTTGGTCACCTCCCTGACTAAGGCTCTTTTCCTCTGATCGCTCAGTTTGGCCGGGTGGGCCACTTTAGGAAGAGTCCTGGTGGTTCCAAACTACTTTATTTACAAATGATGGAGGCCACTGTTCTCATTGGGACCTTCAATGCTGCAGACATTTTTCTGTACCCTTCCCCAGATCTGTGCCTCAATACAATCCTGTCTTGGAGTTCTACAGACAATTCCTTGGACTTCATGGCTTGGTTTATAGACAGGTGTGTGCCTTTCCAAATCATGTCCAATCAACTGAATTTACCACAGGTGGACTCCAATCAAGTGTAGAAACATCTCAAGGATGATCAGTGGAAACAGGATGTACCTGAGCTCAATTTTGAGTGTCATGGCAAAGGCTGTGAATACTTATGTACATGTGATTTTTTTTTTTTTTTTTTAATAAATTTGCAAAGTTTTCAAACAAACTTCTTTCACATTGTCATTATGGGGTATTGTTTGTAGAATTTTAAGTAAATAATGAATGTAAACCCTTTTGGAATAAGGCTGTAACATAACAAAATGTGGGAAAAGTGAAGCACTGTGAATACTTTCCGGGTGCACTGTAAAGTCAGGGAAAAATGCAAAAACAAAATATGCAGTACATCCTCTGCAATACATGCGCATTTCCCTTGAAATATCCTGCACGTACAAACCAATGTATGTTGATCTCACAGAAATGCACTCAGCTTCTAAGTCACGTTTTGGCCCGATAAAATACAACATTTTCGTGATCGAATGGTGTCAGCCCTCCCAGTGATCTTTCGCTAAACTACTCTTCCACTCTCACACTGTTGTCCCAAGATAAGAACTAGGAAGCATAATACAGGACAGTTCATAATTTTTGACATTATTAATTTTTTTGTTTATCAAAGAAATATAGCGGTTGTATGCCTTGGAAGAAAAAAAACTGTAAGGCAAAGGCATAATGAGCTAGTATGCACCGCATACTAGCTGACTACAAAATACTTACCTTAGAACGAAGCGCCTGCACAGCCGAGGGAGCTAACGTGTTCCCTCTGCAATTTTTCTGGCTATTCACAGAGCTGGAGCCGCAATGACGTCACTACTGTGCATGCACGCGGGAATTTCCGTTCCGGTGTTCTGTCGAATAGTGCCCTCCGTTGAACAGTGCCCACACATCACCATGGCACATGTGCACATCGTAGGAGGCATTTTTCGACGGGAGACCGTATTTGATGGCCACAATTGAAAGCTATGCAAACAGCAGAGGGACGCTGTATTTGTCAGATTGTGGCTCGCTGTTGCGGGGCAGGTTTACAGTGTGCTCAAGGGCGGGTTTTGTCTGTTGCAGGGTGGGTTTGCTGTGTTGAACGGTGGGGCTTTGCCTGTGTCTAAGGGCGGGTTGCAACACAGACAGGGCCCGTCCTGCAACAGCGAGGAACAATCTGACAAATACGGTCTCCCTCTGCTGTTTGCATAGCTTTCATGTCTGCCCGTCAAATGCTATCTCCCGTCGAAAAATGCCTCCTACGATGTGCGCATGCGCTATGGTGACGTCACATCAGCTGATTGGGAAATCAGCTGGAGTGTCCTTCCGTACTGCTCATGCATGGGCACTTTTCAACGGGGGGCACTATTTGATAGAACACTGGCAAGGAGCGCTGACGTCAGCGTCTGCATGCAAGGTGAATATCTCCTAAACTGTGCAGGTTTAGGAGATATTCATTTTACCTACAGGTAAGCCTTATTATAGGCCTACCTGTAGGTAAAAATGTGCAAGCGGGCTATACAAGTGAACAGCCTCAGATGATACACAGGGATGAAACAAATCTCCCTACATAAGTTTTACATGTATTTCTGCTGTCTTCAGCTTTATATATTCTTTAGAAAGTCCACATCGTGTTAGATTTTACCTTCTGGTTAGCACTGCAGTGAAACCTGGGCATACAGCCAAGACAGCTGATTGGAGGAAAGGTACACACCCCCTCTCCTCATTGGTAGAGACTTTCAGCTCTGTTTGTTGAATCATTCAAGGCTCTGGTAATCTATTTATAGCATCCTTCTCAACACAAAACTCAGGCTGCTTTTATCACATGTGTTGGAGAACTTGTCAGGAGTTATCAGGCTGATAACAGAAGAACATAGCAGGACATAGTGCTTTGAAGAGAGATAAGAAAACGCTGCAGATATATGTGCCCAGCTCAAATTTCATGAATCGGGTTTACATCCACTTTAAACCGGAGTTCCACCCAAAAGTGGAACTTCCGCTCATTTGTCTCCCCCCTCCCGTGCCTCATTTGCCACCTTGAGGAGGGGAGTGGGAACAGATACCTGTCTTTGACAGGTGCCCTTTACCCACTTCTGGGAGCCCGGGCCGCGGCTCATAACATCAGTGGCTCGGCCTCCTCCTTTCCCTGCCACCGGGCCAATAGGAGAGCGCATCGGTGCCCCGCGCATGCGCAGTATGGACCCAGCGTGAAGCCACAATGCTTCACTACTGGGTTCCCTTACCGGCAATGGCGTTGGCAGCATGCAACAGCTGATGGAAACATCAGCTGTGGTGCCGACGTCGCTGGACTCAAGGACAGGTAAGTGTCCTATTATTAAAAGTCAGCAGCTGCAGTATGTGTAGTTGCTGGCTTTTCATTTTTGCAGGGGTGGGCGGACCTCCTCTTTAAGGACCAGGCCTATCTAAATTACTATTATTATTTTTTTATTTTTTTTAACATAAAGATTTTATTGTAGGTTTTAAAGATCATACAGAGTACAGTAGAAAAATAGGATAAATTCCCATTTGCAGCATGTCATGCAGTTTTACATCAAACACATAAACACAGAGTACAGAGGAGAAGATAACAAAACAAAAACAAGATAAGAAATAACAAACAAAAAAAAACAACAATTTGGATTACAGATTATAAGGCACAATCACCGTGTAAACTTTGATGATTATAAATGCCACACTATTGAAGATGTCACCGGTTCTATTCTCCATAATGGTGAATTGCCTATCCAGAAATCTAGCAAGACCAACTGAAAATACCAGGTTCCTAGGAACGCATTGTACGCTAGTCGTTTAGTAGGTCTAGTATAGTCCGGAGATCAGGGTCGACTACTTCAATCAACCCCCTGCTCCATTACCGCCCTAAACTAGAGCTCAGAAAAGGAGAAAGGAGAGAGAGAAAGAAATAGAGAAGAAGATGTGTAAGAGAACAAGATAGAAAGAAAGGGCAAAGAAGGGAAAATATAAGCAAAGAGGTAAATATAACAGAATGGGGGGGGGCAGCATACACAAGATAACAGATAGCAAAACGGCTGAATCAGTGGGCACGTCCACCAAATGTGAAGGAAGTTACCTCTTTCCTTTGCGCATCTCCAACATTGATCAGGTACTGTCGGAAAAATCCTGTGAAGCAGTTCCGGAGTCTTATACCATCTAGTTTTGATTTTATACCCATTCTCCTGCGTATTCACATTCAGAAAACCTTTGTGAATAAACAAGTGAATGCGGTCCCAGCTAGCGTCCCCTATCTCTGTGTCCAACATGGATTCCCAGAATGCATGATCTGAGTGCAAAAGAGAATACGGTTCCCCCAAACATGGAGGCGTACAGCGCTGAGATCACATGACTCTGGGATGAGGAGCTCCAACACAGGTATTCGAATACCGTAGGAGCTTTCGTGTATCTTTTGTCTTCTCGCCGGATCATCTAGGAAGTGTTTTAATTGGATATAGGACCAGAAGGGGAAAGATTTATTGTTAGACAGCGTTGCTAAGGTCTTGCTGTTGAACAAACTTGTCTCTGTGGAAGAAGTGTTTTGCTTGCATCTCTGCTTATGGCCATTCTTGTGTCAGGTACATTTTGGCTAACCCCGGGGGCAAGTCTGGATTGCCTCTGGGGTAATCGAACACTCCGTGGCTGACAGCGCGTCTACTTTATAGACCCTGTCGAATTCATAAAGAGTTGCCCCAATGAGGGGATGTGTGTGTAGGTTAGGACTCGCAGGCTTTTTGGAGAACCAGGGGACTGAGCGAAGCTCAGTTCCCGAGATCCTTCATTCAAGATTCACCCAGTCCTTGCAACGGGTATGAATCCTCCAATCTACAACCCTAGTCATATGAGCAGCCCAATAATAGCACTGTAGATCCAGAAGGCCAATTCCACCTTTAGATTTTGGTAGTGCTAGTTTCGCCCACCCGACGCGTGCTGATTTAGTTCCCCAAAGGAAAGACCTACACATCCTCCTGTAGGCTGCAAAAAAGGCTGGCGGTAATCGGATCGGGATAGTCTGCATTTTGTACAGAAGGCAGGGAAGAACTGTCATCTTTAGAAAAGAGGCCCGTCCAAACCAAGAGAGGATGGGCACATCCCACTTTTTGTAGTAAGCCTTTCAGTTCTGATAAAGTTTTTATTATATAGTACATCTAGCTTGCCAGGGAGTTGGATACCCAGATAGGTGGTGGCATCTGCTTTCCATTTAAAAGGAAAATTCGTCTGGCACTGGTGTAGTAAGTTGGCCGGTAGAGAGACATTCAGTGCAAACGATTTTGAATAGTTGATTTTTAGATTAGAAATACGTTTAAATTGTTCAAGGACTGGCATAAGGTTAGGCAGGGACATCAGCGGAGCTGATGGAAAAATCAAGATGTCATCCACAAAGGCTGCAATCTTGTATGCCCTGTGATGGACCTCCAATACCCTTTATATTCGGGTTGGCCCGGATGCAACGTAAGAGGGGTTCTAATGCGAGGATATAGAGTAGGGGTGAAAGAGGACACCCTTGCTTAGTGCCATTATGGATTGGGAAGGTGTCCGATAAGTCGCCATTGACTTTGACTCTAGCTCTTGGATTCACATAAAGGGATCCAATGACGGTACACATATTGCTCCCCAATCCAACAGTATCTAGTACCACATCCATATAGTCACAGGCCACTCGATCAAACACCTTCTCCGCATCCATTGCCAGGAATAACCCTTCCCGCTGAGTAGAGGTGAGCCAAAGATGCAAGTTCAGGGCTTTAATGGTGTTGTCCCTGGCTTCCCTGCCAGGAACAAAGCCTACCTGGTCCATTCCTACCCAGGCTGGCACATAGTACGATAAGCAGGTCACCAGAATTTTAGAAAAAAGCTTTCCGTCCACATTCAGAAATGAAATTGGCCGGTAATTCGCCACATCAGTGGGATCTTTGTTTTCCTTAGGGATCACCGAAATGTAAGCCTCTAGTAGGGTTCCCGAGGGGCAAGGGGTAGAGAAGGGTGTGTTGAAAGCTTTAAGGAAACGTGAAGCTAGAAGGTCCGCGTAGCATTTATAATATTGTGCTGAGAAGCCATCCGGCCCCAGGCTTTTGCCAGGCTTTATGGTCTTTAGTGCTTCTTCCCATTCCTCAGAGGACAAAGGGGCTTCCAAAGTGGGCCGGTCGCTTTCAGATAAAGCGGTAGGGCTATACTTACTAAGAAAGTCCCGTAGCAATTCCGAGCGGGCCCTGTCTGCTATAGGACTATGGCTCGTCTCATTAGGATTACAAAGTTTGCTATAAAGGTGAAGGAATTGTTGTGCAATTTCCTCATTTTTGGAGTGGATTGTCCCAGACTGATCAATCACATGATGGGCTGTGGAGGCAAGGGTGCGTTTTTGCGTAAACTTAGCTAATAGCTTCCCTGGCTTGTTGCCCTGTTCATAAAACAGTTTTTGTGACAGTGCATGATGTCTTCGCGCCCTTTAAGAGTTCCTCTACCAACAGTGATTGCGTGTCCGCTAATTCTTTTGCAGCCGGGATAGCCCGGGAGCCTTTATGCTGAGCCTCTAGTTATTTTATCAGAAAGGGTCAGTATCAGAGCTTGATGTTCCTTTTTTTTCCTAGCTGCAATCACCAGAAGATGTCCCCGTATGACACACTTATGTGCCTCCCATTGAGTCATAGGTGACACATCTGGCGTGTCATTATGGCGTAAATAGTTGCTAAGGGCCTGTCTAATGGTCTCCGCATCCCCCGGCTTAGCTAGAATAGAAGCATCCAACCTCCACGTCTTAGTGGACCCCTCTCTCTGTGGGAATCGTAGGGTCGTTGTAATCGGGTGATGGTCAGAAAGCACCATGTTTTCCATGGTAGCATCAGAAAGGTAGGACAGGTCTGCCTTGTGTATAAAAAGATAGTCCAATCTCGAGTAGCGATTATGCGGTGCCAAGAAAAATGTGTAATCCTTCTCTCTAGGGTTAGGAGTGCGCCAGGTGTCATGTAATGTAAGGGAAGCCAGTTGAAGTTTCACCTGATGCAGAGATCCAGAGAAGGGAAATGAGGAGGTAGCCAGTAGATGTATCCAAAAGCGGGTCTACAGCCATGGTAAAGTCCCCTCCCAGGATCAAAAGGCCCGTCTGAAATGAAGCAAGTTTCAGAAAAGTGTCTTTCAGAAAGGTTACCCTTTTGGAATTGGGACAATATACATTTGCCAGAGTCACTGGTCTGTCTTTCCAGGTGCCTTTTAAGAAGAGAGATCTACCCTTGGGGTCCAGCATTTGATCAGTAAGGTGAAACAAAAACGACTTAGCCAGCAAGATGCAAACCCCCTTGGTTTTGGAGTCAGTACAGGTTGCATGGTAAACCTCAGGAAAGAGCCTATCAGCTAAGCGTGGAACTGAGCCTGCCTTAAAATTGGTTTCTTGCAGAAAGATAACTTGTGCTCTATGTCGATGAGTTTCCACCAAAACACTGCTATGCTTCTCCGGGACATTGAGGCTCTTAGCATTTCAGGAATATACTTTAAGGGACAGAGGAGCTGAAGAATGCACTGCAGAAGACATGATTGAACACTGTTAGTGCACGTGGATGATACTCATAAGTCGTAGACGGAGAGGGCTCAAAGGGGGAGGAGGAAGGTAGAGACAGTAGTCAGAGGGATAAAAGAAAGAGAGAGTTAGAATATATCTCTAGCCTATGTATGCATAACAGGTGATTCCAGTAGTGAACAGAAACCCCTACCCGTATGTGGTGAATACTCCTAATACAGGTAGGGAGTAATAGCTACCAGAGGTGGGTGCAGCCTGCTGGCCCACCTAGTCTGGAACACTAAGCGGTATGGGGATAGGGAAAAAACTATACCAGATAATTTCAAAGGGGAACCTGCCTCCTTGAGGTGGGGAAGAAGTCTAACAACAAGGTGAATCCATATGCCACCACCACCCAAAGACTTCTGAGCTGGAGCACATACAACATGGGACAAACCTCAGCCACAAGAACCAGAGAGTTCCAGATAGAGCTCACCTAGAATGAGCGACTACCAGCGCTCTCTGGAAGTCACCCCCCTTGCCGTATAACCAGGATCCAGGAGAAGGCAAAAGTGGTATGTGTCAATTAACTTTGGGGCCGGCCTAACCCATATTATTGGTATTGTGCTGCACACTGGGACCACCGCCCCCAGGACCCCATCCAATATGTATGGGCCCAGAGAGCAGAAGCCCCTGCGCCCAGCCTTGCTCTGTTGTGAGCACCCTGGACAGATATAGACCAAGGGACCACATCACATTAAGAAGGTAACAGATCCCTCCTGACTTAGTGTAGATATAATAAAAAACAGGTTAGAGGCCCTCGAATAGCACATTGTCACTTACTCCACATCTTGGAGCAGGTAGAGAGCCGTGCCCCCTGAGCTTCTGACATGCAAAACAACTTGAGTATTCTAAGGGTTGGTAAACTGATACCCCCAACCCCTAAGGACTTAACATTCAGGCCGGTGCACAAACCTCGGGTCTGAAGCATCAAGAGCTCCGGGGGACAGGGCTCCAAAAGCAACTAACAATCAATCTCATTTCTATAGGAGGAGATGGCATATCATCCATCCACATTACTCGTGAGCATGAGCATGGCTGATGTTACATCCATTTCAGGGAGCATCCAGTCTTACTGTGCTGTTAGACTTGAGTCTCGTGGGTTCTAAAAACGAACAAGAACCCCCGAGGGCCAATGATTTGAAGAAGAAGAGAAATCATAAACATAATAACAAAACTGTATTAAACAGAAAAAAAAAAACAAAAAAATACCAGCGTTGTGATGGCCATTAATAACTGTATATGCTCCACTGCTTAAGTGAGGGAACCGTGACTCTCGCCCACAAGCAGGCAGCGTAGAGACCAGGTAATACCGCTGCAAGGAAGTTCACATGGCAAATGACCAGCGACCTTCAGGTGTCCCAAGGTGCCTAGTGTGCGAGCACATGCAACTCCCATAAATTCCACTGTGACTTTGGTCAGTCTTCTGAAGCACCACCAGTGCAGAGCATATAGCACACAGAGTTTAAAAGCCCTGAGAGAGAGAAAGAGTGCCTCTGCTCTTTGTTGGTATAAAGTCCTGCATCCAGGAAACCTGTTCGCTCACTGGGATCCTATGCAATTTCAGGTCAACTAAACGAAAAAGGGACGCAAGAACCTTCTCCCAGGCCTGAGAGGATGTCAGTCACAAGGTCATGCAGGGTAGTCCTTTGAAATAGCCATCACGATCTGGCATCCAAGATCTGGAAGCTGTTCCTGTGCAAAGTAGTAATGGTATCAACATGATCATCTGTAACAAGTGCAAAACCCCGGGACTAGGGGTGGAATTATAGAGGTGGTGTAGATCAGTTTTCCTATCAAGCGGTTGTACACTTAATGGTCTGTTCTGTGTCGGACTGACAGGGAAACTTGTGGGCTCTCATCTGTTTCCATATCACCACGAATCCTCGATGGGGAGGCGGTTGAGGGTCTACGACACCTTTGTCTGTGTCTTTGCGATCTCGGAGTGGTATCAGGCTGCGTGGGGATCCAGGGATCTGGTTGCAGGAATGCACTGTACCAGTCCGGGATGCTCAGGATGTCACAGAAAGGCTGCATCTTGGCTGGTGTTGTCAGCTGCCGTGCGATTGCCAGTAGTTGCTTGCAGGCAGAAGGGGAATTTCCACCGATAAGTAAACAGATGTAGATCTCTCCTGTGTTGAAGGGTAATGGCGGAGAGGTCTTGAAATAGCAGAATCCATGCACCCTCCTGTTCCAAATGATCATGGTTGTGGGCTAAACGCAGTATTTCTTCCTTTTGAGTGAAATTAACCAGACAGCACACTGCATCTCTAGGGGGATCAGTGTCTCTGCTCCTTGGTCTGAGAGCCCTGTGACACCTTTCTATTTCAACAGGTGCATCAGGCGGCCTACCCAGCAGAGTATTAAAGATGGCCCGGACAACAGACTGTAACTGGGGCCCTTCTACTGACTCCGGTATGCCTCTAATTCACAGGTTGTGCCTGCGACCCCTGTTTAGGTCCTCCATGTGCCTGTGCATGTCCATCAGGTGCTTGGCATGAATGCTGGTGACTCTTTGGACTTGCTGGATGTCTGCCCCATGTGTCATGGCCGCCGCCTCCACGTGTTCCAGCCGAGAGGCCACTGCTCTAATGTCCGTTTTAACATCAGAAATGGCCGCAGACAGGGTGCTCTTGATATCCATGACTACTTGTTAGAGATCGGCTAAACACAGTAGGGGAGAGGAGTGAGAGGTGAGCGTACCTGCAGCAGAGGCACCAGGAGAGTCAGCAGAGGTGGCGTAACTCCGGTCTGAGGCCTGAGATGCGGCCTGTAGATCAGCGTGCTGGGTGCGGAACATCGCCGGTATGTTCCATGCTGAGTTGTGTGGGTGAGTCCTGTGGGGACCAGGTGGCTGACAAGCTCCTCCCGGTCATCCTTGCCCGTTAGTGTGAGGGTTGCCCCGCTAATTAAAGGCAAAACAGAAGCTCTGGATGGCGGAGCTTTCAGTCTATGCTGCCATCTTTCTCCGGTGCTAGGCCTCGCCCCCTTAAATTATTTTTTTATTTCTTATTTATTTTGCTTTTTATTTTTACACTGTCCCTTTAAAAAAAAAATTGAATCACTTTTATTCCTATTACAGGGAATGTATACACTGCTCCTTCACCGCTCCTGCCCATTGAAATCAATGGGGCAACGCTGCTATACTACTGGCAAAGCGCCTCTGCAGAGGCGATTTGCTGTGGTTTTTAACCCTTTCTTGGCCGCTAGCGGGGGGTAAAACTGCCCCACTAGCGGCCGATAAGCGCCGCAAATCCGATGGTAAAGCTCCGCTAAAAATAGCGACGCTTTACCGACGACGTTCCTCCCGCCCCAGTTTGAAAGGAGCCTAAGTGATTTCAAAGTAGCATCTCAGCCAAAACTTTTCTCAAGTTTTGCATTAGTGGGGAATGGTTAGAACCTCTATCAGGTTTTTATTGCTGCCTTTGGATAAGTTTTTATTGTCCTCTTTGGGTAAGTTTAACTTCTTTGTATTCTGATGGCTGCCACTGTTACCACATTTGGCACCTTTCAGGGGGGTACGGGTACCTGGTTTTGACAGGTACCCGCTCCCACTTCTGGCTGATCTTGCGGCGGCGAAGTCACCCAGAAGTTTGGCCCTCCGCCGTCGGGCCGTTCACAAAGTGCAGAATGCTCGCTCATGCGCAGTAGGGAACAGACTGTGAAGCCACAAGGCTTCACTGCCGGTTTCCCTTAGAAGAAATGGCAGCGGCAGCACCCGAGAGCCGATTGAAAATTCAGCTGGGGTGAAGACACCACTGGAATCGTGGACAGGTAAGTGTCCTAATATTAAAAGTCAGCAGCTGCAATATTTTTAGCTGCTGACTTTACATTTTTTTCTGAAGGAGCCTGGAGCTCCGCTTTAAACCAAAAGAAGGAGTGACAGACCAAATTCATAAAGAAGTCCAAAACAGCTTTAATGCTTTACAAACCATCCAAAACGTTTCAGGGACTAAACACGCCCCCCCCCCCCCCTTTCATCTGAGCTCAATAATGTTTGCAAGTTTTTAAATTTATTCAGGGTAGCAGATATCAGAGAAGCTGCTTACAGAGGAATTGGATGGGGCATATACACTCACCGCCTTCAGAACTGCAATAAATACAACAAGGTGTTGGTAACCATCCTCAGAGATTTAGGTCCATAGGTCCATATTGGCATGATCGTATCATAGTTGATAGTTTGAATGGAAGTATCATAGTTAGTCGATAGTTTGAATGGAGTTACTCTTTAACTAAAGGAATCAACGTGGTTGTAAACCTCTATTTATACCCAGTGAAGTGACTGGCCTCAGATGATACACAGGGATGAAACAAATCCTTCTACATAAGTTGCACTTGCTTATTTGCAGACTTCTCTTCTCTATAGCCATTCAAAGTGCATATTTTATACAGCTTTCAGAAAGCAGGGGGGCGGGGAGCTAAAGTTACACTCTGCAGAGCTCAGTTAGGGGAGCTGAGAGCTGATTGGAGGGAAAGGACCCCCCCCCCTTCACACAGCACACAGGAGCAAATCTGAGGCTGTGTGCTGGAGATCCCTCCCCTGTCACCTTTTTTCTCTTGGTGTCAGGAAAAATTGTCAGAAGGGACTTATGCTGATAGCAGTGGAACGAGACAACAGGCAGAAATGACACTTAAAGTGGTTGTAAACCTAGTTATACCATTTGTACCTACAGGTAATCCTATAATAAGGCTTACCTGAAGGCACTGTAAATATATCCTCAACCTGCACAGTTTAGAAGATATTTACCATATACACTTGCGTCGACATCATCGGTGCATGCGCTGTGAAGAAACGGCCCTCCGTGCCTTTTCTTCACTAGCAAGTGCTGTGACTGATGGCTCCCGCGCACATGCACGGGAGTGACGTCACGCTACTTCGGCCAGTCACAGAGCCGGAGTCTGCAGCCACGGAAGGAAGAGGGGCGAAGATGGATTCGGCCACCAGTGGGGATAACGCAGGCTTTGTTTTCAGGTAAGTGCCACATAATGGGCTAGTATGCGATGCATTATGCTTTTACTTTGCAGGGGAAAAAAGCAAGTAAAACTCATCAGGGTTTACTTCCTCTTTAATACTACAAGTCCCATCATGCCTCTCCCTGTGGGAATCATGCTTGTAATTGTCAGTCTTGCAATACCTCATGGGACTTGTAGTTCCACAACAGCTGGAGGGCTGCCAGTTTGATACCTGTGCTTTAGATGGATATGCTTTGTTCATATTTCATGTCTGAGGTTTACAACTACTTTTAGTTTTAAATTTTAAATATCACTGATATATTTGCTGTTACATTTTAGAATTATCCAGTCAAAATCTTAATGTATATGCCCCGGTTTAGACCAGCTTGTACAATTTGTAGGTCACAACTATGGAATGACACAGGGGTGATTAAACCAAGTTTATTTCCTGAGTCATAGTCACTTCAATGTCACATCCTAGCCTAAGCTGAATGATTAAGACAGAGATGTGACATGGGAGGGCATTCCTTTAGTGTCAGGGGAAGCTGGTTGGCACATTATGTCCACCTATTTCTGTGGAGTTAATTGAAGCAGGCACCACAGTGACCTTATAGTTAGAGTAGCACTATGGTAATAGAACATGGGGGCAAGTAGGTATTCAGCTGACCGCTTCTGTGTTTATATTGCTGGGATAAATCTGTCATCTTAGATTTTTGTTACTTCACTCCATCTCTTGCCTGCAGATGACTGCTTGGATACAGCTGGAAACAAGGCGTAAGAATGCAAGTGCGGCATTGGATCAGCTTCATAAAGTTTATTTTTACACTAGAGCTTTAGGAATCACAAAGTCAAATGTTAGAAAGCTGGGAAAATGGTTGATGATTAATAGATCCATAGCTGGAAATGTCCATTGTCATAATGATCAGGTGGTAGGGCTTTCCATAATCTGTGTAAGTGTTTGTAGATTTACAGAAATAACTAGTGAACAAGGGAGCATGGTATGTGTCATGAACACTAAACACCTCAGTTACCGTGTTCAGAGAAATATGTGAGATGAACCTTTCTATAGATGACATTTAAAAGTCATTAGAATCACTTTTCTTAGAATGCAGCTAATCTTCGTTTTATTTAAAGAACTCTCACCATGATTTGACATTTGTTATTTAGTTTTCCAGTGAACCATGTGCATATAGCACTTGGTCCTGTTATGATTAGTGGTCCTGTTGTCGATTTTAAAGGCGCCTTTTTATTACTGTTAATGTTGGCTGTAGCTTCACCCCAATCTGAAGCCCAATTTATAGGTGTTTCTGTTGAGCAGGTACAGACAGCACTGAACCCCTTCCACCTTCTAAGTTGACTGTTCTTTTACTATTATGAAAGACAAATGAGCGCTGAGGGGCTGTGTGATAAAACTGCTGGCTCTAAGGCCCCTTTCACACTGGGGCGGTGGGGGCGTCGGCGGTACAACAGCACTATTTTTAGCGCTGCTGTACCGTCGTTCTTGCAGCGGTATTCGGCCTCTAGCGGTGCGGTTTTAACCCCCGCTGGCAGCCGAAAAAGGGTTAAAATCCCTCGTACAGCGCGGCTATAGCCGCGGTATAGCCGCGCTGTCCAATTGAATACACCGCTCCTTTACCGCTCCAAAAAAGCGGTTTGCAGGACTTTTTTCACCGTCCTGCCTGCGCACCGCTTCAGTGTGAAAGCCCTCGGGATTTCACACTGAACAAACAGCGGAGGCTGTTTAGGGGCGGTTTGCAGGTGGTATTTTTAGCGCAATACCGCCTGCAAACCGCCCCAGTGTGAAAGGGGTCTTAGTAATCATACAGGGCACTGGCAGCTCAATCACACAGCCCCAACAGCACTGCTTGTTTATTCATAATCGTAAAAGACCTCTTGCTACACAGTATTGGCTTTTATGTTTGGATTTGTGCAACAGGGGGTGAGGAGTGCTACTAGGATTCTTAATACATACAGTGTCTTGAAAAGGTATTCAAACCCCTTGACATTTTCCACATTTTGTCATGTTTTAACCAAAAATATAAATTTATTTTATTGGAATTTTATGTTATAGACCAACACAAAGTGGCACATAATGGTGAGGTGGTAGGAAAATGATAAATGATTTTCAATTTTTTTTTACAAATAAATATGTGAAAAGTGTGGCGTGCATTTGTATTCAGCCCCCCTTTACTTTGATACCCCTAACTAAAATCTAGTGGAACCAATTGCCTTTAAAAGTCACCTAAATAGTAAATAGAGTCCACCTGTGTGTAATTTAATCTTAGTATAAACACAGCTGTTCTGTGAAGCCCTCAGAGGTTTGTTAGAGAACCTTAGTGAACAAACAGCATCATGAAGGCCACGGAACACACCAGACAGGTTAGGAATAAGGTTGTGGAAAAGTTTAAAGCAGGGTTAGGTTATAAAAAAAATATCCCAAGCTTTGAACATCTCACGGAGCACTGTTGAATCCATCACCTGAAAATGGAAAGAGTATGTCACAACTGCAAACCTACCAACACATGGCCGCCCACCTAAACTGACAGGCCGGGCAAGAAGAGCATTAATCAGAGAAGCAGCCAAGAGGCCCATGGTAACTCTGGAGGAGCTGCAGAGATCAATAGCTCAGGTGGGAGAATCTGTCCAATCGACAACTTTTAGTAGTGCACTCCACAAGTCTGCCCTTTATGGAAGAGTGGCAAAAAGAAAGCCGATGGTGAAAGAAAGACATAAGAAGTCCAGTTTGCGGGAAGCCATGTGGGGGACACAGCAAACATGTGGAAGAAGGTGCTCTGGTCAGATGAGACCAAAATTGAACTTTTTGGCCTAAAAGCTAAACGCTATATATGGTGGAAAACTAGCAATGCACACTGAAACGTGGTGGCAGCATCATGTTGTAGGGATGCTTTTCTACAGCAGGGACAGGGAAGCTGGTCAGAGTTGATGGGAAGATGGATGGAGCCAAATACAGGGCAATCTTAGATGAAAACCTGTTATGCCACGTACACACGATCGGAATTTCGACGGGCTGAATCACGTCGGACTTTTCGACGGACTTCTGTCGAATCGGACTTGTCTACACACAATCACACCAAAGTCCGACGGTTTCGACCGTGATGACGTACGACCGGACTAGAATAAGGAAGTTCATAGCCAGTAGCCAATAAGCGCCCTAGCGACGGTTTTCGTCCGTCGGACTAGCATACAGACAAATGGATTTGAAACATATTCTAAATCTAAAGTCTGTCACATTTTCGACAGAAAAGGTCCGCTGCAGGTCCGATGAAGCCCACACACGGTCGAATTGTCCGACGGATTTGTTCCGTCTGACAAGTTTGGTCGAAAAGTCCGGCCGTGTGTACACGGCATTAGAGACTGCAAAAGATGTGAGACTGGGGCGGAGGTTCACCTTCCAGCAGGACAACGACCCTAAACATACAGCCAGAGCTACAATGGAATGGTTTCAATAAAAGCATATTCATGTGTTAGAATGGTCCAGTCAAAGTCCAGACCTAAATCCAATTGAGAATCTGTGGCAAGACTTGAAAATTGCTGTTCACAGACGCTCTTCATCCAATCTAACAGAGCTTGAGCTATTTTGCAAAGAAGAATGGGCAAAAGTTTCACTCTGTAGATGTGCAAAGCTGGTAGAGTCATCCCCAAAAAGACTTGCAGCTGTAATTGCAGCAAATGGTGGTTCTACAAAGTATTGACTCAGGGGGCTGAATACAAATGCACGCCACACTTTTCACATATTTATTTGTAAAAAAATTTAAAGCCATTTATCATTTTCCTTCCACTTCACAATTATGTGCCACTTTTTGTTGGGCTATAACATAAAATCCCAATAAAATACATTTATGTTTTTGGTTGTAACAAAATGTGGAAACTTTCAAGGAGTATGAATACTTTTTCATGGCACTGTAGATAGTAGATACCAGACTCTAAAGCCTTTACTTCATTAGTATCCAGTAAACGTGCTTCCAATATGCTGTATTAATGTCATTGGCTGCCAGCGCTGATTGGATACCGGTTGGCTGCTGGTTTTTCAGCATGCCAGCATACACACTGGCCAAATATCAGCCGGTTTCTGTTGAACTGGCTGTTCTTCAGCCTTAAGACTGGCAACTATACTGCATATCACACAGATACACTATACAGATTAATTGGTGGTAATCCAGTGACTTTAGAAAAGTACACAGGCAAATTCTCGCTGATTGTGAAAAGCAGGGTCCATGATAATCACTCTAACAATGTTGCTTGCCATAGATGACAACAAGCAAAGTCACATATAAATAAAGAACAGAGTCACAAGGGGTGAGGAATATGTTTTAAAATGTATTTCCACTTTTGCAGCCAAATTGAAATAACACCTGCTTTATATTTGGTAGATGTTCTCATTCTAATAATATAACTTTAAAAAAATGCTGGTTACCTTTTTATGTGCTTTTTCCTTGCTTACAATTCTTACATTCTTTCTGTGCTTTGTAATGTTTAGAATGGCACTGTGGAGTAATGTTTAAAGAGGAGTTCCTTCCCCCCACCCCCAAAAATTAAAAGTCAGCAGCTACATACACTGTAGCTGCTGGTTTTTACTATTATGCCGCGTACACACGATCGGAATTTCAGCCCACTAAAGACTGATAAGAGTTTTTCGTCAGAAAATGCGACCGTGTGTATGCTCCATCGGACTTTTGCTGGCCGAATTCCAGCCAGTAAAAGATTGGGAGCATGTTCTCAATTTTTTGGTCGGAAAAAGTTCCTATCCGAAAATGCGTTCGTCTATGGCAATTCCGACGAACAAAATTCCTACGCATGCTCGGAAACAATTTGACGCATGCTCGGAAGCATTGAACTTCATTTTCTCGGCTCGTCGTAGTTTTGTATGTCACTGCGTTCTTGACGGTCGTAATTTCAGCAAACTTTTGCGTGACCGTGTGTATGCAAGGCAAACTTGAGCGGAATCCTGTCGGAAAAGCCATCATATCTTTTTCAGACGAGAAGTCCGATTGCGTGTACGCGGCATCAGAGGACTTACCTGCCTAGGTATCCCGCGATGTCCCCAATCCGATTCTTGAATTGGCTCTCTCTGCTGGTGCCTCCACCTTGGCTTCACAGTCGGTAGTTGTATTGCCCCTCTCCTCCTTAAATACTTACTCACTTGATTAATCACTTGATCCATTGCGGTGCCTGTCTGTATTGGCTCTCTGTGGATCCGACTCTCACAGAGTGAGAGATGCCATTGGCTCCTTCTGTTGTCAATCAAACCCTGTGAAGAGGGAGTGAGGTGGTGGGGTTGAGCCGGACTGTGTGTGTGTCTGTGGATGCACACAGCTTGGCTCTGGAGTAAGGAGTGTCTCAATAGGATGTGCCATACCACGCATTCCGGTTGTCTCCGCCGCTTACCGGAGCCGTCAGTACCGGCGGAGACGATCTGAGCCTTCCCCCCTCATGAAGTTGAGTGAGTCATGAAGTTGAGTGAGGGAATGATGGCCCCCACTCGTCTCCCTACCATTGGATGATGGAAGCAACGTTAAATATCACTTCCGCCCAATGGTCTTAAAGGGGAAATGTTTTTTTTTATAGAAAAAAAATGACTTTTTTTTACTTTTTATTGCATTTAAGTGTAAATGTAAGATCTGAGGTCTTTTTGACCCCCAATCTCACATCAAAGAGGTCCTGTCTTGCTTTTTTTTCTGTTACAAGAGATGTTTACATTCCTTGTAATAGAAATAAAAGTGATCCATTTTTTTTAAAGGGACAGTATAATAATAAAAATAAAAGGTAAAATAAATAAGAGAAAAAAAAATAATTTAAAGCGCCCCATCCCGCCGTGCTGGTGCGCAGAAGCGAACGCATACGTAAGTTGCGCCCGCATATGTAAACGGTGTTTAAACCACACATGTGAGGTATCGCTGCGATCGTTGGAGCAAGAACAATCATTCTAGCAAAAGATCTACTTTGTAACTCAAAACTGGTAACCTGTAGACATTTTTTAACTTTGCCTATGGAGATTTTTAAGTGTCAAAGTTTGTCGCCATTCCACAAGCGAGCGCAGTTTTGAAGCATGTCATGTTGGGTATCAATTTACTTGGCGTAACATTATCTTTCACAATATAAAAAAAAATTGGGCTAACTTTAGTTTTTCTTTATTTTCAAAAAAGTGTATTTTTTGCGCAAATACAGTGTGACATAAAGTATTGCAACGATATTATTCTCTAGGGTGTCTGAAAAAAAAATATAATGTTCAGGGGTTATAAAAAAAAGTAATTTTCTAGCAAAAAAAAAAAAAACAGATTTTAACTTAAAAAAATAGGCCCGGTCCTTAAGGGGTTAAAATTCCCTTTTTTCTGCCCTTATGTATGTAAGTTTGTTTTTAGTTGATTGTGTACTTTGCTGAGCAAATTGAAACTAAAAGGTTTGACCGGACTCAGGACATATCCTTGCAAATATCCTGGCTGTTGTGACACAAGTGGGTGTGTTACCTGGACTTGAATCCTATTGGATAGTGAAGAGATAGCACCTTGGTTATAAGAGCTCTGTACAGATCAAGTCAATAACATGTTTTTTTTCTCTCTGTGTTTATGGGCTGCCTGTAGATAAAGAATAAGTGCGAGCGTCTTTTATGTAACACAGGGAAAAAACAGTGTTCTCATGAGCAACCCCTGCATGTTGTGCTGTGTTGTGGAGTATGTTCCTGGGTTGTTACGCAGTGAGATTTAGGAGAAACATCTGTCACAATCATTGGCCAAAAATCCTCAGATAATGCTGAACTATGGTTAAGGCTAGGTTTCCACTAGTGCGTCTTTTCATGCGATTTGGGACTGAAAAGTTGCATGACAAGGCGTACCCCATGATTTCCAATGAGTACCGTTCATATCTGTGCGACTTCAAAGTAATCCCATGCACTACTTTGGTCCCACTTTGATGCAACTTGATGTCCATAGACCTCAAGAATACACAGGCATTGCTTCAAGTCGCGACAAAATTGCGCGACTTTGGGGATGCAATAGTGGAAACATAGCCTTATACTTTGAGAATTTAGGATCATTTCAAAAAATCCAACTTTTTTAAAATGTCTTCCTGCATATGGGATCCTTATGCTTTGAAAAATCGTACTCCTGGAAAAAATGTAAAAGCAGCTGGACTGGTAGCCACCCCTTGTCCTGTCCGAGCTGAGCAGGTCTGAACCGAGGAAAAAAAGGTTAAAGAGGAACTTCAGTACCCTGATATATTGATCCTGCCCCTCCTCTCCCACTCCACCATGTGCAGATGTGGTGAAGGTCTCTGGCCCGTCTTTGGGACCCACTGGTATCTGGTACCTTGACATTTGCAGGAAACCCCCTACCTGAAGGACTGTAAACTTGCCTCCTGGGATGTGTTATGTGGACCTCAGCAGGGGGCGCTATACCATTCTCACCTAGGCAAGAAAAAAGGATGTGCTGTCCCTTCCTGCTTTTTTTTTTTTTTTTTTTTTTTTTAATTTATGCTGTATGTGGGGGCTTGATTTCTGCTCATGCCTTTTCATGTCTGCAAATAAGAAATGTAGGGTAAATCTTTCCAACAATAAAATCACTTTTTAGTAGGGTATAGGGGGTTAGAACTTTATTTCCATCTGTGCATGCCAGGGGTGGCCCATGCATTAAGGGCGCACAGGCGCCGCCCACCCCCCCAAACAAAGAACTACCAGCCGCCACTGGTGCATGCAGTCTAAAGATTTTCTTTCGCTTCATAGAGACAAGTTTCTTTGCTGACTGTACCCTATCTGGGGACATTTCTGACAGGTATCGCTGGGAAAGGATGTTTCCTTAGGCTGGATCTACACCAGTCCGGTGAGAATTCCAGCTCCGTTCTCTTTGCAAAGAGAAAAAGCAGCTGTTCAGCGCTTCCTCTCCGTTGTAGCTGCGGATCAGCTGAGCAGGGAGATGGGGAGGTGTAGTGAGGAGGGGGAGAGAATACCTGTTCACAACGGAACGCATCTGCAAATCAGATGCGTTCCCATAGAAGAATATGTGCCTGCAATTCGCACCGCACTGCCTAGAAAACGCATGCGTTTTTTGGGCAATGCGGAGTGCGAATGCAACGCACATATGTGAACCAGACTGATTGAAAGTAATAGATTTTAAAATGTTCTGCAAATTGAATGCTGTGTAAACCGCATCCAATTCGCATAGGTGTGAACCCAGCCTTAATGGGGACACAGACAGCAGTTAACAGAGCACCTAACAGAGTCTTCTTCACTTCCTTATCCAAAGCCAAAAAGGGTTTTTATCTACTTTATCACAAACAAAAATAATAAAGATGAATTCTAGGTATGTATTTTTTTTTTACATAGTTATTTTGGTCCAGCTTGGACCAATGTAATGGTATATATTCCATACCTGGCTGATACCCGTGAAAATGTAGAATCACTGTAGTACTTTTCACTGCTACATCGATTCTCGCTGCCTTCAAGGTCCTGTACCAAACTACTGCCCTGCTGCATTGTGACCACAGAGGGCCACAGGAGGTGACATCATGATCTCCACTTCGTCCAATCAAAGAACGACTTCTATTTATTGTGAAAATACAAGAGGTTCTCTGAATGGTGCCTGTGTCGAGCGGGCGACCCTCTGTGGTTACTGTGCAGCAAAGCAGCTGCTCGGAATGAGATCCATTAGCCAGCAAGAATCACTGTAGTAGCAGCAGCTACTGCAGTGATTCTTTGCTTCCTCAGATTGTACAGGTATGGAATATCTATGCTTACATTGACCACAGAAGAGAAAGCCACTCCAGGTGAGCATATTAGCCATCCTTCCATAGCACTGCCAGGGTTTAGGTGAAGGTGCTAGCACAGCTCGTCTGCAGATACACAATCAAAATAAATCTGGGATTTGCTGCAACAGTTCACCTTTATTAACCACTTCAGACCCGGCAGAATTTACCCCCTTCCTGACCAGAGCACTTTTTTCTATATGGCATTGCGTCGCTATATAAAAAAACAAATTTCTTTCTCAGTTTAGGCCGATATGTATTCTTCTACATATTTTTGGGAAAAAAAACGCAATAAGCGTATATTGATTGGTTTGCGTAAAAAGTTATAGCGTCTACAAAATAGGGGATAGATTTATGGCATTTTTATTATTCTTTTTTTTTTTTTAGTGGTAATGGCAGTGATCTGCGATTTTTATCGTGACTTCGACATTATGGCGGACACATCGGACACTTTTGACACTATTTTGGGACCATTGTCATTTATACAGCGATCAGCGCTATAAAAATGCACTGATTACTGTATAAATGACACTGGCAGGGAAGGGGGCGATCAAGGGGTTAAGTGTGTCCTAGGGAGTGATTCTAACTGTAGGGGGGATGGGCTACCACTAATATGACAGCGATCACTGCTCCCGATGACAGGCAGCAGTAAATCCCTGTCATATCACTAGGCAGAACAGGGAAATGCCTTGTTTACATAGGCATCTCCCCGTTCTGCCGCTCCGTGACTCGATCGCGGGACACCGGCGGACATAGAGTCCATGGAACCCGCGGGCACGGTCAAGGCGTATGTGGCGGGCGCGCCTGTCCACAATGCTGTGTCTTAAAGGGGACGTACAGGTACGCCCATTTGCATAGTAGTGCCATTGTGCCGACGTATATCTTCGTGCACTGGTCGGCAAGCAGATAATAAATAAAAAAATTGTGAATAAATGATTTATTGATCCTTTATGCAAAAGAAATCACGGACGTTGTGGGGAACAGTAAAAATTGATGCATTTCGCGCTGTGATTAGCGCATACTCATAACTTTGTACACAAAAATACAATATATATAAATACAAATGTTAGCAGTAGAACAGCACCATATCTACTTTGTTTTCTAACAAAAATACAATAAATCACCCTTATAAGCTCTATACCACCATGAGCCCAATTACACTAGTTGGAAAATCCCTCCCATCCTTATCAAGGGTGGGATATGTGGGAACTACGTACAGCACATAAGAGACAGGTGAGTGGTATTAAATAAAATAAAGCAAAAACAATTGAAAAACATCCCATAAATGTGTGCAAACCATGATCCTATCCATCCACATAATTACTACTGAATCAGTTACACACTTGTCCCTAAATGTGTTCTAAGTAGTTCCCACATATCTCACTCTTGATAAGGATGGGAGGGATTTTCCAGTTAGTGTAATTGGGATCATAGTGGTATAGAGCTTATAAGGGTGATTTATTATATTTTTGTGTATAAAGTTATGAGTAAGCGCTAATCACATTGCATTTACTGTACCCCACACTGTGATGTCTTTTGCATGAAGGATCAATGAAGGTAAAGTGTTGCAGCGAATTCCAGATTTCTTTTGATTATGCATACTTACATTGTTCCAAGCTGGACAAATGCATCTATGCAAAAAACAAAAAAAACAAAAACATAAATGGAATTTAGCTTTAACAGATCTAAGCAGCTGTGTGTTTTCAAACCATATAATACTTTTATTTATTTAAGATAGCCACACACAGAGCAACTTTAACAAGACTATTAAACCTAAACTCTAAAGCCTATTACACGCTATCAATTTTTTTTCATTTAACCCAGCGGGCTGAATTAAAAAAAACTGAAGAGCTTGGGAGGAAATCCTGTACTAACTATGCGATGTTAGTTCAGTGATCTCCCCACTGAGCTATTGTGTTCTGACACGGGGACGGCCCCCCTGCCAGAACATGCCGGTCAGCACTCTTGGCCATTGGCTGAGAGCGCTAATCAGATGCCAAACGGCAGACCTTTTCTGGTCATGCCCCTTCGACAGAAGCCGGACGTTTGGCCAGCTCCTGTTGGACTGGCCCCCGTACACTCGGGCCGAATGTCTGCCAGTTTCCATTAAACCCAATATTCGTCCTGTGTGTACAGCCCTTAAAATATATTTGTATTGCATACACACTTAAATTGGTCCAATTACACTTGGCACACAGCAGTGGCGTCAGTAGGGTTGGTGTCACCTGGTGCGGTAAAACATGGTGTCACTCCCCCCGTGTATCCTGCCCAGCGTCCTGCAGGCAGGGCACGGTCACGGGGCGCACTCCAAACCGGTCCCTGTAAATGATAGTATAGGGAAGTATAGTGGCAGGTTAGGGTAGTATAAGGTGGTATAGTGGCAGGCTAGGGTGGTGTAGTGGCAGGTTGGGGTGGTGTAGTGGCAGGTTGGGGTGGTATAGGGCAAGTTAGGGTAATATAGGGCAGTTTTTGGGTGGTATAGGGCAAGTTGGGGTGGTATAGGGCAGTGTAGGGTGATATGGGGCAGGTTGGGGTAGTATAGGGCAGGTTGGGTTAGTATAGGGCAGGTTATGCAGTGACAGTTTGCAGTAGCTTATTACATAGCTGCAGATGAAGACACTTGAGGCTGTTGTGTCCTTGCCTCTTTCTCCTCCTTCAGCCGCAGGATCAGCTAGAGTAAAAAAGTGTGTGGGAGGAGTGGAGGAGGCAGCCACACCCCCAGCTCCACCCACCTACCCCGGCTAAAGGTGATATTGAAGATCCGAGGGTTAGCTTCACTGACTGGGGAGTGTTACAGGCGGCGGCCCCGGTGTCACCCCACTGGCAGGTGTCATCCAGTGCGGGCCGCACCCCCCGTCCCCCCATAGCGACGCCACTGTGGCACAGTGTAATTATGCATTACTCATACCCGAGGGGCCACTGGAGAAACTGAAAATCACTGTAGTAGTTGGCGCTACTACAATGATAGCTGCGATTTTCCAGGTCCTGCTCAGGTTCTGTGCAAGGGGCATTTTCTGCTCACAGGACCTGGGGAGGTCACTTGCTTGGAACCACCACCATTCACAGAACCCCTTGTATTTTTAAATGAATGCAAGGCATTCTCTAATTGGATGAGGTGGGGAGGAGTGGTGGTGACATCACAGTAAGCAGGACCCGTAATATGGTAACGATCACTACTAAAGTGATTTTCAGCTTCTCCAATGGCCCACCAGGTATGAGTAAGGCCTCTCATGTACACTGCTGCTCCTTAATGTAAGTTTAGGAGCTTTTGGCATTTTATTGCCAAAGCCCCTGAACTGAACTCAGCCCAATAAAAGCCTATGTGTCGATGTACACAAAGGCTTTTATCAGAGTTTAGGAGCAGCAGAGTATAGGGCCAGTTAAATGTCCCTCCCCTGAATGCAGAAGAATCCCGTTCAGGGGAGGAATGTTTTAGCAAAAAAAATGCAAGTGCTGTTGTTTAGTGTTTTTCTGCTGCAGGGCCGTAGATATTTTTTTTGTTCGGGGGGGGGGTCAGCAGCAGGTATTAAGTAAAATTCTTTTTAAACAAAACAAATTGCGCCAAATTCATAAAGATTGGAAAAAAGGAAAAATTATGTGTTGCTCATAGTAAGCAATCACATTCCTAATTCTATTTTTTCAGATCCTCTTGAAAACTGAACTTGATTTCAGTTTTCCTTCTTACAGTTTTTATGAACATTTCCCAGTGTGGTTGGCTATTGTCCAGTCTAAGGCCTGGTACACACTTCCCACTGGGCTGAATGAAAAAAAACCTGACAGATCGCTATACTAACACACGAGGTGTTAGTACAGCAATCTCTCCCGCTGGGCTATTGTGTTTTGACAGGGGGACGCCCCCCCCCAACCAGAACACAGCGGTCAGTGGGAGGGGCTTAGGGGCCGTTGTTAAACAAAACCAGGGCTTCCTTGTACCTATAAAATATGCTGAGGCTGAGTCTTCCATAATTGCTGTTGTGTTAGGCCCTGACTGTTCACATGTAGCAATTTGGGATTGTGGGTAGAATATTGCTGCGATTCTGCACCCGCGCCCCAATTCCAAATCACACTGCAATGCTGGCAAAATGCAGCACATGTGTTTGTGTTCCAGTCATTTTTAGTAGCACCAAAACACGGTGTGGTTTTGGATGATTGTTGTGTGATAAATCGATCAACAATCAAAGCAAAACCACACTACATTTTGGTGCCAGTAAAAAGAGGATGATTAAACAGAACCACCCCTTGACCACCTATCTCTAAATGAACATAGCAGCTGCATCGTTGACTACACATTGCCGTGACATCAATGCTTAGTTTCACAGTGCCGCAAACCCGACATGTCAAGTTTCACAAGCGTCACCATTAAACTTGTCCATTGAAGTCACAGTTGCAGCAGCCACAAGCCAAATGCACAGATAGCCAGAGACTGCAGATGGCCTACATGAGATAAACAGAGACTGCGGATGGCCTTCATGAGATAACCAAAGACTGGGGATGGACTACAGGAGATAACCAAAGACTGGGGATGGACTACAGGAGATAACCAAAGACTGGGGATGGACTACAGGAGATAACCAAAGACTGGGGATGGACTACAGGAGATAACCAAAGACTGGGGATGGACTACAGGAGATAACCAGAGACTGCGGATAGATTACAAGAGATAACCAGAGACTGTGGATAGATTACAGGAGATAACCAGAGACTGCGGATAGATTACAGGGGATAACCAGAGACTGTGGACACAATGTACTACAGGAGATAACCAGAGACTGCGGAAAGATTACAGGAGATAACCAGAGGTCTGGGGACGGGCCCCTCAGAGGTCTAAGGCTCTCAGTTCTTCCACTCGGTTTCTCTGCTCCGAGCCTATACAGGCTGCATGGGGCAGGGTCCGAGCATCAGTGGAGCTCACTTATGCTCTGTGACAGCACGCCAGTGTAACAGCACGCCAGGCACATATCAGTGTAGCTAAATCAGTGGCAAATGCGGAGGCCGGTGCCACTAGTTAAAGGCGGCATGCATAAAAAATTACTACTTCTGCACTGATGCTCGGGGGGGGGGTGTCTACCCCCCCAAAATTCCCCCTTATCTACATCCCTGTTCTGCTGCCAGGAGAGTTACGTTTAGGGGATGGCCAGTGTACATGTAGCCTTATGCATACTTACAATGTGCCAAGCTGGACCAATGTAACTATGCAATACAGATCATGCCTGAAGTTCAGCTTTAACAAATGTAACATATACGCTGTATGTTACCATTTATCCACATTATGGGGCTTGGTGGTTATTTCAAATGTATTAAAAAAGAAATAACCAGTATATATTGTAAAAGTGAAAGGCAGGTTAAAGGAATTAGATAATGTGAATGGAAAACAGTAATATCCAGAACAGAAGAGATGGTGATTTAAATGCATTTTGTATTGAGCTCACAAAAGAAACACTAAACACAAGATTGTATTACTCTAGTTAGTAAATAATCTTTTGTGAGCAGATAAATAATTAAGTCCTATAAGCTTGGTTACATACTATAACACAAACATACTTTCTGTGTAAAGTGTTGCAAGTATGTTAGTGGCTGGACATTATGTCCTTCTATTCTCAGAAGCTGCTTCTCTCCCAAACCAGAAAGTGACATCAGATGGGAGGTCACTTGACAAACATTGAAAACAAAGCCACTGATTTTGCTGTGTCACTTCTACCATGTTTTTAAAATGACTTGTACATGGAACATCAAAAATCTCTAAAAATCCCTTTATGAACTGATATTCTATTTGGATAGAATATTAAATAGGTTAATATTTGATTTAAAATGTGTTAGCTAAAGTTAAACAACCCTTTAGTACACACAAGCATAAATGTTGAACCTTTTTAAATTGGTACTGCCATGCGACCTAGTCTAGATGGCAGCAGGGTATGAAGCAATATTGAGGTACTCGATGAGCTATCATCATCCTTGTATTCATCCCTGTCTCTCCTAGCTCTTACATCCAGATGTCTTGTCCCTTTAGCACCAAGCCTAAAAATTGGAAGCAGCAGATCGCTGACAAGTTGGAACACTTTGAATGCTCAGCTCCCCAGGACTGTGGCCTCATGGCATACAGACAGCCATAGTAGCTTTATCTGACATAGTTTCACATGATACTACAGATGGGTCTGGTGTCCCTGAACCTAAATCTATTTTTAAAGAACAGCTATCGCCAAAAAAATTCTATTATGAATAATGTACATCTAATGATAGTGTGACGGGAGTCACTTTGGGCGGGGGGGCCTTCTGAGCTTGAAGTCGGCAAGTCTGACCTGGAATGAGACATCTGAGTCATCCAGGTGGCCAATTAACGTGATGTGTATAGTATATGTTGGTTGTTGTAATTATTTTCCTGTGTATAGGTTGTATTGTTAGGGTAATATGATCAGCAAGGGGGATGTTCTCCTGAGTGATATATATTCTGTGTTCGTTGGTCAAATAAACATTCCATGTTCATACAAGCTATTGTCAGCTAGTGTTGTACGATCTGCTATAATATCTGATCTCTGATGTTCAGACTGGAGGAGTCTGTATACTGACGGAAGCACTCAAGTGGAGTGTGGGAAGCGCTTCCGTTTCATAGGTGGCAAGCAATGTGCTTTGCCTGCCATACCCACAGCTGTGGACGAGGAGGTCTTATGGCGGATGCAGCAAGTACTGACTGACCTCGACGATCCTGTTTCTGCATGGGACGATCTTGGATGGAGGAATGCATCTGTCCAGCAGCTGGGTAAAAGTACAGGAGTTGGAGCAGCCGACTCAACTTCCCATTTGCAGATCCAGGGCTCGGGGAGAAGAGGAAGTCGTCCTCATTCCCCAGCCACAGATCACAGAATGTATGGATTTAATAGACTTTTCTGTAGAGGAGGAACCACCTAGCGAACCTCCTAGCGAACAGAAGGTCCAAGACCTCTTCCCCACACCCGCAACAGTTCCGGCAGGCCCAGGCTGAGAAGGTGGTGGTCACTCCCCAACAGCAGAGTAGGGACTCGGGAGTGACAGAAGTCATCCTCGCCCCATGACGGGAGTCTGGGAGATGAAGCAACTGGCTTATCTCTGCAGCAGCAGATCCACAGTCTGGGAGTGGAGGAAGCCGGCCACCCTCCCCAACAGTTAGCCGGAGCAGATGATGTGGAGTCCCCAGCAGAAGTGCTGGCTTTTGGGGGACTGGATCTACAGACTAACTTCGGAGTTAATCCGTCAGGGTGTCTCCTCCTGTGTTAGTCTGCTGTCGAAAGGGAAGAGAAGTGACGGTAGTTACTTTGGTCGGGGGGGAGGGGCGGTGGAACCCAGCTTCTCTTGGAGAGGTTGGGAAACCCTTGTTTCAGCTCCCCATGCCCCTCTTATGTCTAAGTCACCGTGTGTTTATTAGGGGAACAGTGTGACCGAAAAAAGGTTGAACAATTACTTAATGGACACAAGAGTGTGGTTTGGAACAATAATATTTATCAACAATATCTCCCAGGAAATATATAAAGACTATTCCTGTTTTTTTTTATTCTGAACTATACATGTTCATTGAAAGAGCTGGTCACATTGTCCTCTGTTCAATGTAGGAGTCAGACAGTCTGCTACTGAGGTCTCCTGCTAGTGTCTGAAGGTGTTCTGTGTTTATACTTATGATTATGTGTATTGTACCTTCTGAGCTTGAAGTCGGCAAGTATGACCTGAATGAGACATCTGAGTCATCCAGTTGGATAATTAATGTAATGTTTATAGTATATGTCGGTTGTTATATTCCTTTGTACAGGTTGTATTGTTGGGGTAACATAGCTCCCAACTGTCCCTGATTTCGAGGGACTGTCCCTGATTTGGAGCAATGTCGCTCTGTCCCTCATTCCTTCTCATTTGTCCCTTATTTTGGTCTGATCTATATAGTTGTATATAAAATGCACCTTTTATCTATCAGAAAGTGTTTTCCAGTGCTAAATCTTTCATCTGATTTCAAAATTGCTGCATTTGTAAATTACAAAAGCCAGTATAAAGAAATAGTAGTGGTAAAAAAAGCACTTGTGGGTTTAACAAATCTTGTTTTTTTGTACAATTCCCCTTTAAGGGGGTGTGGCAAGGGGTGTATCCTATGCCTGCATACTTTTGCTGAAAGGTGTCTCTCATTCCCATCTCAAAAAGTTGGGAGGTATGGGGTAATATGATCGGGAGGGGGGTCCTCCTGCGTGGTATATATTCTGTGTTAGTTATTCAAATAAACGTTCCATGTTCATACAAGCTTTTGTCGACTAGTGTCGACTAGCTCAGTGGCGTCACTAGGGTTGGTGTCACCCTGTTCAGAAAAAATAGGTGTTAGACACATCCACTAACTATAGACCCCCCACTAAGTACAGACCCCCCTCCCTCAGTACAGACACTCTCTCAGTGCAGACTCCCCACAGTACAGACCCCCCTCCATTAATATAGACACCTCCACAGTAGAGGGACCCTCTATCAGTATAGACACCCCTCAGTGCAGAACCCACTCCATCAGTATAGACACCCCTCAATGCAGACCCCACTCCATCAGTATAGACACCCCTCAGTGCAGAGTTCCCTCCATCATTATAGAAACCCCCAGTGCAGGCCCCCCTCAGTGCAGACCCCCCTCCATCAGTACAGACTCCCCTCCAGTGTAGATCCCTCTCCATCAGTATAGACCCCCCTAAATGCAAACCTCCTCTAGTGCAGACCCCCCTCCATCAGTATAGACCCCCCTCAGTGCAGACCCCCTCCATCAGTATAGACCCCCTTCCATCAGTATAGACCCCCTCAGTGCAGACCCCCTCTATTAGTATAGACCCCCCTCAGTGCAGACCCCCTCCATCAGTATAGACTCAATCAGTATAGACCCCCCTCAGTGCAGACCCCCCTCTATCAGTATAGACCCCCTTCAGAACGTCTGGTAGTAGATTCCCCTCTCCCTTCCCATAGCGCCCCCCCCAGCACATGGCCATCTGCATTACAATACACTATACAGACCTCAGAACAGTGCGAGATAGGCACAGCGGGGTGTCCCTTGGACTCCTCCTCCTGTGTAGATGTAAACAGAGAGGAGGGGGAGGCGGATTCGGTCCGGTCAGCTCTGCTGAGGGACACAGCCGGCTAGACACAGATCAGTGTAGGGGTACGGACCGTGCAGGTTTAGCGGTGCCGCTGCCCACAGGTGTCGCCCCTCCTGCGGGTGTCACCTGGGTGCGGCCCAAACCCCCCCCCGCCCCCCTAGTGATGCCACTGAGGAGGCTGTATACTGACGGAAGCACTCAAGCGGAGTGTGGGAAGCGGTTCCATTACAGATAGTATTCAAAAGCTTTAAACCGTGTGATTGAAAGCACCCCTGGTAGTGTCTGTCACAACCCCTGCTTTTATATGTAGAAAAAATATATATAACAAAACAAAAAAAATTTTTTAAAAATATACCGAATATTATATTTTTATAATTATAGCCATTGTACAGGATGCCGGGAGATGTGTCCAGGATGAAAGGTATACTTCCCCACTATTTGGGTTGTTTGGCTTACATGCACTTTTAGTATTCAGGGGTTCTCACCAATGCAGGTGAATTACCGTATTCTTAGGATTGGTAAGTTCTCATCTGGCACCCGAAATACAGAGACTCGTAGAAACTTCTTGGTGGGAAAGAGCCTCCAAACCCTGGTTACAGGCAATTTGGTCCTGAAGGGGTTAATCTACCTGGAAGGGAGTCTTGAAAAGTAGCAGGAAGGAATCAGCACATGTCTGTAAGGTAATGTGGAATGCTTAACAGCTCTTAGGAGGTGTGGACTTTCTGAAGACTAAGGCTGGGTTCACACCGCAGCACGCTCCGGCTCACAGCAGGAGTCTGTTGCCTCTCCATTCATCGTTTCAGGTCCCATTTCAGCCCGAATTTTGGGCTGAATTTGGACCTGAATCGGACCAAAAGACGCACAGGACTCCTGTGCAATTCGCACCGGAGCCACTGCTGAGATGTGTGAACCAGCTCTATAGAGAGACAGTCACATTCTCCTGCTATGAGAATTGGATGCCGGGAAACCCACATCCAATTCACAATAGTCTGAACCCAGCCTGGTTTTTCTGAGCTTCCTGCAGCTTGTGTGGCACCCTAAGGCCTCTTTCACACTCGCGCAATTTTACCGCAATTTCGCGGCCGCTATTTTGCCGCGATTCGGGAGCAGTACTACTTTGTACAACTTTTCCACAACTTTGGCATTAATCATTCTCAGCTTGTGCTTACAAAGTAGTGCTGAAATCGTGTCTATATTATTCAGGTACAATTTGCATGCTACTTGAGGGTTTAACATTGAGGTCTATGGAGTACAAATCGTATGGAAGTTGGACCAAAGTAGTGCAGGGACTATTTTAAAGTCGGCACGACTTAAAGTTGGGCCAATATGCATGGTAGTCATTGAAAATCATGGAGAATGACTTGTCATACGATTTTACAGTACAAAATCGTGGGACAAGTCGTATAAGTGTGAAAGGGGCCTAAGGCAGACTGGAACGCAAAACCCCAGTGTGGGACTGGAAGTGAGCTGTAATATTGTTTTCATGTCAGAATTGTCGACTGGCTGGCTGTTTTTGTTTGCTTGTTTTGAAAGACCAATAAAGAACTCTACTTTTACAAGCGGCTGGCTGGTAATCCAGAGTTTTCATATTACACCATTATTATACAACTTTGCAGATAGCTGGCCTTTAATCACTTGCCGCCTGTCCACATAGGTTTACTGCAAGAAGGCGACAGCTACAGGCAGGGCCGCTGTTAAAAGTCACGGGACCCTAGCAAAAATTTCCACTTGCAAAAATTTCAAAACGAAAATCTAGCACAAATCTCCCTCACCCCAAAAAATCACCTGCCTAGCACATATCCTCAAACTTTCTATCCTAGCACAAATCCTCTCCCCCAAATCCCCCCTGCCAGCACAAATCCCCCTCAAACCCTTCTATTATCCCAAATTCCCCCACTTCCTCCTGACACAAAATCCCCCCATCTCCCCTCCCAGCACAAATGTTCTTTCTTTAATCTCCCTCTTAGGAAAAATTCCCACAACCCCCTCTACATTACCCTTCCCAGCACTAATTCTTCCTCCCTACCCAAATCCCCCCTCCCCAGTACTAATCCTTATCCCCTCTCCTGGTTCAACCCCCCCACCCCCAAGCCCTCCTCCTAGCACATATCCCCCCCACATTCTTCCTCCTTGCACATATTCCCCCTCTCCACATCCCCATTACATTTGCCAACACAGATAACCAGGAGAAGGTGCGCTGTGTTTTTGCTCTCCCCTTCTGTCAGAGGGGCGTTAATATTCTATACAGTGTATGAGACCGGATCGCTCTTACTGTAGATCTCATCCCACTGTATACACACACCGCCCCCTATCTCCTCCAAGGGCTGCTCACCTCCCGGTAGCAGCAACTGTGGATAGGGGCGGTGTGTGTATACAATGCAATGAGATCTACAGTAAGAGCGATCTGGTTTCATGTACTGTAAAGACCAGCGCTCTTCTGACAGGAGGGGAGAGCAGAACACAGCGCACCTCCTGCTGGCTCTTCTTCTCTCACCGCTTCAGCCTCCAGGTCGCTGTCTCCTCGTCCCGGCTGTGAGTGCGGGCACGGGGGCGGGGGAAGGAGCTCAGGGGGGGCAGAACTGTAATCTGGGTGGGCACAGCACAACCCACCCCAGCACCCCTTAAATCCGTCCCTCCAGTTCTCACCCAGCAGCTAAAAGCTGTCAGGGGGGGAGGGGAAGAAACCGGCTTTCAGTTGCTGGGTGAGAGACGCTGTCATCCGTTCTCTGCTCCACTGATCCTCCTGCTCTCCGGGCCCCCCTGCATCCAATTCGCATGACAGGTGATTGTGACCAGCTCTCAATGGAGGTGGTTCACATATCTCTGTGGCGGCTGCGATGCGGCTTGCACAGGAGTCCTGTGTGTCTCTGGCTCAGTTCCAGGTCCGAATTCAGGCAAAAATGAAACGGAGAACAGGGACGCACCGGACCCCTGCTGTGAGCCGCATCCGACATCAGTGTGAACCCAGCCTAAATCTTGATACTGCATTGTGCCTGAACAAAAGCAACTCTGTTGTAGAATTAAAGTGGAACTATGGGCAAAGCAGGAAAAAAATCTACAGTAAAATTAATCAAATCCCATAAATCCCTCTTTTTGTTTGCCAATACAAGCAAAGTGCTACTACGAACTTCCAAAAAAAAAATCTTACATTATTTTTTAATTTCCTTCTATGAAGCAACCATGCATTCACACACTTCCTGGACTGGCTGTAGTTTCTGCGTGCATTTGCAGTGTCCTTTGAGAACACAGCTTGACGCATGAGGTATGACATCATGTGGTACAATTCCTTAGCTATGCAATGCCTTCCCCTCCTATACCAAGCACTGGGTTCCAACAACATGCCCACATATAAAGCCCCAGTATGAGGAATTGGGGCCAAAATGCTGGGAAATTTAGTTTTCCCCATATGCTTAGAGGACTTCCAGAATGCAACATGAAATGCAGCTGAAACCTACCTATCTCACTCTTTAGATTTAGGTGGTAGGAGGGCTAGCCGGTCATTTGAAATGCAGTTTTCTCTGCCTCTACAAAGGTGAGGCACATTTTAAACATGGAATCAATGTTAATGTAGCTTAGCACAGTTAATGCCGAAGTCATATGCTTTACAGAATAATTGACCTCAATTATACTTTCAATTCCCCTAAAAGATGTCCATACAAGAAAGAGAGAGTGAATACTCATCTTATGCACTGCCCACATTGCCAAACTCCAATTTGATAAGAAATCTTCCACTTTAGAGTCTACCTAAAAACTGACACCTCCAGGAGTTTTGAATAGTTGGTGCACTTAGTGGTTCTTTATGCCCAGCTCCACACCACTACAGGACACATTTAGGATGTGGAGGTCAGCGTGAGGAATCACTGAGTACAGCAGGGGACCAGGAGATGGCCGCTCCAGGAAGTGTCAGTTGCTGCACAAAATTCAAGTGGTTATTTCTATTCAGCAGAGCTGCATTTGGCAGCACAAACAGCAGGAGAGGTGGGTACGTACTCTTCACATTTTTAGGGATATTTTTTTTTTCATAATAGGGTTGCTTTAACCACTTCCCGCTCGCCCACGTCATATGACGCCCTGGGCTTTGGGCGGGTATATCTGAATGATGCCTGTAGTTACAGACATCATTCAGATATTGCCGGTTTCAACCGGCGAATCTCTACACCATAGGAATGATCATAGCGGCCGTTCCGCCGCTTGATCGTTCCTATGGGAGGCGAGAGGGGACGTCCCCCCCCCTCCCGCCGCCCTCCGGTGCTTGCTCCGACTCACCGTTACGATCGGTGAGGCGGAGAGCGGATCCGCTGGCGCCGGATGTAGATCATAGAGATTTCGGGCGGACCAGATGGTCGCCGGAGCCTCTATGATCATCGGATGTTATAACGTCACGCCCGGCCTCTCCATTCAAAAAAACGGCGCCGCTTCGGCTGGGAAGCGGTGATCGTTTTATTTATTTTTTTATTTTTTTTTTTATTTCAGGCTTCCCAGCCTAGTGGTGAGATATGGGGTCTTATTGACCCCATATCTCACTATTAAGAGGACCTGTCATGTTATATTCCTATTACAAGGGATGTTTACATTCCTTGTAATAGGAATAAAAGTGATCAAAAATGTTTTTTTTCAAAAAAGTGTCAAAATAAAAAAAACAAAATATAATTATCAATTAAAAAAAAAAAAAAATTTTAAAGCGCTGCTGTCCCCGTGTGCTCGCACGCAGAAGCGAACGCATACGTAAGTCCCGCCCACATATAAAAACGGTGTTCAAACCATACATGTGAGGTATCGCCACGAACGTTGGAGCGAGAGCAATCATTTTGTCACTAGACCTCCTCTGTAACTCAAAACATGTAACCAGTAAAAAAATTTCAAGCGTCGCCTATGGGGATTTTTAAGTACCGAACATTGGCGCCATTCTACGAGCGTGTGCAATTTTGAAGCGTGACATGTTAGGTATCTATTTACTCGGCGTAACTTCATCTTTCACAATATGCAAAAACATTGGGCTAACTTTACTGTTTTGTTTTTTTTTAAAACACAAAACCTGTTTTTTTCCCCAAAAAAACACGTTCAAAAAATTCCTGCGCAAATACCGTGTGAGATAAAAAGTTACAACAACCGCCATTGTATTCTCTAGGGTCTTTGCTAAAAAAACATATAATGTTTGGGGGTTCTATGTAATTTTCTAGCAAAAAAATGATGATTTTTACATGTAGGAGAGAAGTGTCAGAATTGGCCTGGTAAGGAAGTGGTTAAACCAGGTACAGGGGGTCCCCGGGTTACAAACAAGATAGGGACTGTAGGTTTGTTCTTAAGTTGAATCTGTTTGTAAGTCGGAACAGCTACATTTTTTAAGTGTAGCTCCAGCCAAAAAAACAATTTTTAAGCTTTGTGGATAGCACAGGGAAGGGTTAACACCCCTGTAACATTTGTTTTGCTGTCTGTGCTCCTCTTCAGAAGATTTCACCTCACTTTCTGTCCCAATGACAATTGGATTTTGAAAATTTTGGGTTGTTGTGGAAACAAGCCTTGGTGATAAAGCATCAGTGGAGGTACCTTTTCCCCATAATAGCTCTTACAGGAGTGAATTTCCCTTCCTAGGGGTAGATTTCCTCTCACTTCCTGTTGTCACCCTCCGTTTGTAAGTAGGAGTCGTTTGTAAGTCGGATGTTTGTAACTAGGGGACCCCCTGTAATGACAAAGAAAACAGGTTATTTTATTTGACTTTAAATAACATATGAATGTCAAAATGCATTTTTCAATTTTTTTTTGTTTTTTGGGTTATTTATCTTACCTTTAATCAAAGTATGCAGAAATAATAGAAAAAAACTAATAATGAAGTGTTGATTTTAGTAGTGTGAGTGTACTTTTTCTTTTCATTGTTCCTTATTTCTGTGTACCAAAGTGTTTGCTCACTGTATCACAGTTAATGTATTACCTCTTAGATAGGAGTGTAAACACCCGCCAATAGTAAGGATATTAAATATGTGCCTGCACTAACAAAAAAGTTCTTAAAGTGTGTTTCTATTTTTGTTTCAAGGCAAGAAACCATTGCAGGCAAAGGGGACTCAAGGTGTTGCATTGTTTCTTTTTCCCTTGCATTGCAATGGAGTGTTAGTAAAAAAAATCCTTTTCCACTGAATTACAACCTGCCCTTTTGGGAAGCCCAGGACACGTCTCTAGTAATGGCGGCAGGGATGGTGACATCAGTATGTCGCTGCAGTCATTGCATCCAAAATGCTGCAATAGTTGTGCCCATGTTGAAGGATTTCACTGCCAGATACAGGAAGTCCCTGGTCTGCATAGTAGTGGTGGGTTCATTTGTCAGTGGTGGCAAGGGGGATAGGTTCATTGACAGGTGAGTGGAGGATTGGTGTGTATCTTAAACTGATAATCAGTTTATCATAGAGGACAGAGATAGTAGCAGGACCAACATTTAAAAGGCAAGACATTGAAAGTATAAGAACACTCATAAAATAAAATAAAAATGTGCTTTTAAAGTAGATCTATGATGAAATTAAAGTTGAAGTTCAGAATAAGCAAATATTGTCTAAATACAAGAAACATGTAATTTTACTTGAGTCCCAATGTGCTTTGTGTATTTTTTCCATATCTGTGCAATAATCCAGTGTGAAACAACTCCGACATTTTACCTCTGTGTAGAAGTTTCTTGTAGCAAAGACAGGTCACTGCTGCTCACTCTCCCAGTGCAGAGTAACTGGCCTTATATCCATGCACCCCGTTGAAAGGAATTCTGGTTCTGGACGACCACCCTTGGTTAACTTCAGCAGACCAAAGTGACCCCTGGTATCGTGAGAGACCCTATGAAACATGTGAAACAAGATGTAAATTCAAAGGATATCTGTCTTTAATGAGAATAAATGTAGCTTATATGGAGTATAGATCAAAGGAGGGGGGTGGTTAGTTGAATGCCTAGTGTCTAGGGTTAAACCAGTTTGTTAATTTGATGTGTATCTATAAACAGTTAGACAAGACACCTGGTCATTAGTCACATATCTTAGCTGATTGCCTAAGGCTTGACCACACAGATGAGATGGGAGGGGGGATGTTGCTATAAAAACATTCCTACACACTCATACACAAACAGAAACCTACACAATAAGGACGAAATGGCAGGGTATACACAAAATGAAGTCATGATGGTTCATTCATATTATTACACCCATCCCACCCCCATAGTTTTTTTGCAAGCCGCCTGTAGTGGGAGCAGAAAAAGAGAACTCCATAGCAAAGTAAGTGATGTACGCTTTTAATAAAATCAAAGTCAAATACACTCATAAAAACAGACGCACTGGGAATGTTAAAAAGAAAAGCCAAGATGCACGCACACCAAACAAAAGATAACGGGTATAGCAAGGTCCACTGCAAAATTAAAGGATACTCCCGGACCACTCGCCAAATAAGGTGTTGTCACCATAACCTTAACAGCAGCATACAACTAATCCCAATGGTAGTCACTGGGGAAACAAAGAGGTTACTTTAACAAAGGGCAATGCTGGAGGAGTATCTAATCAAAAAAATATATTTTATTGATATCAAACAATAAAACCACAAAAGTGCAATACTTGTACTCAGATTAGCAGTTTTGCAGTGTCATTAGTATAAATAACAACACTATAATAAAGTGCATTACAAATATACATAAGACAAGGACACACATGTAACATAACAACACATATACTTTAAAACTGGACGTCCAGACGCCTAATCATAATGCACAGAAGGGATGTCATGCGATAATTGTCTCATATGTGGAATTAAGTATGCTTGCTGTGAATGCAAAAATATATATATATTGTGACGGTATTGGCACTGTGGATCATTGAAGGTGGGGGCATATAGTATCAAAATGGAAGAAAGGTTAAAACCCCTGTTCAGCGGGACGGGGGCTGCATGTGAGCTCACTGATTGAAATCAAAAGCGGTGATAGTGGGATGGTAAACAATTTCACTAGGAACTCACCTACTGGTGGGGCGATCCTGAGGATCGCAACCTGGTACTAACAGCAGCAAAATCCATCTCCACCATCTGGAACTCTGGGGATCACGGATTAGTACTTAGACTCTGTACCTCAGTTGAGCCTCAGGTGACTGCCTGTGTACCTATCCTGCTGGCTTATCGGAAGCTCTATGTAGGTCTATAGGCAGGCGGATGTACTCAGACTTGTCTCTGATATTATAAAGTTTCTGAATTTGTCACAACAATAGCACCATTTGGTGAAGAATTTGATTAAAAGTGATGAAAATAAGAACTGCTTGAATTTGTCAAAAGTCAGACCTTTTCATTGTTGGTACTAAGGGTATTCATGAATTTGGAGCAACACTTCCGACTATATACAGACCTCTAGAAATGTGTCCCAAATGCTTTTTTTTCTACATTCTTTATTTATAGAAAGTATCATACAGTACAGCATATACACGAGGCACAAAAATAGGTAAAGAAATCAACAGGCCAAACACATGACCGGCGAGAAAGGAAGCACAGCACAATGTGTGCCATAACATCAATCTGTCAAGATCATATCAGGACATTTGTACTTATGATGACCCATAAGTATAATTGCGGCCTATGTAAATATAAATGATAGAGTAGAATGATAAAAGTGGACTACGCATCTAAACCTTTCTGTAGGTATTATTTTTGTATTAAAAATATGTGGAGTGGTAAGAAATAGAAAAATGAAGAAAGGGGATGAAGAAGTGAGAATGGATGGGTTTTGGAAATGAAATAAGGAGGTCTTTCTCCTGTCCCATCCGTGTCATCAGATCCGTGTCATCAGCAGTCTGTAATAAGGATTTGTACTCATAGGTAAAGGGAAACTCATGGGATAGCAGACAGCAGAATTTTTTTTTGTTTAAACCAATAAACACACTTTCCTTTGGATAAAATTATGGCCACGGGCTTTATTATTAATATTGGCTTAAATAAATAAAATAGACTTTTATTTTCCATTTAAAACACATAAACAGCTCAGCCATTACAACTCAAGCTGTATCATCAAAAGAAGAGGGGGATCACCCCATATTTCAATAATTACTTAAAAAACACCAACACTCTTTATTAATAAATAATCAAATGTTCAAAATATGTAAAAACTGTCCCCCTTAAATAAGGTAACGCTGCCACATAATAAATTAGCCCCAACTGAAGGGAGGGAGGGAATACTACAGCTTGATGCTACTGAGGCGACTGGGCCTCTGGGGCTCTGAACCCCCTTTTTATTTGAAAATTATCTCACAGATCCCCTTAAACTGCCCAGATACTGTGGTCACCTGACCGCTCCAGCGGTCAGGTGACCACTTCTGGCATTTTTTAAACCTGAGGGGAAACCCCGCTGCTGCAATCCCATGAGGGAAGGGGGGCTTAAAACCGTTTCCCCCCTTTTCCTTTCATTCCAGTAAAACCATATTTTCCGATGTGTCATAAATTCCTTATTAAATCACCATTATGCTCCGGTGCGGCTGCTTTCTTTTCCCTGCTAGTGATGGGCTTGGGTGTGTTTTGAACTAGAATCGGAACCCACGTATGCGAACCCACCAGGGGACTGTCACCTGTAGGTGCCAATCATCTGTGGCAGAGGCTTTCCCACCCCTGCTGCTGCACATATACAGGCAGTAGCGTAGCGTGGGGGGTGTGGAGGGGGCCGTTGCCCCGGGCGCAACATTTAGGGGGGCGCAATTCCACACCAGTGTGTGACTACTGGCTGCCCCCTCCTAAATCCACTGCCCTGTGTCCCCACGCTCTGGCCGCCATGTTCAGTCTCCGGCGCCCTGTGATTGGCCGTATGGGGTCATGTGCAGCAGCGTGGATGGCCTGTTCACGATCGCGGTACATCCTGGAGTCCCGCCTCTGCACATGTTCAGTCTCCGGCACACTGTGATTGGGTAAATGGGGTCATGTGCAGAGGCGAGACTCCAGGAGCAAGCGCGAGCTTTAACAGGCCGGCCCCGCATTCGCCGCACATGACCCCATACGCCCAATACAGTATAGTGTAGTGGGCAGTATAGTATAGTGGTCAGTATAGTGTAGTGGACAGTATAGAGGTCAGTATAGTGTAGTGGTAAGTATAGTGGACAGTATAGTATAGTGGACAGTATAGTATAGTAGACAGTATAGTATAGTGGACAATATAGTGGTCAGTATAGTGTAGTGGTCAGTATAGTGGGCAGTATAGTGTAGTGGACAGTATAGTGGTCAGTATAGTGGTCAGTATAGTGTAGTGGGCAGTATAGTGTAGTGGACAGTATAGTGGTCAGTGTAGTGGACAGTATAGCGGTCAGTGTAGTGGGCAGTGTAGTGGACAGTATAGTAGTCAGTGTAGTGGACAGTAGAGTGTAGTGGTCAATATAGTGGACAGTATAATGTAGTGGTCAATATAGTGGACAGTATAATGTAGTGGTCAGTATAGTGGACAGTATAATGTAGTGGTCAATATAGTGGACAGTGTAAAGTGAACAGTATAGTGTAGTGGTCAGTATAGTGTAGTGAACAGTATAGTATAGTGGTCAGTGTAGTGGTCAGTATAGTACAGTGGTCAGTATAGTGGACAGTATAGTGTAGTGGACAGTATAGTGTAGTGGTCAGGTCAGTCAATCAGGTTGGTTATTACTATTTTAGGAAGGGAAGGGACAGGACTCGGGGAGTGCTAAAAGTCCACAGGCTAGGGGGCGCAAATTACTTGCCTTGCCCCGGGCGCTGACAACCCACGCTACACTACTGTATACAGGTGGTGTGTATACATGTGGCTGTGGAAAGCCTTGGCCGCCAATGATCATGCTGTATAGGTGACAGCTTCCTGGCAGGCTCGCATACATGGATTCAGATTCTGGTCCTAACATGCTTGTGCTTATCACTGGTCCCTGCACTACCTGATGATCAGATCAGTCCTAAAATGCTTCATTTCCTAAAGCCAAGAAAGTTCTCAGAAACCAGGGTGGTAATATACTTGAATAGTTTCAGTACTTATTTCGATGCACTGGCCATGAAACGTAACCAGGCTGTATGGAAGCTTCATGTTATAATGTGAACCTGTTTATCATGTGATTTCTGAAGATTGCAGCTCGTTCACATGATACACTGTTAACAGGAATGAGCAAAACAGCTGTTGTGTTTATTCAGGAGACATGCACTGTGTTCCTGTGACAAGCCTCCAGCACAGCTCACCAGACCCAGAAACTAAATCTGTTTAAGTCTTGTCTGGTGGCAAGCTTGTGACATTGGTTTAACCCGAATGCCTTCCACAAGCTGGATATCACATTTATACGCAAAAAGGCTCCTGATAATGCTGTAAATCCTATATCGGTTCTCAGCTATGCTTGGATCTGTTAGTCTTATATGGTATTATATTAGCTATCATATGATAAACACTTTATGTCGGAACAGAGAATGAAATCCTGATTGTAACAGAAATAGCATTTAAGGTTGAATTTCAAAGGTAGTTCCATAAATTTGTAAACTCTGTGTAACTTTGACGGGTAGCGGCATGACGGTCTTTCCTGTGTTATAAAATTCCGTGAACCATGGCATGTTAGTGTGATAATGCGATAGGAACTTACTGCCATCAAACCAGCTTTTCATTTCAAAAGAGACCTACCGTACATTGAAGTTTGATGCTATTTCCTGGCTTTGTCTCTAATTGTTGGTACTTTACCCTGTTAACCACTTCAGCCCCAGAAGGATTTACCCCCTTAATGACCAGGCTATTTTTTGCGATACGGTACTGCATTACTTTAACTGACAGTTGCACAGTCGTGTGATGCTGTACCCAAACAAAATTTATGTTGGTTTTTTTTTTACACAAATAGGGCTTTCTTTTGGTGGTATTTGGTCACCTCTGCTGTTTTTATTTTATTTTTTTAGAAACAAACACAGACAATAAATAAAGATAAATACAATATTTTTTACTTTCTGCTACAACATATATCCAAATAAAAAAAGTAAAAAAACAAATTTCTTCATCAATTTAGGCCAATTTGTATTCTGCTACATATTTTTGGTAAAAAAAATCCCAATAAGCATATATTGATTGGTTTGCGCAAAAGTTATAGCGTCTACAAACTACCGGATAGATTTATGGATTTTTAGTAGTAATGGCGGTGATCAGCAATTTTTAGCGGGACTGTGACATTGCGGCAGACAAATCTGCCCCTAAGTGACAATTTTGGGGACCAGTGACACCAATACAGTGCCGTCAATGGCTGGCTTTACCTTCAGTCTTGCACTGCTGTACAGGCTTCTCAACTGCAGCCAGATAGAGCCTGCCTAATTTCTTGGCTGGAGGACGTCCAGCGTCATTCAGCTCTTTCCACCTCAGTTTAACTGTCCCCGACCCACCCCTTCCATTCATTGGATATTAATTCTTTCAATCGTGAAGGCTTAGCATTACATGTGGGCATTACCACAGCTTATGGTTTCCAGGAAGCTATGTACAGAACCTTCCCACCAACCATGATGTAGAGAAGCAGAGATCCAGTGATAATGTGATGAAAACAGGTTTTATTTAACCCCTTTATGACTGCCAGACACATGTGTGGCAGCAAAAGGCCTGTAATGCCCACACGTTGCACATATGCATCTCCATTGTTTAGGCGCTAAGAGTGCACTTACTGCTCATTCTCAGCACAGATAGCTCTCTGCCTGGGCTACAGATCGCTAGCCAGTGGGGCCTGTCTTCCGATGACTGGTGTGACTTGTCATCACATGATCGTCGATCCTTCCCGCCTCCTGGCTGTTCTGAACTGTTTAACTACTTGCCGCACAATCACGTGTGTGTGTGTGTGTATGTATATATATATATGTATATGTGATTGTGTTCAAGTGGTTATACCAGGGCCATGGCTGTAGCTGTCAGCCATAACCCCGGTATTAAAATTTTCAGCCAGGGATTCCCTACCCCTGGAAAAGTGATCCGAGTGGCTCCGCTGGATCACTTTTACAGGCAGCAGAAGGGTCATCAACCCCCTCCCTCCGCTCCACTGGTGCCTCTCTGGGCACTCCTGTGCGATCAGGAAGCCCGGCACTCAAGCTGGTTCCGCCGGCCGATCATAGAGCCGATTGGGGACCAGAATGTCTCCGATCATATCTATACTCTAGAAGACCGGAAGCAACGAGCATTTTTTCACTTCCCATTAAGGAAAATGTAAACAGAGCCATTTTATTTTTTGGAAAGCATGAGATCAGTGTTTGTTGTTGTTTTTTTTTTTTTTTAAATCTCTTGATTTCAAGGGCAGAGGAGAGATTTCAAGGGACCGTGTAAAAATAAAATTTTTACATTTTTATATTTTTTTTTTTTTAGGGTTGAAAATATTTTTATTTGGAACAACATGCAAACAACAAAGGAATGACATCAAATAGTTGAGTGAGGCAGCGAGCCCACTCAGTGGCTATTGCCCACAGCTGGACTCATGTCAATCAACAATGGCATATAAACATAAAAATCCATTGGTAGAAGTCATCAGAAAACACTATAAAAAGGAATTTCAGTTCCGTTGTTCGTATGAGAAGAAGAGAAATAAGAAAAATAAAAGGACAGAGAAGGCCAGGAGGAGAGGGAAACGGAGTGAGAGAAAGAGGGACGGAGAGGAGAATTCTGGGGAATCAGTTGAGTAAAACGATAGCAAGGAAACAGGAGAATATCATTTCTCGGAGCCCTGAATTAAGGCAGGTGTGAAGATGGTCCTGTTGGAGCTGAGAGCATAATTGCGAGGGCATCTGAGAAGGAGAAGCAGAGCCAAACGGACCACAATACCTTATATTTGTCGAAGGTGTTATTATCTAATGCCAGCATCTCCTCCATTCTCATAATGTTGTTCAAAGTAGAAACCCATTGAGACAGAGGCGGTGTAGTGGCAGTCTTCCAATATAAAGGAATGAGCTCTTGTGCTGCGGATAGGAAGAAACGTAGAAGGCACCTTTTTTGTGAAGCAATACATCCGGGGAGAATAGAGAGCAGGGCAACCGCCGGAGTTGGTATTAGAGATTCGTCATACACTACATTATAAACTTGAAATACCTGTGTCCAGAAGGGGAGCATCCTCTTACATTCCCACCAGACATGTAAGTGCCCGAGGCTGTTCCACAGTGACAGCACGAGGCAGGGGTAGAGGGGAAGATTCTGTGTAATGTTGAAGGATCCCTATACCACCGTGATAGGATCTTGTAATAGGATGGCAGGTCATCATGTGTAAGGGCTTGAATTAAACAGTACAAGGATTAAAGTAGATGTCTGGGTGTATCCTGTAGGGAACACAGCCTTTCAAACTCAGTAAGAGGGATATGTATTTGGGAAGAGAGGAACAATTGTTTTGTGAACAATAATATGTGAAGGGTAGTAAGCCAATCGTGCATACCTGCAGGGACAGTTGGGGTTCACACTCGAGGTCAGATAAACGAATACGCCTGTGGCCACTTGGAGCATAGGAATGATCCCAATGTAGGAACTCCTATACCCTGGGGAAAGGCGGGGTTGTCGAATAAGGGTGTCAAAGGGGAAGGATCTAAGGCTAGGACAGAGCAAAGTCCTTTTTTTATACCATAGCCTAAGAGCGGCGAGTGTCAATGGTGAAGAGGAGGTTAAGTGGGACAAAACACTATTATATCCCCAGAGAAGTGCGCATAGGTCAGCGGGAGCTAAATCCTGTTCAATCATGACAGAGGCCTTCATGGATGGATGGAGTAACCACTCTAGGATGCGTTCCATAAGAGCAGCTTTATAATGGAGCTCCTAATCGGGTAGTCCTGTACCCCCTGGAATTTTGGAAGGGTGAGCAAGTTATATTTGACTCTAGATAGGCCAAGATTCATAAGAAATCTGATAGAGAGGGAACGTAGAGAAGTGAAAAAGGATTTGGGTACTAAGATGGGTATGGTTTGAAATAGGTACAGCAATTTGGGTAGGGTATCCATTTTAGGAGTATTAATGCATCCAAACCAAGGTAAAGAGGAGCCCCTCTTAGGTCTCTAATTCCTTCCGAATCCGAGATAGGAGAGGAACATAGTTTAGGGGAAATATATTGGACAAATTGGCAGGGATCATTACCCCCAGGCAGGAGATGCCCTTCGTTTGCCACTGAAAAGAATAGTTTGAGTGCAGCGAGGACATCGTGGAGACGGGTAAAGACACATTAAGGGCCTCTGTTTTGGATATGTTTAGTTTAAAGTTGCTGAATGAGCCAAAGTGTCTGAATTCAGAGAAAAGTGAGGGTAGGGATGTGTGGGGTTGTTGAACGTAGACCATAAGGTTGTCCGCATATAGAGATATTTTATGATGCGAGGAGGGTGTTTGGATACCTTGAATCAAAGCATTTTGGCGAATGGCAGTCGCTAGATACTCGATAACTAAAACAAATAAAAGAGGGGAAAGTGGACATCCCTGACAAGTGCCGTTCGAGATATCAAATGGTTCAGAGGAGGTTCCATTCACGAGGACGGAGGCGGAGGGTTGAGAATACAGGGACATCACCTTAGAAATGAAAGGTGCTCCCAGACTCTTTGTTCCAGAGATAGTCATAGAAATCTCCAATTGACCATATTGAACGCCTTTTCGGCATCAAAAGAAAGAAGACAGGCTTTCAGGTTATTGCATTGGATATAAGAGATAAGGTAGATCGTTTTAGTTGTGTTGTCCCTTGCCTCACGACCCAGGACAAAACCAACCTGATTCCAGTGAATAACTCCAGGTAATAGAGGAGATAAGCGATTGGCAAGGACCTTCGCTAAGATTTTGAGATCTATTTTTAATAAGTATATTTGGCCATAACTACTGCATTGCAAAGGGTCCTTACCAGGTTTCAAAAGAATAGACATGTTCGCTAACAAGAGCCCTCTAGAGGGGAGAGTGGAATCGTCTATAACGTTAAACGCCCGAGTCATGAATGATGTTAGTAGGGGCGCAAAGGTTCCATAAAACCGAGGCCTGAACCTGTCTGGGCCAGGACATTTACCTAACTTCAAAATATATACAGTGGGGACGGAAAGTATTCAGACCCCCTTAAATTTTTCACTCTTTGTTATATTGCAGCCATTTGCTAAAATCATTTAAGTTCATTTTTTTTGCTCATTAATGTACACACAGCACCCCATATTGACAGAAAAACACAGAATTGTTGACATTTTTGAAGATTTATTAAAAAAGAAAAACTGAAATATCACATGGTCCTAAGTATTCAGACCCTTTGCTGTGACACTCATATATTTAACTCAGGTGCTGTCCATTTCTTCTGATCATCCTTGAGATGGTTCTACACCTTCATTTGAGTCCAGCTGTGTTTGATTATACTGATTGGACTTGATTAGGAAAGCCACACACCTGTCTATATAAGACATTACAGCTCACAGTGCATGTCAGAGCAAATGAGAATCATGAGGTCAAAGGAACTGCCTGAAGAGCTCAGAGACAGAATTGTGGCAAGAAACAGATCTGGCCAAGGTTACAAAAAAATTTCTGCTGCACTTAAGGTTCCTAAGAGCACAGTGGCTTCCATAATCCTTAAATGGAAGATGTTTGGGTCGACCAGAACCCTTCCTAGAGCTGGCCGTCTGGCCAAACTGAGCTATCAGGGGAAAAGAGCCATGGTGAGAGAGGTAAAGAAGAACCCAAAGATCACTGTGGCTGAGCTCCAGAGATGCAGTCGGGAGATGGGAGAAAGTTGTAGAAAGTCAACCATCACTGCAGCCCTCCACCAGTCGGGGCTTTATGGCAGATTGGCCCGACGGTAGCCTCTCCTCAGTGCAAGACACACGAAAGCCGCATGGAGTTTGCTAAAAAAACACCTGAAGGACTCCAAGATGGTGAGAAATAAGATTCTCTGGTCTGATGAGACCAAGATAGAACTTTTTGGCCTTAATTCCAAGCGGTAAATGTGGAGAAAACCAGGCACTGCTCATCACCTGTCCAATACAGTCCCAACAGTGAAGCATGGTGGTGGCAGCATCATGCTGTGGGGGTGTTTTTCAGCTGCAGAGACAGGATGACTGGTTGCAATCGAGGGAAAGATGAATGCGGCCAAGTACAGGGATATCCTGAATGAAAACCTTCTCCAGAGTGCTCGGGACCTCAGACTGGGCCGAAGGTTTACCTTCCAACAAGACAATGACCCTAAGCACACAGCCAAAATAACGAAGGAATGGCTTCACAACAACTCCGTGACTGTTCTTGAATGGCCCAGCCAGAGCCCTGACTTAAACCCAATTGAGCATCTCAGGAGAGACCTAAAATGGCTGTTCACCAACGTTTACCATCCAACCTGACAGAACTGGAGAGCATCTGCAAGGAGGAATGGCAGAGGATCCCCAAATCCAGGTGTGAAAAACTTGTTGCATCTTTCCCAAAAAGACTCATGGCTGTATTAGATCAAAAGGGTGCTTCTACTAAATACTGAGCAAAGGGTCAGTTTTTCTTTTTTAATAAATCTGCAAAAATGTCAATAATTCTGTGTTTTTCTGTCAATATGGGGTGCTGTGTGTACATTAATGAGGAAAAAATGAACTTATATGATTTTAGTAAATGGCTGCAATATAACAAAGAGTGAAAAATTTAAGGGGGTCTGAATACTTTCAGTCCACTATATATATATAATTATAAAATCTATTTACAATTTTTTTTTTTTGCTTTTTTTTAAGCGCCCCTGTCCCCCATGCTAACCTGTAGAGGTGACACATGCAGGTGTAAGTCGCACACACATATGTAAACGATGTTCGCACCACACATGTGAGGTATTGTTGCAAATGTCATAGCGAGAGCAATAATTCTGATAAACAGGTAACCTGTAAAAAAATTTAAAGCGCCGCCTATGGAGATTTTTATGTATCGTAGTTTATCGCCATTTCATGAATGTGTGCAATTTTAAAGCATGACATGTTAGGTATCTATTTACTTAATATCATCTTTTATACTGTAGGAAATAATTGGGTTATATATTGTGTTTTTTGGCATTTAAGAGTGTATTTTTTCCCCAAAAAAATTGCATTTGAAAAACCGCTGTGCAAATACCCTGTGCTATAAAAAAACGACCACCATTTTATTCTCCAGGTCCTCTGCTTTTTTATATATATATATATATATATATATATATATATATATATATATATATATATATATTATAAAAGGTTTGGGGGTTCTAAGTCATTTTCTGGCAAAAAATACTGATTTTTACTTTACTTGACACAAAAAGTGTCAGAGAAGGCTTGGTGTTCAAGTGGCTAGATGGTGGGTGGGAAAGGGTGGGAAGGAGAAACCAGGATTGGCAAACTATGAGCAGATTAAGAGTGGCCATACACGTTTTGAATCTCAGGAACTGGCCAGGATTCAAACCATTAATGGGCAGGCTGAATGTACCCAGTTGATCAATCAACTTAGGTACAACCAGCCTGCCGGATTTGCTTCCAATTATCGCTAGTGGCTGCTATAGCCACTAGTGATGATCACTGTCTTCTCCGGGCGGGGACAGCTTTCCCCGCTCGCCTCAGCCCCCCCCGCCAACAGACAATTGCTCGGCAGAAGGGATTCCCTGGTCAGCACTATCTGTGTTGATGGGGGAATCGTGCAAATTTCTTTCCTGCAACCTGTTGTTGCAGGAAAGAAAATCGCACCGTCTACGATCTGCCTGTCTTTAGCATTTTTACCAGTACTATGTGTTTTTTTGTTTTTTTTTCATTTTTTTTCTTGTTATGATGAATAGGTTGAAGATGATAATGATGATGATTATTATTACATTTATGCAATTTTGTCAAATCTATTTACAAGTTAGGTAGCCACTACTTGAAAACCCTTAATACCTAAGGAGTTAAATATTAGATTTAAATGCAGATTCTTAGGAAGAGTCTCTTTGTATGGGTGTAGCCCAGACACCAGCAGAGAAGGTGACAGCGAGAAGCAGCACAGCCCAGGGGACCTGAGTCGGTGAGATCCCAGCCAGGACTATTTATAACAACCAATTAGAGGCATCTCCCAGCCAGCTTCATTCAAGACAAACTGACACACAGGAGGTTTGTAAACACAAACGTTCTCAGCACTGGGCTTACACAACTGAACAGCACTGAAGGTTACGTTCTACAGAACCATTCTGGATCTGGATTACACTCACTGGCAAAAACGTCTGTGGAAAGAAGGCAGAAATGCCTGAAAGAGAAGACTTTGAACTAAACGAAAGGTAACAAGCTCATCTTTATTTTTCTTCACAGGTGAATGTACAACAAGGAAGAAAACACACAAGGACATTGTTGTTTTCATAACATGCTCTCTACCAGGGTGCAGTTTGCTGATGGCGCATACGGGTTTAGATTTTAATCGCTATGTTGTAGGAACATAGCAGATCAACTACCAAGGAAACAAACTGACAAGATATTTCATAAACATTTGTGCTGACTTGATAACTCCTTCATAAAACATAAATTTGAAGTGGACAAAGATCAAACCAGCTGACCCGATGATCTACAGTCAGTACATAAAAACGCATCTGGGGGAAGTCTGGAGCAGACAGAATCTGGAGCAGATGTGCATGGCAACCAATCTGTTTCTAGCTTCAGATTGTTCCGTTAAAGTGATTGTAAATGATCACCTTGGAAAACAACCCATTCAGTTTAAAATAGAGCTGAAAGACTAAACATTTGTGTATAGATATATTTAAAAAAAAAACTTTTTTTCCAGTTTTTAAAAGTGATCACATTCCCTCTGTTCAAAGATGCATAGAGAGCTGGGGGGAGGAGAAGCTTCAGCACACTGAGCTTTCCAGTGAATAGCTGTGTGTGTGTGTATAAGGATACTTTTTCATACAAGTACATGGTACAGGGGGCACATATCAGAAATATGAAATGTTGGGTTTACAAACGCTTTAAGCTTAAAAATGAAAGTTGGAAGCTGGTTGGTTGCCAAGCCTATCTGCTCCGGATTCTGGCTGCTCCAGTCTTAGTAAACTCCTTTTAAGTCTTTGTTAAGTTATATAGTAAAACAAAAAAGAATAATGTGCGAAAATTGACAAATATGTTTTTGTGGTCTACAAATTGGAGTATATATTTTGTTTCCCTAATGTTAACTGATTTCTTGTTTTCACTTACACTATATTACCAAAAGTATCGGGACGCCTGCCTTTACACGCATATGAACTTTAATGGCATCCCAGTCTTATGCCCTGTACACACGATAGGATTTTCCGATTGAAAATGTGTGATAGGACCTTGTTGTCGGAAATTCCGACCGTGTGTAGGCTCCATCATACATTTTCCATAGGAATTTCCAACACACAAAATCCGTTGTCGGAAATTCCGATCGTGTGTACGCAAATCCGACACACAAAGTGCCACGCATGCTCAGAATAAATTAAGAAACGAAAGCTATTGGCTACTGCCCCATTTATAGTCCCGATGTACGTGTTTTACGTCACCACGTTCAGAACGATCGGATTTTCCGACAACTTTGTGTGACCGTGTGTATGCAAGACAAGTTCGAGCCAACATCCATTGGAAAAAATTCATGGATTTTGTTGTCGGAATGACGATCAATGTCCGACCGTGTGTACAGGGCATTAGTCAGTAGGCTTCAATATTGAGTTGGCCCACCCTTTGCACTTTAACAGCTTCAACTCTTCTGGGAAGGCTGTCCACAAGGTTTAGGAGTGCATCTATGAGAATGTTTGACCATTGTTCCGGAAGCGCATTTGTGAGTTCAGGCACTGATGTGAACGAAAAGGCCTGGTTCACAGTCTCCACTTGAATTCATCCCAAAGGTGTTCGGGTTTAGGTCAGGACTCTGTGCAGGCCAGTCAAGTTCCTCCACCGCAAGCTCGCTCATCCATGTCTTTATGGACCTTGTTTTGTGCACTGGTGGGCAGTCATGTTGAAGCAGGAAGGGGCCATCCCCAAACTGTTCCCACAAAGTTGGGAGCATGAAATTGTCCAAAATGTCTTGGCATGCTGATGCCTTAAGAGTTCCCTTCACTGGAACTAAGGGGCCAAGCCCAACCCCTGAAAAACAACCCCTCACCAGAATTCCCCCTCCACCAAATGATTTGGACCAGTGCACAAAGCAAGGTCCATAAAGACATGAATGAGCGAGTTTGGGGTGGAGGAACTTGACTGGTGTGCACAGAGTCTTGACCTCAACCTGATAGAACACCTTTTGGATGAATTAGAGCAGCGACTGCGAGCCAGGCTTTCTGGTCCACATCAGTGGATAACCTTTAACTGTAAACTACGTAGAGGGTTCTTTACTGTAAGAGCGGCAAGGATGTGGAATTCCCTTCCACAGGCGGTGGTCTCAGCGGGGGGCATTGATAGTTTCAAGAAACTATTAGATAAGCACCTGAACGACACAACATACAGGGATATACAAGGTAATACCGACATATAATCACACACGTAGGTTGGACTTGATGGACTGGATGGATTCTCCAGATCTTAATCCAATTGAGCATCTGTGGGATGTGCTGGTAAAACAAGTCTGATCCATGGAGGACCCACCTTATAAATTACAGAACTTAAAGGATCTGCTACTGATGGCTTGGTGCCAGATACCAAAGCATACCTTCAAAGGTCTAGTGGAGTCCATGCCTCAACAGGGCAGAGCTGTTTTGGCAGCAAAATGAGACCTATTAAATATTAGGTGGGTGGTCATAATGTTATGGCTGATCATTGTATAGACAAAGCAAAAGGTTGAAATATTCCAATATCTTTTTTGAAGACATCAATTAGTCCAGTAGTATGGTCATTGTATGCTGCTTGCAAGGTTCTGGCCATGCTACTGGATTGATGGACGTTTTCAATAAAGACATAGGAGTACTGCAACCTTTTGCTTTTCTGTATATGTTTAGGACTGTTGGGGCTGCTTTCAGTTGCATGTATATTACTATGCTGGATAATGTTAGCACTAAAATTTCATATGACTGAGTTATGTATGTGAAAAATATTTTTATATGCATGGTTTCAGCTAATGCTAACAAGCATATTTCATAAAACTGCAGTGAAGGAAGTGGGGTGTTGCTTAAAAGGGTTGTAAAGGTTCAATTTTTTTTTTTTAAATAACAAACATGTCACACTTATCACCTCTGTGCAAGGGATGTGCACAGAGTGACCCCGGTCCTCCTCTTCTGTGGTCCCTTAGCGGTGCTCCTGGTTTCTCCTCTTCTCGAATGCCCCCATGGAGAGCTGCTTTCCATGGGGGCACTCGCGCGGCCACGCTCCCGAGTCCTGCTGCTGCGGCCATTGACACAGGCAGCAGTACTTGGCCCCGCCCCCGGCTCCGTGTCACTGTATTTCATTGACAGCAGCGGGAGCCAATGGCTCCTACTGCTATCAATCTATCCAATGAGGACCTGAGACAACAGCTGGAACGATCGGGTTCAGGTAAGTAAAAGGGGGGCTCTGGGGGGGGTGTTTATGCATTAGGGTGTAAAAACTCGGGGGTTTACAACCCCTTTAAAGCTGAAGCACAGGAATTATATTTTTGCATACTTATGTTGGCCCAGCTTGGCTCCATTTAAGTATCCATATGTGATATCCAGGGTGCTGCTGGGGTCAGCAGTCAGCAATACTACAGTGATCCTCACAATTTTCTGAGTTCTCGATGAGTGGCTTCCCCTCTGGAAACTGAACATGGGGTAGCATTAAAGAATTTGCATACTTCAGATAATTGAATTGGTTGCTTTGAGCATTAGAATACTTAATATTTTCAGATATATTATACTGTACATGTTCAGGTGGCTACTTAGAGCTTGAAGATTTATGAGCAGCTGTGTGCCAGTTGAAGACAGATCATGCTAGGGAGTGCTGGTGCCTGACCACCTGCAAGTATTTTTATAGTGGCCGCACAGCACACCCAGTAATTTATAATCTATCACCATGTGTCAGCCAACCCAGATGACAAAGAAATGTCATCAACCTCATTAGTAGTGGCACCCTTACTGTAAACAGCTGTCTTTTGAATAGGTCTGCTTGATCGTTTCCTCTGGATCAGTGGTGTACAAAGTATCCATAGGGCAGGTTAGGAATGGTGAGAGGCTAGAGTTGAAGTTGCCATACATGTATCCATATTATTATCCCAAACAAACAAAAGATTTCTCAGCTCATTTACCAACCAGCCTGCAAAACAACCAAACTGACCCTATCCAACAGTTACATTAAAAGTAGAGGGTTTTGTTTGCACACATTTTATTTTATTTATTTCAGGTACTTATATAGCGCCGTCAATTTACACAGCGCTTTACATATACATTGTACATTCACATCAGTCCCTACACCCTTAAGGAGCTTACAATCTAAGGTCCCTAAACTCACATTCATACATACTAGGGACAATTTAGACAAGATCCAATTAACCTACCAGCATGTCTTTGGAGTGTGGGAGGAAACCGAAGTACCCGGAGGAAACCCACACAGGCACAGGGAGAACATGCAAACTCCAGGCAGGTAGTGTCGTGGTCGGAATTCGAACCAGCGACCCTTCTTACTGCTAGGCGAGAGTGCTACCCACTACACCACTGTTATGCGTAAGCTGTATCTTCCATCATACTTGATTTGATTGTAGCCGTATAAGTGCAATTGTGACAGAGAAAATTGAGTACTGTCCGTGATACTTTTTTTATTTGCACTAACATACAATTTTTCAGGACAAGCTTTCGGGGTATGTCCCCTTCTTCAAGGTCCAAGCAGTACTGATTCACAAATTTTTAAGCAGAATGTTAAAGAAGAAGAAGAAAAAAAAAATGTGATTAGTATCCCCCCCCCCCCCCCTGCATTCCCCCCTAGCTCTCCCTCTGTCTTATCTCACTAACTCTGCTGCTATCTTTATTACCATTGATTTGTATGTGTTTGGTTTTCTCTTTTTTTTTTTTTCTTCTTCTTTAACATTCTGCTTAAAAATTTGTGAATCAGTACTGCTTGGACCTTGAAGAAGGGGACATACCCCGAAAGCTTGTCCTGAAAAATTGTATGTTAGTGCAAATAAAAAAAGTATCACGGACAGTACTCAATTTTCTCATGCGTAAGCTGCAATGCCTACGTCAGGGTCCTCTGTATATACTGCAGTCCTAACTCTAAATCTCCAAAGCCTCCATAGTAGGAGCACATAAAGGAATGGATAGATTAAAGGCAGGTATGCTTGGAGAGAGCCCACCCCTCTTTAAAGGCTCAAGGATGCACGTGACGCCCAGCAAAAGCACAGTGGCAGCAAAGGCATCCAGTGCGTGCCTGCACCCAACTCGACCAACTGTACAAAAAAGTAGCAACCATCCCATTCTATAACGGGCCGTTGCACGAAGGTGAATCTTTTGTTTGTTTGTCATGTGCTCCTTGCTGCAAAGGCCAGTTATAGTTTGGGGTGTTTTCCACATTTATGTACAGTTGATCCATATCATTATTCAATTATCAAATTGAATAAGAATCATAAACCACAGACTCTGCATTCGATCAATACAGTAAGCTTTTGGTCAGTTTCCACATTGGCAAGGTGACCGGCAACAGCAGAATTTTTTCGACCACTTCTGATTGATAAAAAAAATACCTGCATGTGTGTCTGACAAACGACCATAATACAGATCAATTAAATGATCATTTTCAATAGATTGTTTCTGATAGATTGTATTTTCATTGGATACCATATGTGTTGCATCATTCAATGTTAAATTGATACACGTAATGTCACCTTTATGGAAAGCATGGTGCATACAGATAGACTCAGGCAGAGTCTAGAGTCAGCAGTCAGACGTGTTTACCCACTGCCTTGTGTGATCCTTGAAGAGACTGGACTGCCTAGGTTTATGTTTTTTACATTCTATATTCTGATCTCTTCTTCATATTCAGGTCCTCAGCTCTGTTCATATTGACGTGAACATGAGAAGAACTGCTACTTTGATTTGATGAATAATAAGTCATGTTAAGCTGTGTAATTTATATCACTGGCCTACAATCATTTGAAAGATATTGATGCTTTTGTTCAAAACACAATCATGACTAGTCAGACGTACAATAACTCTAATGAAGAATCCGGTCTAACTGCTGCTGTATTATTTCCCAGAATCCCTGTTGATTGTATTAATGTAACCAATAGCTTTATAGAACATATACAGTATCTCACAAAAGTGAGTATACCCCTCACATTTTTGTAAATATTTTATTCTATCTTTTCATGTGACAACACTGAAGAAATGACACTTTGCTACAATGTAAAGTAGTGAGTGTACAGCTTGTATAACGGTATAAATTTGCTTTCCCCTCAAAATAAAACTCAACACACAGCCATTAATGTCTAAACCGCTGACAACAAAAGTGAGTACACCCCTAAGTGAAAATGTCCAAATTGGGCCCAAAGTGTCAATATTTTGTGTGGCCACCATTATTTTCCAGCACTGCCTTTACCCTCTTGGGCATGGAGTTCACCAGAGCTTCACAGGTTGCCACTGGAGTCCTCTTCCACTCCTCCATGATGACATCACAGAGCTGGTGGATGTTAGAGACCTTGCACTCCTCCACCTTCTGTTTGTGGATGCCCCTCGGATGCTCAATAGGGTTTAGGTCTGGAGACGTGGTTGGCCAGTCCATCACTTTTACCCCCAGCTTCGATAGCAAGGCAGTGGTCGTCTGGGAGGTGTGTTTTGGGTCGTTATCATGTTGGAATACTGCCCGGCGGGCCAGTCTCTGAAGGGAGGGGATCATGCTCTGCTTCATCTTTAGTAGAGGCTTCCTTCTAGGACGGCAGCCATGCAGACCAATTTGATGCAGCGTGCAGCGTATGGTCTGAGCACTGACAGGCTGTGTCAAGTGCAAAGTGCACTTGAAATTGCACTGAAAGTGCACTTGGAAGTGCAGTCGCTGTAGATCCGAGGGGGACATGCAAGGGAAATTAAAAAACAGCATTTTAGCTTGCACATGATTGGATAATAAAATCAGCAGAGCTTCCCCTCATTTCAGATCTTCCCCTCAGATTTACAGCGACTGCACTTCCAAGTGCACTTGTAGTTTTCACTTGTAGTGCAAAGGTCTAGTCAGCTGATCCTCCTCCCTTGTCCCAGAAGTGATTCAGTAGCCTTCCTAATGTAAATATATAGAGAGCGAGATCTTAAAAGCTCTGGAAAAGGGGCAGCAGAGTTAGTAAATCTGCTGAGATGACTTAAAGGACTTTAGTGCTTCTGCTGAGGATTTTACAACACATTGCTCCACATTGGCTACAGCTACTAAGGTCGAGGTGGGGGCTTGCATTAAAGTTAATTTCCTACTTGTAAAAAATATGTAGAAACTTGAAAGTCCATAGCCTACATGTAGTTACATTTTCTCACTCTGACAATTCATTCTACCCCTGATATGAGCCATTAGCACTTATCCCTTTCATGCCAATAACCATTGTGCCTGACCTCTAATATCAAACAAAACCCTTTTTCTGTACTCTCATACTATGCTGGCAGCCTCTGTATAAAATCCTCCAACTTGAAGTGACAACTCTGTACTGAAATATACCAAGGTCATGGTGACAGCAGCCAAAACTAGGGATATGATTGTAATGATAAGGATATACCAGGCAGTTCAGTCTGCTTGCAAATATTAACATTTTTTTTACTAAAAAAAGTGGCATAGTAATAATAGTGACAAAGGTAATAATAACCATTTAAACATTTTCTAAACCATTTTGGTGTTGTAAATGATCAATCTAAAACACTGAGATTTGAAATAATCATTTCACTGATTGACCTGTTGCTTGCATCTCGTCATGTACATATATAGGCAAATTAATACAATTAAGAGTGCATCTACAATTTAGGATTTGCTAATCCAGTGGGACTATAGTGAATCAAGAAAGAAAATGCTTTCAGGTTCAGTGCTGTGTCTTCCTTTCTCTCTCCTGCCACTTGGCCAGGTTGGGAGTTTGGTTCATTTGCCAGTTTCCAGGCTTTTTAAAGGTTTTAAACATTCAGTGTCTCAGCTTTATTATTAGAGGGCATTGGGACTTTAAATTAGGCAAATCACTTCAAAATATAATAGTACACATGATTCCCCTCTTTGTTTGCATATATATATTTAGGATTGAGGCTCATTACTCATGGTGCTGCAGACCACATCTTTTTTTTTTTCTATTAGAGAGCATCGATTACCTAAGATATGGCTTCCCATTGCTTTTGTAATTAAATTTGCTCACTTATTGAATATTTAGTGCATTTTAGTGATTTTTTTGGACACTTGGGGGCTGATATACTAAAATCAAATAAACATGTTGCAAGGGAATTATCACTTTGCAAGGGAATTTTTCGTTAGCTTAGTGAGTGAGGGGAAACTCTCGGACGTTCTTTCATCCAATCATGTGCAAGCACTGAACTGGCACATTTATCTATCTGTGCAAGAAAGAAGCAGTGACCAGACCTGAGCCATTGCTGGACTCTACTTCGCATTGTATTCAGGTAGTCATGTTCACTGCATGTTGTTTTCCTGCACTACACCATGGTTACGAACTTCCCCAGAATCACACTTACATAATGCTTTAAACCCATAAACCCCATGTTATCAATTGTGCTTACAGCAAACGCATAAACATATTTGACTGGATGAATGAAAGCTGATTAAGGCAATAACAATAGTTGATAACATTGAAAGGTGACTCTTCTGACTCATCTCAGTAGCTTTATTCTCAATTATAAGACAGAAACACAGTTCATTGGGAAGGTAATTCAACATCTGAAGAGTGTCTTTCAGTTATAAGATCTTGGTACAAAAGTGTTCAACTGGTAAATATGGTATTCTAGGGTTGATAGGTGTTAGTCATTAGGATATAGTTAGATTTAGCGTCAGGGGTTGGGGGGTTAAGATTAGGGCTTAGGAAGTAATCCATATTGGTGAGTGGTAAAGTTCTGGGTTGGAGGTTATATGTTAAGTATTTTGCTTGTGAGTTAGATTAAGTGTTAGGAAAAGGGTTTGGAAACCTAAAGTTATAGGTTCAAGGTTTAATGTTAATTTTAAAGTATATGGCACAGTAAAAGATAAAAAAAAAAACACAAATGCAATACATCTCCAAAATGCATGCACATTCTCACATACTTTATCGCTTTAAAGACCCTACAAGCACAGAAACGTACTTGTTTATCTGCCACAAATGTGTTGTGGGCTAAAGCTGGTCATGCATAAATCGAAATTCAGCTGGTTCAGCAGGGACTGTACAACGACCCTGTCTGTTTTTTTGTTTTTTTTGCTCGCTAAGTGCCGCAGCACTGATCAGTGTATTCTGACAACAGGGAAATCTCCCCACTGTCAGAATACAAAGTCTCAACTAAGGATTCTCCTATCCACCTTGAATGTGTGCATGAGGGAATCAAGTCATTTTTTCATTTAACCCGCTGGTTGAACAAAAAAAATTAAGCTAGCCATAGACAGTTCAAATCACAGCCATTTCAGCAGGAGCCAGCTGAGATTTGAACCATATATGGGCATGCTGAATGTACCCAAGTTGATTGATCGATGAGCTTGGGTATATCCAGCCTGTCAGATTTTACATGTGATTATTGCCAGCGGTCCTCCACCTTCCATTTGAGGATGCCCCATAGATGCTCAATAGGGTTTAGGTCTGGAGACATGCTTGGCCAGTCCATCACCTTTACCCTCAGCTTCTTTAGCAAGGCAGTGGTTGTCTTGGAGGTGTGTTTGGGGTCATTTCGTCACAGTACATGTTGGCATTCATGGTTCCCTTAATGAACTGTAGCTCCCCAGTGCTGGCAGCACTCATGCAACCCCATACTATGACTCTCCCACCACCATGCTTGACTGTAGACAAGACACACTTGTCTTTGTACTCCTCACCTGGTTGCCGCCACACACTCTTGACACCATCCGAACCAAATAAGTTTATCTTGGTCTCATCAGACCACAGGACATGGTTCCAGTAATCTATGTCCTTAGTCTGCTTGTCTTCAGCAAACTGTTTGCGGGGTTTCTTGTGCATCATCTTTAGAAGAGGCTTCCTTCTGAGACAACAGCCATGCAGACCAATTTGATGCAGTGTGCAGCATATGGTCTGAGCACTGACAGGCTGATCCCCCACCCATCCAACCTCGGCAGCAATGTTGGCAGCACTCATACGTCTATTTCCCAAAGTCAACCTCTGGATATTACGTTGAGCATGTGCACTCAACTTCTTTGGTCCACCATGGGAGGCCTTTTCTGAGTGGAATCTGTCCTGTTAAACCGCTGTATGATCTTGGCCACCTTGCTGCAGCTCAGTTTCAGGGTCTTGGCAAACTTCTTATAGCCTAGGCCATCTTTATGTAGAGCAACAATTTTTTTTAATCAGATCCTCAGAGAGTTCTTTGCATTGAGATGTCATGTTGAGCCTCTAGTGACCAGTATGAGAGAGTGAGAGCAATAACACCAAATTTAACACACCTGCTCCCTATTCACACCTGAGACCTTGTAACACTAACGAGTCACATGAAACCAGGGAGGGAAAATGGCTAATTGGACCCAATTCGGACATTTTCACTTAGGACTGTACTCACTTTTGTTGCGGTTTAGACATTAATGGCTGTGTGTCGAGTTATTTTGAGAGTACAGCAAATTTACACTGTTATACAAGCTGTACACTCACTACTTTACACTGTAGCAAGGTGTAATTTCTTCAGTGTTGTCACATGAAAATATATAATTAAATATTTACCAAAGTGTGAGGGGTGTACTCATTTTTGTGAGATACTGTATGTAACAAATATAGCAAAATCCTTCCACTGGTATATTTAACACACAAAAAAAGAGCCAATAAGGTAGGGTCATTGTTTGGGCTTACATACACTTTAAGACCCCTTTCACACCGAGGGCGTTTTGCAGGCGCTATATCGTTAAAAATAGTGCCTGCAATCCGCCCTCAAACAGCTGCAGCATTGTCTCCAGTGTGAAAACCCAAGGGCTTTCACACCGGAGTGCTGCGCTGGCAGGACGTCAGGAAAAGTCCTGTCAGCAGCTTCTTTGGAGCGGTGAAGGAGCGGTGTGTTTACCGCTCCTCCACTGCTGCTCCCCATTGAAATCAATGGGGCAGCGCTGGGATACCGCCGGCAAAACGCCGCTATTGCGGCGCATTGCGGGCGGTTTTAACCCTTTCTCGGCCGCTAGCGGGGGGTAAAAGCACCCCGCTAGCGGACAAAATGCGCCGCTAAAAATAGCAGCGTTTTACCACCGACGCTATGGGCGGCTCGGTGTGAAAGGGCTTTAAAGGAGAACTAAAGTCCTAGATTTAAAGACTGCGCGTAGGTGGGATTTTCAATGCAATAGTAATATGCACCATCTCTTTTGCAATAAAATATACCTACCTGCTCGCAGCCTTCTTTGGAATGTACACGCAGGAGCCGCTCAGTTTACATTCCGGCACATTGCTTGTGTGTTGGGATGACCGAACTCCTGCGTGTGCACAAGAGGGACGTCATCCCATGCCAGCCAATGAAAACAGCTGCAGCCCACCACTCGTAAGAAGCCAGGTAGATGCCAGCGAGAGACGTTGGACCAATAAAGGAAAAGTACGTATTTGGATTTTAGTTCTGCTTTAAAAGAGAACTCCAACTTTTGAATTAATTTACATAGTTCGTTTTGGCCAGCTTGGCCCAAAACAAACTATGTCACTCCCTAAGCTGTCAGCCCACTGCATGTGTGGTAAAACTATATGTAGCTGCGGCTACATACAGCATACTGCACTGTGTTCTGGGTATGAGCTCAGACTTCACGGAACACACCAATACACCATACATACACAGTCAGAGAGGCGGGCTGTTGATGTCACAACCTCTGATTCAGCCAATCTGAGGAGGCTTTGTATTCATTAATAGAATAAATCACTCGCTGTGATTGGCTTAGCGCCGCTGCCGTAGACTAGACTGTAGATGAGTCTGTGTTCTGGGAAGTCTGAGCTTGTATCTGCAACACAGTGCTGTATACTGTATGTAGCTGAAGTTACATACAGTTTTACTGCACATGCAGCGGGCTGATAGCTTAGGGAGAGACATAGTTTGTTTGGGCCAGCTTAGCCCAAACAAACAATGTAAATTAGTTCAAAAGCTAGACTTCTTGTTTAAGTATTAGGATGGACTTACATATCTGGTGCAGTTTAAAGTCTTTTTATTTTTAGGGTTGGGATGGGTCATGTATTATTGTCCGCTAACCATTAGAGTTTTTGGGAAAGCAGGCTGAGAACTACTATGCTGGAAAACAAATTCACTGATCCAAATCTGCTTCTGTCAATGCCTATGTAGAGCTCATTGGACCAGGCAAAAAATATTTTATTTATATAGAAGAGAATGGACAATTACCAAACTGTCAGAATGTTTATACTGAAATATTAAAACAATATTATATTTTTGGAATTATGCAAAATCTGTGGTTTTAGGGAGATTTTCACATTTTCCCACAAATACAACCAAGTAATTCAAGTTTGTTTATCTGTGCTATTTTGAAGAAGTGATAACAACAATATGCTAAGAATATATAATTTTTAACTAAAATTCAGTGTAAAATAATATCAGATATAATTGGTGATAATACAAAAAGATAATATACTTTCAAATATATATGGGGATACAGATGATAATCACATTTCTACCACAAGCTCTTATTACAAAATATTATATTTCAGTACTTGAACGATAAGTGCCGGTTCACACAGGGGCGACTTGTCAGGCGACCTAGTCGCCTGACAAGTCGCCTCCCGTTCTGTACAATGGAACCGTTCTAATAGGAGCGACGCAAGTCGCTCCGACTTAGAAAAAGGTTCCTGTACCTCTTTTGGGGGGACTTGAGGCGACTTGCATAGACTTCTATACAGAAGTCGTTTTGCAAGTCGCCGTGGATGTCGTGTGCAGGTCGCCTCGGTGAGGCGACCTGCAAGTCGTGCCGCCCCTAGTGTGAACCGAGCCTTACTTGGTAAATTTAGACTTGGTAACTCTTAGCTAATAGCTTTCCGTAGCTCTAAGGACTTGTGTAAACAGATTAGGTGTTGACGTTAACACTTGTGATTCCTTCTCAAAACAAACAGACCTTAAAGCTTAAACCTCTTTTACAGTATATGGACAATTTTGTTAACCATATATGATAATATATACGTATTAATTGGTTTTATGAATATCCAAACAATACATTATGAAAATATGAAAGAAAAATTATTAAAATACATAAACCAATATATGTAAAATTATTTGCTTAATTATGCATATAAGTACTTCAATATAATGAACTTGTATATATTGGGGATTATTGTTAATATGCTTGTTATGCAATACATAATACAACATGTTTCATTTGTGAATAAGCCCTCTCTTGTTGCTCAGTCCTGGAAACAAAAATGAGGTCTGTGAGCTCAGGGTTCCCTTATCTTGTTTATTTTACTAGGTGTCCAAACCTCTAATTTATGACCTAAGCTGATATGCAAGGAGCCTAGAGTCTCTTACAAAAAAAATCTCTTCTCTAAAGACAGTGAACTTAAGTTAACTTCTTTAAAAATATATATATATATTTAAACAAGATGGCCTCTGGTTTGTTCATAGCATATTTATGAAAAGTAAATATATGATGCAAAGGTATTCTATATTCTTTTAACCCCAATAGTCCTGGCAAAACATTCACTGCAGGTCTTCCTGGTGCATGTGTTAAATTAGTGGGAAAATAGCAACAGTATATTGCAGTAGGACATTAAGGTATCATGCCAAACAAATTCATGAATACATACCTCCCAACTTTCTGAGGTGGCAAAAGAGAGATGCCTTTGCATGTAGGCAAAGGGAATACCTCTGCCATGCTCCCAGTTACACAGATCATAAGGAATCAATACACAGATGAGTAAACCCACAAGTGTTTTTTTTTTTTCCTTCATACTAGCTGTTCAGAACAATAAATGTAAGAATTTAGACAGTGAATGAAAGGTTTAGCATTCTAGAATAGTTTTGTTAGTTAAAAAAGACATTGTTTAAAGAGGTCTATACCTTTAGACCAGTGGTCTCAAAACTGTGGCCCGCGGGCCACATGCTGCCCTTTGCTTGCCTTTATCCAGCCCTTTTTGCACTATTTCTCCCAATGATACAAGGCACTATTTCTCCTATTGACACCAACAATGAGGTACCATTCCTTCCACTGACACAAATAGTGGCACATAATTCCTCCCATTTCCACTGATACCAACAATGGGGCATAATTTCTCCCGTTGACAGCAATGATGGGGTACTATTACCTTCACTGATACTAACAATGGGGGACTATTCCTCCTATTAACCTCCCTGACGGTTTTCCCGAGTGTGGCTCGGGGTTAAATTTCAGCACCATTAGCGGTAACCCCGAGCCACACTCGGGATTGCATTGCAGGATCCTGGGGCGGCGTTACTTACCTTGTCCCAGGATCCTGCGATGTCCCCCGCTGTGTCTGTGGGCTCTGTTTCCTCCGAAGCCTCTCTGTGCCGTCTCCGTTCCCTGCGAGCATCGCGACGCACGGGGCGGAGCCTGGCGGCAAATTAAAAGAAATAAAGTAAAAATCATAACACATATAGTACTGTAATCTTACAGATTACAGTACTGTATGAAATTATTTCACATCCCTTTTGTCTCCAGTGCTTTGTCCAATGCCCTGCATGCAATTTTATATTATATATACTGTTCTTTCTGCCTGGAAACTTGAGATTGTCCATAGCAACCAAAAAGTGTCCCTTTACGTCAAAAGTGGCTTTAGACCAGCTAGAAAACAGCGATAGTAAATTAGAACACTTGCAGAATTGAGCGATAGTGAATTGTGGGGAAACTTATTTTATTATTATTATATTTTAATTTTTTTTAATTATTTATATTTATTTATTATATTATAATTTATGTTTTTGTGTTTCAAACTTCATCATACCCGGGATATCTACTAGACTCTTGTTTGGACAGATTTAAGTGTGTTATTGTTAAGAATTACAGGCCTACAATATAAAACGCCAAATTTCCATGCAAAATAATTGTACCGCTTTCAGCACCTAAAATCCGAAATAATCATACCGCCAGGGAGGTTAACACCATTGATGAGGTACAATTCCCCTCGCTGATACCAACGATGGGACACTATTCCTCCCATTAACATCAATGATGAGACAATAGTCCTCCAATTTATCACTAATGATGGGGCACTATCCCTCCCACAGACACTATTAATAGGGCGCTATCCCTTCAATTAATATCAATGATGGGATACTATTCCTCCTCCTACTGACTACTACTATGTAATATTCGTATTCCAAGTCAGACGCATTGTTGCTTCCATTGACGCTGGGGCATTTTCTACTAATACTGGCCACAGTCCGTCCGTGCTAAAATCTGAAGGACAGTAAACTGGCCCTTTGTTTAGAAAGTTTGGAGACTCCTGCTCGAGATCAAAAAAGTGGGACAAATGAGGAGGAAAGATGGATGGACAGATTTAATTTAAAATGAGGGACAGTCCCTCGAAATGAAGGACAATTGAGATCTATGCGGACGTCTCATGAAACATTTATTCTTGTCTTTTATTTATACTCCTAATTACTTCCTAAAAATGTTTAGAACACTCAGAACAAAGCATATATCAATTGCAGAGATTGATTACAGTTGTTGATTTACCTGCAGTAAATGTTTGGTGAATGTCACAAACACTGCTAATGAATGTGCCCCTAGTCACTTGTGAAATTTCAGATGAAAATCATTTCAAAACTTGCATAGAACATTGCACAATAAAACAATAAACAATGTGCAAAGTGCATTAACACGTTCGAATCAATTGACAGTTATCTTTATATATTCTGACAACTCTAAACTAACACAACTTAAAATCTGATCAAATAATATGGATTACTGTTTTTCATCATTGCTTTTTGCACTGCCTGACTAAATAAGCAAGAGTGGCCTTTCTCTATTTACTTTAGGTTATGTAAATAAGGGTATGTATCCTGTACATGGCTCAGTGCTTGTGTCTGTACAAGAATATCCCTTCCAGAGCAGCAGACTGACACACAAGCCATCACATGCTAGTGTTTGGTTGGAAAAACTGGTCAGCATCCAGGAGCTTCCTCAAGTTTAGCATACACATGTTATCTCCAGGAAACCTACTTTGTTTTTGCAGGTTTACTTATTGTGTTTTTTTTTGTTAGACTGATTTATTCATGGGACTTTTTTTTTTTTGCATAAACATTTTGTTGAATGTTTTCAAAAAGATAAAGAACAAGCCAAGGAGAAACATTTTACATACATTGCATACTCATGTAAATGAACATTGATAAACCAATAAGGTAAGAGAAGTTAACATTGTTTATCGTAAGCTCTAACAAGCAGGGCCCTCTGATTCCTCTTGTACCAAATTGTAATGTAACTGTAATGTCTGCCCTCATGTTGTAAAGCGCTGAGCAAACTGTTAGCGCTATATAAAACCTGTATAATAATAATAATATTGTTTCATGAACCTTCTGGGCATTTATTCATTAATTATTGGGCATTCCCACCAAATGTGGGGGAGAGTATCTTTCTCTTTGCCACATCTCCAACAACAGTCAGGGACAGAAGGGGTGAATTTGTGAATCAGATCTGGTGTTCTATACCGCCGTGTCTTTATTTTATATGCATTTTCTTGAGTTGAGACGTTAAAGAACCCTTTATGAATGTATACATAGATGCGTTCCCAATTAGCCTCCTCTAACTCAGTCCCCAGTGGAGTCTCCCAGAATGTGTTTCATGGGACTTCTAAATTGTTCCTGCTGTGCCATTTATGCTTCTTGGAGGCACATATATTTAGTTTTCCAACTGGATGTTGGAGTGAACCACCGGTCAGATAATCTAGCACTGTAACTTAGAGTAATTGAAGACTGTACGCAATTGTTCATTAAACCAGATCAAAAGAATGTACTTCCATACAACAAAACCTTATCTGTTTCCCAGTTATAACTTTAGTATTATGATCCCATGCTGACTTTTGTTACAAAATTGAAATGATAGCTTACCAAACATTGTAAATATTCATGTACAGTGCTGTGAAAAATATTTGCCCCCTTGCTGATTTTTTAATTTTTTTGCATATTTCTCACAATTAAATTATTCTGATCATCAAACAAATTTTAATATTACACAAAGATAACCCGAGTAAATCCAAGATGCAGTTTTTAAATTGTTTCATTTATTAAGGGAAAAAAGCTGTTCAAACCTACCTGGCCCTATGTGAAAAAGTAATTTCCCCCTCCCATGCTGAATCATAAGCGAACTGTGATTAACCACAATTTTTTGGAAAGCTGAGTTAAATTTCACTTGCCACACCCAGACACGCTAACAGATCACAAAAAGCCACACATCATGCCACAATCTAAAAAAATTCAAGAACAGATTAGAAACAAAGTAATGGACATGTATTGGTCTAGGAAGGGTTTCATAGCCATTTCTAAGGCTTTGGAACTCCAGTGAACCATTATCCACAAATGGAGATAACTTGGAACAGTGGTGAACCTTCCCAGGAATGGCCGGTGTTCTGCCGAATAAGTTCCGCTCGGCGGATAAGTTCCTCACTGTACTGCGCATGCGCAGTACGATCCGGCGGAAATAGCCGAAGCGGAACAGCTGAAAATCAGCTGTACACGGCGCCTGTAAGAGGGCCCCTCGCGGGCTCGCTTCGCTCGCCACGCTTCGGGCACGGCCTCGCTGCGCTCGGCTCTTTTAGATTCCCCCTCTAGGTCCACTTGGATGGTGGGGAAGGAATCTGGACCCAGAGCGCAGGCGCCGTGTACAGCTGATTGAAGCATTTGAGCTTCGCCTATCTCCGGCGGATGACAGTAGTTGGTACTGCGCAGGCGCTGCGCCTGCGCAGTACAGGGGAGGAACTTATCCGCCGAGGGAACTTTCTCGGCAAGACACCGGCCTACAAAAATTACTCCAAGAACATTAAGATGACTCATTCAGGAGGTCAGAAAAGAACCCAGAACAACATCTAAAGAACTGCAGGCCTCACTTGACTTAGGTAAGATCAGTGTTCATGATTTAACAAAAGGAAATAGACTGGGCAAAATGGCATCCATGGGAGAGTTCCAAGGCCAAAGCCACTGCTGACCAAAAAGAACACAAAGGCTCTTCTCACATTTACCAAAAAACATTTTGATTATCCCCAAGACTTTTAGGCAAATATTCTGTGGACTGATGAGACAAAAATGTAACTTTTTGGAATGCTTGCTTCCTGTTACATCTAGCATAAAACTAATACAGCATTTCATAACAAGAACATCATACCAACAGTCAGAGATGGTGGTGGTAGCGTGATGGTCTGGGGCTGCTTTGCAGCTTCAGTACCTGGACGACTTACCATAATTGATGGAACCATGAATTCTGAGCTCTACCAAAATATCCTAAAAGAATGTCCAGCCATTAGTTTGTGACCTCAAGCTTAAGTGCACTTTGGTTATGCATCAGGACAATGATCCGAAACACAACAGCAAGTCCACCTCCAAATGGTTCAAACAAAGCAAAATTTAGGTTTTGAAGTGGCCTAGTCTAAACCCAGACTTAAATCCAATTGAGATGCTGTATAATGACCTTACACAGGCTGTTCATGCTGGATAACGTCAAACGATGTAAAAATTGCATGTTGTATTTACTCTGGTTATCTTTGTGTAATAATAAAATTTGTTTGATGATCTGAGTCATTTAAGTGTGACAAATATGCAAAAAAATAAAAATCAGAAAGGGGCAAATACTTTTTCACAGCATTGAACAATGCAGTTTTCCTTTGTTAGAAAGCTATCCATCTCCAGAAACCATTCAGCTTTAGAGACCTCTGCTATAACTCTGTACTCCAATGCTCACCATTATGGTTTAACTGGGTGGGCGGAACTGATCTTGTCTGTAATTATTTTAATATGTATCATGGTCATATGGCGTTTTTGTACCCACTCTCTTATTGCATCTTGGAAGCGTTTCTGTTGTCACCCTGTACCATTGTGTACCCTTGTTCTCATGGTTTATTTAAACTATGTAAAGTTCGTTTTATATTTGTTGTTCTTTCTTCAATAAAATATTTGAACAAGAAAGCTATCCAAAAGTGAAAAAATATAAGGTAATACTGCGCTAGAGTTTCCAGTGTATATATATAGCTGCAACAAAAACTATCAAATATCTCTATAGTGCAAAAATGTGTATACAAATAAGTTGCACTTATAACTTAAGTGATCCTGTGTAACAAATGAAGAAACATAAAGGTGCACTATTACAATGAAAAAACAAAATGTAAATGAACAAAACGTAAACAAAATCTGTATATGAAAGTCTATATGAAAAACTCTTCCTCAGCAGAGATAAAAATAATAATAATTGATTCCGTGGCTAAAACAAAAATTGACAGTGTGAGTCCAAAGTGTAGAAAAAGTCCAAGAATCCTTCAACCTTCACCCAAGAAGAGAAAGAGGATGGGACAGGAGGAGGAGGAGGAGGGAGATCCTTGGATCAAAAGACCAAAACCCACTCGGTGTGTGGGGACCTTTACCCGAACTGGTGGACCCCCTAAAAAGCAAGCCCTCTGCAGGATCTAACGGATCTCCGTCCTCTTGGAGCACTCCAGACGCAGCAGGAAATCCTCTGCGGTGTCCTTCGTATTCAACTGAAGTTAAAATAATTTGTAGACAGATGACAAGTGGTGCTGCAATCCCTATGCAAAGGCTGCAGCATAGGGACTGTGGAGTAGCATATCATCCTTAACAAAAAAATGTTTAATGTACCTTTTGTATTCAACTGAAGTTCAAATCATTTCAGACAGATGACAAGTGGTGCTGCAGTCCTTATGCAAAGGCTGCAGTTCTTTCAGTTTAGGTCAGCAAACCGATCTGAACTTTAACTTCAGTTGAATACAAAGGTACATTAACTAAAATTTCGTCAAGGATGATATGCTACTCCACATGTGACCTTGTACAACAATCTATATATGTTACCTTGGGAGAATTACTATCAGATTGCTTTGCTCACCTTCTAAACTGCAAGAACTGCAGCCTTTGCATAGGGACTGCAGCAACACTTGTCATCTGTCTACATATTATTTTAACTTCAGTTGAATATGAAGGACACCGCGGAGGATTTCCTGCTACGTCTGGAGTGCTCCAAGAGGACGGAGGCCCATTAGACCCTGCAAAGTGCTAAATCTGCTGGCGCATTAGACCTTGCTCTTTAGGGGGTCCACCAAGTTGGGTAAGGGTCCCCACACACCGAGTGGATTTTGGTCTTTTGATCCAAGGATCTCCCTCCCCCTCCTCCTGTCCCATCCTCTTTCTCTTCTTGGGTGAAGGTTGAAGGATTCTGGGACTTTTTCTACACTTTTGGACTCGCACTGTAAATGTTTGTTTCTGCCACAGACTCAATTATTATTATTTTTATTTTTATCTCTGCTGAGGAAGAGTTTTTCATATAGACTTTCATATAAAGATTTTATTCATGTTTTGTTCACTTACATTTTGTTTTTCCATTGTAATAGTGCACCTTTGTGTTTCCTCGTTTGTTACACAGGATCACTTATGTTATAAGCGCAACTTATTTGTATACACAAGACAGCTATCCAGCATGGAATCTTTTCCATAAACTAACAAAACTTAACTGTAAATGCGATTTTCGTTCAGGAAAACACATACGTGTAAAGTGCAGGTCCTTGGCACAAAAGAATGCTTTTTAATTCCTCTAGTACTCCATTCTTTTCAAATCGCAGGCCTGGATGAAATTTTTAAGGGCTTTTGACCAAAATGAGTTGACTAAATGATGGAAAGAGAGAATGGTCTGATGATTTTTTTTTATTTTTTTTTAGAATTTTTGTAGAACATTCAAATTAAATTTTACTGTGTATGGCCAGCTTTTGTCTAACAAGGTCCAGAAGCTCTCCCGTAAAAGGTTGTAGAAGATATCTGATGATATTATTGTCTGATAAGACAAAATGGGGTTGATTTACTAAAACTGGAGAGTGTAAAATCTGAAGCAGCTGTGGATGGTAGCCAAACCACTTCTAACTTCAGATTGTTCAATTAAGCTTTGACAAAAAAAAAATGGCAGCTGATTGGTTTCTATGCAGAGCTGCACCAGATTTTGCACTCTCCAGTTTTAGTAAATCAAGCCCAAAATGTAGTAATTGCACCAAATTAGAGACCCTCTGCAGAACCCAGTGGTTTATACTCTAATCTGCAATTATGCCTGTGGTTAAAGTGACCAGTTCTATTCCCTAAACATGTAGAGCAGGAGTAGGCAACCTCGGCACTCCAGATGTGGTGAAACTACAAATCCCATCATGCCTCTGCCTCTAGGAGTCATGCATGTGATTGTCAGGGTCTTGCAATGTCTCATGGGACTTGTAGTTTCACCACAGGTGGAGGGCTGAGTTGTCTTCCCCTGATGTAGAGATACCTTCAGGAATCTGATTCTTGAAATGGTTCAAACACACTCCTCCTTACCACAAAATGGGTGGTATAAATCGACTAAAAAGTGCTTCTACTTGAAATTCCCTCTGGCCCCTAACATACGCAGATTAAAATGTCACATGAATGTCATAGAAAAGACAGAGGTGTTTTTGGTGTGCAGGCTAACATATGTAGTTTGGCTTTCCCTTTTCTATGCTGTGCAAAAGGCAAGATGGTGGGACCCAGTGGGGGAAGAGTTGGGTCTCATGGGACAGATGATCAGTTTTTGTTCACTGATTATGCTGTGAGTTATTTATAATCTGAATAGTTCATGTTAGGCATAGTTTTCTGTAATCTTTGTTAAAAAAAAGGGTTTCTTTATAGTGTCACTAAACCCACATCACCAATAAATGGTATATTACATGCTGTCATTACTCATTCAGTCACTGAATGATTCGTTTTCTGTATTCTGCAAAAAACCTGGTGAATCCTGCTGCTCTCTCTTTCCACCTCCTTTCCATGTCCCCAATTCAGCTAGGGTTTTTGCACCTGTGGTGGCAACTCTGCACATGCTCAATTTTCAGTAAGTTTCTATGCTGAGCATTTCCTCCCTATCAAAATGAGCAGCCCATGTGACTATAGAGTCACACACGTGAGTGTATACACAGTGGTACCCCACTCCCTCTCTCCTCCTCCATGCCCACTAACCAGCTAAACACAATGGCGGCTGGATATCACATGTAGATTGATGGAGGCTTCCCCTCCCTGTTATTCTAAGGCACAGGCTGGAGGGGCGTGACACAGACATAGAAAAAAGGGAGGAAACGGCATAGAAACTTACTGAAAACTGAGCATGTGCAGAGTTGCCACCACAGCTGCAAAATCCCTAGCTGATTTGGGGACATGGACAGGAGGAGACAGCCTGTGACTGGCAGAAATCTGCCCACACCCTGTTATTGCCAAAAAATAATAAAGATTTGAATCCAAATATATATTTGTATGACAATTGAAAACATCTTATTGATATTAATGATTTACCTTTACTCTATATTCCAAAGGCTGTTGTGTTGATATTTTGAACATGTGACCAGCAGAGGACTAGAAGCTCCTTCTGCTTATGTTCCCCTGCAGACATGCTGGGAAAGAGATGGGTCATGTGACAGCTGTATATCAATTAGGAAAAAGATGCTTAGATGTGTTTTTTTTTTTTTTTTTTCTTATAAAATAATTACAATGCCATCATCCATATAATAAATATTAATAATACATTTTATTTATAATGCCCTTTTCATCAAAAGATATCAAAGTGCTACAGGTTAGAAACAGAAAAAAAAGAAAAAGAAAAGTGAAAAATTTGCAGTTTATACAATGAAGCGAACTTCTAAAAAGGACAAAAAGCTTTACTAAAAAGAAATGTTTTAAGACCTTTTTTAACCCTTTCATGACTAAGCCTATTTTTGACATTTGGTGTTTACAAGTTAAAATCCGTATTTTTTGCTAGAAAATTACTTAGAGCCCCCAAACATATATATTTTTTAGCAGAGAATCTAGAGAATAAAATGGTGATTGTTGCAATATTTTATATCACACGGTATTTGTGCAGCGGTGTTTTAAACGCAACTTTTTGGGAAAAGGGACACTTTCATGAATTTTAAAATAAAACCAAACAGTGAAGTTAGCCCAATTTTTTTGTATAATGTGAAAGATGATGTCATGCCGAGTAAATAGATACCAAACATGTCATGCTTTATAAATACACGCATTAATGGAATGGCGACAAACTACAGTACCTAAAAATGTCCATAGGCAACGCTTTAAATTTTTTTTACGGTTACCAGGTTAGAGTTACAGAGGAGGTCTAGTGCTAGAATTATTGCTCTCGCTCTGACAATCGCGGCGATACCTCATGTTTGATTTGAACACCGTTTACATATGCGGGTGCGACTTCCATATGCGTTTTCTTTGCTGCACGAGCTCGCAGGGACGGGGGCGCTTTAAAAAATTTTTTTTTTTTTACTTTTATTTATTTTTATATTTATAAATTGTGTTTAAAAAAAAAATGTGATCACTTTTATTGCTGTCACAAGGAATGTAAATAGTTGGTGACAGGTACTCTTTATGGAGGGATCTTTTAGACCCCCGATCCCTCCTTTGCACTCTCCATTTTCGGCGATTCTGAATACTGTATATTTTTTTTAATCCGGCGCCATTGGCAGCCGAGTAAACGGGAAGTGACGTCATGACGTCGCTTCCGTGTTTACTATTAGGAGGCTGCGGGCATCATCCCGGTATAACCCCCGAAAGCCCAGTACGCACATCTGCGTATGCTCGGCGGGAAGGGGTTAAAACAGTCAGTGGATTGAGGAGCCCTCAAGGTGTCAGGTAGGGCATTCCACAGATGCGGGGCAGCTGCACTAAAAGCCCTGTCTCCCATTGTCTACAGTCTAGTTCTAGGTATTTAAAGAAGGTTTGAGTGATTAGAGCAGAGGGATCGTGATGTGTTTTGTAATTTGAGAAGTTCTTTGAGATAGGGGGGGCATGTCCATGAATGCATTGGTGTGTGAGAAGAGAGACCTTGTACTCAATCCTGGCGGAGACAGGAAGCCAGTGGAGTGAGTGGAGAATAGGGGTAATGTGCTCATGTTTCTGCACTCTCATCAGGATCCTTGCTGCAGAGTTTTAGATGTACTGAAGCCTCTGCAGACTCCTTCTAGGAATCCCAATGAGAAGTGCATTACAGTAATCCAGTCTGGAGGAGACAAAAGCATGAACCAACTTTTCAGCATCTGGGAGGGAAAGAATGGGACGGAGTTTAGAAATATTACGGAGGTGGTAGAAAGAGGTCTTACATAGGTGATTTATATGGGCTTCAAAAGTGAGTTGGGAGTCCATTTTTACACCAAGATTTGTAACTGTTGATAAGAGGGGGATATTAGACCCAGAAAAGGTGATGCTGGTTATTAATGATGATTTGGTCTGGTAAGGAGTGCCAATCATAATGACTTCATTTTTAGAACTGTTTAGTTGAAGAAAATTATGCTCCATCCATACCTTTATCTCCTCCAGACAGGTGGTGGAGTACTGATAGGGATGACTGTAAAGGTGGGGTTTCAGCTGTTGCATATACATATAGCTGTGTGTCATCGGCATAGCAGTGAAATGAAATTTTATGGCGGCTAATGATTTGGCCAAGGGGAGTGAGATAGAGAATGAATAGAATGGGGCCAAGAACTGACCCCTGGGGACACCGCAAGTGACTGTATGCGGATTTAATTTGAAGTGGCCCAGGGAAATATATTCTGTCCTGTTTGTGAGATATGATTTGAACTAAGGGCTGTGTCATTGAGTCCAACGATGTGATGGAGCTGGTTTAAAAGAATGCCATGGTCAACAGTGTCAAATGCAGCCGAAAGGTCCAGGAGGATAAGGAGGGAGGGAGAGCCAGCATAGGATGATATGAGGAGGTCGTTTGTAACTCTGACGAGGGCAGTCTCTGTGCTGTGAGCAAAGCGAAACCCTGACTGGAATTTTTCAAAGAGATTATTATGTTTGAGGTGATCCTGAAGCTGAATGGAAACTGCTTTCTCAAGCACTTTTGATATGAAGGGGAGATTAGAAATGGGCCCATAATTGGATAGGACTTCCGGATCAAGAGTGGGCTTTTTGAGCAATGGTCTGATAATGGCATTTTTTAAAACCGAGGGAACGTGGCCAGTTTGAAGAGAATGATTTATAACAGCAGTGATCAGGGGACTTAGGACAGTGATATGAGTTTTTACCAAGGAGGTTGGGAGAGGGTCCAGGGGACAGGTAGAGGGCTTCATCTTCCTGATTATGTTCTGTTCTCTTCCAATAACACCTCAGGAAGGCTATTTAGGGGTTGAGAGACAATATATGTTGGGAGGACCAGAAAGGGCAGAACGGATATGAGCAATTTTTAATGTGAAAAAATCCATAAATTTAATACACTGCTTCTGTAAGGGCAGTACGTGGAGGTGAATTTGGTTTAAGAAGGTGATTTATAGTGGAGAAAAGCTGCTTGGAATTTCCTGGGCTATTTCTGATGGCATTGGAGTAAAACTGTGACCTTGCCTCTTTGAGAGACTTTGGATATATGGGTTGTTGCTCCTGGTAAATTTGTTTGTGAACACAGAAGCTTTGAAGCGCCGCTCAAGGACCCGCCCTGCTGCCTTCATTTTACGAAGCTCATCTGTGAACCAAAGAGCTGAGCGAGTGAAGGTGACTGTTCTTGTTTTGACAGGGGCATGGAGGTCCAAGAGGCTGCCAAGTTGGCTGTTGTAATAATCTACGGCTTTGTCGACTGATGAAAAGTGTGTAGAGAGATGCTGAAAGTCTGTTGCCAAGAGTTCTAGATTTATGTTTTTTAGGTTTCTGAAACAGATATTCCGCTTAGGCTTGTAGAGGCTGGATGAGGATGGCAAATCCATAGAAATGGCCTTGTGATCAGACACACCTAGGTCATACACCTGCATGTTGGTAAGAGGAGCAGAGTTTGTAATGACCAGATCCAAGGTATGCCCCTTGATGTGTGTGGGGGGACATCAACAAGTTGTTTTAAATTAAAACAATCCAACAGTTGAAGAAATTCAGCTGCAAAATGACAGGATGGTGTGTCAATGTGGATGTTCATATCACCTAGAATTATAACATTAGCAGAGGATGTACAGAAAATTGTGAGAAGGTTTGGCATCTCAGTGATAAATGATGGGTTTGGTTTTGGTGGTCGATAGATGAGGAGAAACAGCACAGGGGAAGGGGACTTACATTTAAATGCAAGGCATTCAAATGAAGAAAGTTCAGGTAGTGGTTGCAGAGATAACTCCAAATCACTGCGATAAATGACCGACAGGCCTCCACCACGCCCTGTGCTGCAAGCTTTTTGGAGGTAGCTATATCCTTGGGGACAGATCTCATTTAAAGAGGAAAAGGTGTTTGGTTGGTGCCAGGTCTCTGTAATGCACATATAGTCCAGACATTTATCCAGGATATGATCATGAATGAGGCAGGATTTGTTTGTAATAGACTATGCATTTAAGAGTTCAATTTTGCTACTTGACGATGCAACAAGGCTTTGCACCGGCCATAGCAGACTAATGTCCACTCCACGTTTCCTATTCAGTTCACTAAAAGATGTTGCCATAGAAACGTCCAAACTACATATCTGATAGGAGACAGCACTCTGATGATGCAAGCGTGGAGCGACAGTTCGTGTTGCTGACCAAAGACCCGGAATTGTATGGCTTGTCTGTGAGCAGACAAACTTTAGGCGGGAACTTCTATGGATGTAGCGCAGACGGCGAAGAAGTCCCAGCTGTTTAATCACTGCGATGCACAGTAGAGCGGAAAAACAGCTGAAACTTAGCTGCTTGACAGAGTAACTCCAACATAGTGGTGGTGCCGACGGCAGTATGGTAGAAGTGCAGGTTGTTTTTAACTGCGTAGCCAGAATGCTAGCTACAAGGACATTCAACTCTGCGACAGCAGTGATGTGTGGTTTCAGACTTCCCAGATGCACTTCACGATGGCATGGACAAGCTGAATAAAGCCAATTCCAGGGAGTCTCCAAACAGGTGTTTTCTAGCGGCCACAGATAAGCCACCGCTAGACTTGAAAACTACCAGATAACTATCCAGAAAGGCCCATGGTTCGGTGGTGCATATAATAAATGGTTATTTAAGAAGATCTTCTGGTCGATGGCACAAATAATAAAAGTTTATTGAGAAAGTATTAAAAAGTTTAGCTTAAAAGAGATAAACTAGTCATTATTTTTTGCTCGACTGGAAAAGCGACTGGAGAGGCGGCGAACAGACAGCGCCAGCATCCTCTCCAGACGCCATGCATTAGTGTCCTACAATTTAGGTGAGGTAATGGTTCTCTCTGGAATTTTAGACTGAATATACTGATATACAGTGGGAATGGAAAGTATTCAGACCCCCTTAAATTTTTCACTCTTTGTTTTATTGCAGCCATTCGCTATGATCATTTAAGTTCATTTTTTTTCCTCATTAATGTACACACAGCACCCCATATTGACAGAAAAACACAGAATTGTTGACATTTTTGCAGATTTATTAAAAAAGAAAAACTGAAATATCACATGGTCCTAAGTATTCAGACCCTTTGCTGTGACACTCATATATTTAACTCAGGTGCTATCCATTTCTTCTGATCATCCTTGAGATGGTTCTACACCTTCATTTGAGTCCAGCTGTGTTTGATTATACTGATTGGACTTGATTAGGAAAGCCACACACCTGTCTATATAAGACCTTACAGCTCACAGTGCATGTCAGAGCAAATGAGAATCATGAGGTCAAAGGAACTGCCTGAAGAGCTCAGAGACAGAATTGTGGCAAGGCACAGATCTGACCAAGGTTACAAAAAAAAATTCTGCTGCACTTAAGGTTCCTAAGAGCACAGTGGCCTCCATAATCCTTAAATGGAAGATGTTTGGGGTGACCAGAACCCTTCCTAGAGCTGGCCGTCCGGCCAAACTGAGCTATCGGGGGAGAAGAGCCTTGGTGAGAGAGGTAAAGAAGAACCCAAAGATCACTGTGGCTGAGCTCCAGAGATGCAGTCGGGAGATGGGAGAAAGTTGTAGAAAGTCAACCATCACTGCAGCCCTCCACCAGTCAGGGCTTTATGGCAGAGTGGCCTGACGGAAGCCTCTCCTCAGTGCAAGACACATGAAAGCCTGCATGGAGTTTGCTAAAAAACACCTGAAGGACTCCAAGATGGTGAGAAATAAGATTCTCTGGTCAGATGAGACCAAGATGGAACTTTTTGGCCTTAATTCTAAGCGGTATGTGTGGAGAAAACCAGGCACTGCCCATCACCTGTCCAATACAGTCCCAACAGTAAAGCATGGTGGTGGCAGCATCATGCTGTGGGGGTGTTTTTCAGCTGCAGGGACAAGACGACTGGTTGCAATCGAGGGAAAGATGAATGCGGCCAAGAACAGGGATATCCTGCACGAAAACCTTCTCCAGAGTGCTCAGGACCACAGACTGGGCCGAAGGTTTACCTTCCAACAAGACAATGACCCTAAGCACACAGCTAAAATAACGAAGGAGTGGCTTCACAACAACTCCGTGACTGTTCTTGAATGGCCCAGCCAGAGCCCTGACTTAAACCTAATTGAGCATCTCTGGAGAGACCTAAAAATTGCTGTCCACCAACGTTTACCATCCAAGCTGACAGAACTGGAGAGGATCTGCAAGGAGGAATGGCAGAGGATCCCCAAATCAAGGTATGAAAAACTGGTTGCATCTTTCCCAAAAAGACTCATGGCTGTATTAGATCAAAAGGGTGCTTCTATTAAATACTGAGCAAAGGGTCTGAATACTTAGGACCATGTGATACTTCAGTTTTTCTTTTTTATTAAATCTGCAAAAATGTCAACAATTCTGTGTTTTTCTGTCAATATGGGGTGCTGTGTGTACATTAATGAGGAAAAAAATGAACTTAAATGATTTTAGCAAATGGCTGCAATATAACAAAGAGTGAAAAATTTAAGGGGGTCTGAATACTTTCCGTCCCCACTGTATATACTAATATACTAATACTTTAAGGCAGGCATGTGCGGCACTGAGCCTAGGGGCTATCAGTCCATATACTCCTAGTTATTATATGGCATAATATAGTGTTGTCTCAAAAGACCAGAGATGATTGTACCAGGAGAGAGAGAAAAATGTCTGTAAAGCAATTGCTTTTAACAGTCAGCAATCAATAGCCTATGACCCGGGTGACAGCAGCACAGTGCAAGCGTTTATTTGCAGTTCGTATAATGCATAGAGTTCAAAGCAATCTTCCCATGCACTGTCACAGGTCAAGCATAATTTATGCAGAGGTGCCACTCACCGCCTGGGTCTGCTCTCAATCTCCCCCAATTTTTGGTTACAGGTGACAAATTTCCAGCACTGCTAGGCTCCAACCCAATGGACCGTCTCCCCCGCCTCCACCATACCCTCCGGGGTATTCACAGTGCTGCAGACAAAGAACGCCGGGCTATAGACAAAGAATGCCAGGTGCACCAAGCACTTTCTTCCCAGGCTCCTCCATTCAACTGCCTCCCCTACTCTCGTAATATTTCTCCACGGTATCTCGTGATGTGCACACTGTCCTTCAGCTGCTCCTTCAGCTGCTCGGGGTGGCTCGTAGATGCCGGAAGTTTTCCCCGCCTTCACTCCTGCATATATATTATATATACAGAAATAGAAGAGAAAATGTAAATGTGTGTGTTTAGTATCACTTTGATGGCAATGAAATTTGGTGATTCCCAATGACTAGTTTAGTGCCTGTTTTTTAATAATGGTTCTCAAAAGCATCTGTAACTATTTTTAGTTTTTTACGTCACTATCTTGATTTGCAAAGTTTCCTGCCAATGGCTCTTCCTATGTATTGGCCAGTTAGTCATATTACTGGGGATTTGGGGAACTATATATCCAATGCTAACTTAAATAAATCACATCTAGTTTTGGACATGTTTTTTAGAACATACTTTGAAGAACATACTCTTCACATTAATCAACAGATATATAAGTAAAAGGTATCATGTATGCTACTTGGTCACAGCTTCATTTCTGTAGTAGGTGAAATACATTTGCGTCATTTCAGTTTACTTCTCTGCTTTCATGATGCATGTTGTTTGATTGTATTTCCTAGAGCTATGATCCAAAATAGTTACTTGGAAGTATTTACTATCTGCTCACATGATTAAGTCACTCTCGTAGTTTAAAATGGCAGATTTGGAAATCTGCAACCTGAAACTCCGTGATCTGAGGTGGGTTGGAGACTGGTAACCAACCAGACCCAGAAGCTCATGAGGTTGCCTCAGCACTCTTACTACATGAGACTGTAAGGTCATTAGTCATCTTCAGAGTAAGATAATATGAGATGAATCCATGAAGAGGAGAGGCAACTGTGTCTGGCAGCTGACGGGAGACTGCCTAAGTGATGAATCCCTGTGTGTGTTCTCTAGGCTGGATTCAGTTTCAGGAGCTTGGTGGAATGCCAGAACCACAAGCAGTCAGAGATAACATTGCTGCCAGGCTGTCATTGCCAACAGAAATCACATGAATTGTCTTAGGTTTGGATATTTTAAATAGAGTGCTAAAATTGTGTGCATTGTCCTTTTTTTTTTATTTAATTCCTTATTTAATTATATAAATAACACCACAACATCATACATCAGGTATACAAGAAGAAATATTTCTTATTGCTTATACTCCACCATTACCCTTAAATCCCCCCCCCCATCTTGCAAAGTTCAATGAAGGTAGAGATTTAAAATCTATTGTTTACATATCCCTGCTCTCTTTATGTTTATCGAGTAACCTCCTCGACATATTTCCACGTTGTTTTGAATGCTACCCACTTAGCCCATTTGTCCTTACAGTTAATACCTTCTTCCAATTCCACTCCCCCATCCCCTAACCTCTCTAGGTTGCATATTTCATTAACCCGGAAAATCCAGTCCCGTATTTTAGGGCTCTCCACCTCCTGCCATTTTTTCGGTATTAAGCTTTTAGCCACATTCAGTAAGATAGGGACTATTGAGGTTTTATATTCTCTAGCAAGGCCAGCTGTCCCATGGAACAAACATGTCCATGGGTCTTCCGGGATATCTATGTTTGTAATTTCCTTTATTAACTGTAAGACCTCCTTCCAGAATTCTTTAATGATGGGACACTCCCACCATAAATGAGCTATTGTTCCTAAAACCAACACTCGGCGGATTTAACCGTTTGAAATGTACTTATTTTATCTGGTGTCGCATACCACCTTGCCAGGCACTTAAAGTTAGTCTCAATCATTTTAGTATCTGCCCCGGAACTATGTGTCGACCTCAAAATTGTCTCTTAAGTATATTTATTACATTGTGACATTAAGGCCCAACTCATGTTCCCATTTCTTGTAAGGCAGCATATCCAACTCATCCCTAGTCACTAAAATTTTGTATATTCGCGATATATTGTTTTTTTGATTTTTCTCTCAAACGGAGCTGCTCCAACGGCCTATAATCTTCTCCATGTCTGATAGGCTGTGGCAGTTTATCAACAGAATGATTCAGTTGGGTGTTTCACCACACATCAGTTTTCATTAAGTCCGTGTTTAATCTCAATTCTCGAAAAGTATTAATTTTAACATTCTTAATAATATCTTTCAATTGTGCATTCCCTTTTTTTATCCAGTTCCCTCCCACTGAACCCATCCCCAGCTCAAAAAACTCATTGTCTTTTAAATAAATCTAAGGTGAATTATAATCCCATTTATTTTGTGCATGAATCTGATCCCAAATTTTTAGTGTAAACCGTGTTATCTCGTGCATGTTTAATCCCAATTTCCTATATTGTGGGGGGTTCCATATTATGTGACTTAAAGTGGTTGTAAACCCTCTGGGACCACTTTAACCTACAGGTAAGCCTAGATTAAGGTTTACCTGTAGGTGTAAGAAATATCTCCTTAACCCACACAGTTAAGGAGATATTTTCCAAAAACGGGGCACCGCTGTCTACGGCGCAGGCGCACTGAGCATGCCGTTAGTGAAGGCAAACATGCCGTCCTCACTGACGGCACCTGCACGCATGCGCCAGAGTGATGTCATCGCGGCTCCGGCCAGTCACAGCGCCGGAGCCGCGATACCCAGAAGTCACTTCGGGGGCTTTGATCTGAGGTAATTTATTCATAATGAGCTAGTATGCAATTGCATACTAGCTCATTATGACTTTGCCTTGCAGGGTGTATTTTTTTTTTTAGGCTTTACTTCCTCTTTAACTGTGTATTACTCAAAACTTTTTCTATATTTACCCATCTTTTATCTTCCATCTCTTTCGCCCATTCCATTACTCATGAAAGAACAACCGCGTTATAATACTTTTTGAAATCCGGGATGGCAAGGCCACCTTGTGTTTTCCCCCTACTCAGTACCGTATATGCAATACGTGGTTTTCTGCTACACCATACAAATCTTGATATTAACTCTCTCAAGTATTCTTGGGGGAGTGATATTGGAAGCATCTGGAACTTATATAAAATTTTTGGGGCTAGCACCATTTTTACTGTGTTGATACGCCCAATCCATGAGAGAGGGCGCGTTGATGTTTTTTTAATTTCCTGCTTAATTTCATCTAACAAAGGTATGTAATTAATTAAATATATTTTCCTCAAGTAGTCGGTCAGTCTGACCCCTAGGTATCTCCATGCATTTTCCTTCTGCAAACAAACTTAGACCCCTTTCACACTGAGCCGCCCCGGGCGTCAGCGGTAAAGCAGCCCTATTTTTAGCACCGCTTTACCGTCATTTTAGCAGCGCTATTCGGCCACTAGCGGGGTGGTTTTAACCCCCACCAGCACCCGAAAAGGGGTTAAATCCGCCAAAAAAACACAGATGCAGCGGCGCTTTGCCGATGGTATAGCAGCGCTGCCCCATTGTTTTCAATGGGGAGGAGCAGTGTATTCACCACTCCTCCACCGCTGCAAAGAAGCTGCTGGCAGGACTGTTTGTGATGCCCTGCCAACACAGCGACCCAGTGTGAGAGCACTCGGGCTTTCACACTGGGTTTGCAGCTGAGGCTTTTTTCAGATGCTTTACGGGCACTATTTTTAGCACTGTAGCGCCTGAAAAACGCCACAGTGTGAAAGGGGTCTTAAACCTTCAGGGGGTTATATGGCAGTAAAATTATAAATCGGCTATACTGTTTAAACTCCATGCAGAATAGACTAGGTATGGTTTCATCATTAACATTGTAGATTCTCCTGGTAATCTGTATTTCAAGCAAATGCAACTGGCACACATTATGAACAACAACTGCTGGGAGCAACTCAAACTTTAGATAAACAATATGGAGATTGCATTGTTGATTACAAGGCCCCTACACAGGGTGGATTTGATTTAAATCAAGTTGATTTAAATCATGATTTAAATCGCTAGTAAAAAGGCTTGCTTTAAATCATAATTTTTAAAGCGCAACTGTAATCTCTGTCCCGCAGCGGCTCCTCCTCTGACCCACTGTTGACTTACCGACAGTCCCAGTCACTTTAATGGGATGGCTGGTGATGCGGCAGTGACACAATAAGGTGAGGGACATGGCAGCAGCAGGTGAGTGGGTGATCGCTAACATGATGGATCTGAAATGACAGGTACTCTTTAAATGTAAGAACTTATTCTTGCTGGTAGTTAGAATCTTCAATATTTGCAAACAAAATGAATATTTACTATTTAGAATAATAAGCTGTCAGGTTAGTAAAACAGTGATATCAGAACCGATTCAATCTTACAGTTTGTAGTGTATATAGATTTACAAAACAATGGGATAAAGGAATATTCCTGAACTTTGTTTTAACTCATGTGTAGCACCCTCTAAAATAGGTAGGTGCTAGAGTGAGGATTTTGTAGGGGAAACTGTCGGTTCAGGTAAATTTAGGCAAGCCTATGCTTCAGGCTAGCCCTGTTTGTTTTGATCTGGGGGCAGGGAGTGGTTAGTGTAGCAGTGGGTGTGACCACCTGTGCTTCAGTGCTTGGGTGCCTCCCCTGCTTCCAGGAAAGAATGTTCTGGAAGAGGGGCAGGGCCTGGAACTGGAGTGGCAGGCAGCTCATGTGAGGAGCTCTGACCAATCCCCAACTGGAATTGGCAGGGGGCAGGCCTCCCATATAAGCTGAGGTAACAGGCCAATGGGAGGAGTTGTCGGCCGGGAGAAGTGGAGAATGGAGCACTTTACAGCAGCAGGAGGGCACCCCCATCTGGAGGGGGGGTGTGCCGATCGCGGTAGGAGGCCCGAGAGAGCTGTGAGGGAGCTTCACCCTTACACAGTCATGGGTGAAGTCCTCATCTTTACACGGTCATTGATGAGGAGTTCCTGGAGCAGAGGGGCAGGAGAAGCTGTCGGGAGGTACGGTCCAGTTAAGTTCTCCATCATGGACTCGGGGCAGAGAAAGGTCGGTGAGTGTACCACAGTGGAGAGCTGGATGTGGAGACATGCCAGGAAGTCTGGGAGGGAACTTCATCCTTACACAGTCATGGATGAGGAGTCCTGGAACAGAGGAGAGACTGTGGGGAATAGGGCACAGGATTTGCAGGCTGGACTAGCTGGGAACAGTTGTCCACCGTTCAGCACATGCTACTAAACTACTAGTCCTCCGGGGAGAGGTACTGCAGACCTCTGGCCTAGTAGCAGCAACTAATCAGATTCAGCATTAGAGTGCGTTCTTTTGCATATAGAAGAGGATGTGACAAGAAACATAATGTGCTACAGAATAAGTTTGTGCAGGAGGGAAGGATTCCTTGGAGCAATAGTCTGCAGGAGTTACGCAGGGGAGGAGCAATAATCTGCATGGTGATGCAAGGAAGAGACTGTAGATGTTATACATGTGCATCATTTCTTCAAGACTCAAACAAAGTTCTAATTTATAGATATGATCCAAAATAATTCAATCTATGGGCATCCCATATATCCTTTCCCCTAACCAAGTTTATATCCCCCCAATAAACAAAAACAAAGCAAATGACTGTTCATTGTCTCAGAAGCGATATATGGAGGTCTGGCAGTAGGGTGATATGGTGGATGTGAGTTACTAGTGGCAACACATCGCTACACATTGTTACTGTGAAATTGTGTGAATGTATCAATGCAGTGCATGTTATCTCAGCTTGCAGAGCCTGGATACATTGAATGAGTATACCAAAAATGTAAATATTGCAGAATATACAGCCTCATGCTACTTAACTAAGCTCCATTTCATGCTGAATAAACTAAATAATCATTGTATCTTAAATAGAAAACTATCTTTAGATCAATTTTTACTCCAAAAGCATTTTATTAAAATAAATTTGAAAAAATTTAAAGAAATCAGATTTAAATAAAAATGTGCAAACCGCCATATGTGTATGTCAGCCGCTTTAAGAGCTAGCGATGCTGGAGCAAATGCATGTGGTCGGCGGCCGCGGTGTCCGCAGGCGACCCGCGACTGCTCCTCAGAGAGCCAGAACGGGGTTCTGTCAATGTAAACAGACAGATCCCCATTCTGTCAGGGAAGTAGAGAGAGATCTGCTGTTCCTAGTGATCAGGAACAGCGATCTCTCTCCTCCTCCAGTCAGTCCACTCCCCCCCACAGTTAGAAACACCTCCCTAGGGAACACTTAACCCCTCGATCTCCCCCTAGTGTTAACCCCTTCCCTGCCAGTGACATTTATACAGTAATCAGTGGCAAATTTTTAGCTCTGATTGCTGTTTAACCTCCCTGGCGGTATGATTATTTCTGATTTTAGGTGCTGAAAGCGGTACAATTATTTTGCACAGAAATTTGGCGTTTTATATTGTAGGCCTGTAATTCTTAGGAATAGTTCACTTGAATCTGTCCAAACAAGAGTCTAGTAGACATCCCGGGTATGATAAAGTTTGAAAAACGAAATAAAAAATTATAATATAATAAATAACTATAAATAATTATAACAAATAATAATATAATAATAATAAAAATTATTCAATAATGTAATCAAATCAAAAACACTGAAATTTGCTCAGTTGCAGAATTTTAGCTTTTGTTACTTTTAGTGTTTGATGACGGATCTCCTCACAAATCACTATCGCTCAATTCTGCGAGTGATTCTAATTTATTATCGCTTTTTTCTAGCTGGTCTAAAACCACTTTTGATGTAAAGAGACAGTTTTGGTTGCTATGGACAATCTCCAGTTTCCTGGCAGAAAGAACAGTTTTATATATATAAAACTGCATGCAGGACACTGGGCAGACCACTAGGGACAAAGGGGATGTGTAGTTATTTGATACAGTACTGTAATCTGTAAGATTACAGTATGCTGTATCTATACTGTGTGTTTCACTTTTGAATTTACCGCCGAACTCCGTCCCCGTGCGTCGCAACGCTCGCAGGGAACGGAGCTCGGCACTGTGAATCGAGCGAGACACAGCGGCTCGCCGATCACAGCGGGGAGACATCGCAGGAACCAGGGGACAAGGTAAGTATGCTCTTCCTGGATCCTGCGATGCAAGCCCGAGTCTGGCTCGGGGTTACCGCTTTTGGTATGAAAAATCCAACCCGAGCCAGACTCGGGAATACCGCCAGGGGGGTTAAATGTCAGTGGTCCCAAAAAAAGTGTCAGATCTGTCCGCCGCAATGTCGCAGTCCCACTAAAAATCACTTATCACCGCCATTACTAGTAAAAAAATAATTAATAAAAATGCCATAAATATTTCCCCTATTTTGTAGCCGCTATAACCATTTGTGGGTAAACCAATCAATATACGCTTATTGTAATTTTTTTTTTCTATCAAAAATATGTAGAAGATTACATATTGACCTAAACTGCTGAAGAAATTTTGTTTTTTGTTTTTTTTTATTTTTTTTAACATTTTTTGGGATATTTATTATAGCAAAAAGTAAAAAATATTGTTTTTTTTTTCAAAATTGTCGCTCTTTTTTTTGTTTATAGCGCAACGTCACACGACCATGCAGTTGTCAGTTAAAGTGACGCAGTGTTGTCTCGCAAAAAATGGCCTGGTCATTAAGGGGGTAAACCCTGCCGGGGCTGACGTGGTTAAATAAGAACCCACATCTTGTGTTGTTTTTCCACAAACTTCTCTTCTGTAATTATTAAAGCACACAAGTACCTTGTATCCTAAAGGAAAAATAAACAATTATGCAGCAAAGCTGTCACCTTAAAAGAGAAACACGGGCATACAAAAAAAATAAACATTTATACTCACCTAAGTGGATGCAGCATCGATTCGACTGCATTTGTCCCCAGCCGACCCCGCCGGTCTTGTGACAAATATCATATATAGATTGAGCCAGTTTAACGTGTTTTTAAAGCAACACACACCGCAATGAAAATAATTTTACTAAATCTAATTTGCAGATTTTTTCACCAGGCCTGTATTTCTTCATTTTGTTTGTGGCAAAAGCCTGTAGATTTTTGCTATAAAATCAGGCACAGAGACAATAAAACTGTTATTTTGCTAACGTTTATAAATAAATCCCTAAGTCTTTAAAGACTGTAAAAGGTCGTGGCTCAGTGTGCCTACTACACGTGCATCCTGACATTTTAATCTTTCCAATTCTGGATATGTATAAGCTTTATAATGCTCTGCAGCAATGTGGTGTGGGTACCTGCCAAGTTCATAAAGCACAAACACATGTGATCATTTGTTAGGTCTTTTTATTGGAGGAGATGACATACAGGCACCTAGTGATCAGCCTGCTTATAATAACTTACCATTGAGATACCTCTGCTGGTTATTTTAATTGCCAGATGATGTTCATGTCTATTGAGAAAGTGCTACAGGGAATATCATGAAATGAATGCATTTGAATTTACTACATGCCTAAAGGTTAATATGGATTTATGTGTTTTAAAGTGGTAGTAAACTCTGTTACACCACTTATACCTACAGGTAAGCCTATAATAAGGCTTACCTGTAGGTACTGTGAATATCTGCTAAGCTTGCACTGTTTAGAATATATTCAGAGTGCATGCAGCCGATTATATCACGTCGCATGTGTTCTGAAGGGACGATGAAGTCGGAAGTGACGAAGCGCGTCGGAGCGTGGCTAACGGTGACTCCATGTGTGTGAAGGAAGCTATGAGGAGATCCCAACACTGAGTCACCTGGCATGTTTGGAATTTTAACAAAGTGATTTGAATCTTTTATGATGTAAGTGCATTACTTTTAATAAACCGATTTACCTTAAGGTGTTTTTATATTATTGAAGGCTCTGTCTCAATTTCTATCCCCACATGAGGAGAGTGTCTTTATTGATCTGGATGGAGATTGGCTGCTCTTCAATAACATTAAATAAGGCAATATTTGCCAGACATGAGAGTGAATGGCAACAGCATCTGGTGAGCTTTACTCTTAAGGAGTGGAAGTGGCACACATCACTTTGGTGAAGAATTTTAGTTGATCAACAAGATTTTGTTTCACTATTGTTTTACACTTATTTGTTCATCACTTTAAAGTGGGGTTCCACCCAAAAAAACAAAAATACCTGAAAAATTCTAAAAAAAAAAACAAAAAAACATTTGGATATTTTTTTTTTTACTTACCTCTAAATGCCTGTTGCTAGGTGGTCCCTCGTAGTCTGCCTCTTCCTTTGCCTGGGCTGGTGACATCACTTCCCCCTTGGCACAGGAAGGGCTCGGCTCTGCTCCCTCCCTCCTGTCAATCATCTGGGACCCATTACAGGTCCCAGGTGATTGAGCGGCCAACCACGGCGCGGCGCCGCTCGCGCATGCCACAGCCCGGCGCCCACAGTTGAAATGCCGGCGCCGACGAGCGGAGGGGGAGACGAGCGGGGCTTCGATCCCGCGGATCGCTGGACCCAGGGACAGGTAAGTGTCCAATTAAAAGTCAGCAGCTGCAGTATTTGTAGCTGCTGACTTTTAATTTTTTTTTTTTTTTTTTTAATGGACCCCCTGAGTGGAACTCCTCTTTAAGTTGGACTGTATTACCATATTGATTTGCATATTTTAGCATATATTTTTTGGATATGCTATATTGACACTTTTTATTATGTATGGGCCTTTTATGTTGATTTTATCATAATGTTAATATTTGGGAGATTTGTAGATTCATTAGTGTGCTACTGTGGAATTATTTGTATATGTAGCATCGTTCAATGTTTTAATCAATGATGACCTGGTTGTTTGCAATTCCACATATATAAACTGATAACAAATTGCAAGGTGTATGGCAGTTTTTTGACACTCAATCTATCCCATACTAGCTAGTTAGTGAAAATATTTGTCTAGTCACCCCTTAGTCCTAAGCAGCAGTTTCAAGTTGACAAGGCTAGGGATGTGTACTTCCCTGAAGTAGCTAAAATAAATTTCTTCTCAGCTTCACTCATCCAGGATTCCTTCTGTTTTTGCTAGAGGTTCCTGGAGCAGTGGCAGATTGATTTTCTACCTGACAGTGCCTGTATAGTTCCAGGGGCTGATGTTACTCACAGGAGGCAGTTGCTTGGGACCATGGAGACCTTTTGATGTGTAAGCATTGACATCTTTGATCTTTTTGGATGGCGGCACAGTGGTGTAGTGGTAGCACTCTCGCCTAGCAGTAAGAAGGGTCACTGGTTCGAATCCCAACCACGGCACTACCTGCCTGGAGTTTGCATGTTCTCCCTGTGCCTGCGTGGGTTTCCTCCGGGTACTCCGGTTTCCTCCCACACTCCAAAGACATGCTGGTAGGTTAATTGGATCCTGTCTAAATTGCCCCTAGTATGTATGAATGTGAGTTAGGGACCTTAGATTGTAAGCTCCTTGAGGGTAGGGACTGATGTGAATGTAAAATGTATATGTAAAGCGCTGCGTAAATTGACGGCGCTATATAAGTACCTGAAATAATAATAATAATGTCGGTAAGGATGGCATCCTTTCTGACAGACCACCAGTTCTTAGAAGTCTTCTTCCCAGTGACCATAAATGTAACAGAGGGACCCCTCCAACTGATCATTATTGTATGGAGTACCTTCTCCACTCCCCCCCCCCCCAATAAAAGGGGATCCTTCTACACTGATCAGTGTAAATGGGCCCTTCTTTACTGACCACCAATTTAAGTTGACCCTTCTCCACTACCAGTATAAGGGGGCCCTTCTCAAATGACCATAAATGTGATAGGTGCCCTTCTCCAAAGACCACCACTGTGGGAAAGCTCTTTTTTACTCAATAAAAATGTAAGGTGAATCTTTTACACTAGGCACCACTGTAAGGTGAGCCTTCTCCACTGACTACCAGTTTACTAGGGCACTACAGTCTTTTTTTTCTAGATATTATTTTATATTTTTTGCTTTTCTTTAACCTCCCTGGTGGTATGATTATTTCAGATTTTTGTGTCTCAAAGCGGTACAATTATTTTGCATAGAAATTTGGCGTTTTATATTGTAGGTCTGTAATTCTTAGCAATAACACACTCATATCTGTCCACCAAGAGTCTAGTAGATATCCCGGGTATGATGAAGTTTGAAACACAAAATCATAAATTATAATATAATAAATAAATATAAAGAATTAAAAAAAATAATAATATAATAATAATAAAATAAATTTTCCCACGATTCACTATCGCTCAATTCTGCAAGTGTTCTAATTTACTATCGCTGTTTTCTAGCTGGTATAAAGCCACTTTTGACGTAAAGGGACGCTTTTTAGTTGCCATGGACAATCTCAAGTTTCCAGGCAGAAAGAACAGTATATAATATAAAATTGCATGCAGGGCATGGGCCAAAGCACTGGGGACAAAAAGGAAGTGAAATGATTTCATACAGTACTGTAATCTGTAAGATTACAGTACTGTATGTGTTATGATTTTTACATTTTTTGAATTTGCCGCCAGGTTCCCCCCCGTGCGTCGCAACGCTCACAGGGAACGGAGCCCGGCACAGAGAGGCTTCGGCAGAGGACAGAGCCCGCAGACAGCGTGGGGGGACATCGCAGGATCCTGGGGACAAGGTAAGTATTCCGCTCCAGGATCCTGAGATGTAATCCTGAGTGTGGCTCGGGGTTACCGCTAATGGTGCTGAAATTTAACCCCGAGCCACACTCGGGAATATCGTCAGGGAGGTTAAAGCGGACATTCAGTCATTTTTTCAACTTTCCATCTATTAAATCTTCTGCCCTTGTTGTTTTAACTTTGGATAGTAAAACATTTTTTTTTCTGCTAGTAAATACCTTATACAGCCCACTTCCTGTTTCTTGTCTGATAAAAAGTCTAGGCTTATGACATCATACACAGCTCTCTCTCTCTCACTCTTGCCGCCCACATTTAAAATGGTTGCAGCCAGACTCAGTGGAGGGAGATTTCTGCAGCATATTTGGCAAGTACAGGATCACAATATATATAAAATAATATGCAAAGTGGTTGGAGGGAAGCTTCAGAATGGCAAAGATATTTTTAGTACAAATTATGTGAGCAGACTGCAGTTCCTCTTTAATTTCAGGATTATTACTGAAAATAATTTTTCTTTAAAGTTTGAGGGTGTTAAAATCTGCCTTGGGTGTCAAATACTCTGGGAAACACCAAATTTCCGATTCTTTGTAAATATATGGTAAATCCTGTTTAACAGAATGTATCTTTTTCTTTTGTAGGTGGGAGGCAGTCAACTCTAGTTCAGAATGCAAACCTGAGCTTGGTCAATGCATGGAAGAATCCTGGTCCAGTTACAGCACTTTCTTTCAAGAATTATCCCTCTTTAAACGACAAAATCCAGGCAAAGTATGTTATCCAGTGTTGTATGTTCCGAGACTATGAAATTTGTCAGGATTAAACCTGAGTGTGTTAATTACAGATAGTAGGTATGATTTACTAAAGTAGAAGTGATTTAATGATTTTGAATACCCAATCACGTATGAGAAAAATTAGGGTAAAAGGATGCTTTTTAGCACATGACTGGGTATTCAAAGTGAACAAAGTTACTAACATTCACTATTCAAAATGAACATAGGCTACTGTGCTTTCTAGTATGTACATCTGTACCATAAAGATCCATTAAAGTGTACTGTATGTGCACAACGTATAACTGAACTTATTTTAAATTGTGGTAGTCTGGCTTTGGATGGGTATTTGGGTACCATTTAGTAAGCTGTCCCCTCATCCCAACTTATGCCTTTGGAAAACTGGAGCTGCTCCCAGTTGTCTTTCAGTCGATGGACAGTTGACAATTGTGCTCAGAAGTTAATTTTTGCTGTAAAAAAAAGACCTAAGAGTGGCTAGTCACACGTTAAAACCTCTCTGTGTTTTGTTGCAAGCACTTGCAGATGTCAGACTCATTTGCTAACACCCTCTATTTAACCCATACATGCTTTCCAATCACATTACTGTCACAAGTGATGCTTGAATCTGTTCCATCGTTTGGTATAATCATGGCATGGCATACACACTTCAGGATGCATGCAAACATTACAGTCTGAATTGGAAAGGGTAATTTGACTGCGCTATCCTAATAAATCAATTTAAAAAAAGCTGCAACCATAATGTGAGACACACACACGAAAATAACATATAACAAAGAAAGCTGCGCTATATGATAATAGTGATCAAAAATTATTGTGACATATAAGTGATGTAGCTGACTAATACATAGATTGTACGCAATCACAAATAGAATGTGCAAAAAATAAAATAAAAGAAGATAATATTTTTTGCAGAAGTTCTCCAAAAAGATCTACTCCACTCTGATGGGCTGTTTAAATAGAAGTTCCACTGAGTATACGGTCCTTAATAGTATTCCAGGTGATAATTACTCAACCCTCTATTCAGTAATGACATGCGACCACAGCACCAAAGAAGATGTGATAAAGTGCGACAGGAAAGTTCCTCCACCAATAATAATACTGCCGCTTACCAGCTTGTCAGATCTCTTGTTTAAATAAATGTTTTTAAATAATTTATACTATGGAAGCCTTTATGTCCTTTTATGGGGAATGGGTGAACATCATTTGTACAGAGGATACCCTGAGCAGAGAGTCTGGGAACATCTAGCTATCCAAGCACAAAGACCCAGGGCTGGGGATAAAAGCTACAGGCACTTGCGATCTCCCTAAACAAGAGATCTGACAAGCTGGTAAGCGGCAATTGTTGGAGGAACTTTCCTGTCGCACTTTATCACATCTTCTTTGGTGCTGTGGTCACATGTCATTACTGAATAGAGGGTTGAGTAATTATCACCTGGAATACTATTAAGGACCGTATACTCAGTGGAACTTCTATTTAAACAGCCCATCAGAGTGGAGTAGATCTTTTTTGGAGAACTTCTGCAAAAAATATTATCTTCTTTTATTTTATTTTTTGCACATTCTATTTGTGATTGCATACAATCTATGTTTTAGTCAGCTACATCACTTATATGTCACAATAATTTTTGATCACTATTATCATATAGCGCAGCTTTCTTTGTTATATGTTATTACAGTCTGAATGTTCAATTAAACTTTGCCGACCTCTGCAATAATGCAAGGGCCTACCCAACTTGATATAAATTTAATGTATTGCTTATGTAGGCTCATGTACTATATAATTGTGGGCAAATCTTAAAGGATATTGTACAGTGATTGCACAATCAGATTGCGGAGTGTGAATCCAACAATACAGAACACATTATTGTATATTCCTGCCAGCTCTGTTGTATAAGTGTATGTTAAAAAAAAAATTCTGGGATAATATTAATATTCATAAGGATTAATGAGATTACGTCCATCCACTATAGTGTCTTGAGCATTCTCCATAGGCTTTTTCTATTTCAGTAGCATTTTAAATGACTCACTGCACCATTTTGATTGGATCTAAGTGACTTCGCACTTCTTTACCTTTGCAGTGTATAATGCAATGTAGTTCACTAGACAGTAAAGGGTGGACAAAGTTTTATAGCTGACATGTATCATGAAAATTTCATATAGCAGAACTAAAACACTACATTTGTGCTTTTACTAAAATGCATTATGTAGAAATGATGAAAGCTGTGTGACAGGTCCTATATGTTTATTGGAAAAGTATATAGTATCATGCCACTCATATAAGATAATACGTATACTCTGTTAGAATGATTTATTATTTTGTATGTAATGCTTTTAATACCTTTCAATAACATTGGCAAAGGATAGCATGATGACTAGCTTAGTTTAATTACAATGGAAAATTGAAGAGTTGATCAACTGATGTTGGCATGTGGTCATCTTGGATTTTTATGATCTGTTGCAAGATTTATACTTTTATTAGTACACTCCAGCCCAGTGTAATTATTGCCATATTGTAAAGCATGCTCTGTCACATATCACACATTCCAACAAGTAATTAGAACCTGCTTTCTACAGTCTACACAGCACATATTCCTGCCATGTCACAGAGTGCGCCAGCACATATAATGTATATCAGGGCACTTTGGACAATGTATTTTCTGCTAGGCAGTGCAATTACCACCAAGATTCATTGGATGCTAGTACTGCTGCATGGCAAACTAAGGGTACAATGTTCAAATTTAAAGGACATTTTCACCCTCGACTTGGTTATCCTTCATCCTGGTGCCCCTCCACTGCACATATACCGTGTTTTTTTTTTTTGTACATGTACTTGTTTTTAGTTTCAGCCCACTCCCCAGCCTCTGTCATTCGCCTAGGCGATTGACCTCAGTGCCTCCTGGGATATGTGTTGTTCATATCCCCAGAGGCACCAGGAGCCTGCACATCACCTCATTCACGAACAGATAAGGTAGTGAGCCTAGCAGCACGTGATCAAAAGGCTGCGCCAGAACCTGAAAGAGCCAGCACAGCCTTCTGATGACGTCAACAAAGAAACATGGCGGAGCAGGACCCAGCGGCAGTTGCTGAGAAGAGGATCTGCTGTATGAGTAGTATCTGAAATGTGCACAGCCCAGCATCAGGTAAGCAGGGGAGAAAATAAAAATAATAGGTGGGGAGGGAGAAATTCCTCTTTAAGTAGAAAAAATATAACATGTATAATACAGCTATGACACAACAAATACATTCAACAGCATAGCATGTTGAGTAGGTTCATAAAGTGGACCTTTCTCAAACCATTGATGACGCATCTCAGTTTGAGTACATTTGCATGATTTAGTCTGATCAGATATCCTGAGTAAAAGTGTATGTCCTCAAAAATACAATCATTACTTAATGTGTTTTGCCATATCAAATTTGCTTTGACCTGCAAGTGCTGATTGAATGCTTGTTTTTCAAAATTCCCTTTGGGAAGAGTCGATCATAGATACACTCCCCTCAAATGAGAACAGCAATACATGAACCAAAATTCGTCCAGTTCCTGCTGAATTGGCCGAATTTCGATCCATGTATGACAAGCTTTAGCCTTAGTGAATATAGGCCCAACGTTCTAATTGTACTTACACACTTTTAGGTTCCTTTCAACTTGCAGCTAGGGGGCAGTAAAAACAGACAGCTGATTTGCGTTTTCATGGTCCACCTACAAGCGGACATGGTGCAGGTCGAATGGGTACTGTCAGGATTTTTATGCTATGAAATTGCAGGTGATGAATATCAAGGAAATACACAGCCTGACCCCATATGAACTCAAAATCAGTAACTGTTCACAAATCTCGAAAGTAAAGGTCCTTGAAGTGTTGATTTCCAAAGACATATAGGACGCTCAAGAACTTGATGGGCAATGAGGAGATCTACTGTTTAAATATAAAAACAGTTTTACAACTGAAAAAGACTAGTCTATAACTCAATAGTAATCTAAGCTAGCAAGAAACAACACTCTTTGTCTGTTCGTCATTTTGTTGATAAAACTGCTAACAAACGGAGTTGGTAATGATTAAAAAAAAGTTGAATCTTCTGTGAATTCATCTGCAGAAGAAAAAAAAAAGTCCAGAGAGAGGTCAATTTAGAGTGAACTGAATTCATTTCACCATTTTATCAAACAAAATAGTTTTATACCTTAGGGACATTATTGAAAAAAATATATAAATAACTTTTTGTATTTGAGAGTTGACCAATTAGACTCCTGCTACTACAAGAACATATCATTGTAGGTAAAAAAAAATAGATACACTATAAAGCAGGCCATACACGGTCGAATTTCGAACGGATTTTCTTTTCAAAATCAGAAAGTTCGTTTTTTTTTGTGATCCGATGACACCACCATTGATTTTCGAAATTCGGCCAACCAAGCCTTCAATTTCACCTCATGTTTCTATAGAAAAGAATTTTTGTGGCCGGGAATCTTCTTTTCTCTCCGTAAAATTTCTTTTCTTATTACATTTCTCACACGATGCTCCCATCATTGATTAGAAAATCGTTTGTTTTTCCAAAAATTTCCAACATGTCAAATTCCTCAAATTTGGTTGCCGCACGAAAATCGGCCGTTGCTGCAGCCCACTAATGGTGCGAAATTTGTACAAAAATTCTTAGATACGATTTTCGAATGAAAACTCTTTTGAAATTCGAACCGTATATGGCCGGCATAAGTCTATCTAATGTTTGAATAATAGATGCTTAGGATAGAAAATGAAACAAAACTAATAACGTGGTGGATAAGTATTGTAAAGTGTAATTTGTTTGCTGGCCAAAAAAGACAGACTGTGTGCAATAGTCTTTGTAAATCTCTAGCTGTGCACAATATTCTTTGTAAATCTCCAGTAATGTTATAGCAACTCTTGATATTTTGCCAGGCACATGCATTTTTCCATTACTCTCGCTGAACTGCACCCTGGGTGTGGTTTAAATGTCGGTAGATGAGATAATGTCATGACTGGCTGTTCATAAAGGGGTGACCCATTTTTAGTTTGGTGACTTATGCAGTCTTAACAGACATTTAGGTCTGTTTTGACTTTGATTCACATTGTTAATTATTACAAGCAAGCATATAGATATCTGTATAGCAACAGTACCAGTTTTACTTTATTTTTTATTTTTTTGCAGTTTTGCCTTTTGGCATGCAGTGTTTGTTCATTTCTCGTTATATTGGGAAGCTACATTCCAGGAGTTGTCCTCTCCTATGTAATTTGTAAGTACTTTTTTTTAAGCCCCATACATTAAAATTGTTTGAAAATGTCTGTGCTTCAACGTTGTATACCAACCCATACTAAAAAGGGCAGCTGGAACCTGTAGGATTACTGTGTAATTTAATCAACTTCTTTTTGTAAACTCTTATACATGAGGTGCCCAGTAAACTGTATTTTAAATACATGCAGTTATTCCATTCCTGGCCTAAATCATCTTTTTTTTTTGTGAAACATTACTTTTTGCTCACCATGTACCCTGATGCCTTTATATTGTATCAGGTTCTGTAACAAACAATTATAAATCAGATCTTAATTTTATATATTCTTTCTAAAATGTATGTAAAGGTTCTCATTTATGCAGATTATTTTATAGTTAGTAAGGGGTAGTTAACTGGACTTCCTCTGTAACGTTTAAGAGATTCCTCAGCTTTAATTCGTGTCAGGAACTTGCCAACATACCCCCACATTTATAGCCACACAAGTAACTCCGTCACCAAAAAGTGGTTAAACCTCTAACATGAAAAATTAACAAAGCATATCCTTCTATAGTGTGTACTTGTCTTAATCCAAAGCACCAAGTGTGAGTTCTGTTTGCAGTCTGGTTCCTCTGCTATCTGCATAAGCCATTTCTGATCGGTTGTGCGGACTCCAAGGGATCGAGGGGGGGCAGGGGATGTGAGCTTCAGCACACAGCCTGTGATTGACGCCCTTTAGATGTGCATGTTTCTCTTTGAGATTGTATAGAGGGGGGTGTGTCCATTTCTTCCACTCAGATCTCAGATTGCACTCAGCTTTCCTGTCTGAGCTGTACAGTGTTTGACATCTCTGCCCCTGCCTCTAGAAGCTCAAAAAGCTGTGTAAATTGTGGACTTCAAACAGATATAGAAAAGAGATGGCTGCACAGGTACAACTTATGTAGGAGGATTTGTTTCATCTCTGTGTATCACCTGAAGCTGTTCACTTCACTGGGTATATGTAAGGGTTTACAACCATCTTAAAGCCCCCACACTGCATGGGTTAAATACTCGTTTAGTCTATAGGGATTAGAATAAGTCGGAGTACCTTGGTTTTTGCTCTCTGGGCTTCCTCCCCACTGCACAAGTCCACTGAAGCTGCTCTACTTTACTTTTTGACAGCTCTCTGACACCATCACGTACAGTGCAGGACCAGTAGTCCTGCATTATATGTGAGGATGGGGAGGGCCCTGTCCCACCCACATTCCAGAATGTGGAGGAGCGATGGAGAGCGCCAGTGGAACAAGGAATAAGGTAACTATTTCTACTTGTTCTTGTCACCTTAGACAAAACAAGCATTGAACCCATGCAGTGCTCTCCTTAGAAAGCAAAGCACCCTTTACACAGACGACTATCTTCTTACAGCGGATTCCAGTCCCAAGAGTCAATGGATTCTTGAGACTGGGATCACGGGTTTATACAAACAGCTGTGGCTGCTCAGCACATACAAAGAAATAACTGGCTAAGAGAAGCTGTCGCTGTTCACATGTATTCGCATACCCATATTTTGCCTGTGGCTAAAGGGTGATATCTGACCCTGAATCCCTCCGTCTGTTTCCGGGGTTGCTCATCTGTCCCTAAGTGCAGGTAAACACTAAAGCCCCATACACACTATCAGATTTTCTGCTGATTTTTGTCTTCAGATTTACCAAAACCATGTAGTGCAAGGGCCTGCCTGATTGCATACAAATTGAGACTCCTAAGGTTTGACCTCATATTATATGGTGATGGTAAATCTGAAGAAATAAATCAGCAGAAAATCTGATAGTGTGTATGGGGCTTAAGTGTGCAAACAGCACCGTCTCATCCCAGCCTGCAATTTCTTTCTACAGACTGTTCGCATACAGCTGTGACTCCAGTTGCAAGAATCCACTGATCCTTGGGGCTGGAATCCACTGTGTGCAAATACTTGCCCGTGTGAAGGAGGTCTATTTGCAGTTTAATTTTAAAGAATGAATTGATTTGCCAACAGAGGCTGGTGACTGGTGAAAATAGAACAATGACAACTGTGCAAAAATGTTACATTTGCCCTATTATAAATAGGGGACATGTTAGAGCAGGGGTCAGCAACCTGTAGATCACCAACAGGTGACTGGTAGATCACGTCCTGAGCTTGCTGACTCGCTATTCCAGAGCATTAAACTGAGTGTAATGCAGAGGGACTACTTGTAAAGTTGGAGCTGTAGTAGGGAGCAAGAGCCGCATAAGCTGATGCCTCCTCTGTAGTGCTGGCTCCTGTCCCATGCAGAGTGATATCAACTGCACTCCATCTCTTATCCTGGCTAGCGGTCTTCAGAGTGGTGCCAGCAGCAGGAAAGAGGAGATCTTAAGGACAGTGTGAAGCAATACACCGGGCATAATAGTATAGGGCTGCTTTCACACTGATATACTGCGGTTTAAACCCATGATTGGGTATGGCAAATAGAGGTGTAAATCAGGTGTGAGGAGGCGACACTGTGCCTGGTCATCTTTGACTTCTCTCATGTTGTTCAAGTAGATCTCCACCTCTTTAAGCTTGCCTACCCCTGTGCTAGAGTAACCACCTTCCTGTTAAAGAAGAAATGTTGGTGAATACGGTAAACTCCAAAGACATGCTGGTAGGTTAATTGGATCCTGTCTAAATTGTCCCTAGTATGTATGAATGTGAGTTAGGGACATTAGATTGTAAGCTCCTTGAGGGTAGAGACTGATTTGAATGTTCAATGTATATGTAAAGCGCTGCGTAAATTAACTGCAATAGACCAATAGGAATGTGATGGCGTATCCTTTTCTACTGCAAATATTGCCCCATGTGAAATGCTTTAATATATTTTACTACAACAGTTCTTATTAAGCCGTGGGAATGATGCCAGAATATATGGATAGTCTTTAGCACCAAAAATGATTTTTAGACTTTCATTTGTTCCACTTATTTGTTGGTGTTTCTGCAGCTCCAGCTGGATTATAACATTTATGTTTTGGGTTGATGCACTAAATATCACATTTATAAATTAGGAAACTTGGATGTTAGCTAACAAAATTTGTTAAAATGCCATTCTGAGTTTCTTTCATTCTGTGTTCAATACAGTATTGTGTGCCTTCGTGTGCCCATTGTTAAAATGCAATGAAATTGGACAGAAAGCATACAGCAAGCTGAAGCCAGTTCTGCAGAAGCTGGATTTTGGGCTGCAGTCCTATATCAGCCAGTGGATGAAAGCCAGGTCTAGTAAGTAAATTCTTTCTTTTGGATTTCAATAAATAACCTCAGAGTAGTCTGCATTACACTTTACTGAACCGAAGAATGGAGACAGCCTCTATTGTCTGATGCAGCTTACAACTATTTATAGAGAAATTAGCTCTGCCAACTCTAGATACAGCCTTTTCTTTTTATAGGACTTTATTATCACAACTTTCATTTTTACAAAACAATTGTGATGCTTGCTCTGTTGAAAAAAAAACCTCCTTCATTCTCATGGGTGACATATTCGCATCAAACTGAAAAGGTTGGTCATAAAACAAACAATGCTAAAGAAGTGCCTTGGTGGTCAGTTTATGCAGGGGAGGAATGCGAAGGTATGACAGTTTAAAATAGCGAGGCACTTGGGTTCGATCCAAACCAGGGTACACTCTGAACAGACTACACTCTGTTCTGCATAACCTGGAAGGAAGCTGTCTGTGCTGTCCCAATCTTCCTTAGCTGGGCATTCTCTGAGCTTTTTAAGGTCATTGGTGTTAAAAGCACCCCCACCCCTTTGTATGTATGCAGCTGCAGGGCAGGGATTGCCCCAACCAAGGCTGATTGGGTCAGCACTGAGAGCTTTTGGGTTTGGCCAAACATGGGTGTGGACTGAACCCAAGCTCACCCCTAGTGGCCAATATGTGCAGGAGAAGAGTACTAGTGGGTATGACAGTAGGCAGTATGTGTAGGAAGAGTGTGAAGGTATGACAGCAGGCAATAGAGTTGATTTACTAAAACTGGAGAGTGCAAAATCTGGTGCAGCTCTGCACTGTAGCCAATCAGCTTCTAATTTCAGCTTGTTTAATTAAGCTTTGATAAAATAAAATAAAAAAAGCCTGGAAGCTGATTGCTACCAATCTCCAGTTTTAGTAAATCAACCCAGTATGTGCAGGAGGGTATAACAGTGAGCAGTATGTACAGAAAATAATTATGATTGTATGATGGGAGAAAATATGTACAGGAAAGGAGTGTGGAGAATATGCAAGGCGATCATTTATGCAGTAGGAGAATGTGCAGTGTTTGACAGCAGGCAGTATGTGCAGAAGAAGAGTACAGAAAGTATTACGGGGGGATTTGTGTGCAAGAAAAAAGTATAGAGGGTATTACAGGAGGAGGAGGGCTGCTGGAAAGTAGGACAGAGGGTATGACAGCAAGTAGTATGTGCAGCATAGGATTCCTGAAGTATGATGGGGCAGTATGTGCAGAAGAGATTTGTGGAATTTTTAACCAGGGCTGTCTTTAACGTGGGGCAAAAGGGGCAGCTGCCCTGGGCCAAATCGTTGTGGGGCCCAAAGCAACTGCCCCTTGAGCCTGCCCTGCCCGCAAATAGCATACATGCCCCTTTTTGCTTTCATTGTCCCATGATTTCTTTGTCCCGGGATTGCAGCGTTGGGTTCACTAGTGCTGCTGTACATGATGATCTGTAGGAAAGCTGCGGTTCCTGGACCCTTCCTCTGCAGCTTTGGTTGACAGCTCTGTGGCTTCTCTGGTGGCAGCAGGAGTACACTCTGTATCGGGGGTTACTAGTGTTGATGATAATGATGGACAGCTGTGCTGCCTAAAACCTCTCTTTACCAATGGCAACTTCTGGTATACATGTGGAGTAGAGAGGTGCTCAGTTAGTGAACTGAAGCTGGTACTTTCCCAGCATAGGTGCCCCTCCTGAGTGCCTAATCCACTGAATACCAGAAGCTGCCAGAGGTGAAGGGAGAGGTTCAGGGCATCAATATCATCAACACTAGTGACCCAGCTAACTGAGGTTCTGTGTGGCTTCCTCTCTGTGTACTTCTGCCATCACCAGAGAAGCCACATTAGCCTGAGACATAGTACATGGCCATGTGGTATTAAACAGATTACAAAGATGAGTATGTGTTTGGGGGTTGTGGGAACAGAGATGTACTGGGGGGGGGGAATGCAGAGGCACATTGGGGGCACAGAGACTTGCAAGGGGTACAGAGGTGTTCTAGAGGTACAGAGATGTGCAGAGGGTATGAAAGGGTACAGGGGGATGCAGAGATGTGTAGTACATAGAAGTACTGGGGGGGAGAGGCGTACTGGGGGTACAGAGACTTGCATGGGGTGCATAGGCGTTCTAAAGGCACAGAGATGTACAGAGGGTATGGAGGGGTACAGGGTGGGGAGAAAGCAGAGACTTGCTGGGGGCAAGGAGGTGTGTTGGGGGCACAAAGGGGTGCTAGGGCATGCAGAGGATGTTGGAAGGTGAAGAGGTATGTGTGTGTGAGGGGGGGGTGCAGAGGTGTGCAGGGGGGTGCAGAGATGTGCTGGTGGATATGGAAGAGTACTGGGGGTACAGATGTGTGCTAGGGGGTGCAGAGGTCTTCTAGAGGTATGAAGATGTGCTGGGGAGGGGGTAGAGAATTGTGCTGGGTGTACAGAGATGTGTTTAGGGGGTGGAGGGGTGGGTTAAAGGTGTGCTTGGGATGGAGAGTGAAATTGCATTAGGGGGCCAAGAAAATGTTTGCCCGGGGTCCAATTAATATTAGACAGTCCTGGTTATAACAGTTGGCACTATGTAAAGGAGAAATGTGTGGAGATTATGACAGATAATCCTTTGGCTCACAAATTTTGGTTAGCGATCTTTCAGTAACTGGCAACAAACTAAATGAAAAATATGCACATGCAGGTGAATAACAGGGATGGAGAACTGTGCCTCATAATGCATTTGGCAACTATTCACATACCTGAGTACCGGTAATTAAAGCACAGCAGCATAGGAGCTTATCTCTTCACTTGGACGGTTTACATAAGGGGAATAGAGGTTGAATTCAGTGTCCAGGATAGAGTTCCTCTAAAATTGAACTGGTTATTCTGGTACAGTGGAGGTAGCAAGTATCGTGTTAGCAGCACTGTGAAATGGATAGATGATGTAAAGGATACTGAAATAGGAGTGTTTGTAGCAGGCACTGTGTCATGGAGTACAGGAACAATGGATGTAGTGCTGGGGAGCTAGGCAGGGCTATTTTGCCAGGGATTGTCTAAACAAGAAATGGGGCTGAAATTTCCACTGAGCCTAGGTTCACACTGGTGCGTGCAAAACACTGCATGTGATTTGCACAGAAATCACATCGCATTCCTGTGCACATCACATGCAATGTCTGTGCGGTGTGATTTGAGCCATACATTTTGTATGGCTTAAATCACATTGCATCCGCACCAAAATGGTGCAGGACCCTTTTATTTCCCGCACCTGAACCACATTGCATTGCACACCCATGTGATGCGATTCTGGCAATTGCACTGCATTTTGCAAATTGTTTCGGGCTGTCATTAAACATTGACACCCACAGCAGATTGCATGCACATTATGCAGTGCGATGCAGGGAAAAGCATTGAATCTTGTTAGTTTCCCGCATCGCATCAGTGTGAACCAGGGCTTAACCAGAGTCAGTGGAGATGCAACTGACATTTGTTATGGTGCACTGATGGGTTTAATACACATTTGCTAGGCATTGAAGGGATATTACACATGCTGACAACTGGCGGCTGAGGGGTAAATGCACATAAGTAGAAGAATAGATTTTGAGAGGTCATAGCACAGACATTGGGTACTAAGTGCTGGGGTTAACCTACATAAGCTGGGTACTGTGTGCTCAGGGGTTAACATCTGTGCCTGGGGACTAAGTGCTGAGGTGATAATACACATGGACTGCACTGCACATTTTTTAAACCATAGAAATGTGCTCTACAAATGTGCTTAGTGTTATACTTGCTTTGGCACCCCAAAGCCAGTGCAGCATATTAAGATGAATGAGAAAACAAAGGCAAAAGGAGAGCACAGACATGTGATTTCAAAGTTTGTTTCAATCATAGAGTTCTTTCCACTGTGATAAAGTAGAATTCCAGGTTATAAATAATCCTAAAATTGCTCCCCCTCCCCCCTCTTTACACCTATGCTGACTAACTTGTGTAAGAAAGATGTATATACTTATCTATTTTCAGGCCGCTCTGGTCTGGTTATATGATCTCCCCTGTGTCAGTCAGCAGTGGCTGCAGGGGGAGAGGAGAGCGTGCCCAACAATGGCTGGTAATGCCAGGGAGTGGTTACGTCACCCGTAGCCTGCTGTGGCCCATCCGTTGTGGGCACTCCCTCTTATCATTAGAAAATGCAGCTTACATCTTTATTACATAGCTGAGTCCACATAGGTGTTAAGAAGGGGAGGGGGCCTTTTTAGCACTAGTTAGGTATAGCCTGGAATTCCACTTTAAACAGAAAAACAAAGTAGGGCATAGCACGTTCCACACCATGAGCTTCATTTTATGAATGGACTGAAAAATGCAGGCCACAGTGTTTATAGCAGGAAGGGGAGTAGCAATATAAGTGAGTCCTTTAGTGTGAAGTAGTATATCTTAGCATTTTGGTCAAAGAAACTCATTCAAATTAAAGATGCATCTATGCAGAGTGTATTTAGTTTTATCTGTTATGATGTACATGAAAATGTAAATGGTCAGTTTAATCTTTTGGAGCTGCCTTTTCCAAATGTTTTAGTAAGCTTGGAGTATAAAAGCTGAGATGACAGAAATGTCACATTGAAAGTACATCTACAGTTTCTGCATATGCATGCTGGTGAAATAAAGAATATATGAAGATTAGATGTTTTTGCAGCATAAAATGCGCAATAGCCTTTGCTAAACCAGAAGCACATACTCATCCAATGCAGTCTTCTCCCTTATGGTGTTTGCATGCAACAATTAATTTCCTGCAAATGTGATTGGAATAATGTAGACAATGCTAACCATATGCAGATAATAACCAAATATTTCTTTTTTTTCCTACAGAAAAACTTGAAAAGTTTCCAGAAGAAAACAGTGAAGTAGATTTGTCTGCATTATATCCTCAGGTAAATAACATGTTTAGAATAAATGTTTCAATTTGGCAGTTGCTTGTATGATTATTATTGACATGTAGCTATATCTAAAGACATTTTTATAAATTTTGCATACAGTAGGGCAGAGGTAGGTGACCTTTGAGAGGTGGAGATCTACCCTAACAACATGGAAGAGATCAAATATCACCGTCGGGGTGCAGCTTTTTTTTTTTCATTTTTAAGAATTTAACTAGCAAGGTCCTTATAAAAGGACGACATAAAGAAAACAGAAAAATATAATAAAAAAAAAAAAATCACTGTAAAAATATAAGCTTAATCCACCTTAAGTTTGCTTCAGTGAGAAACTTGGCATTCACTTTCATGCACAATTGTTTTATAAGTGAAAAAATAAACACTCACGCCTTGACAAAATAATAATGTCAAAGAAATCCTGTGAACAAACAGCACGTTCAATAAACAATTAGTGACTTATACATCCAATATTAAATGAACTCCTTGAAACGAATGTGTATGTGCTCTTCATTGAAATCCCACACACTGATGCTATGAAGTTGAAAATGTGTCCCCAATTGATTGATAAGTGAAGTAAAGTTCCCTACTCACCAAAAGATGTTGACCCTCATTATCGTACGATAAGAGAGGTCAGATGAGCTTAAGCAGTCTCTGTGACCAAGGAATCCCCAGGACATTCTCCGATCAAAGTTTCCTTGCTGCGGTCTGTAATCCAAGGGTTAACCTCCTAGCAATCAAAAAGAAAACGGGCTCCTCATAGCGTAAAAAAGTTTTTTCCTCTTTATTTAAAACTTTTTATCAATTACATATGCCAAACAGGAATAAATCCTCATTGTAACAAGCATTGAGGCGTCAGGTAACACTCACAAAGGCTAAAAGAGGATCAGGTATAAGCTGCCTATCATTAAGTTAGGATGCAGGTGCGGTGTGTAAGACTCTAGGTGATACGCAGCATTATACCCGAGCCTCTTTTTGCCTTTGTGAGTTTTACCTGATGTCTTAATGCTTGTTACAATGAGGATTCATTCCTGTTCAGCATTTGTAATTGATAAAAAGTTTTAAATAAAGAGAAAAACAATATGAGGAGCCCGTTTTTCTTTTTGATTGCTACGGGGTCAACCCTTCGATTACTGACCGCAGCAAGGAAACTTTGATCAGAGCCTGTCCTGGGGATTCCTTGCTCACGGAGACCGTTTAAGCTCGTCTGACCTATCTTATCGTACAATAATGAGGGTCAACATCTTTTGGTCAGTAGGGAACTTTACTTCACTTACCAGTCAATTGGGGACACATTTTCAACTTCATATCATTGGTGTGCGAGATTTCAATGAAGAGCAGATACATATTTGTTTCAAGGAGTTCATTTAATATTTAGTTATGGACACAGCTAATATTTTTCTGATTGCACTTGGATGGATGTATAAGTCACTAATTGTTTATTGCACATACTGTTTGTTCACAGAATTTCTTTGACATTATTATTCACAATTGTTTAATGTCTGGCGAGTAATTGGTCACCCCAAGTCTGATGCAGAAGATCATCATGAGGGCAGAAAAACCGTTAATGCAGGCTGACTTGCTCAACTAGTTTTCTGTCTGACTGTCTGGCCCGACTGGCTGGATTAAGTTCTGAGTGGTATGTAGAGCAGTGTCCAGGGGTCAGTTGTATGTAGAGCAGTGTCCAGGGATCAGTCGTATTTATGGTAGTATACAGAGTTCAGTAGTGTGTGACTAGAATTATTCGGTGTGATGAAAATTCAGGCTTTACATATCATATGTTCACCTTAAAACAGTCATCCCTGCAGTGAAGATTTATAGTACTAAATGATGTGACTGTAGGGTTGTAGGGATATATATATATATATATATATATATATATATATATATATATATACACACACAGCCCTCAAAATTTCCACTCACCTGCTCACATTTGGTGAGTAGATTTAAATTGAGGGCGAGCATGGAGCAAGGTTGCCAAACGTCTGTTGCAGACAACTGCTGCCTGTAAAAAATATGGCCGCGGGCAGGCTTTGGAACTGCGCAGGCGCAGTTCCGAGTCCAGCCCGGGCTCAGACGGGTCGCGGCAGCCGGGCTTATGGATGGTGATGTCATGGCGGTGGCGCCTGTTATTAACTACAGGCTACAGCAGGGGCAGCCGGGCCGGACTGGGGACATGGGAACACGGGGGCCCAAGTGCGTAGGTATAACATGAGCGCCGGCTGCCACCTCAGAGCCCTGGACAGTGTGCCAGCCAGTGTGCCCAGAGGAGACAGAGTACAGCGGAGGCGGGGAGCATAGACTGGGCGGAGGTGGTACAGCTGTCCTTCCCACCAGAGGGTAAGACCGGCTGGGAAGTCCCAGAGGGCCCTGCATGTGGAGCAGTGCCAAGGCATGCTGGGAATTTGTAATTCACCAATAATATCCAATAAGAGTGTCTGCGGGAGCTGTGCTTCTACCCCCTACCTGCCTGTAGAGTGCTGGGACTTGTAGTTCCACATCTGCAGAACAATACCAGGCTGCATGCTGACAGGAGGAGAGAGAGCAGGTGGCCAAACACTGTCCAAACTAATTGCAGATGGCCGTACGCTGTCCAATCTGATTGCAGATGGCCGTACGCTATCCAATCAGATTGTACAATCTACTGTAAGATAGCCATACATTGTACAATATACTTTAAAGTTGATCTTCAGTCCCGCTCTGGACAGTCTCCTGCCCCTCTGGTGCTGGGTAGATGTCAGTTGGCACATCTACCCACAACTAAAGGACTGGAAAGGATTTGGGCATAAGGGGAAACTCTGATGTAAAGTTCAATACTGCAGAGAGCAGGCTCTAATGTAAGTGGGAACTCTGGTGTAAAGGGAAATGCTGCAGACCTTAATGTTAGGGGGAATATTGCAGACTCTGAAGTAAGGGACAACTTTGTGGACTGTGATGTAAAGGGGAACTTTGGAGTCTGATGCTTTATGTTACTATTGTTAAAGTTGTTAATAATTATTTGTGTAACTTAATTCTGCATAAAACGTTTAACCGCTTCAGCCCCGGAAGAATTTACCCCCTTCCTGACCAGAGCACTTTTTGCGATTCGGCACTTTAACTGACAATTGCGCGGTCATGCGACATGTCTCCCAAACAAAATTGACGTCCTTTTTTTCCCACAAATATAGCTTTCTTTTGGTGGTATTTGATTACCTCTGCGATTTTTATTTTTTGCGCTATAAACAAAAAAATAGCGACAGTTTTGAAAAGAACGCATTATTTTTTGCTTTTTGCTATAAATATCACCAAAAAATAATTTAAAAAAATATTTTTTCCTCAGTTTAGGCCGATACGTATTCTACATATTTTTGGTAAAAAAAAAAATCGCAATAAGCAATTATTGATTGGTTTGCGCAAAAGTTATAGCGTTTACAAAATAGGGGATAGTTTTATGGCATTTTTATTAATTTTTTTTTTTTTTACTAGTAATGGCGGCGATCAGCGATTTTTATTGTGACTGCGACATTATGGCGGACACATCGGACATTTTTGACACATTTTTGGGACCATTGTCATTTATACAGCAATCAGTGCTATAAAAATGCACTGATTCCTATGTAAATGACACTGGCAGTGAAGGGGTTAACCACTAGGGGGCGGGGAGGGGTTAAGTCAGTACTAGGGAGTGTTTTTTAACTGTAGGGGGGATGGGCTAGCTGTGACACATCACTGATCTCTGCTCCCGATGACAGGGAGCAGAGATCAGTGAGACTGTCACTAGGCAGAACGGGGAGATGCTTGTTTACATCAGCATCTCCCCGTTCGTCCTCTCCGTGAGGCGATCGCGGGTATCCCCGCGGCGACTGAGTCCATGGGACCCGTGACCCAACTCACGGAGCTCCTGGCCGGCACGCACGCAATGGCACAGCGGGGAATTCAAATGGGACTTACAGGTACGCCCATTTGCCCAGCCGTGCCATTCTACCAACGTACATCGGCGTGCGCCAGTTGGGAAGTGGTTAACAGTGTCATTTCATGAGAGAATTTACAAGGGAGTGTTTAGGGGCGGAATTAGGGGTGGGGCAGGGTAGGGGTTGGGTGGGACAACTGGTGGTGAGTAACTCTTAAGGCCTGGCTAGTAGCTCAGGACTGAAATTTTGAGCCGTGTGTGTGTGTGTGTGTGTGTGTGTGTGTGTGTGTGTGTGTGTATATATGTATATATATATATATATATATATAATTTTTTTTTTTTTTTCAGGTTAAACTTTAGCTTTAAGCACTCACCCCGTACCAAAATAAATACACATTGATGAATAAACTGTGGTGATGTTCCTTTGCATAGTCCAGGGAACTACAGTAGGCGTGTCCCTGACACCCATGGCAAAGAGGAAATAGCGGAATGAGGCTGGGTATCATTAAACTCAGAAATGGGGCCAAACAGGACTATTTAAGCTGGTCAACAAGAAGTAATACAGGCTACTTTTCAGGGCTGCATTAGAAAGCAGCTGCTGGTGTGCGCTATGAAGGGAGTGGCACAAAGGTGCAGAAAACACTGCATCACACTGTAAACTTTTTTTTTTCTTATTTCATTCAGTTCTATTCAATAATGTGGCACGTTGTGGTGTACAGTGTTGTAATACGCATGCTGTACTTTTTACATGTGAACTGACACCTAATTGTAAACAAGGCAAATTGCAATTTAAAAACAACAATTTTAAAACAAGATTAAAGGCCTTTTAGGCATGTATCCTTTGTGTACACAGCTCTGTTTTCCCTAATGGGTAACTATTTCTTATGAATCAGTGAGGAAAAATGCTCAGAGTACTATGATAATGTCAGTAAATGCGACAGGCTGAAACCTTAGATAACCCTATTGTTGTCTGTCTTTTCATGTAGATCACTCCAGGAACGTTGGTCAAGGAGCTGTCAATTTCTGACACAGAACCATCAGAGTTGTCTTGGACAGAAAATGGAACCTTTAACCTCTCAGAAGGCTACACTCCACAGACTGATACATCTGATGGTATGGCTCTATCACTGTTGCAATATACTAGAGCTCCACGATTAATTGTTAAAAATTTGCAATCTCGATTCAACCCCCCCTCACGATCTCAATCCGGCATTTCCACAATTCATGTAACAAGTGCAGAATCATTCTCTGCTCAGAGCTGTCAAAGAAAAAAAAAAAAAAAAGGCAGCCGGCAAAGCTATCACAGCATTGCTCAGCGTTGAGAGATAAAAAGAAACTGTTTAATTTAGTTCTTTTAATTTTAATTTAATTTAATTTAATTTAATTTAATTTTCTGCAAATGAGGGCAGTTTAACCACTTAAAGAAGACTAAGCCTTTTTCTGACACTTGTTGCGTACAAGTTAAAATCAGTATTTTTTGCTAGAAAATCACTTGGAACCCCCAAACATTATATATATACAGTGGGGATGGAAAGTATTCATTTTTCACTCTTTGTTATATTGCAGCCATTTGCTAAAATCATTTAAGTTCATTTTTTATCCTCATTAATGTACACACAGCACCCCATATTGACAGAAAAACACAGAATTTACATTTTTGCAGATTTATTACAAAAGAAAAACTGAAATATCACATGGTCCTAAGTATTCAGACCCTTTGCTCAGTATTTAGTAGAAGCACCCTTTTGATCTAATACAGCCATGAGTCTTTTTGGGAAAGATGCAACAAGTTTTTCACACCTGGATTTGGGGATCCTCTGCCACTCCTCCTTGCAGATCCTCTTCAGTTCTGTCAGGTTGGATGGTAAACGTTGGTGGACAGCCATTTTTAGGTCTCTCCAGAGATGCTCAATTGGGTTTAAGTCAGGGCTCTGGCTGGGCCATTCAAGAACAGTCACGGAGTTGTTGTGAAGCCACTCCTTCGTTATCTTAGCTGTGTTCTTAGGGTCATTGTCTTGTTGGAAGGTAAACCTTCGGCCCAGTCTGAGGTCCTGAGCACTCTGGAGAAGGTTTTCGTCCAGGATATCCCTGTACTTGGCCGCATTCATCTTTCCCTCGATTGCAACCAGTCGTCCTGTCCCTGCAGCTGAAAAACACCCCCCACAGCATGATGCTGCCACCACCATGCTTCACTGTTGGGACTGTATTGGACAGGTGATGAGCAGTGCCTGGTTTTCTCCACACATACTGCTAAGAATTCAGGCCAAAAAGTTCTATCTTGGTCTCCTCAGACCAGAGAATCTTATTTCTCACCATCTTGGAGTTCTTCAGGTGTTTTTTAGCAAACTCCATTCGGGCTTTCATGTGTCTTGCACTGAGGAGAGGCTTCCGTCGGGCCACTCTGCCATAAAGCCCCGACTGGTGGAGGGCTGCAGTGATGGTTGACTTTCTACAACTTTATCCCATCTCCCGACTGCATCTCTGGAGCTCAGCCACAGTGATCTTTGGGTTCTTCTTTACCTCTCTCAGCAAGGCTCTTCTCCCCCGATAGCTCAGTTTGGCCGGACGGCCAGCTCTAAGAAGGGTTCTGGTCATCCCAAACGTCTTCCATTTAAGGATTATGGAGGCCACTGTGCTCTTAGGAACCTTAAGTGCAGCAGAATTTTTTTTGTAATCTTGGCCAGATCTGTGCCTTGCCACAATTCTGTCTCTGAGCTCTTCAGGCAGTTCCTTTTGACCTCATGATTCTCATTTGCTCTGACATGCACTGTGAGCTGTAAGGTCTTATATAGACAGGTGTGTGGCTTTCCTAATCAAGTCCAATCAGTATAATCAAACACAGCTGGACTAAAATGAAGGTGTAGAACCATCTCAAGGATGATCAAAAGAAATGGACAGCACCTGAGTTAAATATGAGTGTCACAGCAAAGGGTCTGACCATGTGTTCAGTTTTTCTTTTGTAATAAATCTGCAAAAATGTCAACAATTCTGTGTTTTTCTGTCAATATGGGGTGCTGTGTGTACATTAATGGGGAAAAAAAGAACTTAAATGATTTTAGCAAATGGCTGCAATATAACAAAGAGTGAAAAATTTAAGGGGGTTTGAATACTTTCCGTCCCCACTGTATATATGTGTGTGGATATATATATATTAGCAGAGACCCTAGAGAATAAAATGGCAGTCGTTACAATATTTTATGGCACACTGTATTTACGTAGCGGTCTTTCAAAAGCAATTTTTGGGGAAAAAATACACTTCAATGAATTAAAAAAAAACTAAACTGTAAAGTTAGGCCAATTTATTTGTATAATGTGAAGAATGATGTTACGCCGAGAATCGTGATCTTTATTCTAAACCAAAAAATCGTGATTCTCATTTTATCCAGAATCGTGCAACTCTACAATATACTTGCAGCAAACCAAGGACAGAGACCATATTGGAGGGGATTTATTAAAACTGGAAAGTGCAAAATCTGGTGCAGCTCTGCAGTTAGGAGCTGATTGGCTACCATGTACAGCTGCACCCGAGTGTAAGTGTTTCAGTTTTAGTAAATCTCCCCCTGTATGTAGTAAGCAGTATCTGGTATCGTAGCACTTGTGATTTTAATTACCATATTTGGTTGCATAATAACTGGACATAGTCTTTTGTGTCTCATACGGTGCTTATTTGAACTTATTTTTTGTAAAATATTGATAAAACATATCCGCAATCTGTACCTTTTCAATTCATGGATTGTATTGGGTTCCTTCCTCCAACCCCTGCATCACTACTGAGTGACCTAAGAGCTGATGGGAGGAACCACTGAGTGCAGCTGAGGACCATGGGTCTGACACTCCTGGAAGTGTTAGATTATGAAGATTTGTCAAGCGGTGTTTATTGTTGATTACATAAGCTACTGACAATGTGGGGCTTGGACATCAAAGTCAATTTGATGTGTCTCTTGTGCTGGCTGTGGGATTACTGGAATTCTTCCTCCTTTGATCCCCCCCACCCCCTCCGCTGTATTCTTCTAGTGCAATAGGGGTTAATACAGCTGAGGTACCTGTGACAGGCACTTATCAGGAAAGCTATGTCCATGTTTTCCACCCACCTTCTCCATTCATAGAAGCCATACTATAGGGAATGAAACAAAGTCTATAAATAGAGGAGGTGGCCCTTTCATTTATCTTAATCATTAGCTTTTGTGTGAAACTCTTATCTCCAAAGAAGAAAAGACTATTGCTGCAACTGCCTAAAAAGTGCAAGCTGGAGTTTAGCTTTAACTTGTTAGTCAAGTCCATCTAAGTTTGCTAGTCCATACAACATTACCCTATCTCCAGATTAATAAGGCTGCTGTCCAAAGGTGGCTCTTCTATCCAGAGTGGAGACACCCTAAGACATGAAATGTGTTACTGGCCAGATGACCAGGTGAAAATGAAGGTAAAAAAAAAGCCTAAAAACGAATGCTAATACCAGCGAATGCAGCCTTTGTTTAACCACTTCAGCCCCGGAAAGGATTTACCCCCTTAATGACCAGGCTATTTTTGCTATAGGACACTGCGTTATTTTAACTGAGAATTGCATGGTCATGCAACGCTGTACCCAAATAAAATTGATGTCCTTTTTTTTTTCCACAAATAGAGCTTTTTTTTGGTGGTATTTGATCACCTCTGCGGTTTTTATTTTTGCGCTATAAACAAAAAAAGACTGACAATTTTGAAAAAAAAATATTTTTTACTTTTTGCTATAACACATATCCAAAAAATATATAAAAAAACAATATTCTTCAATTTAAGCCAATATGTATTATTCTACATATTTTTGGTAAAAAAAAATCCCAATAAGCATATATTGATTGGTTTGCACAAAAATTAAAGCATCTACAAACTATGGGTTAGATTTATGGACTTTTTTTTTTTTTATTATTGCTTTTACTGGTAATGTCGGCAAACAGCGATTTTTAGCAGGACTGCGACATTGCAGCGGACAAATCTGACCCTAAGTGACACTTTATGGGGACCAGTGACACCAATACAGTGATCAGTGCTAAAACAAATGCACTAATAAATGCACTGTATAAATGACACTGGCAGGGAAGGGGTTAACATCAGGGGTGATCAAAGGGTTAAATGTGTTCCCTTGTGCTTTCTTACTGTGTGGGGGAAGTGCTGACAGGAAGAACACAGAGATCACTGTTCCTGATTACTAGGTACAGACAAACTCCATGTTCTCCCCTGTCATAATGGGGATCTGCCTTGTTTACATAGGCAGATCCCCATTCTGCCTCTCTGTGAAGTGATCGCGGGTGGCCGCATTGGCTCCCCCTCCATGCAGCATGCCCACAGTATCTATTGCATGAAACAACATACAGGTAATAGATATTGTGGGCAATAGAGCCGCCCTGCCGCAGTAAATAAGTGGTGGGTGGTCTTGAAGCAGTTAAACTAAAGTTTGATCCAGGATTTATCTAAGCCTAGAACACACGGGCCGAATATTGGGCTGCATCGGCCAGTTCACTAGAAACCAGCCAACATTCGGCCTGTGTGTACGGCAGCGTGACCGAAAAATGTCTGCCGATCAACATCTGATCAGCGCTCTCAAGCATCGGCCACTGATCGGGGTGTTCTGGTGTGGGGGGGGGGGGGGGGGGCATTCTAACATCGGATTGTTAGTACAGTGGCTCCTCCCGAGCTCTTAAGTTGTTTTTTTTTTTTTGGTTCAGCCCGCTGGGTTGAGGGAAAAAAAAAAAACAAATAGTGTGTACCAGGCTTTAAACTGTAGTTTTTGCTTGTAAAATGCATTTTAGTTCCACCGCTTGAATGATCTTTTTTGTTTTCTAAACACAGATCTGGATCGGCCAAGTGACCAGGAGGAAGGTTTCACCAGTGGCCTGGCCGAATTCCCTTCTCTTGAGAATGGCTCCCAGTCCAATGATGAAGACTCTAGCATAGGTCTACCTGTCATTCCAAAGAGCAGACACAAAGATAGTCAAAAAGCACAAGCTGAAAAAAGCTCAGTAACACCGTTGTCATTGCTTTTGGGCAGTGAGCAGCCATATCATTTAGTAAGCGGTGTGGCTAGTGAGGTCATCACAGCAGCTGTTTCAGCAGCCATCACTGACCAGTTACAGTCCGTCTTTCTCTCCTCACAAACTCCTGCTCCCACTTCCATTGAGGATACTGACACTGAGGAAGCTGATGACTTTGAACTTTTGGACCAGTCAGAACTGGAGGAAATAGAAGAGGAAGTGGGGCACTCATCAAGCCAGGAATCTGAGAGCAAAAAGCCTTCAGGATTCCTCTCCAGCCTACTGGGTGGCCATTAACCTACCAACGTTTCCACTCCTTTTACTACAGATTGTGAAGACGGGGAGGCCTCATAGGAACACATAAATACAAGCATTAATCATGCAGCAAGAATAAGTAGGGAAAATGTGTAAATCGTAAGCTTTAAGTATTGTTCCCTTTAGTCACTTTAGGTCTATGTAAACTTTTGCAGATGTCTTCAGCCGTCTCACTAATAGTTTTCCCCACTGTCCCCTGAAGGTGTTGCATGGGGCTGCATTGCGTTATTTATGTAAGGTAGGTAAGAGACAGTGTTCTTACATTTTGAAGGAATAAAACTTAACTTAAAAAAGTTTCACTGGTTGCATAACCAGAGTTTACAACACAGATCTCTTAGACTGTAAGAATGTTTGTGAATGCTATAATAGTTCTAGCCATGGGCGGTAAAGATAAGTATGGAGAGGCGGACAGTTGTTGTGCTCTCCTGTACAAGGCTGCTCCATTTTACAATGCAGAATTCTTGTTTCTAATATCACTTGTCACCTATACCAAACTTCTACTCTCTGAATAGCCATATAAGAGTGCAATTCGATTGTATCTGCCAAATGAACTTGCAATTTTTCTTTGCATGTTAATCATTTAGACAGGCCAAGAGATGTTTGGAAGTAAGTTCAGGAAAAGTGCCATTATCCCTTTGGTTGAAATATGTGTAAGAAAAATACACATAAGTAAACATCTTATTCAAGGTAATCCAACGATAGTGCTAGTTAAAATTAGTTTTCAGGCCTTACCTATTATGAGTTATAAACATGGCTGTTGCACACTATACACTAAAACAGCAGACAAAGTAAATTCCCAAGCTGGCTGGATTCAGTTTGTAATTTTGTCTAGCTTTATTCAACCATGTAAGGTATGTGATATACATATAAGGGCAATGTTTTCCTACCAATGGATTTGTATCTCTGTCCATCCGGTCCTGAGATTTTCACAGCCCCCTCACACAGCACAGCTAGGTGAATTAGATCATTTACAGTTAAGAAATGCAGTGGTGTCCTGCCTTTTTTTTCCAGCTTGCTGACTGGACAGTGAAAGAGCAGCAGCAGACTTATGAGGTCATCCCTCTGTTCACTCTGCTCTTCATTCCTATTAGCATGTTCCTTGCCTGTACATTTGCATGCAGCACACATGATTGGCTCCCAATTCAGCCCCACCCACTCCCAGTCTGAGTGCTTCATTATAGGGGATTGCCAGAGGCTAATACCAAGCCAAATGTGGGTACTTAGGTTGCATTTGAAAAACTACATTGAATGATGTATTGTTGAATGCAGAGCGGCATTAATATGTGTCTTCTATATCTACCTTAAGTGCAGCTTTAACACTAAGTCTTCTAAAATGCTCTCGGCTAACACTAGCAGTATATGATTTTTCACAGTTTCCAGTGGGAGCCTATTTAATGCGTTATTCTGTGAAGAGTTGTGAAAAACGGGCACTGCTATTATTGCCACTCAGTTTGTAAAGAAGAAGAAAATATACCAGCTATGTAGTTTGTGTCAACCTGATTGGTCAAAATGTGTATGAATTGTATAGGCACACTATTGCACTAAAATATGACCAGCTTTAGTAATATTTGAGGATAGGCCTGGAAGGACAACTACACTGTACTGTTCTTTTCTAACATGTAGATATATACTGGCAGGTTTAGTGGAGCTACTCTGCATTACAAATTACAAATATAGAAGACATTTCATACCTTTGCTTAGGGTCTGTACATGATTGTCTGCCACCCTGTCCCACTAAGCAGTAGCCTTGTTTTACTACAATGTTGCAGTTGGTGCTTCACTACAACATATATAGCCAGGTAGCCCTGGTTCACACTGCCGCAACTTGTCATGTGACTTAAAAGTTCAAAGTCGCATAACAAGTCGTGTCCCATGAACGGCAATAGAACCATTCAAATTCATGCGACTCAAGTTGCGCCGACTTAGAAAAAAGTTCCTGCACTACTTTTGGTGTGACTTCAATACGACTTGCATTGACTTTTGTTAAAGAAGTCGTATGCAAGTTGCGATGAAGTCGCACAGGGGTGACGGATTCAAAGTCGTGCGAAAGTCGCGCCACTTTGAAGTCACAGCAGTGTGAACCCGGCCTAGGGTAAGAACTGACAGCAAGTACAAACAACTGTTCCTACATATACCCTGAAAGTGGGCTGCATATTTATCATGGCTACCACAGCAGGATAGGCTTTACTGTTGGGAGCACCTATAGGAGGGCTCCCAAGGGGGCTGAAGAAAGAAAGTATGCTCAGTTCACTCCTCAAAGAATTCCATGCAGCATGTATCAGTAAACTAATGTGCTGGGAAGCCTGCATTTGTCAAGTTTGGCCCAGTATTTATAGAGAGATCTTAAAAAGTTAGTACCTGGTTGAGTTTAATTTCAGGCATCACAGTTGTTCATTGTTTTATTACTACTGAACATGCCACGGTTCTACTGTACCCATAGTGTGTACATTAAATGTGCATGTCATCTTCTTGGTACTGCTGCCCCCATCAGGTACAAAGTAGAACTCCGTTCCCTCGATAATCTGAGGTTGAAAATGTTTTGTGACTTATTTTGAACATATCTGAATGGATGCTCCGTGTGCAAGAGCCCTTAAAGACCTTGCGAACACAGAAAAATACCTGCTGATGTGCCAGAAACTTATTCAGATCCTAAGTCCTGTTGTGGTCTGAGAATGCACAGCATTTTGTGTTCTGGATGGTGGCAGCCCTCTCAGGGTTACTTGCTAAACTATTGTATTGAGCTAACACAGGAGGTGCAGACAGGACAGCCCTAAATTTCTGACAAAATCAACCATTTTGTTTTTCTTTTTGCACTTATCAAATAGATAACAAGATGCTTCCAGTGGTATATTAACAGGCCACAATAGATCAAATAGTAGAAATTCATGGTTAGAGCTTATATACACTTTAAAGTACTTTTCAGTATTACCTGTCTTACAATATGCCACTTTAACATTCTTCAAATTTAAAGCTGAACTCCAGACACAACATCTTTTATTTATATATGTTCCTTAATAGCCAAAAAGGATATAAATCCATTTTGTGTGCACCACATGCCTTTGCAAATGCAGATATTACTATGTAAATAAAGTGACGTCACCGTTGTGTCACACAGCCTGTGCAGAGAGCAGAACCATAAGAACAAGCCAGCAGTTCCACCCACTAAAAGCTGCATGCAGAAACCTAAAGCGGGGAAGGGGTGGGATACAAGACCAGTCACTCTGCAAAGGATTGGAAGCAGCAGTGACTGATCTTTATTACAGGAAGATCCTGCACAGAGGAAATGTTTCACTCTGAATTCCTGCACAGATCAAGAAAAAAAATCACCAAACACCCCAATAGTCAAGTAAGAATACACACTCCTGTATTTAGACCATATTTACTTATCTTGGAGATCAGCTATGCTTAAAACCCAACTCCGGGCAAAAAAAAACAAAACGTTTTCTTGTGCAGTGGGGCTGTTGCTGCAATGCATGGGCAATTTTTGCCTAGGGGATTGGGGAACGGAGATATACTTACCTAATCTTCTGATCTTCCCCGCACAAGACCGGTCCCTATGGCTCCTGCTCCTCCCCTGTGGTGGACTGTTCCTAACGTCATCAAGCCCATAGACCTGCTCTGGACACAAGGACGTCAGGAACAGTCCACAGCTGGATCGTGGGGGTGCGCAGTTTGCCGGTGGAGCGGAGGATCAGGGGAGTATACAGCTTTCTCCTCTTCCCTGAACAAAACGAGCAGTTGACCCGTGCAGTGCAGGCACAGCCCCACTGCAGGGGAAAACTTTTTTTTTTGCCCGGAGCTTAACTTTCGTGGCACTTTGTAAAAGTATCCGGATATGTAAATTTTTGGGGTTTTTTTTTGGAAACAAGGTGTCCAGAGCCAAACAATTCTATACATGTATACATTTTAAATGGCATGTATGTCATTAAAATAATAATTTGGTACATTAACATTAGCTTGAAACCTAGACTATTAGATCTCTTGCATTAGCCAGAGATGATTGTCTATGTATTATCACTTTATAGTCTAAATATGAATTATTCTTATTATGATGTAAATTTTATGTAAATTTACTTTGTTTACATGCATGCCACGGCATAAATTAAATGCATTTTTAGGTATACGTAGGGCCCATTCATTCTATAGTCAGGTCTAGCTATTATTAAAAAATACCTTATTTCCTGCATATTATTTGCATAGGAGGTTTTTGCCAGGGTAATCTCAATCTACTGAGCAATTATTTCCTCTTTTGCCATAGCTACTTAAGCCATGCAATTCCTGTTAATTTTTCCAATTTAAAAATTACAAACTGCAAATTGTCATTTACCCATGTCACTATATATATATATATATATATATATATATATATATATATATATATATATATATATTATATATTTGTGATCACTTCCTAAATTTCATTCAGTTGCAGAAATTGGTTTTAGGAACCAATCAATTCCATGACAGAAAAAAACTGTGTTAAAAACCCAATAAGTAATATTATGCTTGGATGTGAAATAATAAATCAATGAGGCCAACTGCTGCAGATTATCGGTTACATAATATGAGTAGTATTTTAATCATGTGACCACCAAGAATTCACAATTGTCATTGTTGAATCATAAGAGTAGGATTACTTATTTGTAAAATAAAAATGCAGCCATTAACTAATTAAAGTGTCATTAATCCCAAATAATTCTAAAATCTCACTACATGCTATATTACATTGTGTTTACACTCACTTTGTCACTAAAGCATTTGTTTTCTGTAGCTTGCAAGAAACCTGGTTGATCCTGCTGTTCACTGTCCCTCCCCCCTTGTCTGTGTCCCCACTGCAGCCTGAGATTCTGTAGACCAGCCGTTGCCGCATCTGCTCAGCATGCTCCAATTTCAGATCCCTTCTAAGCTGTGCATTTCCTCCTTTTTCTTATCTGTGTAGCCCACGTGACTATAGAGTCACACATGTGGGAGCATACAAAGTAGTAAATGACAGTCCCCTTCCATCCTCCTCCTCCATGTCCTCCTATTGCTAAGCACTATTAGGGCAGGATATAAGATGTTAAATGAGGGAGGCTTCACCTGTTAATGCGGGCCATACATGGATCTAAATTCGACTTCCTCAGCAGCTACCAGCCGATTGTCAATCCATGTATAGGCAGGGTGTTTATACAGATGTTGACCGGTAAATTGGGGAATCATGTTTTTCCCTTTCAACCTACTGGTTGAAATAAATGGACTCATGTATGGGCTGTTTTAGTCCCAACACATACACAACCATAGACACAGGCTGGAGGGACCTGTGATTGACAGAACCTCCTCCAAATTTCTTTACAGCTATTGTCAGTCAACTTAAACTCTGCCTACACCGCAATATTGCAAAAAAACAAAAAAACAAAACAAAACAATAATAATAAACATTTGCTTTCAAATAAAGATTTGTTTAAGTTAGGCTTTAAAACCCTTTGTTGCTATTAATTATTTATTTTGATACTGTGTTTTGAAAGCCTTTTTTGTGCCATGTGACCAGCACAGTACCAATCAGCGCTGTGCAGACACAGATTCATAGCCCAGACGTCCTCTGCTGCTATAGAGCATACATCAGACGGGACAGGAATGACCTGGAAAACATCATGTGATCACTGAACAGCAATTATTAAATAAGGTAATCAGGTTCATTTTATATATTAAATTAAATAGAGTGGCATGATCTTTATACATAAGTATAAAGGGATACTGCCAATTAACCGCTTCAGCCCCGGACGATTTTACCCGCTTCCTGACCAGAGCACTTGTTGCGATTTGGCACTACGTCGCTTTAACTGACAATTGCGCGGTAGTGCGATGTTGCACCCAAACAAAATCGACGTCCTTTTTTTCCCACAAATAGAGCTTTCTTTTGATGGTATTTGATCACCTCTGCGGTTTTTATTTTTTGTACTATAAACAAAAAAGAACGACAATTTTGAAAAAAACGCAATATTTTTTACTTTTTGCTATAATAACTATCCCCCAAAAATATCTAAAAAAAAATTTTTTTTCCTCAGTTTAGGCCGATATGTATTCTTCTAAATATTTTTGGTAATAAAATCGCAATAAGCGTATATTGATTGGTTTGTGCAAAAGTTATAGCGTCTACAAAATAGGGGATATTTTTTTGGCATTGTTATTATTTTTTTTTCTTCACTAGTACTAGTGGAGATCTGTGATTTTTATTGGGACTGTGACATTGTGGCGGACACGTCAGACAATTTTGATACATTTTTGGGACCATTGGCATTTATACAGCGATCAGTGCTATAAAAATGCATTGATTACTGTAAAAATGTCATTGGCAGGGAAGGGGTTAACACTAGGGAGCGATCAAGGGGTTAATTGTGTTCCCTAGTGTGTGTTCTAACTGAAGGGGAGAGGGGACTGTGTAGGGGAGATGACAGATCTCTGTTCATACTCTGTATGAACAGACGATCTGTCTCTTCTCCCCTCAGAGAACCGGAAACTGTGTGTTTACACACACAGATCCCGGTTCTTGGTGTGCCCTGAGCGATCGCGGGAGCCCGGTGGCTATCACAACCGCCGGGCACTCACATCGGCACCGTGGGCGAGCAGGGGGCGCACGCCCCTAGTGGCCACAGGGCAAAGCGACGTTACATAACGTCATTTCGTCCAGCCGTGCCATTCTGCCGCAGTACAACTGTGGTGGCTGGTCGGCAAGTGGTTAAACATTGTATGTTTAGTATCGCTTTAAATATATTTCTTCTAATGTTCACCAGACAAGTGCCACAATATATGCCATATCTGCTTTGCTCTGTACAGACTCACAGTGAACACAGTGTTGATTTACATTACTGTTGTAAAGTAGTCAGTCTTGTTAGTAGTTTTAGTAAGGGCTATACCTTTCAATTTTAGTGTCTATACTGTATTGCTTCATATATCCCAGACAGCCCAATATATTTAGACCTGTGATAGTTTTGTCTGTTATTCACAAGTCAAAAACAGTTAGGTACATGTCTAAATAACACTAAAGGGCTTATTAAAAACCATTGTGTCATTCATGGGCGGTGTAGCGCCCTTGGTGCCTGCATAAAATCCCAACATAGGCCCCTGTGTCAGCCACACTCCCTTGAATAGAGTAAACTGCACCATTATCATTTGTAATGCCAATGAATAGGACTGCAAGAATCAAAGAATGCGTACATATTGAGCCATTCCGTTTAATACACTGGACACATTTTGACACCTGTGCACAATGTCTAATGAATGTTCATCTCTGAATGGTTTCCATGGTTCATTGTATATCAGTGCTCTGCCATTGTACCATATTCTTATATATAGATATCAATGTGCTCTATATAATGAATACCTTTTCATTTCCAACAACATAAATGTGTGCATCTTAAAATAAAAATATCAGTAGATTAGGTAAGTCTATGGCAATGTAAGAATGTCTCAACTTTTGGATCCCTAAGCTGAGAATAGAGTTGGAATAAGTAGATTAATAGAAGAAATCTCATTTAAATAATATAATACAAATAAAAGCTGTTAATCAAAAGCCTGGTAACATTCTATTTTTGTAACCAGCATTTGTAAATTTCATTTCACTGAAAGCGCTGTAGGTTTTGAGAATTTCACTTTGCTGATAGCTTTGCCTGACTTTTCCACCAATAGTAACAGTGGGGAAATGACCGTTACCGTCAAATAACTAGTAAAGGCCAATTTAAGCTGATGATGTGCCATTCTTACATTATGGCTGCGGAAAAAAAACTATGATGCCTCTTTATTGTGTTCAAAACGGCATCTATAATTAAACCTGATTAATATACACATTAGCATTGGTTACAAGGAATAGTGACTCTAGAAATGCACTTTAGTTCATGAAAGGGTCAGTCCACCTAAAAACCAACATTTCAGTTATTCGCAGAGTCTGGTGCTGATTCGCCCCCCTGGTGTCTTATTCTCTTGAGAACTCCATTGCTGAGTTGTCCCATATATATATATATTTATATAGATCCTGCCTGATACACCTACTATTGAAATCTGGGTGTTCACACACTTTCTGTATTTTTCTGTATTCTCAATAATATAAAATAAATAAAAGCCAGAGATCGAGTATTTTTACAAGGAATATTGCGATCACAGCCCCTTATTTTATGCAGTGCAGGTTTCCATAAATCATAGTGATCCCATCAGCTATAGACAACTGTTATAGAGTAATCGTCTCCAGCTTCTAACAAAAAAACTGAAATCTTAGTTGTGGTGGGCTAACCCTTTAAAATGCAATTCTTTTCATTTTGTCCCCATGCTTTGATTGTACTTGTAAACTGTGAGAGTAGGAAATTTACTGTGTTTGTAAAAAGTCTTCTGGTTTTAAAGTAGAAATGCTTTTAGAGCTACATGTGTACTGTTCATTATTTTTTTTGTTTTTTTCAATTATTTATTGTATAATTTGCTGAAGGTTGCTTACAGCGTAACGATAAACGATGCACTTTGATATTTTACTAATTTAAGTAGTTCGGTATACAAATGTAAGGTGGAACATGAAATGATTTAGGGCTCAAATAACAATATGAATAAAGACAATAAAAAATGTAATAGTGGTGTTTGTTTATTTATAATTACAGCATTTTTTTCAGAATTTTATTTTATTACAGCAGTCGGCCCACACCAAATCTTGATAGGTAGCTAAAGGTACCTCCACAAAATTGCTCATTGTACTGCAGAATTCAGTAGAGGTCAATATGTTGCAACAGATTATACACAACGCTGGAGGTCTAGAGTTAGTTTAGATCCTACCATAGATGCAGACCTCAGAAAATTCAAAATTCTGCATACTCTTATACAGATTCAGAATATTTTATTAATCCCAAATGGAAATGACTAAAGTACAATTACATTCAACAAGAAAACACAAAGATCACAAACAAGGAACAACAATAAAATTATCAATAACAGCAATTATTACCACATAAAACTAAATCAATGCTAAACTGTAATCAACCATACCATCCTATTAAAATACTATATAGAATAAATAACACCGATTGAAAAAATAACAGAAAATCAAACTACCAAAATGCAATCTACACCACTTTCTCCAACATTACCCAAAATCATTACACATAGGGGGTGATTTACTAAGAAGAAGGCACTGCACTAGTTCATACATTAATTGGTACGCCGGAAAGGTTATTAATTGAACGTGCGAACTGGCGCACATTGAAGTGCAAATAACGATAATAAATACCTGCATACGTAAACTGCAATTGGCGCTAGGGTAACTGCGGTTTTCTCATTGATAATAGCGCACGCCCAATACAACTATTTAATTTCATCTCATTGGATGTGTCTCAATAGGTAATTAGTAGGCGTACTCGGTTAATTAACCCTTTTGATGCTAATCTCATTCCTATCACTTCTAATATATCTTTGAAATGTGTTTTTTTTTTTCTTTTTTTACCCAAATCTTTCAACACATTACAAAGAATAGAGAAGTCTTTCTAAACCCAATAAATTAATATTTTCAGATCTCGATCTTTAACAAAACACATAAAACATACAAATGTGCTACAAATTTTATTGGTCAACAAAACAGGACTTGGAAAAGAGGAAGGAAAGCAAAAAACACATGTATGTTAATTTGAAATTAACAGGAGTTAAAAGGGATGCGCCCACAAACGGACAGTCTCTTAAGGATTTAAACATTTAGTAGTCATAAAAGCTTGAGGAAGATTTCGCAAAATAATGCAGCACAGACAATTAAATCAAAAGTGAAACTAACAACCTATAAACACAGATTGACCACATCAAAAATATTTCAGTGAAAAATATCCCCCCCCCCCCCAAAAAAAAATACTTGCTCTAAAACGCATCTCTTTTGCAAAAACATAAGAAACAAAATACAAAGAGCAAATACACGTGTTACAAACTCTATAAGGACACCCAAATGCTACACACACCATCAAGCAATCTTGCCTCTTTTCAGGGCAAGGTAAAGAATGCTGTCTGCAAGCTTTATATATCATAGGTTTGTGTGCTAGTGAGGCAATTGAAAACACATGCACAGTCCATGAAACACACAAAATAAAAGTTATCCCAATGTAGAAACAGAACTTCAAAATGGGTACACCTGTTAAGGATGTCCTTAAATTACTAACCCAAAAAACAGACTCTCTGAGCATGCCCAGAAAAATCCAAGTGCTGTTCACACACAAAAAGCAACAAAATAAAGTCCCTGAGCATGCCCAGACCAACACAAATGCATTTCACACACCAAAAGCCACAGCAAAAAAACAAAGTCCCTGAGCATGCCCAGAACAACCCAAATGCTGCTATCACAAAATAAGCAACCCCCTGTCCAAAAGTAAGCACATCATCCAGCATGCTACAAAATTACAGATGGGACAAACACCCCCCAGTCCAGGGGGGCAAATAAAGAGCCTAACATGGTCAAAAGTTCTACAACAAATACCATTACAATCTATGGGAATTAACTTGTTAATTTTGCGAGGCCCCACTTGGCTGGCTTATATTCTAGTTATTGGCCTTAAAATGGTTATGGGGGCCCAGGTCTCACCCTGAGGGACATATATCAATGTCACCAATTTGGACAACCCCAAAAACAAAACAAGAGTGCCTTTAAAAATGCTAAATTGCTTAAAAGCTAGTAACTTGGGGGGGGGGGGGGCTTACTCTGCCTGTAAAGTGGTGCATCTGTAGCATGTATCCAAAATGCTGCTTCAAAGATGTACGGCTTTAGAGAAAACTTACAAATCTACATTGCAGCTGCAAGATTTTAACCCAAAACAAAAAATAGCCTGTCCCCCAATACATACAAGGCCATTTGGAGCTGTTAAGGCTTAAATTAGAACCCCCACTTGAAAAATACCACCCCAAACTCAAAAAATATTGTGTTCCTCCCACACATTAACAAACCCCTAGCCAAACACACAGCAAGCCAGTATACAAGAGAAAGAACCACTGCTCCAGGTGTATAACGAGAGACTAGTAGGAAAGTCTCGTGGAGTGCCAGCCCCAGCCCGCCTCCGTGGGAAACTTGGAATGAAGAAAGAATTGGCTGCACATCCCGAACTCCCGATTTCCTTTTATTGTTCACAAGGATAACACCAAATACACCAACATATGGTCACGTAGACACGTTTCACACATACATCTTGTGCTTAATCATTGATTATTGGGGGTGGATGCTTGGGGGCAGGAGGGCTTGGGCACCCCAAAAGTCAACCACCTTGTTCCCATATTCAGGGGGACAAGGGCCTCTTCCACACAACCCTAGGCTGGGGTTGTGGGGGGCTGCGGACAGGGGGCTTTACAGAATGTGGAAAGCCCCTTTAAACTAGTGGGTACTTTGTGGTGCTTTGTGGTTGGTATTGGGCTGAGCCCAACATGCGCCAAAGGCAGCCAGGTATGTTGAGTGCACGTGACCTTGTATGGTTCAGGAGGAGGTTGGGCGATCGCTCTTCTTGCCCCTTTTCTAGCTGGCTCTGTTGTATGCTCTAAAAAAGGATGTGGTTTGGATTGGTGAAGGCAGCTCACAGCCTTTGGAGAATAGAGTGGAGTTCCCCTTTAAAAGCAAAAGTTAGCCCATGGAAATCTAAGAGGTTAGAGGGGGGAGACAAGAGCTTTGGAGAATGGAGTGTGGAATTCCCCATTAAAAGCAAAAGTTAGCACATAGAAAGCCAAAAGATTAGAGGGGGGAGACAAGAGCAGTGGAGAATGGTGTGGAGTTCCCCTTTAAAAGCAAAAGCTAGCCCAAGGAAATAATATGCATCTTTTTACATAATTTTAACAAGGTGCATGTCACATGTTGGCAACGTAACATGCAAATATGACCTGTGTGCAAATCTCCTTAAAAAAATACATAAAGGTGAACCAGCGTAAAAAAAAAAATTAAAAAATGTCAAGTTTAGAGGTGCGCCTGTTCAGCCCATGCAATTGCATATACGTTGCTTAACATTTACTAAGAGTTTGGCCGCGCAGTGAACAAACACATTTGAATGAGCGCAAGAGCCGCTTGCACATGCGCACTGCTTACATTGATCTCACGCAGTTCTAAACATACTTGCGGACACAGCAGGCTTTCTCTGAAATAGTTACTTTCTCATTCTATTTTGGGCAGTTGTTACTAAACTTACTCACATCACCCCACATCACCCCATAATATTGGCACCTCCATCTTCTGTTAATATTGAATTTAAGATGCCGTGCGCCATGTCCATAGTGGCGCACAGACTGCATTCTCCCATGCGCCGAGATCGCTATAGTTAATGGGGGATTTGCGCTCTGTTCCCGGCGCACCGCTTCGTAAATATGAAAATGTGCGTTGCGCCTTGCCGTGCGTCTCTACTGATGGAGCACGGCTTTTGTAAATCAGCCCCATAGTTAAACTAATACTGACATAATATAAAAACTACATAAAAATCTGGATCATAAACCAGATTAAATCCTCACATCCAGCACTCATGTAGAAGAATTATATAATTTGATGGCCACAGGCAAAAATTATTTCCTGTGTCACTCTATGGTGTATCCTGGTTGTAACAATCTATCACTGAAGGTACTCCTTAGACTGACCAGTGTATTGTGGAGTGGGTGGGGGGAGTTGTCCAAGATTGAACATACCTTGGACAACATTCTCTTCTCTGACACTGTTGTTAAAGACTCCAACTCCAATCAAACAACATCACTGGCCTTGTGAATCAGTTTATTGAGTCTGTTTGTGTCAGCCACCCTAAAGCCCTGTACACACGGGCCAAAGATTTACTACTGGGGGGTTTCCGTGCTTCACTGGAAGAATCAAGACCATCAGACAACATAAAAAACCCTAATGTAACCAATTGCGTATTACTGCTGAGTAAGTGAGTAAGGTCGTAGAAGCCCTGCCAATGGGAAAAAGTCCAGGACCAGATGGCCTAATGAATGTATATTTTAAGAAATGTATCCCTAGATTGGTATCCCCTATTTGTAGTTCCCTTAATACAATCACGGCTTCTAACCCTCTACCCCCGGAAGCATTGCTAGCCTATGTGACAGTTCTTCCGAAACCCAGGAAAGACCCATTGTATTGTGCTAATTATAGACCCATCTCTCTTCTTAACTCAGACACTAAACTTTTAGCTAAGATTATAGCCCTCCGATTACAGGACAATATAGTGCAACTAGTCCATTTTGACCAGACAGGCTTAATGAAGGGCCGCAAAACTAGAGATGTTACTATTCAGGCCCTCCATGTTCTTCATTGGATGCAAAATGGACCTGATAAAACTCTGAGAGTGGTACTATCAATGGATGCCGAAAAGGCGTTTGATAGCGTGAATTGGGTCTTTATGACAGAAGTATTGAAGGGGGTAGGTCTGGGTGATCGGATGATGGGATGGGTATCGGCTCTTTATGCGGGTCCAAGAGCCAGGAGTAAGGTTAATGGTACTCTCTCAGACTACTTTGATATACATAATGGTACTAGGCAGGGGTGTCCCCTCTCCCCATTATTGTTTGTTATGATTTTGGAACCTTTTCTTTGTAAAGTGAGGAGAAATAAGGAGATAGTCGGGGTTGGTATCAGCTCTGGGGAACACAAAGTCTCAGTCTTTCTGATGACTTACTATTCTATCTCTCCTGCGACATACCTTCCCCTTTATCTGGAATGTTGATTCTCTATATTCTCTGGGAGTTCATATTACTTCAGACTCAAAACTTTTATATGATCTTAACTATGGCTCCTTATTGACTGGTCTAAGAATAGACTTGCAGAGATGGAAAGGCCATCCCCTGACATGGTCTGGAAGAGTGAATGCTCTTAAAATTAGTATAATACCCAGAATAATTTATATTCTATATACTTTACCTATCTCACTTCCACATATTTTCTTTAAACATATACAGTAGGTGACAGCGATATTGTATCAATCTCGCCACTGTTATCGGCGAGATTTGACACCTGTGAGCCCCGTCGCGGGAGCCAGAGCCGAGCTGGCTCGCTCATCGAGAAAGGAAAACTTTTTTTCCTTTCGCGATGAGCGACAGGCAGTGCTGACAGCTGTCTGGTATGAATCATGAGGGGGAACGCCGCGCCAAATTTTAAATAAAAAAACGGCATGGGTTCCCCCCCAGGGGCATACCAGGCCCTTAGGTCTGGTATGGATTTTAAGGGAAACCCCCTACGCCGAAAAAATGGCGTGGGGGTCCCCCCAAAATCCATACCAGACCCTTATCCGAGCGCGCAGCCTGGCCGGTCAGGAAAGGGGGCGGGGACGAGCGAGCCCCCCCTCCTGAGCCGTACCAGGCCGCATGCCCTCAACATGGGGGGTGGGCGCTTTGGGGCAAGGGGGAGCCCTGCGGCTCCCCCACCCCAAAGCACCTTGTCCCCATGTTGATGAGGACAAGGGCCTCTTCCCGACAACCCTGGCCGTTGGTTGTCGAGGTCTGCGGATAGAGGGCTTATCGGAATCCAGGAGCCCCCTTTAATAAGGGAGCCCCCTTTAATAAGGGAGCCCCCAGATCCCGGCCCCCCCACCCTATGTGAATGAGTATGGGGTACATCGTACCCCTACCCATTCACCTGGGGGGAAAAGTGTCAATAAAAAAAACACTACACAGGTTTTTAAAGTAATTTATTAGGCAGCTCCGGGGGTCTTATTCCGACTTCGGGGGGTCTTCTTCTGACTTTGGGGGTCTTCTTCCGACTTCTCCGCTCTCTCCGGCCTCTTCTCCCGGTGTCCGGTTCTTCTCCCGCTCTCCGGCCTCTTCTCCCAGTGTCCGGATCTTCTGCCGGGCTCCTCCACTATCTTCTGCTCTTTTGCTAGTGGTGGCCCGGTCTTCTCCGCCGTCTTGTTCCTTCTTCTCTTCTTCCAATGTTGACACGATGCTCTCTCCCGCTGTAATGCTGTGTGAGCGGTGCGCGATGACTTATTTAGGCATGGGGGCGTGGTCACTGGGTGATGTCCCCGCCCCTTATGACGTCACAGTCCCATCATGCCCCGGGACAGTGACATAAGGGGGCGAGGTCATCACCCGGTGACCACGCCCCATGCCTATATAAGTGGTCGCACACCATTCACACAGCATTACAGCAGGAGAGAGCGTCATGTCAACATCGGAAGAAGAGAAGAAGGAACAAGACAGTGGAGAAGACTGGGCCACCACTAGCAAAAGAGCAGAAGATAGCGGAGGAGCCCGGTAGACGATCCGGATACCGGGAGAAGAGGCCGGAGAGCGGGAGAAGAGGCCTAAGAAGTCGGAAGAAGACCCCCCGAAGTCGGAAAAAGACCCCCGGAGCTACCTAATAAATTACTTTAAAAACCTGTGTAGTGTGTTTTTTTTATAGACACTTTGACCAGGTGAATGGGTAGGGGTACGATGTACCCCATACTCATTCACATATTAAAGGGGGCTCCCGGATTCCGATAAGCCCTCCGCCTGCAGACCCCGACAACCAAAGGCCAGGGTTGTCGGGAAGAGGCCCTTGTCCTCATCAACATGGGACAAGGTGCTTTGGGGTGTGGGGGCCGCAGGGCAATGAGCGAGCCAGCGCGAGATGCACAGTACCCTATCGCCGAGAACCAGTGTGATGGGATCGTGCTGGAAACACATTCTCGCAGTCAGTTACTGTACATAAAGAGTTTATATCCTTTGTATGGAATGACAGAAGCCCTAGAATAGCCTATGATACTTTACGTAGAAGTAAAGGGGAAGGGGGAATTGGGCTCCCAGATATGGCCCTGTATTACAGGGCGATGTCTTTGATATGCATCTTAAATTGGTGTCATGACTCCTCAAGTAAAGCATGGGTCTCTCTAGAGAAAATATTAGCAGGTAGAAATCTGGGGGGCCATCTAGGGGTCTTTCAGACTGGACGTCCCCATTAACCCGGAATTCTTTATTGGTGTGGGATAGAATGAACAAAACTGGTAAATATGCCCCTCAAGTATTTACACTGACTCCACTGGCACTTGGTTTCCTCCGGAGGAGGAGGTTGGAGCCTTGGGCCTATGGGGATCAGACAGGAATACAAGGTGTGCCCCACAGGGAACGTTATCTCCTCTTTTTGGAGCTGGTGTCATCCCAGGGAAGCACACCTTTGGCCAGGTGGAGATATTATCAAATGACTGATTTTTTAAAATAAACTGGAACCTCGAGTAAGGCCCTTGAGCTCTCTTACTACATTTGAGACTTTGTGTATGAAGATTTCAGAGCCTAATCATCTGCTATCTCAAATGTACAAAATAGTTCTCAGTGGCCAATACACCTCAACCCCCTATTTTATTAAAGAGTGGGAGGGAGAGTTAAATCATACTTTTACCTCCTCACAAGTTAAAAAATTTATGGAATCAACGCATTCCACCTCTATAAGCTCTTCTATACAAGAAATGTCGTATACGTTTTTAGTTAGATGGTACCGGATTCTGTTCTGACTGGCACAGATATATTCGACATGACTGCTGTTGGAGAGGTTGTAAACAAAAGGGCACATTCCTCCATATATGGTGGTCTTGTTCGAAAATAAGACCATTCTGGGAGGCAATTGCCCCATGGATCAAGAAAATGACTCTTAGACCCATTTCACACTGAAGGCATTTTTCAGGTGCTAAAGGGCTAAAAATAGCGCCTGTAAAGCGCCTGAAAATTGCCTCCCCTGCAGCCCCAGTGTGAAAGCCCAAGTGCTTTCACACTGGAGCAATGCGCTTGCAGGACGTTAGAAAAAGTCCTGCAAGCAGCATCTTTGGAGCTCCTCCACCGCCCCTGGCCATTGAAATGAATGGGCAACGCTGCCAAAGCGCTTCGGCAGCGGCACTTTTCAGGCGCATTTAACCCTTTCTTCGGTTGCTAGTGGGGGTAAAAAGCACCACTAAAGCTAGGATAAAGTGCCGCTAAAACTAGCAGCATTTTACTGCTAACGCGGCCCACTGCTGACAGTGTGAAAGGGGTCTAAAACTTGTAGAATTATCACCCTTGCACTTTTTGTTCCATGGGATGCCTGCTTCTATTAAATTTTATAAAAAAAAGTATCACTCCACATCTGATGAATGCAGCCTAATTATTAATACCTAGGTTTTGGAAACAGGCTACATGTCCCACTATGTCGGACTGGAAAAGAGAAGTTGATTTAATAATAGAGGCGGAACGATGGGTGCACGAGGTTAGAAACCAACAAGACAAATTTAAAAATACATGGGCAGGCTGGAAGTATTACTCTTCAGAGATTGATACAGAATAAAGTATATTATTGGACGGATGTGGGTTGATATTTTATGCAACAGTTCGTTCATACTGCCGCATAGTCCCATTCCTCTTATAAATGCACCTGATATTCAGTAGACGAATATGAAATTAATTACAAATGTTTTTTTTTTCTTTCTCGTTTTTTTTTTTTCCCCCCTCCCTTTTCTTTTCTTTTAGGAAGTATTACGATGGAATTTAAGATGGAAGATTCTAATATTAATTATTGTGTTGGTTTTAGGGGTTGGGGGAATTTAGAGGGGGAGAAGAGAGAAACAAAAGGAGAAAATATTTTTTTTTCTTCTCCTTTGGAATCTATAATCACTATCACCAAATATCTAGGGGTAAAGTCTCCTCTAGATCAATTTTTATTTTTACTTTTTTTTTCTTACTTTTTTTTTTTTTTTTGGTGTGTGTTACACATTTTAAGTACAGCATCTCGCAAAAGTGAGTACACCCCACACATTTTTTTTTTAAATTCTTTATTTAAAGATGTGACACAGATACTAACAAAAAGACAACTTCACATTGCATATAGACTGTGATGAGCGCATCCAGCACAAAAACTATACAAAACAATTGCATGTGAGTCACTCGTCAGGCTCACTCCACTAGTACAGGGTAAAGATAAGCTTCTGTGCCCATCACTTTTTGTCTTTTAGTTGAAAAGGAGAGATGGAAACCGGGGAGAAAGAGAAAAAGGGGAAGACAAGAGAGGGAGAAAAAAAAACAGGGGAATCACCCCCAGGGAGCCAAGATCAATAGCACAGAACAGGCGATGGAGATCCTAAATGGTGGATCCTAACATGTATTGGTGGAACTCGTCAGAGAAGGGAAAGAGATTCCAATAGAACAATCTGTACTTATGTTCCTCTGACTTATCTCGCAAAGCAGAGGTCAGATCTTCCAATTGCTCAATGTCCCTCATTCTTGCGATCCATTGAGTCACCCTTGGCGCAGACTGTTGCTTCCAAAGAGGTGGGATGCTGGCCCATGCAGCATTAAGGAGATGCTTTAGAAGGGATTTATGATAACGTTTCCTTTATAAGGGGGTAAGGTTAAGGAGGACCGCAGCTGGGTTATCATGTAGGGAGATGTCTGTGAGTTTCTGTATGAGCTTGAGCACTGGCTGCCAAAAAGTTTGAAGCACAGGGCAATCCCAGAAAATATGTAAGAGGGTGCCTGAGTTTAGGTGGCAGTGCCAACAACGATCAGTTTGTAGAGGAAATATCTTAGCCAGCACAGAAGGGGTTCTATACCAGCGCGTCACTATTTTACAGTGGGGACGGAAAGTATTCAGACCCCCTTAAATTTTTCACTCTTTGTTATATTGCAGCCATTTGCTAAAATCATTTAAGTTCATTTTTTTCCTCATTAATGTACACACAGCACCCCATATTGACAGAAAAACACAGAATTGTTGACATTTTTGCTGATTTATTAAAAAAGAAAAACTGAAATATCACATGGTCCTAAGTATTCAGACCCTTTGCTGTGACACTCAGGTGCTGTCCATTTCTTCTGATCATCCTTGAGAATGTTCTACACCTTCATTTGAGTCCATCTGTGTTTGATTATACTGATTGGACTTGATTAGGAAAGCCACACACCTGTCTATATAAGACCTTACAGCTCACAGTGCATGTCAGAGCAAATGAGAATCATGAGGTCAAAGGAACTGCCTGAAGAGCTCAGAGACAGAATTGTGGCAAGGCACAGATCTGGCTAAGGTTACAACAAAAAATTTCTGCTGCACTCTGCTGCACTTAAGGTTCCTAAGAGCACAGTGGCCTCCATAATCCTTAAATGGAAGACGTTTGGGACGACCAGAACCCTTCCTAGAGCTGGCCGTTCAGCCAAACTGAGCTATCGGGGGAGAAGAGCCTTGGTGAGAGAGGTAAAGAAGAACCCAAAGATCACTGTGGCTGAGCTCCAGAGATGCAGTCAGGAGATAGGAGAGAGTTGTAGAAAATCAACCATCACTGCAGCCCTCCACCAGTTGGGGCTTTATGGCAGAGTGGCCCAACGGCAGCCTCTCCTCAGTGCAAGACACATGAAAGCCCGCATGGAGTTTGCTAAAAAACACCTGAAGGACTCCAAGATGGTGAGAAATAAGATTCTCTGGTCTGATGAAATCAAGATAGAAGTTTTTGGCCTTAATTCTAAGCGGTATGTGTGGAGAAAACCAGGCACTGCTCTTCACCTGTCCAATACAGTCCCAAGAGTGAAGCATGGTCATGGCAGCATCATGCTGTGGGGGGTGTTTTTCAGCTGCAGGGACAGGATGACTGGTTGCAATCGAGGGAAAAGATGAATGCGGCCAAGTACAGGGATATCCTGAATGAAAACCTTCTCCAGAGTGCTCAGGACCTCAGACTGGGCCGAAAGTTTACCTTCCAACAAGACAATGACCCTAAGCACAGAGTTAAAATAATGAAGGAGTGGCTTCACAACTCCGTGACTGTTCTTGAATGGCCCAGCCAGAGCCCTGACTTAAACCCAATTAAGCATCTCTGGAGAGACCTAAAAATGGCTGTCCACCAACGTTTACCGACGTTTTCCAACCTGACAGAACTGGTAGGATCTGCAAGGAGGAATGGCAGAGGATCCCCAAATCCAGGTGTGAAAAACTTGTTGCATCTTTCCCAAAAAGACTCATGGCTGTATTCGATCAAAAGGGTGCTTCTACTAAATACCGAGCAAAGGGTCTGAATACTTAGGACCATGTGATATTTCAGTTTTTCTTTTTTAATAAATCTGCAAAAATGTTAACAATTCTGTGTTTTTCTGCCAATATTGGGGTGCTGTGTGATCTCCTGATATTTGCTACATAGAGAAGATTTCTGTGAGAAAAAAAGTATGCGTTCTTTTTGGGGTTCTGTGAAGGTGACTTGCAAGTCCCTCTCCCATTTTGCCAAGAATGGGGGGTCTTCAGTAGCGTGAAGGTCTAGCAGGGATTTGTAGGAGGTTGATAAGGACCTCCGGATCGGTCCCTCACCCAAGCATAGTTCCTCAAAAGAGTGGAGCTTTCTGACAAAATGGGTTGGTTTGGGCAGAGAGCGGAGGTTTATGTTCCTCCGTAGTTATCCAGCCGGAGGAACATAATAACAAAGAGGCCCTCATGAGTCCCTGTGGGGCTTGCGAGAGAAAAGATGGGTCAGTGAGGCCAGGTATAAAATCCAGGTGACCAACAAGTGGCGTCATTGGGGATGGAAAGTTTCTTAGTGAGGATAGACGGAAAAACCTTTTCAGTTCTATGAGAGTTGGTCCAGTCGGTGGATGAGGAGTCAAGTGGGTGGCAGAAGTTTTCCCTGCCCAAGGTAGACCCGCAAGTGGGGCCAGGGCTGCCTCCTGTTCCAGCGACACCCAGAGTTTAAAGTCGCTGTGCCAGCACCAGTCCACAACCCTGGTCATATATGCCACAGTATAGTGTAGGGCTGGATCTGGAAACCCGAGACCGCCCTTAATCTTTGGTTGTAGTATTAATGCTCTGTAGAGATGTGGGTGTTTACCGCGCCAGATGAATCTGATAAATATTGAACGCACGGCGTGTAAGAACGTTTGAGGTATCTTGATGGGCAATGCCTTCAATAAATACAGAAGTCTGGGCATTGCATTAATTTTAAGTATATTACAACGGCTGAATCAGGAAAGGGCCAGAGAGTCCCACTTCTTAAGATCAGTAGTGAGCGTAGATAAGAGGGGCTGGTAGTTTGCAAGAAATTTTTGTTCCCAGGTATTGAATTGAGCGGGCAGCCCATTTGAACGGGAAGAAGGGGCATAGGTTTGAAATGGTAGAATCTGACAAGGAGGCATTCAGGGCCTCTGATTTTTGTAGATTGACCTTAAAATTAGACAGGGTGCCATAGCGCTTCAGCTCCTGCAACAGGGAGGGTAAAGAGGTAAGGGGCTCGGTAATGTAGAATAAAAGGTCGTCAGCATAGGCCGCAACTTTGTGTTGAGATTTGCCTGATTGAATGCCTCAAATGGCCTGATTACCTCTGATATGATGTAAAAAAGGTTCCAGGGAAAGAACGAATAGCATTGGAGACAGAGGGCAGCCCTGTCTGGTGCCATTCGAGATGGGGGAAGGGCTGGAGTCATAACCGTTTACCCGTACTGTCGCTGTGGGATTATCATAGATGGCCGATATCCATGACAGGATGGGGTCTGGCATTCCCACGAATTTAAGTGTCTCCTGGAGAAAAGACCAGTCTACCCTGTCAAAGGCCTTCTCGGCGTCTGTGGATAGGAACAGCAGGGGTATACGGGATTGTTTTGCTTTTTCTATAAAGTTCAGTGTCCGAATGGTGTTGTCTCTGGCTTCTCTAGTCTGGATAAAACGGACTTGATCTGTTACAATTAGACGTGGTAATAAGACATTCATGCTAGAGGCAAGGATTTTAGTGAATAGTTTCACATCACAGTTCAGAAGTGAAATGGGCCTGTAACTGGCACATAGTAGTGGGCCCTTACCCGGCTTAGGGATCACAGATATAGAGGCGGGCAGCATGTCTGCAGGGAGGCTGTGTCCGTCGATCACAGCATTGAAAGGAAGGCACCAAAGAGTCCTGATACATTTTGTAGTAAGTGAGGGTGAATCCTTCAGGTCCGGGAGCCTTACAGGACTGGGTGTCAGCTTTTGCGGATGCAAATTCCTCCGTGGTAATAAGTTTAGACAGTTCCTTTTGCTCTTCTGTCATCAGTGTTGGAAGATCGGTTTCTCAAAGATAATTACAGATGTCTAAAGCGTTTTGGGGCTTCAACCAGGAGGTGGAAAGTGGATCCAAATGATATAATTTGGAGTAGAAAGCGCGGAAAGTCTCCGCTAGTTCTGGGGACGAATGAAATTTGGAGACCGGTGACAAGAGAAGAGCAGGAACGTACGTCTAAGAGCGCTTGGCGCGTAAAGCATTGGCCAATAGACGACCACATTTGTCACCGTATTCGTAGAATGAACGACGGGCCTTCAATAGTACATGTTTCGCTTTGTACATGGAATGATCCCGAATAGCCTCCCGAAGACGGACCAGTTCCGCTTCGGTGGCACTATCTGGTCGAGTCTTATGCTGACGTTCCAAAGTGTGAAGTCGTGCCAGGATGTCAGACAGGGTTTTAGCGCAACGTTGTTTGGCCGCCTGACAATGTTTGATTAGAATGCCTCTGATGAAGCACTTATGCGCTGACCACACTAAGGTTGGATTGTCCACAGAGTCTACATTGATAGAGAAGTAGGACTTAATTTCCCTAAGGATTTCCCAAAAGATCTTTGAGGTGAAGTCGGTTCCCCGTGAAAGGGAAGACAAGTTTGTGGAGGAGTCTTTATGAGGGTCCAAATTTAAGTTGAAACCCCCTCCTAAGACAAGGGTTCCCTCGAGGAAGGAGTCGAGGGTGGACAAGAAAGTCTCAAGGGTGGGAAGTAGGTTGGAGTTCAGAAGCTATATGTTCGCAAGAGTGAAGGTCTGAGAATACATTTTTCCCTTTAGCAGGAATCTTCTCTCTTGGTCGCGGTACCTGTCAAGAAATTGCCAGTGGAGGGACTCAGAGATGAGTATACTCATCCCTTTAGACTTAGAGGATGAGGACAGACTATGATAGGCCATCGGGAAGTGTTTGTTTTCTAGCTTGGGTATCTTGTCTGCCCTAAAGTGAGTCTCTTGGAGAAATGCGATGTGAGCCCTTTGTCTCCATAGCTCGGCAAGACAACTAGTGCGCTTCTCTGGGGAGTTCAACCCCTTAATGTTCCAAGAGAGGATCTTGACAGTCATGCTGTCAAACTCGCGTTGACTCCCAGGGTGTTAGGGAGGGGGGGAGGAGGTGGAGAGGGGAAAAAAAGTGGGGGTTGGAGGAGGGGGAAGAAAAAGAGGAGGAGGAACTGTAAGAAAAGGTGAAGGTAAAATATAAGAAGAGATCTAGTCAAGGATGCAGGCTCCGCAGAGAGAAGCTGCTGCCACCAGGGCAGAGTGTTCCTAGTGCGGGGAGTAGTTATTTTGAGTGGGACAGGAAATTTACACTGTTATACAAGCTGTACACTCACTACTTTACATTGTAGTAAAGTGCCATTTCTTAAGTGTTGTCACATGAAAAGATATAATAAAATATTTACAAGAATGTGAGGGGTGTACTCACTCTTGTGAGATACTTTGTATATACCATGCACATTTAATCATGGTTGATCACACAGGGTGTAGGTTTTGGTTACGTGTAAAAAATCCCCCCCCCCCCCACCTTTTTTCCCCCCCTCTCCCTCTTCTAGCCCTTATACTACACAGATGATTGATGCTTTTATGAGGTAGTAGGAGAAGGAGAGACCGTGTTCCCATCCCTTCCTCTTTTTCCCTTTTTTTTGTTATATTTAGTATTTAGTTTATTTTGTTTGGAATAAAAATATATTGAGTGATACATGTAAGTTAAGACACTATGCATAAGATTAATAATGGATATGAGTGTATAATTGTCTTTTTCTTTTTTTCTTATTTGTTATGATAAATCTCAATAAAAATTGATAGTATAAAAAAACTAATTGCATAAACAAAATTGTATATCGACCAATGACTACAAGGTCTTTAAGGCACGGTTCACACTGCTGCGACATGGCATCCGACTTGTGAGACCCCAAGTCGCATGACATGTCAAATTCAATGTTTCCCAATGAGAGCCGTCTTAACTGACACTACAAAAGTCGCTCTGACTTTAAAAAAGGTTCCTGCACTACTTTGGTCTGACTTTAGTGCAATTTCAGCTCTTGTACAGGCTCCTAAAATGTCAGATCAAGTCCAAGTCAGATCAATTTGGAAGGAAGTCGCAGGGCAAAGTCACAAGCAAAGTCGTACGACTTTGCTATCACAGCAGTGTGAACAGAGCCTAAAACATTTAGGGAGTGATAGTTTTTACATGTTTATCTAGAAACAAAACTGTATATTTCCTTTAAATTAGATTTTGCATGCTCCTAGTTTTCAGTAAACGTCAGTAAACTGTTACACTGCTTAAGTGAGTGGAGTAGCCACAGAATAACTATGCATGTTCTAGAGTTTTCATGTGCGCTGCCTGTAAATAACATGCTTTACTGAGGGTGACTTTTGAGCAACAACACAACTTTTTTCAAATTGTCATTAGTGCTTGCTTTCTGTATATCAATCATAGCAGGTTTGATTAAGGATAGAATAGGAATATTGTTTACTGCCCTTGAACCAATTTTCAGGATCAATTGAAGTGCCCTTCTGTTTTTGGCATCTTTGGCTTGTGGATGTTTAAAGTTGAAGTTTAGGTATACCAATGAAGAATGTAAGTATGCATATCTCATACCTTATCCCTGTGGAAGCTGTAAATTGCTGTAGTAATTGCTGCTACTACAATGATTTCTGCTGTTTTCCAGGTCCAGTGCCAAGTGGCTGCCCTTCTGCATAGTAACCACGGGGGGTAACTCGCTAAACGCTGCTGCTGTTCAGAAAGCATCTTGTATTTTTTTTCAATAAATACAAGGAGTTATCTGGTTGGACTAAATGTCACCACTCCCCCTCTCCACCTGGTCCAATCCCCAAGCACTGTGACCCATTGACACCCCAGATACTACCAGTACTGTGATCCCAATACAACCAAGATACCCCAGCAGTTTGACTCCTCTACACCCCAAATACCCTCATCACTGTGACCTCTCTACACCCCAGATATCCTCAGCACTGTAACCCCTCTACATTCCAGATATCCCCCCCAACACTGTGACCCATCTACACTCAAGATACCCCCAGCACTGTGAACCCTCTAGACCATGGGTCTCCAAAGTGTAGCCCACGGGTCGGATGTGGCCCTTTTACCCCTGCGCTGTGATCCCTTTACACCCCAGATATCCCACCAGCACTATGACTAAGCTATACCCCTGCACTGTGACCCTTCTACATCCCAGATATCCCTCCAACACTGTCACCCCTCTCCACCCCAGATACCCCCCAGCACTGTGAACCCTCTAGACCAGGCGTCTCCAAAGTGTAGCCCACGGGTCGGATGTGGCCCTTTGTTTACCTTTACTCTGATCCTTGGGGCACTATTCCTTCCACTGACTCCAAAGATGGAGCACTAGTCCATCCACTGACACCAAAGACAGGGCACTATTCCTCCCACTGATACCAGCAATGGGGCACTATTCTCCCCATTGATACCCACAATGGGGCACTATTACTCCCACTGACACCAAAGATGGAGCACTATTCCTCCCACTGATACCAACAATGGGGCACTATTCCTCCCACTGACACCAAAGACGGAGCACTATTCCTCCCACTGATACCAACAATGGTGCACTATTCCTCCCACTGACACCAAAGAAAGAGCACTATTCCTCCCACTGATACCAAAGACTAAGCACTATTTCTCCCACTGATACCAATTATAAGTTTGAAGGACAGTAAACTGGCCCTTTGTTTTGAAAGTTTGGAGACCCCTGCTCTAGACCACAGATACCCCCAGCATCGTAATCCCCCTACACCCCAGCACTGTGACTTCTCTACACCCCAGATATCATTAGAACTGCATTGTGTTTTAGAAACATCCTTCTTGCACCATATTGCAGTGTTATATCATAGTTCATGGTAAAGCGCTGCAAACATACTAAAAATGCAGTTCAAGATTTATTTAAAAATGTTTGTGATATCACATGTGCTTGCAAGAGGTAATTTGGAAAAAAATATATATATATATATAAATTGTGTATTACATTGAGAAAAAAGCTGTAATGCATTAAAATTACATACACATGTTTTACTAAGTTTTATTTGCATAATACGTATGCATTTTTAAATACATTGATGTTAAGGGGCCCTACAATCCCACACCTAAATGTGCATTTAATTATGTGCATGACTTGTGTTCTTCACTGTAAAAACTCCAATTTCTATCCTATTAATGTTATGGAGAACAGAAGAAGTACTGTATCATTCAAGTGGGGACACTCAAAACTTCAGTGGACACTCAAAACTTCAGGATGGGCAAGAACAGAACCAGAAACTATGATGGTATGGAATCCCACAGCTGGAGTTCCCGAGGGATATTAGAAATCAGCAGCTGGCTGGAGCTCACCAGACCTATAATCCTAATATCATTTTTTTTTTATTGAACATCTAGTTCTGATCTTGGAACTACAGAATGATCCGTGTCTATGTTGTGGAGATACTGGGAGGCTGTGACATAGTTGTATGAGGACCTGGGGGTGGGAACAGGAAGTAGGAAGTTATGAAGTGAAACTAGAGGAAATTGGTTTTACACAAGTTGTTACTCAATCTGGAAGAGTGTGTAAACCCAATCCAAAGTTCCAAGACTTTATCACACACTGACTTTTACTTTTACTTTTATTGTAGTTTGTTTTTGTTCTGCACTCCTTGTTGGTTCTATATTACACTTCATTTATATATGCATATCCTTTCTTTAAAAGGGGAAAGATGTAGACTATGTGTGTGTTGTATTTACATAGCTGTGTGAGGGCCTGGGGGTGGGAACAGGAAGTAGGAAGTTAGGATGTGAAACTATAGGAAATAGGTTTTACATGTGGCTCTCCGCTGACTGGAATGGGGGAAAAAGGGGATTAGCCTGTCTTAAGGCTCCCCCTTTCCTTATGGGATTGTGGCAGGACCAGTTTCCAGGCTCCCCCGCTGTGTGGAATTGGCGGAACAGCCTGGGATTGGTTTTCCAGGTCAGCTGACTTGGAATATTCTAGAACTAGGGGGAAAACACCTAGGGTTGGGATAGGTCAACTGGGGTCATATGACCCCCTGGAATATTCTGGAATTCCAGGGGGTCCCTATATATATAGAGCTGGTCTGTGGGGTCCAGGGCCAGTCGCCTGAGGAGGATCAACAGTGTAACTTCACGCTATAATACACGGCAATGATTATCCTCAGCGGTATGAAGATCCTCGTTCGCCAGCTTTTGGAGCGTGTGGAAGCGGAGCAGGGAGAGGGTTGGATCCGGTGATGTCTAGAGTTACCTGCGGGACAAGAAGAAGGAGCGTCCGCTGGGGACATCAGTGAGCGGGTGGAAGATCCACCGGAAGACGATAGCGCTGTGGAAGAAGAGGCGGACTTGGGCGAAGAGCATCCATTCCCAGGTTGTGTCACGGGTGATGTGTCAGCGGGAGGAGCTGTGAAAGAGAGGCCGAACAAGAGGCGGAGCATTCGACGCCGGCCCATCAGAGCAAGAGACAGCTGACAACTGCCGTCCCAAAACGAGGAGCTTGTGAGGGGCGGAGCAGTCCGGAGCAAATCCCCCTGAGGTCATCGTCACCTAGGCAACGAGTGACGCCTAGCTCGGCAAGGTTGTCTAGGCAACGGAACGTGATTGCTGCAGTCCCCAGCAGTGCAGCAGTACCGGACCAACAGAAAGCGGGGGCAGCTGGCTCCAATATACCAGTGCTCCTTGCATCTCAACAGCCTGTTTTCCATGGTAATGTAGGCAGCAGAAGGTGAGACTCATCATTTAAAATTGATTAGTCAGCTTTACTCTTATTTAGCTAGTTTTGTGGCTGAGTTTCAGGCTGCAACTCCTTCCTCATCTCAGAATGTTCCTTTGTCTTCTATGCAATCGGTTTCTCATAGTAATATTTTATTACATCAGGACCCCACTGCTGTCATTTGGTCAGCAGATAAGGGTTCAAGGTCAGAGGATGTAATTCCAGCTGCGGATGTTTTTTCCAAGGGTAAAACGGCTCCGGCTACCTGTAATACCAGCGTTTTGCCTAATGTTAATGTTAAAGAGTCTATGCCTTGTTTTTTGTCACCTTTGGGTTTCCATTTATCTGCTAATATTAAAGATAAAATATGGAAAGGTGAATTTATTATATTTTAATCACTTTTACCATCTAGTAAAGAATCTTTTTTACAATCGGATAAAGGTGATTAATCTGAGGAAGAACGTCGCAGAAGTGTTCCTAAATCTTTTTCAAATTGGTTACAAGGTTTTTGTATTTTTTCTAGTACTTTGTGAACGTTTTCTGGATAGGAGTCCGGGCCTTTTTCAACTTATTGACATTATACAGGAAGCATACAAGTGTTTTTCAGGTTTTTCTTGGTTCACATATGACTAAGCATTTTGTCAAAAAATGTCAATCTACCCTTGTTTACAGTGGGGTTCAAAAGATGTGGGTTTGTGGCTTAACCTTTTCTTTCCACAGAAGCCCATTCTTCCCAGATTGAGTACAGGTAATGTTACAAATACATCCGCAGTTCCTTACAAGAAAGGTATATGCTTTTCTTTTAATGATAACCAATGCAGTTGGCCCACTACATGTAAATACAAACATGAGTGCGCTCTCTGTGGAGGTTTACATCAGTATCAAAATGTTTTCGGAAAATGTCATCAGCAAACCAGCAACAGCCTCAAAAAGAGTTTTTTCTTAAAGACAATAACTCCAGTGAATTTAGCAAGCATGCTCCCATGGCTTCAGCGGTATCCAAATCGGCAGACAGCGGACCTTCTCATTAGAGGTTTTGATGAGGGTTTTTTAATTCCACAATTTCAGGGTTCAGGGTTGCACTATGGTGGATAATTTAACATCTGTGTCTGACTTACTATTGTTAATCAGTAAAAAATTGGATGCTGAAATTGCCCTAGGCAGAATTTCCGGTCCTTTTGATCATCCTCCTTTTAGCAATTTCCGTTTATCTCCTTTAGGTTTAGTGCCTAAAAAAGAACCTCACACTTATCGTTTTATACATCACTTATCTTTTCCTGCAGGGTCATCTCTAAATGATCAAATAAATGAGGATTCATCGTCAATATCTTACGTGTCTTTTGAGCAAGCAGTACAAAAGATTAAATCATTAGGTGGTTCTGCGTTATTAGCTAAGGCGGATATTAAATCTGCTTTTAGGCTCTTTCCAATCCACCCTAGTTGTTTTAGTTCTTTGGGTTTTCAATTTCAGGGAAAATTTTATTTTGATTGCTGTCTGCCGATGGGGTGTTCGCTGTCGTGTTTTTATTTTGAAGAATTTCCTACCTTTTTGGAATGGGTTGTATCCTATAGATCTGGTTCCCTATTCTTGATCCATTATCTTGATGATTTTTTATTTATAGGACCTTCTGATACTTCCCAATGTTTTTCTTTGTTGAAAGTTTTCGTGGACAACTTGCAAGGAATTTGGTATTCCGTTAGCATATGAGAAAACAGTTCTACCAACCACTTGCATTGAATTTTTGGGTATCACCATCGTAGAAAGAGGGTTTAGATTGCCTTTAGAAAAAATTGAGAAAATTAAAAATCTTCTTTTATCCTTTATTAACAAGAAGAAGATTTTATTAACCACTTCCCGCCCGGCCCATAGCAGATGACGACCGGGCGGTGGTTCAGTTATCCTGACTGGGCGTCATATGATGTCCAGCAGGATAAAATGCCGCCGCGCGCATTGCGGCGGTCGGTGGAACGGTATGTCAGTTTGACTCCGGCGGAGGTTCTTTACCATGTGATCAGCCATGTCCAATAACGGCTGATCACGATGTCAATAGGAAGAGCCGTTGATCGGCTTTTCCTCACTCGCGTCTGACAGATGCGAGTAGAGGAGAGCCGATCGGCGGCTCTCCTGACAGGGGGGTCTGCGCTGATTGTTTATCAGCGCAGCCCCCCCTCAGATGACCACACTGGACCACCAGGGATCGCCACTAGGACCACCAGGGAAGGGGGCAACATGTGGATGGCCAGGTATGTACCCCATGGCCATCCACATGTGCCCAATGTGCCCAGTCAGTGCCCAATCTGTGCCAATCAGTGCCCACAAATAGGCACTGATTGGCACCATTATATTGCAGTGATGTCCAGCAATGCCACCCTTAGGGGCATCAGTGCCACCAATCAGTGTCATCAGTGCCACCCATCAGTGTCCATCTGTGCCACCTGTCAGTGCCCATCCGTGCTCATCAGTGCCCACCTATCAGTGCCCATCAATGCCCATCCGTGCCACCTATCAGTGCCACCCATAAGTACCCATCAGTGCCACCCATAAGTACCCATCAATGCCACCTACGAGTGCCCATCAGTGCTGCCTATGAGTGCCCATCTGTGCGACCTATGAGTGCCCATCAGTGCCGTATACCAGTGCCACCTATCAGTGCCCATCAGTGCCACCTATCAGTGCCCATCATCAGTGCCCGTCAGTGCCACCTCATCAGTGCCACCTCATTGGTGCCACCTCATCAGTGCCCATTAGTGCCTGTCAGTGCAGCCATATCAGTGCCCGTCATTGAAGAAGAAAACGTACTTATTTACAAAAAATTTTAACAGAAACAAAGAAAAACTTGTTTTTTTCCAAATTTTCGGTCTTTTTTTATTTGTTGCACAAAAAATAAAAACCACAGAGGTGATCAAATACCACCAAAAGAAAGCTCTATTTGTGGGGACAAAATGATAAAAAATTGTTTGAGTACAGTGTAGCATGACCGCGCAAATGTCATTCAAGTTGCGACAGCGTGAAAGCTGAAAATTGGCCTGGGCGGGAAGGTGTCTAAGTGCCTGGTATTGAAGTGGTTAAAGAAATTGCAGTCTTTATTGGGACTATTAGCCTTTGCCACTGGTATATTTTCAGTAGGTAGAATTTTCTATAGACGGCTGTATTTGGTGATTTCGGGTCATAAGAATCCTCGTTCTCATATTCGGTTGACTGTTGAATTGAAAGAGGATTTGCTGGTTTGGCTGAATTTTTTACTTCATTTTAATGGGAGAGCTTTCTGGTAGGATGATTTCATCCTGGACAGGGATTTCTGCTTATCTACTGACTCGGTGGGCTCTATTGGTTTTGCAGCAATTTGGGGAGATCATTGGTGCGCTTCTTCTTGGCTGCCGAGTTGGGCGAGCAGAGGCCTCTGCAGAAATATTGTGTTTCTGGAGTTATTCCCTATAATTGTAGCTCTGGATATTTGGGGTAGTAATTTTGCAAACAAAAGGATCCCTTTTAGCACTGACAACAGAGGTGTTTTGTTTGTAGTTAATTGTTTGACTTCCAGATCTCCACCTGTGATTTCTCTTCTGCGTTACCTGGTTTATAAATGCCTTTGTCTGAACATATGGGTTAAGGCTAAATACATACCAGGTAAGGTGAATGAGACAGCTGACGCCCTTTCTCATTTACAGATGGAGTGGTTTTTCTCCCTTTTACCAACAGCAGATTGTATTGAAACACCTTGCCCATCTCTTTTATGGGAAATCGTCTAGTATTCGAAAATGTTAAGAAATCCTTGGCTGCAGCCTCATGGTCCGGCTACCAGTCCTCATGGTTGCTTTGGTTGCAATTTTTGAATACTCGGAAAGCCCAGGTGTCAGATTGTTCCGAAAATATGGTTTTAGCATTTCTGGAATATTTACAGATAATCTACAGATTATTCCTGGTCTTATGTTTATAAGAATTTAGCAGGCATTTAATTTTTTCAAAAATTGAACAATCTGATTTCTTGTTTAACCTATTTTTCTGTTCAACAAGCTCTTAAAGATTATAAAAAATTACATGCTAGCTTAGATGACAGGAGTCCTCTTACACCTGAAATTCTCACGTCTTTTTGCTCTGTTACGAGTTCAGTGTGTTTTTCTTCTTTTGAAGCAATTCTTTTTAATGCAGTGTTTACTTTGGCCTTCTTCGTGGCATTACGGATTTCTGTAAGTGCCGGTTCACACAGGGGCGACTTGTCAGGCGACCTAGCCGCCTGACAAGTCGCCTCCCGTTCTGTACTACGGAACCGTTCTAATAGGAGCAAGTCGCTCCGACTTAGAAAAAGGTTCCTGTAGTATTTTTGGGGCGACTTCAGGCGACTTGCATTGACTTCTATACAGAAGTCGTTTTGCAAGTCGCCGCTGAAGTCGTGTGCAGGTCGCCTCGGTGAGGTGACTTGCAAGTTGTGCCACCCCTGTGTGAACCGGCACTAACTTGGTTACATTTGTTATCTTGTCCTGGTTCTCAGATTTGCCCAGTGATGAGGATGTCTTCCTATTTGGCTATTCGTCCTACTACAGGTAGAGTTCTTTTTATTCACAAAGATTTGTCTCCTCTCACAAAGTTCCAATTTAATAGTATTTTGTCCAAATGTTGCAAATCATTAAAGTTGTCAAAAATCCATATTTCGTCACACTCTTTCAGGATCGGTGCTGCCACGGAAGTGGCTAAATTCGGTTTTGGTTCTGACCGCATTAAAAGTTTGGGAAGGTGGAGATCAAATTATTTTAAATTATATTCTCATCCTAATTCTCTTGTCTAATTATTGTAGGTGTGCCTGGAGTGGTCTGGATTATTGGACACTCTTTCGTATTTTGGGCGCATCATCGTGCAAATGATCATTCTTATACTTCAAATTTGGGTCTGGATCTGGAAAAGTTCCAAGTTTTTTGATGATCCGCTGAGAGGCTGAGCTGGCCGGTCCTGCCCCCTCAACAGCCCAGCGCTCCAATGAGCGTGCGGGGGGGGGGGGGCAGAGCACAAAGCTGCTGACTGACAGTCACCAGCTCTTTGCTTAGGGAGCCCTGAGAACCGAGCGATCGGCGGTATTTGATCACTTTTCAGTCTTATAGCCGGCAGCGGCATCGAACCAATGCTGCATCCAACTACTGTAGGCAAGTATGATTCTGCAAAAAACAAAAACAAAAAAAATTTCTCCTTTAAGTATGGTACCTTATACAATATATAGCACCTAAACTAGCAAGGGGAGAAATAAGAACAATCTTGAAGCTCTCCAGGTCACTTTCGAGGGAAATTCTCAAAGAAAAAGGAAAAAAGATGGCTAAAAATAACAGCATACAATAGAATATCAGAGGAATTACAGAAGTTGGAAAACAGCAGTCTAATCCTATCTGTTCCTTGCAGTGCATATCGCATATGCTGCAAATCCCTGGAGGTGACAAAATTAAAACAATAGCATAACAGAAGTGTACTAAAAATGGGAAATTCTTACAATACGTGGTAAACAAATGGGCAATTGTAACAATACTCAGGCAACAAATATGCAGTCGTAACAACATCAAATGGGCATTTGTGATAACATGCTAGCAACAAATGGGCAAATGTGGCAATATGAGGGCAACAAACAGGCAACTGTGACAATATGGGGGCAACATAAAGGTGATCACAGCAATATGCCTAATGACATTAACAGTGATAGTAGATAAAAAAGGATTGACAATAGTGACAATAAAGTGTGAATAACGCAAGCTCAATCTGAGCCCCCCTTCCCCACTTTCACTTACCTTTACTTCAGGCCAATCCTCATCCTATGAAGATTCCCCAGGGCTGCTAGGAGACACTCACAGGATGCATGTAGTCATAGGGGAGGAGCTGGATGCTGGAGCCTGCTGCCTCTCTCTTCCTCCACAGCACTGCCTCATCACTCCTGGCTGCTAGCTGACATGAGTGGTAAAACTGCAGTCACTATTCCTATCAGCCTCTAGGTGGGGTGCAGCGTGGTGCGACATCAATAATTCGCACAGTTAGGTGCAATAATAAACTTGTATTGAAACAATGCAGCACAGTTCACAACAACCCTAGTGGGAAGACTGCTCAACCAGGAACACTCACAGTTACAGCAATGTAAACAGAGCGGGTTACCACCAGAATGACAGCATCTGTAGAGAGGGGCAGAATGCGGCCCGGCCATTTTGTGCCCAATGGGGAAGATGTTCAGGAGAGATGCAGCCCTATGCTTTCCCTCCTTGCCAGGAACCTTTCCCTGCTGCTAGAACTGTTCCTAATAGACATAGTAGCTTTCCCTGCACTGCCCACTTGCATAAAGCAGGCCCGGGGGCCAGGGCCTTAAATAGGCTTTGACTGACCCAAGATGCCCTCCAGGGTCACATGGGGAAACAGCATTCAACCGGACTGCTTCCCCAGTGACCCAGGAAACACACAAAGGAACCGGGTTCCTCCTGACTTCCTCTCCAGCTGCAGTGACACTGTGGTTGAGTGCCACCTCCAGTGGAGAAAATAAACTGCACCTGCCCACAAGCCCATAATAGTGGAGCTGGAGGGATATGGCTGCAGATGGAATAAATCTCTTAGTCTTAGAACTTAATTCTGCTTTAAGAATGTCAGCCTCTACAAAATCAACAGTGCGTAAAAATAGAGAGGAACTAAGCAGAGCAGGGTGAGACAGTGTATTACTGGATATTAAACAGTATAGGCACTTATTTGTAATGTTTTACATAGCTATACCTGAAAAAGGGGCCAGCCTGAAGTAATCTAGCAGGACTTAAAGTGGAATTTTAGTCAGAAAATTAAGTCCTGCAAGATCACTTCAGGCGAAGGAAGCTGCTTCTATTTGATCTGCAACTGCCATGGTGCTGCACATGGGATCAGTTATGACACCAGCCATTTGTTTGGCAGTTTGGTTGAAGAAACAAGTAAATGTGTCAGTTAGCATATGTAATGTAATCTTTTTGAAACCATTAAATGGATGGGTTTAGTTCCGCTTTATGATTTACTGCTGCTCAGGGGCTCTGGGCTTCAGCAAAATGGCAGCCTCCAGAAAGAAGAAACAGCATAGTTGCCAACTGTCCCAGATTTCCTGGGACATTCCCAGGACTTGGACTCCATTCCCGAATTTATGGTGTCCCGGGAAATGTCCCGAAAAATCCGGTTCCCGTTTTCGAAACCGCCGCCGCCGCTAGAGGTCGGCCGCCATTTTATTGAAGTTCAGGAAGACGGCTGGGGGGGGCTAGACGAAGCTTCTGCGTCACCGCCCACCCCCCGCCCCCCGCCCCGCTCCGCCTCGGCCCGCACCGCTCCGCCTCGCCCCGCTCCGCCTCGGCCCGCCTACCCCCCGCCCCGCTGCCAGTCTGATATCGAAATGGGCGGGGGTTCTAGCCATGCTGCGGACACACCTCTAGGACACCTCTGAGGTGGGGGGGGGGCGCGCGCACCGCTGTGGGACACCTGATGTGAGGGGGGCACTGGGGACACCTGATGTGAGTGGGGGGGGCACTGGGGACACCTGATGGGGGGGCACTGGGGACACCTGATGTGAGTGGGGGGGGGCACTGGGGACACCTGATGTGAGTGGGGGGGGCACTGGGGACACCTGATGAGGGGGGGCACTGGGGACACCTGATGTGAGTGGGGGGGGCACTGGGGACACCTGATGTGAGTGGGGGGGGGCACTGGGATCACCTGATGTGAGGGGGGGCACTGGGGACACCTGATGTGAGGGGGGGCACTGGGGACACCTGATGTGAGGGTGAGCTCCACCGGGGACTCCTGATGTGAGGGGGGGCTCCGCCGGGGACTCCTGATGTGAGGGGGGGCTCCGCTGGGGACACCTAATGTGTGGGGGGGCTCCCCCGGGGACCCCTGATGTGAGGGGGGCTCCGCCGGGGACACCTGATGTGAGGGGGGGCTCCGCCGGGGACTCCTGATGTGAGGGGGGGCTCCGCTGGGGACCCCTGATGTGAGGGGGGGCTCCGCCGGGGACTCCTGATGTGAGGGGGGGCTCCGCTGGGGACACCTAATGTGTGGGGGGGCTCCCCCGGGGACCCCTGATGTGAGGGGGGCTCCGCCGGGGACACCTGATGTGAGGGGGGGCTCCGCCGGGGACTCCTGATGTGAGGGGGGGCTCCGCCGGGGACCCCTGATGTGAGGGGGGCTCCGCCGGGGACTCCTGATGTGAGGGGGGGCTCCGCCGGGGACTCCTGGTGTAAGGGGGAGCTCCGCCGGGACACCTGATGTGAGGGGGAGCTCCGCCGGGGACTCCTGGTGTGAGGGGGGGCTCCGCCGTGGACTCCTGGTGTGAGGAGGGGCTCCGCCGGGGACTCCTGGTGTGAGGGGGGGCTCCGCCGGGGACTACTGGTGTGAGGGGGGCTCCGCTGGGGACATCTGATGTAAGGGGGGCTCTGCCGGGGACTCCTGGTGTGAGGGGGGGCTCCGCCGTGGACTCCTGGTGTAAGGGGGAGCTCCGCCGGGACACCTGATGAGAGGGGGAGCTCCGCCGGGGACTCCTGGTGTGAATGGGGGGCTCCGCCGGGGACTCCTGGTGTGAGGGGGGGCTCCGCCGGGGACTCCTGGTGTGAGGGGGGCTCCGCTGGGGACATCTGATGTAAGGGGGGGCTCCGCTGGGGACATCTGATGCAAGGACGGACTCTGCTCGGACATCTGAAGCAAGGACGGATGGCTGGTGGCAGGCGACGTGGCTAGTGACACGCTCAGGGATCCCACTGATTCTGCATTATGGTAAGTTGAATGATTTCATTTTATATTACAATGTAATAATAGAAATAATGCACTTCAATCATCCTGACACCATAACAACCATGGTGCCGGGATGATTGAAGTGCTAACACCAGGTGTTTGGAGTATCTTTATCTGCTGATTGTTAAACTTTCTAGAATACACATATTTTTATTGTGTAGGATCTGGGGCTGCTGTCCCGTCATTTCCCTCTCTCCCTCTCTCCCTCTCTCCCCCTCTCTCCCCCTCTCCCCCTCTCTCCCTCTCTCCCTCTCTCCATCCCTCATTCATCTCAGACTCTAACCACACCCTCTAGAGCCACGCCCATTTAAGCCACGCCCACTATTTCACGTAAACCACGCCCATTTTCGCCACGCCTACGGACTGATGCCCCGCCCCCTAATTATTGGACAGCTCCGCCTACAGCCACAAAAGTGTCCCACATTTTTTTTTTACAATGTTGGCAACTATGAAACAGGATCAATGCTGGAGACAATTTACAGCACACACAACTTTTTGTAGCATTCTTACCAATGTGGAATGTAAGTTCCTTGCTAAAGAACATTATTTTTTATCAAGTTGTTATGGTTAAAGTTCCGCTTTATTGTTGTGATTATCGTTTCACTTTGAATCTTAATTATTATATTGACTGGAGATGGGTTTTGGACGGTTACACGGTACTTACCAAAGCCACCAGCAGATGGCAGGCGCACCTTATACTGACTGAATTCCCCACACCCAAGATGGTCGCCTAAGCTTCATGTTTGCATTGGGCGTGGCCGGATATAGGAAATGGTCTATTGTGAGGCCGGAAGAAGGAAGTGACATACGGAAAACGTGACAGACAAGTGGCTGTAAGTATTTAGTGTGTGTTGTGGGGGCTTTTTAATGATTGAAAGTGACGGATGGGGCAGAACTGGGTACATTGTACATTATGTAGATGGGTGTTCAGAGCGCTGAGTGCGGGCCATGGAAAGCTGCGTGATCTATTAGTACAGTACATGGATCCTTCGGCCCCAGTATTCAGTGATTAGCTACAAAATGAAACTGTCAGGTTATTATTAAAGTGTAAGCTCCCCCTGTATACGTGTGTCTGGTGATTGCAGTCAGTAAGGTGTACATCCCTCTGATGTGAAATAATAATTCTTCGTGCTCTAGAAAAGACACGAATAGGGGAATTCATTACAGCCCTTCCTATACTTCTCTGGGTGTTCCACATTGAAAGCTCCTGCAAATCTCTGCCACCTGTTTTGGTGACACATGCAGCAGATTCTGGTAGTCCGTAGAGCTTCTGCTATTAAAAATGAATGCTACTACTGCATCAGATTAAAAAATAATTATCATAAGTTTATAGATAATCAAACTATTAGTATTTTAAGGTGGAAGTAATTGTAAAATTATAAAAAATTATGATCAGGTAAGCTTTTAATTACAAAATAGACATGCAATGGGGGGAGAATTAATAAAACTGGAGGACACCGAATCTGGTGCAGCTGTGTATGGTAGCCAATCAGCTTCTAACTTTAGCTTGTTCGAGTAAGCTTTGACAATAACACCTGGAATCTGGTTTCAATGCAGAGCTGCACCAGATGTTGCACACTCCAGTTTTAGTAAACCCACTCCAATGTGTCTTCTGCAATAAAGTAGAATTATCTGCCTGTTCGTAATCCTCTGCAGAATGTACACTAAGCTGGACATGCGCAGCTCCGTTTACATTCTGACACACTGCCAGTGTGCTGGGATGATTGCACTTCCACGCCGGCCAATCGAAACTGCCAAAGATCGACACCCACAAGGACCTGGAGAGGATATGCCAGCAAGGGACCTCGTGGGTGTCGGACCAATGGAACTAAGGTACGCATTTGTGCCTTTAATTCTGAGAAGTGTGGGATAGCAAGCAAACGAGCATACTCCCATATATGGCTGCAGCTGTCCCTGGACGGCTCTAAGACTGAGAACTGCGCAATCATATGACTGCTGATGCCTCAGTTCCCGGTCTTCACTGAGCAGAAAATGGCTGACTGTCAGTAACTGGCTCTCTGCTCTGTCACTCCAGCAATAACTGGAGTGCAAGGTCAAGGAGGGGTAGAAAGCAGCTGGCTCAGCCTCTCAGTGGTATGCTAAGAGGCTGAGCCAGCTGCTGGTCAGGCATCAGGATGGATCCCTACAGAGCCTGGTTCAACTCTGTGATGTTAGCTTTAGCTTGCTGTCAACTGAATCTGGGTCACAGGAAAAAGTGACCCAGAAGAGAAGTATGGCCAAAAAAGCTTTAGCTATACCTCTTGTTGAAGACCAACTGTAAGTTGTCATGCAGAGATAGATTGCCTGTCCCCATCTGTCACTGGTTGTTGAGGATGCATTCTGCTTGTGGAGAGGCGTTGCAGGCAAGGGAAGAGGTGAGTACTTTTTTCTTTCCAGGTAACACCTTTATATGTAGGCAGATGAAAGGCTAGTATTTTTTTTCCTGGATTGTGGCAACTTGGTTGGTAGCCTGATAGAAGTGTAGTATTGTATAAAAAATAGTTGGCGTTTATTGCAGAAAGGTCTGAGTATACTGAACATTTTCTGTGTGATTATTAGGCATTATTCACAAGAGTTGTACATAGCCATACACCCTTGGAGGGCTGTGTATACCCACATGGGGATGCATTTGTATTCTGTGCATGTCTCCAATGTGTCAGTGCTTGAACCTAAGCAGCCAGTCACCAGACCAAAACACTGTTATATGTCAGCTCAGAAGCATGAATGGTGAGTGTACCCTGTTTGGGGAGTATGGGTTCCCAGGAGACACTATTACCTTGCCCTGAATGCCTCATCTTTTTATTGTTTTCATACCTCTTTATTTGCTAACTAACCTAAAAAGGGGTAGGCTGTCTAATATGAAAGCATAGTTTGCAGACATGTAGAAATATCCTGTGGTTTGTTTTCCAGCAGTACAGAGCCTTGTTGGTGACCAAGTTGTACAAAGATGGCTACCTACACCTGCATCGCCTGCCGAGTGGCCTTTGCAGATCCTGATATTCAGAGAGCACATTACAAGACAGATTGGCACAGGTACAATCTGAAGAGGAAAGTGGCTGACATGCCTCCAGTGACAGCAGAGAATTTCCAAGAGCGTGTCCTGGCCCAGAGGGCAGTGGTAGAAGAGCAGGGTAAAGAAACGGCCACCTACTGCACTGTATGCAGTAAAAGATTCTCTACATTCAATGCCTATGAAAACCATCTGAAGTCCAAAAAACATCTGGACTTGGAGAAGAAGGCAGCACAGGCAGTCACAAGGAAGGTTGAGATGATGAATGAAAAGAATCTGGAAAAAGGTTTGGAGGCAGAAAATGTAGACAAGGATGCCATGAATGCAGTTATTCAGCAAGCAATCAAAGCTCAGCCCTCTATGTCTCCAAAAAAGAAAGTCAGCACTGCTCGGGATAGTGACATGGCTTCTATCGCAGAAAAACAAGAGCCCAAAGTGAGAACTAGACCTGAAAAGCCACCCAGATTGCAGTGGTATGAACAGCAAGCAAAGAAATTGGCATCTAAAGAGGATGAGAATGATTCTGATTCTGTGGAAGATGAAGAAGGTAATGCTGAAAACATAGGACATTTATACAAACTGTTACACCAGCAATAAAATTGTGACCTTTTCATCACAATCAGTTAGTATAAGGGCCATGTCAGACTAGCAGTTCTGTCGGTGGCAAGAACTCACCAATGACAGTTCCGCTATACAGGGGTAAGCATGGTTGAAAAAATATTTGCCTACTTTCATGTGCCGCTTCATTGACAATTGAATGAGTAAGACATCACTTCCTCACTGGCAACTTATATTTTGCAGTGAAGGAGGGACACATGGAAGTAGGTGAATTTTTAGCAAAAATGTCTCTGGCACTTGCGACAAAATCGCTAGTCAATCTGACAAATACCAGGTTGATGAATCCCCAATTTTCAATACAAATATCATTATTCTTTAGAAACCAGGGTAGCAAGCAGACAACAATTTCAACGCTTTTTATGCATACCTGTGCTTAATCATAGAGACAGAATCATTTAAATGATTTGCTAATGTGACTTGTGTGTTAAGACCACTAAGTTAGTCAGTTTAAGAAAAGGAAAAACTGAATGCAGACATGCCGGGAGAATAGACTACCTTCCATCCAGACATTGGGGTTGATTTACTAAATGCAATTATAGTGTGTACTGCACACATTTTACTAACCCTTCAGAGCTTAGTGAATGAGGTAAAGCTTCGCTTTGCAAAGAATACCCAATCACATGCAAGAAAAATAAAAATCAGCATTTTTGCTTGCACATGATTGGATGATAGAAATCAGCAGCACTTCCCCTCATTTTCTAAGATCTAGAAAAACTGCACTTGCAGTGTATGGTATATTTGCCTTTGGTGCCCTACAACAATATGGTTGATTTACTAATCTAATGCACCACTATTTGTAATTTGGTGATCCTGGAACACATCTGCTGATAATGCTGGAATACCCTCCTCTCTGCTCACATAAAAAGCCTGATTTTTTAAAAATACCAGTGTGCTGACACGTTTATTACTGCCAGCAACAGATTTCAACCTGCCTGAAAAAATGTCAATGTGGTTATAAATGCAGAAAGTAGCAAGGGGATGTCATAGAGCACAGGATTTAGGAAGTTTACTTCTACTGCCCTCCTAGTAAAGCTGTAAATAGGTGTGTGTGGTTACTTAGGATGGCATAACGGGGGAATATAAACTTAAACCAAACTTGTGTTTTGCCCCCTGCAGGGCAAAGCAACAGGTTCACTTTATTGCACATCTCTGCAGCAGCACGCAGTTACTTTTCCTATGTTCATCTGCCATCTGTTCAGCCACTGGGCCCTGTGCAAGCTCTGAGTTTCTGTAGTTGAAGCTTATTTATTATTATTATTTATTAATTTTATTATTAGTTGAGGACTTTTGCACCCCCATGTAATCCCGGTGGGCCAATTACCATGAGGGTGAGAGGCTGAGGGTTAAGTGACATGAACAAAGGGATATATCTAGCTCCTGGCAGCTGAACGTAGCAGCAGAAGAGCAAAAGTAAAGGTAACTATATGTTACTGGGGAGGAGGGCATTAAAGTGGACATGTTGCATTGCCCTGCATGGGAAAGCACAGGCTGATTAGGATTTCTGAATTTATTACATCCTCCAAGTTTAGTCAAATCTCTGAATGTTTTCTCTTGTTCCTTGCAATTGTACTTTATGCTTACCTTTTTTTTTTTTTTATTTTTCAGAATGGGAGGACATGGAATCAGAAGATGATGCAGACAGTGATGAGGATGAGGGGATGGAAGAAGATTTAGCCGTTGAAGGCAGTTCTGCTGCTGCTGCTGCTGCTGTAGCTGATAGCACTCCTCCACCTGGTGCAATCCCTGTCACAGAGTGCTTGTTCTGCTCCCATCATTCCCGCTCACTGTTGAAGAATGTTGCCCACATGACCAAAGTTCATAGCTTCTTCATTCCTGACATAGAGTATCTGCAGGATCTTCAGGGTCTTTTTAGCTACTTAGGTCAGTGTTCAGGAAACTATTGAAACTTAACAAAATAAAAGTTTAAACTGGACCATTGTATACCAATCTATCACGCTTCATTAATCGAACTGTTGAATGGTACTTTTACCTATATACAGCTAGGGTCACTGCTAGAACCTGTGAAACAAAAATATAACCAAATAATATGCATAAAGCTCAAATCCAGCCAAATGTTATTACTTTTGAAAAACATAGGGAAGGATTGGAACTGGTCAGGTTTTTATTGCTGTCTGTAACACCCCACCAGGGATATTTTCTCTCACTTTAAGTTGGGTAACACAGCAATTAAGAAACCTGATTTAATAGTAAGAAGGGATGGAACCTCCTGGTTGCCATCTGCGTCATTGTTGCAGACATTCTAATAACTTCCTGTGTGACCCATGAGAATGGCCAGGAGAATCTTTCCTTCCAAGGAAGCAGTAGTTTGAGCCTGACAGAAGTTCTAATCCTCCTTCCAAGGGTTCAATACTGAAAAGACAAGCTTTAGTTGTAGTTCAGCTTAAAAAGCTGTGTTGATTCCTTGCAAGAGTTGTGTGAGTTGCAGGGACTTTGGTGTGTCATATAACTATTTTCAGTTGTGTTCACTGTGTTGTGTTTTTCCTGATTTTTATAGGTGAGAAGGTGGGTGTTGGGAAGATATGTCTCTGGTGTAACGAAAGAGGAAAGTCCTTTTACACCACAGAATCAGTCCAAGCTCACATGGTTGATAAGAGTCACTGCAGGCTCCTCACTGATGGTGATGCTGCCCTGGAGTTTGCAGACTTCTATGACTTTAGGTAAGAATAAATCACATACTGAGACTTCTTTTAATTTTACTGATGATTTTTCTGTTGCCTGTTTGTTTTGTTACATGAATGAAATATAAATAGGTACAAGGAAATAGTGCGCGTTAACACTATGATAGATTTAACACTATGATAGATTTTATTTAAAAACATAAGCTGGCCATAAACTATTCGATTTTTCTGCAGGTCGACTGAAAGAAACCTAGCAGATTTCTTCTTCCATACTAAATGTGGATGTACAAATCCCCCGCTGTGCTATTGCATTCAAACAGCTGCTGTCAGAATACTTAACCACTTCCCGCCCAGCGAATGACTGATCAGTGGATCGGCCCGCTGCTGGTACCATGTGATCACTGTGACCGCGATCACGTGTCCCTGGGACATGCCGCAACCCCGATCTCGTTAAAGAGCTGATGACACGGATCTTTACCCTTGTGATCAGCTGTGCCCAACCACAATAAAATTGCTTATTTACAACATTTTCTAACAAAAACTAAGAAAAAACTTCCTTTTTTTTTTTTTTTTTTTTCTAAATTTTTAGTCTTTTTCAAATTTTTTTTTTTTTTTTTTTTGCAAAAAAGAAAGCTCTATTTGTGGGAAAAAAATTATTAAAAATTTCATTTGGATACAGCGTTGCATGACCATGCAATTATCATTCGAAATGTGACATTGCTGAGCTTTGGCCTGGGCAGGGACGGGGTAAAATTGCCCTGTAGGCAAGTGGTTAAAGAACAGTCCTTGAACTGCTGACAAGTGACTTTGACTAGGTTTAGAATTTGTCAGCAGCCTGTTACAGGCAAGAAGAAGAATATCCTCTGTATTTTTTGCTTCAGTATTCGAACTGCAATATTGTAAATTTGAAGCAAGGAGGGAGGCTGCAGTAGGGGGCTGATCTGTGTTGGACTTGTGTGATTGCAGCCATGAACTGTACAGGCACCAGGATTTACATAATTGTGTGTTCTGTTAGCTAGTATCTCATTCCAGAAAGGAAACGCTGAGTGTGTATAATACCTAGGGCTGGGAGATTTTCTTTAAAAAAAAAAAAAAAAAAGAAAAACTCGATTCACGATTTGAATCAAGTTTTGTTTTTGTTTTTTTGTGGACACCGCGCTGGTCCTGAGGAGCTGCGGGCAGGAGTTGTTGTTTTGTTATCCAAAAAAGTTTTTATTAGTATTCAAATGGGCATAAAGTAACAGCATCAATGTTGACAAGGATATTCATCTGTATTTAGCCAAAGGAACAGATGAGAAAAGGCCTCTACCATATAGCATACACAAAAGGACTATATTACATAAACACCTAGCAAGTTATCAGTCAAAAATAAAACTTGCAGGGTTATAATCCTTCCTTACTCTATCCACAATGAAAAAAAAAGTTTGTTTACTTTAACACATTTTCCTTCTTCTGTGAAGGAACTCCTAATCTTCCGTTGGCTTGGCAGTCATGCTAATAAGTATATAGTTAAAGCAGAACGTTACCTATAACAACTTGATAAATAATTCTGATCTTCAGCAAGGAACATACATCCCACGTTAATAATTCTCCAACCAAAATTTGTGTGTACTGTAAATTGTCTCCTGAATTGTTCCTGTTTCTTCTTGCTGGAGGCTGCCATTTTCCTTTATCGTACATCATGGGACACAGAGTAATTAATGGGTTATGGGCCACCTTCAGGTGTTGACACTGGTATACCCAATACAGGAAGTTCACTCCCCTATATAACCCCTCCTCCTTCCAGGAGTACCTCCCCGTTTTTTCGCCAGTGTATAAGGTGTTGGTCACGAGTGAAGATGTGTTCTGAGGAGCTTGAAGTAAAAAGGTACAATAAATATTATTGTACCTTTTGTATTAACTTGACTAATCCCTATAGTTAGTCTATATTAAACTCTAAGCACATGTTACTGATGATATCACTATAATACAAGGTCAGCTATGAAATCAAGCACGCGGCTTAATAAAACAAAATTTATTTCCCAAGACGTCAGGAAACGCTAACATGAAAGTATTAAAAAATATTACAATATCACAAAGCTTACAATCCGAACATAATAAAAGAATATCAAAGATACTTATCACATCCTCTAGACTCGTTGGATGGTCTCCAGATGTTAAAAGATATCTCTGTGTTGCATGGCTTGGGCTCAAGCCAGCATTCAGAGCAGGGTCTCAAGATGATAGAGAGAGAGAGAGAGCCATGAGGCTCAGGCAAAGGCCAGCATCGGAAGAGAGAGAGAGCTCTTTGGTTGCAACAGCCCTTTTTACAAACCTCAGTCACATCTCATCCAACCCCCCCCCCCCCATTGCCAGCCCCACTCGGTTTTGGATGAATCAGAGTGTTCACAGGGCAGTCTTCCTCAACAGATTATATTACTGACCATCTTGCCGTATTGGCCTCTAGGTGGCAGTATTGCCCATATCATCTCCAGGAGCCCTGGGCCGTCTTAACTAGCTCTTATTCTCTTTGAAACTTGCTTGCAGAGTGGTAATCACTGATTCTCATCCAGACAGGAGCCAGGTCCCCCTTGTTATGTAGATTCTGCTTGGTGCCATCTGTCTGTATCAATCAGGCAATTTAAATACCTTTTGAACTACAAGTATCAGCCTGGCTGATCTTGGGAATAGGAAACAGATTTGTAAAAACTCCAGGATTATTATATTGACTAATGTTGCTGTCCAACAGAGCTCCAGGAGGGATCCGTGCTGGTTTTAAAAAACCTCTGCAACCGGATCCATCCACGCCACTGTGGCCACAGGATGGTACCCGGTCCCCGCATAGAAGAACGAGATTTTGCCTGTAACGCCTCTTTGTGGGCTGGACCCTAGGAGCCAGGACTCTCTTTCGTCTTGCTACATTACCTAAAGTTGTCCTGAGGGGTGCTATACAAGTCCAAAGGAGTGGAACCCCTATTAAAAGGGACCCAGTCTTTGAAGGTTTACTAACGCTGGCCGCTGTGATGGGTGAAGTTTGGATCTGTCTGTTTTCAGCAGTGTCCTGCAGCGAGGAAAAGGTAAGAGAAAAGCTTAGGAACTGCAAAGTCCACCTATGCCTTTTCTTCCATATGTAACATTGTAATGCCTTTAAGTCTCCTCTAGAGGGAGTAAGGATACAAGAATACACATACCTTTTTCAGCAGCTGTGTCCAGTTATAAACAGCTTGGTGTGTAGCAGGAGGGGGTTCTTACGATTCCTCTCCCCCCAATTAGGGAAACTGAGGGGCTAGGGGGTACATGTACAGTGCATTATATCCTATCTGATTGACTCAGTGATAGCGCCCGCCCCCCCCCCTTTGAGGGGTGCGGGGCTCTTTTTTAGATAAACAATTTTGTGTTTACTTGCCTCTTTAGGCTAATGCAAGGAAGCCAGCTCTTCTCTCTATAAGAAAAGATCCCAGAAACGCCGCATGGCGGCTGCAGCCTTCTCTCCATTTGGATCTGTGTCTCAGACCCGAAGGTCGTGCCGTCCGCGCGGGCTGTGATTCACGATTCTCAAAAGAGAAGGAGGGCGGATCGATGGAAGGGGCGTGGCTAAGGCAGTTGGCGCTGTGTGCAGACTCAGCGTCCTCATGGAAGCACATGGCGCACAGGCAATCAGGCTTACACCTGAGCTCTTAAAAGGCTAACTCTCTTTTCACTTAATGTCTCTACAGAGCAGCTGGATGAAAAGTTTGCCACAGGACACAGGAGCGCTGGAGTGCATGAGGGGTGTACACAGGCATTTCCGGTACAGGAAAATACATTGTTGTTTAGCATCAGATTAATCTTTATGCTGCCATTATTTTTTCTACTATTGCTCAGCAAATAGTATGTTTTTTAGAGTGCCTCTGCTTTTGTACTTAGCACTATGGCTTCCAAGGTTTCCACAAAGGCACTAAAAATTCCACCCCCAGGCACTGGGAACTCCAGTCATGCCTCCACACTGTCATCTTCTCCGGAGATACCAGATATTCCAAGCCAGGGTGAGTCTTTGGAACCGATTGGTGGTGCAACTGCTTCTCACACTTCAGCCCCTGTATACGTGACTGAATTCTCCTCTGCCCTGCAGGGCTTAGAAGGAAGATTAGCGGCTTTAATCACATCCTCTATCCAAGTGGGCAGGAAGCGTGCTAGATCTCCTTCCCTCACTTCCCCTTTACCAAGGGAACAATGGGGACAGGATGAGGTATTACCCTCAGGCGATCCAGAGGAAAGACAAGCTGATTATTCCTCTGCGGAGGAAACAACAGTTGTTGATTCAGCTTCGCAATCTGAGGTACAAATCCTTACGTAAATGGTTCGCTCCGCTTTCATGTTACCCCTAACAGAGTTAGCTGAAAGTCCGGTTTCTTCCTTGGGGTCTTTGAAACCTTTACAGCCTTTTCATGCGTTTCCTGTCCATGCATTACTGGAAAAGCTTATTTATGCTGAATGGGATCATCCGGATAAGCATTTTCTCCCTCCAAAGAGATTCTCAGTTCTCTATCCCATGGAGGAGAAATTCACCAAAAAGTGGAAGGTTCCAGCAGTCGACTCTGCGATTTTCAGTGTAAATAAAAGTTTAACTTGTCCAGTAGACAATGCACAAATGCTTAAAGATCCAACAGATAAAAGGTTGCAATTTCTGTTAAAATCCTCTTTTTCTTTAGCAGGGATCATTACTCAGCCTGCAGTCGCAGCAATAGGCATCTGTCAATCCCTAAAGGACCAGTTCACAGATGCTCTTAAAGAGCTTGCTGCACAACAGGCCCGTGAGTTAGCCGAACTACCAAAGGCATTATGTTTTGCCATAGACGCTATGCCATAGGACTCTATTCACCAGGTGTCTCGCCTTGTGCTTGTGCTAGTACACATGCGTAGGACCCTTTGGTTAAAAAATTGGTCAGCCAAAGCTCCTTGCAAAAAGCTTCCGGCTAGTTTCCCTTTTCATAGGGAGCGACTATTTGGCGATAATTTGGATAAATACAGCCAAATGATTTCTAGTGGGAAGAGTACTCTTTTGCCAGTCAAGAGAAAGTATAAAGGTCCTTCATTTAAACAGACTTTTTCTCCTGCGCCAGGGGCATCCGCCTCTAGGCCGTGGCAACGGCCTCCGCCTTCAGACTCTCTAGAGGAAAACCTCAGGGTCAGGCCCAGGCTCAAAGGAAGACCTGGGGCCGGAAGTCTGCAAAACAGAATACTAAAGCCTCATCATGAAGAGGCGTCCCCCCTCACCAGAGTGGGGGGAAGACTTCTGCATTACTCAGAAGTCTGGCAAGGGGAAATTCAGGACAGATGGGTCATCTCCTTGGTGTCTCTAGGATACAAACCAGAATTTTGGGAGTTTCCACCGTCTCGTTTTCTGAGATCAAACGTTCCTAAAGATCCAGGGAAAAAGCAATCTCTGTTTCAAGCATTAGACCGATTTTATTGGCTCAGGGGGTGATCATACAGATCTCAACAGAAGAGAAAGGTTTGGGGTTTTATTCAAACCTGTTTACGGTACCAAAACCAAATGTGGATGTCAGACCCATTCTAGATCTAAGGAATCTAAATCAGTTCCTGAAGATCCGCTCCTTTCGCATGGAGTCGATCAGGTCAGTAGTTTCCATTCCACGAAAAAGAGAACTTATGGTGTCCCTCAATATCAGGGATGCATATCTGCATGTCGCTATATTTTCTGCTCACCAAAGGTTCCTGCAATTTGAAGTAGAACAGCAGCACTTTTAGTTTGTAGCCTTGCCCTTTGGGCTAGCTACAGCACCCCCGGTGTTCACAAAAGTACTGGCCCCACCTCTAGCCAGGCTAAGGGCACAGGGAATAACAGTCTTGGCGTACCTGGACGATCTATTGTTACTAGACCAGTCAGTGGCTCGCTTGGAGCAAAGTGTACGTATTACAACCAGTTACCTGGAAAGTCTGGGTTGGATTCTCAACCTAGAGAAGTCTTCCTTAAAACCGCTAAGAAAGCTGCAGTATTTGGGCTTCATTATAGATACAGCCCAGAAGAAGGTGTTCCTGCCTCCGGCAAAGATCAGCTCCATACCAGAGCTGGTGCGGATGGTCAGGTAGAAAAGAAATCCCTCAATTCGCCTTTGCATGAGGTTGTTAGGAAAGATGGTAGCTTTGTTCGAAGCAGTCCCCTATGCCCAGTTCCATTCAAGACTGTTGCAAAACACTATCCTGTCTGCTTGGAACAAAACGATCCAAGCTTTGGACTTGCCAATGCGGCTGTCCCCAAGAGTGTCCCAAAGCCTCAGTTGGTGGTTACTAACCCAGAATCTGCTGAAAGGAAAATCCTTCAGACCAATTATCTGGAAAGTAGTAATGACTGATGCCAGCCTCTCAGGCTGGGAAGCAGTACTAGAGAAAACAACTGTCCAGGGACAGTGGTCAAGATCCGAAAAAGCCCTGCCCATCAACCTCCTAGAGATTCGGGCAGTGTGTCTGGCTCTGAAAACCTGGACCTCCAGGTTAAAGAATTGTCCTGTCAGGATCCAATCCGACAATGCCACGGCTGTGGCCTATATCAATCGCCAAGGGGGCACCAAGAGTCTCTCAGCGTAGAGAGAGGTGAACCATATTCTAACTTGGGCAGAAAATGTTCCTTGCCTATCGGCAGTCTTCATTCCGGGAGTAGAGAATTGGCAGGCGGACTACTTAAGTCGCCAGCAGTTATTCCCGAAGGAATGGTTTCTTCACCCCGATGTTTTTCGGGCTGTTTGCCAAAGATGCGGGACTCCGGACATAGATCTTCTAGCGTCCAGATTCAATATGAAGTTAGTCAACTTTGTGTCCAGGACAAGGCATCCACTCGCATGCGGAACAGATGCGCTGGTAACCCTGTGGGATCTGTTCTCACTGATCTATGTATTCCCCTATTCAGTTGCTGTCACGACTTCTTTGCAGGATCAAGCTGGAAAGAAAGCCTGTAATTCTGGTAGCACCAGCATGGCCTAGAAGGTCATGGTATGCAGAAATCGTAAAGATGGCAGTGGAGGGTCCATGGCCCCTCCCACTAAGGCCAGACCTGCTCACAGGGGCCGATATTCCATCCTACTTTATGAACGCTAAATTTAATGGCCTGGCTATTGAAACCCACATTCTGAAGAAACGTTGGGTTTCCGGGCAGTTATCTCTACTTTGATTTAATGTAAGGAAACCAGCTTCCAGAACAGTATATTATAGAGTTTGGTGTGAATCCAAAGGTTGGCATCCTCAGATATATCATAGGCAGAATTCTTGCCCTTCTACAATTAGGCGTAGAGATGAAGTTGGCCCTGAGTACTATTAAGGGCCAAGTCTCAGCCTTATCGATTTTATTTCAAAGACCGCTTGCTACGCATTCTTTAGTCCGGGGTTTTATGCAAGGGGTGATGCAGATTAATCCGCCAGTTAAATCACCCTTGAGCCCTTGGGACTTAAATTTAGTTTTGTCAGTGTTACAAAAACAGCCATTTGAACCGATACAACATATTCCCCTAGTCCTTCTGACAAGGAAGCTGGTATTTTTGGCTGCTATATCCTCAGCAAGGAGGGTTTCAGAATTGGCTGCTCTTTCTTGTAAAGAGCCATATTTGATTATTCATGAGGACAGAGTGGTGTTACGTCCTCGTCCAGGCTTTATGCCAAAAGTAGTTTCAGGTTTTCACCTGAACCAAGATATTGTCCTGCCATCGTTTTTTCCAAAACCATGTTCCAGGGAAGAAAAATCACTACATTGTCTTGATGTGGTGAGAGCAGTGAAAATCTATTTAAAGGCAACTGCTCAGATTCGTAAGACTGATGTGTTATTTATTCTGCCAGAGGGTCCCAAGAAGGGACAGGCAGCGTTGAAATCCATTGTCGCTAAGTGGAGTCGACAAGTTTTAACTCAAGCTTATGATTTAAGGGGGAAGATTCCCCCGTTTTAAGTTAAGGCACACTCTACCATGTCGGTTAGTGCTTCTTGGGCAGTGCGTCACCAGGCCTCCATGGCTCAGATCTGTAAGGCCGCAACTTGGTCTTCAGTGCATACATTCACAAAATTTTATCAGGTGGATGTAATGAGATATGAGGATATCGCCTACGGGCGCAGTGTGCTGCAGGCAGCAGTATAGGTCCTCAGGTCTGGGGGTGCCCTACGGGTTGTCTCTTCCCTCCCCTCAAGTAGAATTGCTATGGGACGTCCTATTAACTAATTACTTAAGGCTCTGTGTTCCGTGATGTACGATAAAGAAAATAGGATTTTTATAACAGCTTACCTGTAAAATCCTTTTCTTGGAGTACATCATGGGACACAGAGGTCCCTCCCCTCTTTTTATGGGGTTTAAGTATATTGCTTGGCTACAAAAACGGAGGTACTCCTGGAAGGAGGAGGGGTTATATAGGGGAGTGAACTTCCTGTATTAGGTATACCAGTGTCAACACCTGAAGGTGGCCCATAACCCTTTAAGTAATTTCTTAAGGCTCTGTGTCCCATGATGTACTCCAAGAAAAGGATTTTTACAGGTAAGCTGTTATAAAAATTCTATTTTTCTGAAGCCCAGATCCCCTGAACAACAGCGGAACTAAACCCATTAGTTCTTAACTGTCACATTTGCTTGCGTCTTCAACCAAACTGTGAAACCATCAAATAGCTGGTGTCATAAGTGATCAAATGTGCAGCACCATGGCAGTTGCCGATCAAACAGAAGCAGCTTCCTTGGCTATAAAGGATAGGAGGGTTTAATACCACTTGGCTGTCAGCAGATCGACCTCTACAAACTCGGCAGTGACTAAAAATGGAGAGCAGCTGAGCATGTGCAGGGTAGAGTGAGACCATTTATTACTGGATTTGAAACAATATAGACACTTATTTCTAATGTTTTACAAAGCTATGCCTGCAAAATGGGCCAGCTTGAAGAGATCTAGCAGGCCCTAATTTTCTGATTAAAGTTTCCACTTTAAGTACTTTTGATTTTCATTTGACTTTTTTGACCTACTTACTTTTTTTCCAGGACAGGGATTTAGGTGGTATTGTCAGAGAGTCAGTATAACAAAGAGATAACTAGCATTGGAGGACAAATATGAGAAAAGGAAGGAGGGCAATAATTACATTATCCTATTTCTCACCATGACATAGACTTCAGGAAGGGTCAGACAGCTGTTCACAGATTAAAAATACTTATGACTTCTGGTATTGGAACTTTTAGGGCCCTTTCACACTGGGGCGGCGATAAAACGCCGCTATTGTAAGCGGCACTTTACCGTCGGTATTCGGCTGCTAGTGGGGGCGGTTTTACGCCCGCTAGCGGCCAAGAAAGGGTTAAAAACCACCGCAAAGCACCTCTGCAGAGGCGCTTTGCTGGTGGTATAGCTGCTCTGTCCCATTGATTTCAATGGGCAGGAGCGGTATACCCTCCGCTCCTTCACCGCTCCGAAGATGCTGCTAGCAGGACTTTTTTTCCCGTCCTGCCAGCGCACCGCTCCAGTGTGAAAGCCCTCGGGGCTTTCACACTGGAGACACAGCAGCGGCTATTTTGGGTCGGTTTGCAGACGCTATTATTAGCGCAATAGCGCCTGCAAACCGCCCCCGTGTGAAAGGGCCCTTAGTGTCTGCGCCTTGATTCAGAGTGCTCTCAGCAAGGCAGCTGTTTTGCTCTACCTTTTGACTTTTTTCATTGAGCCTCGTTACTGTAAGACACACAGGTGTATTCATGTTCATGGTATTGTCAGATAGTCATGTTATTTAATGTTCTAACCAAGTTCAGATTTAGATCTAATGAGGACACTGTCCACAGTACCTAAATGCATAGGATTAGTGTGGAGAGGAATGTGGAAAGTACTTGAGGGGTCTGTCAGGCTCTAAGGCTGGCCATACACCGCGTGAATTTCGCACCATTGCCCCATCAACACAGACAATGCTGACTGGAATCCCTCCTAAGTATTATCTGATCCCGGTGGGAAAGGGGGGGAAGGGGTAGCCATTACCCCTTTGAGAGGACAGTGCTTATCACTAGCGGCTATAGCAGCTGCTAGAAATAATCGCAGGAGAATCCAGCAGGCTGGTTGTGCCCAAGCTGATCGAATTTGATCAACTTGGTTCATTCAGCCTGCCCATTAACGATTCAAATCTCAGCCGATTCCTGCCGACCTAACTTTAAGAGAGCTGGTCTATTGGTATAGAACATTGTTTTCCTTTACATTGGCATTGTTACAAGCTGATGAAAGTCAGTAGCACAGGTAGGTTACTAGAGCACACGTGAATATTTAAATTCTGCTTTAGTTTTTGTGTTTTTACTCTGAGCTGCAGTTCCTGTGCATATAACTATTCTTATCAGTATATTTGTTTAGGATAAAGGACCCTCTTAACCAGAGATGAGACTGGAAGTACAGGAGTTTTTTTTTTTTTTTTTTTTTATTATTATTTATTTTTTATTTTTTTTAGGACCATCAGTGCTTTTCTTATGTAGTGAAGAGTGTTCTTTTCTCATCACAGCCAAATGCATTAATGCTAAGAGCCAGCCATATGATTTTTAAAGATTTACCTACCAGGAGGGCAGAGGAGTAGGTGTTTTACTTCCAAGGAACTTGCTTGGGCATTGCTTCACAGAGTTTCTGTTGATGGCTGCTTAGCATCTGTGCATTATAGCTGGATAAACTGAAAAATATGAACTGTATGGTTAACTTAACTTTGGTGTGCCAGCCGGTTACATAACAGGTATGACTTGGAAACTGCAGGCTTGTTGTGCTTCTGCACAGTGTCCTGCTGTTATCTTTGAAAGCAGAACTGTGCATGTGTGTCAGTGCTAACATCTGAACGCATGGATATCATTAATAGAGCAGGACGCAGGGGCAGAAGAAAGAACACTATCGGGATCATTATCTTATTATTTTTTTTGCATTCCCATTTTTTTTTTTTGCATTAGCCACTTTATGAAGTGCTAGGATCTACCATAGGTGGCTGCATTTTGAAGTTCTAGACCTGTTCACACATACTAGGGCCCATTTTGATGACAGAACTGCTGACTACTAAGCCACTGTACAGGCAGACGTTTGTTTCTGTTTTTGAAATTGATCATTTTCCAGGGTATTAATGGTATTAATGGTGTGTGCAATGGTTTTCCACTCTTGGGACAGTCTGCAGATCCAAAAATCGACCCCACTAAGGTAGATCTTGGACCACAGTATATAAATGCCTTGCCCTTAAACTCACATTGAGGGAGATTTACTAAAACTGGTGCACACAGAATCTGGTACAGCTGTGCATAGTAACCAATCAGCTTCTAGGTTTTAGCCCTCGTTCACACTAAACACTGCTTTGAAATCGTGTGAGCTCATCTCAACTCGCACGATTTCAAAGCCGCGTTTCAGTCCGACTTCGGGGGGTGACTTGAAAGACATGCACAGATGTCTATTGAAATCGCCCCCGAAGTCGCCAAACGTAGTGCAGGAACTACTTTTGGAAACCGGTGTGGCGCCGCACCGATTGGGACGCTCCTATTGCCCGCAATAGGCTCAGTTTTGACATGTGATTTGACCTGTCAAATCGTGTAGATGTGAACAGGGGCTTCAGCTGAACTGAACAGGCTGAAGTTAGAAGCTGATTGGATACTATGCACAGCTGCACCAGATTCTGTGTGCACCCATTTTAGTAAATCTCCCCCATTTAGTGTTAGGTCTATGGCTGTGTAGATATCATCAATGTGCCCATTATACTGCTGTATTTACAGAATATTAATCTGTAACAAATTGTACATAAAATTATTAGGTGAAAGTGTGCTAACCTTTGAGTAGGTGAATACAAGAGCAGTACTTAGTGAGAGTACTCTGAGAGTTGTCTACTTACATATTATTGAAAGACACTCGATTGGATCTGATCCTGGCTATGCATTGTAAGCAGCTGCTTGTAGGACCATGCACCTCATTGAAAGAAAGGTTGCAAAGTGTCATTGTGGTGTTAGACGACAACAAATACTTTGGTTCCGAGGATTCACTGCGCATGCCTGATGTGATTAGAGCGCCTGTCTGTACAATAGCGAAACCTGATAACCAGTGTGCCTGGTTACTGATGAGCTGTCAGGAAGCAATTAGCGAGTCTGTTTTTTTCACTGGAGACTTGTTTGCTAAATGATGTTGACATTCAGGAAGGACTGTGTTGGTCCCTTATGAACGTTGCTACAGATTGCAGACTGGATTCTTCACATCTACATACGGCAAACAGATTAGTTTAGGCAGCGTGCACTTAGGCTTCAACTGGTATAACATGTACAGGAGGCTTTTAGGAAGCATAATACGGTACTTTCTTGCAGTTTTTTTAAGTGGCTTTCATTTCTAGTTTGGGGATGTTTAAATTAGATGTTTAAAGCAGAGCTCCACCTTAAAGTGGAACTTCCGCTCATCGAATTCCTGCACCCCCTCCGGTGCCACAATTGGCACCTTTCAGGGGCAAGGGGTTGCAGATATCTGTATAATACAGGTATTTGCACCCACTTCCGGGAATAGCTAGCCGTTGTGTTCTGGGAAACACACAGTTCCCACAACACAACGGAGACCAGTGAAGACGCGCAGCGCGACTCGTGCATGCACAGTAGGGAACCGGGCAGTGAAGCCGCAACGCTTCGCTTTCTGATTCCCTGACGGAGGATGGCGGCAGGGGCAGCCGAGAACCGATCGATTGCTCGTCATCTCCTGCCGACATCGTGGGCACCCTGGACAGGTAAGTATCCATTTATTTAAAGTCAGCAGCTGCAGTATTTGTAGCTGCTGGCTTTTAATAATTTTTTTTTAAGGTGGACTTCCTCTTTAAAGCTGAGTTCCACCTGCAAAAATTAAGTCAGCAGGCTACAAATACTGCAGCTGCTGACTTTTAAAATAAGGACACTTGCCTGTCCAGGGCACCTGCGATGTCCTTACCTGAAGCCAACCCGTCCCTCGTCTTCGGGTGCAGGCGCCGGCATCTTCAGTAAGGGAGTTGGGAAGTGAAGCCTTGCGGCTTTCACAGCCTGTTTCCCACTGCGCATGTGCGAGTCACGCTGCGCATTCTAAATGGTCCCTACTGTCTTCTGGGACCTGTGTGTCTCCCAGAAGACAGCGGGGGGACGGAGGAGAGGCTGGACATGGCATAGTTCGCTGCGGATTCTGTGGTGCTCTTTTGCCAGAAGTGGGAGCAAATACCTAGATTAGACAGGTATCTGCTTCATAGTACAATTACTTCCCCTTTTTACATGCGGTAACCTTTATTTTCTGCTCCCCCGCTCTCCCAGTGCTGTCTCAGCTCTGATCCACTGGTGTTTCATGTTAAATGTATCGGCAGATTTAGAACCACTAACAAATTGAAGCCAAACTTCAGCTAAAACTTCATAAACAATTACTGGAAACTTAATTTTTATTTTTTCTACATTTTGGGATATTTTTTACATAAATAAAAGCTAATCATTGTAAGCACACTTGTTAAAATGGTTTGTCTCATCTCTATAACTGATACATTTGCTGGAGAGCTTGTTTTTTTCAAAAACAGACTTACTAAATGAAAAAACTGATGAAAATAGACAAGAAGCCTAAAAGAAAATGAATGCAGCCATCACACAGTAATTCATTGGTTGTATGTCTGAGCATTTTATTATAATGGATTGTTTAGCTACTTCATGTGATTTTTCACAGAACAGTAATCAGGTATTTATCTAAGAATTACTTTTTTGAGGGGCTTGTGTAGATCAATCCACACATTATGCTTTCAGGTGCATTCAGCCTATATTCAAGAGCAGTTTGAGAAGTTTCCTGACTATAGATTAGAGTTATAATTTGGTATGCAGTGAACTTTCTATGTTGTCATGGCTGAAGTACAATAAAAAAATATTCCAATGTGGTAGATTTGTACAGGTTTATAAAGATGTCATGATTTAAGCAAAAACTCTCTTCTAACAGGTCCAGCTACCCCGATCACAAAGAAAAAGATGATGTGGAAATGGATGACAGTGATGTGCCCGATGAGAAGAATTTTGAGTATGATGAAGAGACAATGGAGCTGGTACTACCATCAGGTATCGGTTGCATAGTCACAGCTTGTTCATCAGTAATTCATTATTCTTATTTTGATAAAATTGTTTACCAGCAACTATGTACAGCTACATGTTGCAGTGTATTCTCTGCAAACTCATTGTTCCATAAGGCAGGTATTTGTGTTTCAAATAATACAGTGAAAGCATTGGTTCCTTTACTGACTGTGCTCTTTAATAAAGGTCTTTGGCTCCAGCTGAGTATCAGTGAGCTGGACGTAAGCCTGGTACACACTGCTAGTTTTTTTTTTTTTTTATATCTTTTCAACCCAGCAGAGTGAACAAAAAAAACTGACAGCTCAGGTCAGGGCCACTGTACTAACAATCCGATGTTAGTACAGCTAAAACCTCATATTAATGCAAAGGACCAGCAGAAATGTCGAGCTGTACATTGTGCAGTGTTGCCTGTGCATGCCACATCCAGCATAGAATAGTTACGACGGATGGGGAGGGGGAGTTTTATTTACTAAAGGGAAATCCACTTTGCACTGCAAGTGCAGTCACTGTAGATCTGAGGGGGACATGCAAGGAAAATAAAGAACAGCATTTTTGCTTGTATATGATTGGATGATAAAATCAGCAGAGCTTCCCCTCATTTCAGATCTTCCCCTCAGATCTAAAACGACTGCACTTCCAAGTGCACTTGCAGTGCAAGGTAGATTTGCCTTTAGTAAATCAACCCCAATGCCCGAAGGTTTTCAAGACAGTACAAAAAATGCCCCTTTTTAATATGCTAAGGACTATTGTTTGAGATGAATATTGGATGCAGTTAATCACTCAACAATTTGAAAAACAAAAAAACACAGACGCATTTCAAAACATTGTTAATCATATTAGTTGATCTGTTATAGCAGCCAGTAATATAGTGAGCAGGTACAGGGAAGTTTTTGTGAACAAATCCTGGAAGCTTATGGCAATTAGTGAAGAAACTGAACAGTCTGGATATTACAGCAAAACTGTGATCCAAACATGCCTTAATCGCCTGTAAATTTACTATAAAGGGTATCGCCACTTTTATGGGATAAACTATAGCAACAAAAAAATGAATATAGAACAAATGGATTTTTTTCTTGTAGAGCGGAGACCAGTAGGAATCGGCAGCAAAGCTTTTGTTAAAATCCCTGTACACTCTACATTGATGATTTTTTTTTTTTTTTCTCAACAAAAGTGAAATTGCTCTTTAAGAATCCAGAAACTGTGTTTTTTGGACGGGCTTCACAGTCCTTCACACTCTAAGGCCTCATTTACACCTGTGAGTTATGTGCATTTCAGGTGTGGTGCGTAACAAAAAAAAAAATGACTGTGTTTTTGATGCGTGTCATCGAAAAGCACACACTATGGAGTTCAGTGGCAGTGCAGCCAAAAAACATGTAAAGTGTGCCTAAAATGCCATGCACCAAAATTACAGTGGGGACGGAAAGTATTCAGACCCCCTTACATTTTTCACTCTTTGTTATATTGCAACCATTTGCTAAAATCATTTAAGTTCATTTTTTTCCTCATTAATGTACACACAGCACCCCATATTGACAGAAAAACACAGAATTGTTGACATTTTTACTGATTTATTAAAAAAGAAAAACTGAAATATCACATGGTCCTAAGTATTCAGACCCTTTCCTGTGACACTCATATATTTAACTCAGGTGCTGTCCATTTCCTCTGATTATCCTTGAGATGGTTCTACGCCTTCATTTGAGTCCAGCTGTGTTTGATTATACTGATTGGACTTGATTAGGAAAGCCACACACCTGTCTATATAAGACCTTACAGCTCACAGTGCATGTCAGAGCAAATGAGAATCATGAGGTCAAAGGAACTGCCTGAAGAGCTCAGAGACAGAATTGTGGCAAGGCACAGATCTGGCCAAGGCTACAAAAACATTTCTGCTGCACTTAAGGTTCCTAAGAGCACAGTGGCCTCCATAATCCTTAAATGGAAGACATTTGGGACAACCAGAACCCTTCCTAGAGCTGGCCGTCCGGCCAAACTGAGCTATCGGGGGAGAAGAACCCCAGTGAGAGAGGTAAAGAAGAACCCAAAGATCACTGTGGCTGAGCTCCAGAGATGCAGTCGGGAGATGGAGAAAGTTGTAGAAAGTCAACCATCACTGCAGCCCTCCACCAGTCGGGGCTTTATCGCAGGGGCCTGACGGAAGCCTCTCCTCAGTGCAAGACACATGAAAGCCCGCATGGAGTTTGCTAAAAAAATACCTGAAGGACTCCAAGATAGAACTTTTTGGCCTTAATTCTTAGCGGTATGTGTGGAGAAAACCAGGCACTGCTCATTGCCTGTCCAATACTGTTCCAACAGTGAAGCATGGTGGTGGCAGCATCATGCTGTGGGGGGTGTTTTTCAGCTGCAGGGACAGGACAACTGGTTGCAATCGAGGGAAAGATGAATGCAGCCAAGTACAGGGATATCCTGGATGAAAACCTTCTCCAGAGTGCTCAGGACCTTAGACTGGGCTGAAGGTTTACCTTCCAACAAGACAATGACCCTAAGAACACAGCTAAAATAACGAAGGAGTGGCTTCACAACAACTCCGTGACTGTTCTTGAATGGCCCAGCCAGATCCCTGACTTAAACCCAATTGAGCATCTCTGGAGAGACCTAAAAATGGCTGTCCACCAACGTTTACCATCCGCAAGGAGGAATGGCAGAGGATCCCCAAATCCAGGTGTGAAAAACTTGTTGCATCTTTCCCAAAAAGACTCATGGCTGCATTAGATCAAAAGGGTGCTTCTACTAAATACTGAGCAAAGGGTCTGAATACTCAGGACCATGTGATATTTCAGTTTTTCTTTTTTAATAAATCTGCAAAAATGTCAACAAATCTGTGTTTTTCTGTCAATATGGGGTGCTGTGTGTACATTAATGAGGAAAAAAATGAACTTAAATGATTTTATCAAATGGCTGCAATATAACAAAGAGTGAAAAATTTAAGGGGGTCTGAATACTTTCCGTCCCCACTGTACACTACACCGATGTGAACCAGCGCATAAACTGGAATTTTAGTGAATGTTTTTTTGGCAGAACCCAAACCTTCTTGCATAAATTATTGATTTTATTTATTTATTTATTTTTGTTTCAATATTTTTATTGTTTTTTTTTTTTTTAGCAAAGATATGAACAAGCGATACATAAAGAAAAGTGGCATTGGTTGCCATAGGTACAATAAAATCACAAAATTAGTGTACAAAACAGCAAGTATTGATCAGAGGAACAAAAGTCATTGGGTGTAAAATATGTTCAAAGCATTGTATACATAACCTACCAAATGACAATGCGTACGGGATAAGGTTTGTTGAGACCTCAGGTTCCCAACTGAGGAATGTCAGTAGGCAACAGGTCTTCCTATTCATAGTAGAAGGAAAAAATACCCCAAGATAACAGGTTGAACGTCTTCAACTTTAGGCTAATTTTTAAAGGGTAAATATCTATGGATATTGAGATGATACTGCCCTGTATGGCTGAATAGTCTAATCCCCATAAATGCAGGAGATCTACCCCCAAGTTAGAGTTCAGTTGCCCAATAAGGTCACGCTATCCCACCATTAATTACACCTATAAATTAACCAGAGTATCCGAAGAGAGAGCCAAAGGCTCCGGAGTAATTGTGTAAGGTAAGGGTTCTGGGGAGAGAGGAACTGATAAAGTGAAAGAGGACAGAAAAGAGAAGAGTAGACCAGAGAGTACAGATAAGAGGGGAAGATAGAGGTACAACAGAAAGGTAGACGCATACCTGTGCCGAAGGGCAGAACTTAGTGCTCATTACAAGCAGAAAAAGGGCATATACAGAATTTAAAGGGTAATGTTCATATACGTGGCCCAGGGTTCCCAGGTTAGCTCGTATTTCTCAACAAAGTTATGGAGAATGCTTCTCATCTTTTGCCATGATCCAGAAGATTTTTCGCTTTGCCAAAGTAAATGAGACAGAAGAGCTCTTCCAGGCCCGAGCGATCATAATTTTAGCCCCTAGCAGAATAAACCTAACTAAATTTTGAGTAACTTCAGAGGATTTGAGTATTTGTTGATTGAGAAGTGCTGTCCTGGGATCCCGGGGCACCGAAAGTCCAGTGAGCCTGTGGATTAAGTGGAAGATTGAGTTAAAGAACCCTCTGATTCTAGGGCACTGCCAAAAGATATGTAGCAGGGAGCCCATATGCCCACACTCTCTAAAAGCATAGAAGAGAGACAGTAGAATACATTTTTGCGAGACGAGTGGGTACCAGATACCAGCGGGAAAGAACTTTTAGGTTAGCTTCTATCAGAGATATATTATGGATGCCCTTAAATGAACGCTGAAAACAAGAATGCCAAGTGTCTATCTTCCATTCAAAATTAAGATCCTGCTCCCAACCCAGCATATAGGATGTTTTCTCGGTGGACTCCGCCAGTGCCGAGGTATATTAACCATCTCAATACAGTGCAATTTCACCCCTTTCCTGCCCAAGCCATTTTTCAGCTTTCAGCGCTGTCACACTTTGAATGACAATTGCGCGGTCATGCAACACTGTACCCAAATGAAATTTTTATTATTTTTTGCCCACAAATAGAGCTTTCTTTTGGTGGTATTTGATCACCTCTGCGGTTTTTATTTTTTGCGCTATAAACAAAAGAAGAATGACAAGTTTGAAAAAAACGCATTATTTTTTACTTTCTGCTATAATATCCAATTATTTATTTTTTTTAAACAAATTTTTTCCTCAGTTTAGGCCAATACGTATTCTTCTACATATCTTTGGTAAAAAAAAAAAAATCGCGATAAGCGTATATTGATGAAAAATTATAGCGTCTACAAAATAAGGGAAAGATTTATAGCATTTTTATTATTTGTTTATTTTTTTACTAGTAATGGCGGCGATCTGCGATATTTTTTTTTTTTTTCGTGACTGTGATATTGCGGCGGACACTTCGGACACTTTTTACACTATTTTGGGACCATTCACATTTATACAGCGATCCGTTCTATAAAAATGCACTGATTACTGTATAAATGTGACTGGCAGGGAAGGGGTTAACACTAGGGGGTGATTGAGGGGTTAATCATGTTGCTAGGGAGTGTTTCTAACTGAAGGGGGAGGGGACTCACAAGGGGAGGAGACCGATCGGTGTTGCTCTATACTGAGAACACACATCGGTCTCCTCTCCTCTGACAGGACGTGGATCTGTGTGTTTACACACACAGATCCATGGTCCTGCCGTGTTACCGGGAAATCGTGGGTAACACTATGTCCGCCGGGCACGCGCATCAGGTGCCCAGTGACACGGAGGGCGCGCGCGGTTGCCGCCGGCAGCGCTCGCGCCCCATGATGGGCTGGGAAGACGAGGGCGTCATATGACGCCCTCCCAGAACGAGAGCCGCGCGGTTAAAGAAATGCCTCCCCTCGTCTCCATGATCTTAGAACACCATCGTTCATATGGTGTGATAGTTAATGGACTTGGTTTCCTCGCCCATATTGAGTGTAAAAAGTGAGAAATTTGTGTGTAGCGGAACTTCTCCAGCTTACTCACACAGTGGCTATAAGATGGTGGACCCGAAGAGTTGAAGAAATGCCCTATCCTGTATAAACTCTTGTCTGTCCACCAATGAAATGCTTGTATATTGTTCCCTGGAGGAAAGAGAGGGTTGTGAAAAATATGTGCTAAAGGGTGCCACGCTGAAGTAATTTTAGGGAACTTATGTAGGGAGTCGCATAAGGCTATCGAGTGAGACAGAGACGGGGACAATATAGGAGGTCGGGATTTGGGGGCACTGAAATTGGGGGTCGATTGTCTCTCCATAGCTACCCAGTCCGTTTTGGCGCCTCTAGAATAGAAGATAGAGACCTGAGCTAGTTGGGCTGCCTGGTAATACCACCAGAGATTGGGGAGTCCCACCCCCCCCCCCCCCCCCCCCCAGAAGCTTGGAACTGGGTCCGTTCCTCCCCCAAACCAATTGAACTATAGCTGATTGTAATCTAGCTAGATGGGCCTTGATTATTGGGATGGGAAGGAAGCGGAACAAGTAAAGGATTCTGGGTAGTAATGTCATTTTGACAGCATGGACTCTGCCTAGCCAGGAGAGCCCTAGAGATGACCAATGTAATAGGTCAGTAGATAATTCCTTATAGAGAGCGGTGTAGTTAATACCATACAGCTGATCAATCGACATGGCCAAGTTAATTCCCATATAAGGGATAGTTTTATATAATGCCATATAAAAGAAAAATGGTCTTTCAGGTGCTCAACTAGGGAATGGGGGGGTTGAAACATTCAGGGCCTGTGATTTAGACATGTTAACCAAAATCGTGAAGCAATTTAAGAATATTTAGCGTTGAAATGAGGGGGGAGGTGACAAACAATAGGATATAATCCACGAAAAGGGCACACTTATGGGTAAATGGACCACATTTGACGCCATGGATGTCAGGATGGTTCCTAATGGCAATGGCCAATGTCTCAATGGCTATAGCGAAAATTAAGTGGACACCCTTGCCTAGTTCCTCTAGCTATGGGGAAAGGTTATGGTGAATAAATGCCCTTCATTCTGACCTGAGCAGACGGGCAAGAGTAGAAGGCTTCTAGCACACTGGTGAAATTAGGGCCGAATCCCCATCTGTTCAAGATAAAAAATAGGAAGGACCAAGAAACCGTGTCAAAAGCCTTCTGAAGGTCTGGTGACAGTAAGTAGCCCTCTTGTGGAGAGCCCCCATCCCAACCTGACTTCATAAGAGAGATCACATCAATCGCTCGCCTTACCTGGTCTGGACCCTGCCCGGCATAAAGCCCACCTGGTCTATATATAATTACCTATGAAAGAGGCTAAGTGATTGGATAAAAGTTTTTTTCTAGAATTTTCAAGTCATTGTTGACCAGTAAGATAGGCCTGTAGTTCCCCACTTCACTGTGGTCTTTGCCCCTTTTTGGTATAACTGAGATAAATGGCGGGTAAGTTGTAGGGTCCAAGGGTTTGCCTTTCCTCAGAGCGTTAAATTGCCGGACAATATAAGGTGAAAGAATGTTTGCGAAAGCCTTATAATAACAATTAGAAAACCCATCAGCCCTTTGATAACCTCCAAAAGCTCAGATTCCAAAATAGGGGATTCAAGAAGGGAGCAGTGATTATCTGCTAGAGTGGGAAGGGGGGTCCCCTCCAGGAAGGTGGCAAGGTCTCTAGGGTCCTCATTCCTGTTCTTGCTATACAGTTTGGAATAGAGTGGTAAGTGTCCATAATACGGCTTGAGTTTTGAGTGGTATCACCCTTCAGGTACCTAATTTTGGGAATGGAGATTGTGCGGAACTTAGGGGACAGTTTGCGCGTTTCGATCCTATTTTGTCTTTTTGGGTGTAGAGACTGGCTCCCTGCCATCTCAGACTTATTTCCGCTGCCAAAGTGAGGGCTAGGTTCAGAGCTAACCTAGCTGTGTCAAGGTTAACCAAGGTAGTGGGAGTGGGGTTACATTTGTGAGTTTTGCGAAGTAATTTGAAATCCTTTTCGAGCTTGTCTGTGTCTACCTGATGCTTCTGTTTTAACTGAGAAGCTAATTGAAAAGGCTTACCGCGCATCACCGCCCTATGTGCGCCCCATAAGGCACATCAATCAGGAAGAATTCCTGCAATTCCTTTCCTAACATAGTGCATCTAATCGAGTCGCTCAGGAGGGATTTGTTGAGTTTCCACAGCCGCGGGCCCGAAAGAGAAGGGTCCTTAGATTCAACAGAATTAGGGAATGATCTGACTGTGCTATGTCTCGGATAGAGGCCTGCAATGCTTTACTGATGTCTAGGGTGGGGAGAAACACATGGTCAATTCTTGCGTATGTTTTATGAGGTGCCGAATAATGTGTGAAGTCCCATAAGGAAGGATTCATCTCCCTCCAAATGTCTACCAAACCCAATGAGTGAAAAAGTCGGGCTATGCGTAGGCCTTAGGGGGCCTTTTTAGCTGAGGTATCCCCATGGCCGTTTTATCCAGTAGCTGATCAAACGCAATATTGGAGTCTCTGCCCACTACCAGCCGACCCTCAAAGTGGGGAGAAAGGGTAAGCGGCATCTCTGAGAAAAATTTAGCTTGACCCTTTATTCGGGGTGTAATATGAAATGAATGTGTATAGACAGCCATTGATATGTCTTTTGACCAGGATGTAGCGACCCCCCCCCCATCCTTGATTATTTGGGAATGAGAAAAGGACACTGCTTTGGAGAAAAGAATAACCACTCCCCCTTTTTTTTTACCTCTGCATTTGCTAGGAAAATGGTGAGAAATCTATGAGGTAGGAACACTGGATTAAAGGGAATCTCCTGAAGCAGGATGATGTCAAGACCCTGGGAATGGAAATGTTTGAATGCCTTACATCTCTTTATCGGGGAGTTAAGGCCTTGTGTATTGTGAGATGCCACTCTAACAGAACCACCCTGCTGAACTGGATTAGCCATGGAAAAGAGGGGAGAGGCACAACTTCAATACGTCGTTACTTACTAGGCTGTCCTGTCTAGTGTCCACGTAGAAACCACTCCGAGAAGGCATGAGTTTGTGGCTTTTCACAAGAGGCCAAAGCCTCCGCACAGGTTTCGGAAAGAAGGGAAGAAACGTGAAATAGCAGAAAGAGAGATTGTAAAGGAGAAGGAAAGCTGAACCAGGAACTAGAATCATTCCATGTTCTTTGAAAACAGGGCCGGTAATGCCAAGTCCCTGTTCCCTTAAAGAGAATAGAAATATGTAAAATATACAAGAAAAAAGAGTGTTTTAATGATACAAATGCAGATTCAAATAATAGAGGATTGTACTCACAAACATGGAACTTGGATCACATGTACACCAGGATGTATGTCTCCCTTCCTGGCCTGTATGGCTGAGTTGGCTCCCAGAAACAAGTGGTAATGATGTGGGATGTCACTGCAGACTCTGCTTCCTCATCTCGTCAGGCTGTGTCTGCTATGGGGCACGCGCACGGTCCAGCCGGCGCTGTGTGACGTTACTCGCGGCCGGAGAGGAAAGACGAGGTGAGTGAAGTGTCTCCTCTTTCACTAACAAAAACTGTTGCCAAGACTACATGTTTCGGAGGCGTGGCCGCCTTCAGTGACCCCCCCCCCCCAAGATAGTGTACCAAAAAGTGTATAAAAAAAAAGTAGTAGTAGAATAGGACAGGAGTACAGTCACAACTTAGTATCATGGGAAGGTGTACTTCCATCCAGTGGACCACAGCTGGTCAAGTAACGATCCAGAGGGAGAGTTCACCATCAGGGAGGGTTGGAGTTCCGATGTCTTGTTTCTGTTTCAGCTAGGCGGGCTGACTGGAAGGGAATGCTTGGAAGAGCTCTGGCGATTGGTTGGTTGGCGATTAAGATGAAGACGATTCTTGGGAGATGATGCCCAATTCAAGTAGTAGTCATTCTCCCTCTTGCAATGATGCAAAGCCGTACGTTTTATTCCTGAATTGAAATAGCAGACGGAAAGGGAAAGACCACCAGTATTTCAAAGATTTTTGGGATAGCTCCCCTAAGAGGGGTTTGAGTGAACTGCGTTGAATAGTTGTGGGAGACAGATCCGCAGATATTTGAACTGGATGCCCTTGTATGAAAAGGTTATCTAATTTCCCGAGCTTTCCTCATAACTGCATCTTTTATGGCGTAAAAGTGCAGTTTGACCACAATGTCTCTTGGGGGGCCATCCTAAAGAGGGGCTGGAGAGCCCTGTGTGCTCTATCCAGCTCTAGTTTGTGTTATGGAATGTCCGGGATGAGATCATTTAACGAGGGATTTAACTGATCCCTGAACGTCTATGATCGATTCTGGGAGCCCCCGAATCCAAAAATGATAGTGTCTGCTTCAGTTCTCTAGGTCATCCATTTTTGACAATGCTGTGTCTAGTTGTTCCTGCAGTGATTGGATACAGTTGGTGTTCTGGTTCGCCCTTAGAACTGTTTTTGGTCCACGGCCTGTTCAATGGCTTTTATGCGTGTGCCTAGACTCTGTAGATCCAATTTTAATAGAGTTGGTTATTTGTGCTGCAGTTTGTGCTAAACCAGTAGCCAGCATTTCAGAAAACTTTGTGAGGATCTGAGCTATGTCAGGAATCTGGCCTGGAGTGAGGGGAGCAGCCTGCTGCAGAGCATTGATATCTGTAGGGCTATGGAGCGGGGTTTCCAAGAGCCCCTGAAATGATCTGCCCAGGAGTGATTCTGTGGATATAGGAGAGACAGCTGGGAATAGTAAGGCACTTACTGGCATAGATGGAGGGTCATAAGCGTCCTGTAGTGCTGGGTGAGGGTCTACAATGGAGTCTGAGTCTACTGTATCCTCCAAGTCTCCTCCATGAGATATCGTGGCCACCATCGTGGAATGCCCCTGGGCCTGATTTCTAAAGCCGAGCTGGCGGGCGACTTCTCTCCTTTGCTGCTCTCCCAAAATGTGATGTGGTGCCCGGGGGTGTCCGCCATGCGTGCGGGTCGCAGGAGCAAAGATCCGCTCTCGTTAACCGGCCCTGAGGCCTTCACTCGTGGGACGGATCTCCTTAATCAAACCATTATCTTGGGAGCCGCCGCGCATGCGCCGCCTTTTTTTTTTTTTAAACCATAAGCATTCACCGAGGGGGGAACCATAAAGCAAGACTGTATTCAAGAAACATTTCAGGCTGTAATTTTTACCACAGGGGTATTTAATAAATACTAAGTGACTGGGCATGTCCAAAATTTTGAACTAGCTAAATGTTTTATGGCTCTGTTTTGCCAATCTGTGAATTTCCTCAAATTGTGGTTCAAAATTAAACAAAGATGCCTATTGGTTTCTATAGGTGGCAAGAATTTTTCATGTTGGCACCTTTTTCATCCATAAGATTGCCATGATTGTTCTCTGCAGAGGTAGTGTTAACTTGTTTCTTTTGAAAACATAATCTGTATGATGAACACATATATACTGTATGTGTGCCTGCAATACAGTGTTTCATAAAAGAGGCTAGTAGAAATAAAATAGAGAGATTATGGATATAAGACCATTTAGATTTTAATACTGTGCTTTTTACTGGTGCCAATGATCAGTGCTAAGCCAAACAGTGCAATGAGCTGACTAGGCAGGATTTCTAAAGCTTCAGCTATTGATTTAAAATTAAAGCAGGGTTAATTTTAGCAGCGATGTAACATTAGGTATTGATTTCAGGTTGAATAAAACCTACATATAGAGAAAAAGGGGAGAAGATGGCATGAGACAGAGATGATATATTATATCACAAAATGAAATAAATTAGTTTATATACTGGCTTCAAAACACTGTGCAACAGATCAATATTGCTCTTTGTGATGTAGAGTAGTATCTTTAACACATTTTCTAATTGTTTATATAGCAGGTGTCAGTACAGTGATAATGATATTTCTACTTAACTAGGAATATACATTTATACTCTTACAATGCAGTTGTGTGGAAAAGGTTACACTGTTATGCTTTGCAAAAAATCTTTGCTGGATAAAGCAATTGAAAAAGGATTGATTTTATAGGATGTTGCCAAAAGCTTACATATCCTGCACAGTCGATACAGCTCAGTTCCACCAGTGGTAACATGAATTTTAGCAACTTTTTACAGTAACAATCAAGCAATCTGTTAAGTGTAGTCTCTTAGATTTTGCCATCAACCTTTTCAAAGCTACCGTTGTAGTGATAGTTTTTTTTTTTTATGTGATTTGATATTTACAAATATATTTGTAAAATGCACATGACTGCACATAAAAATAACTTTGCTATGAATCCTGTTGCTCTGTTTATTTCCGTTTTGGACCAATAGGGACTGAATGTGACATTTTGCAATATTGTTCTGTCATTTGGAAGACCAAAATATATGCTAACAAAGCTGAGGTGTCTGTACATGCCATTAGGTAGGAACTCTGACAACAGCTCTAAGCAGGGAGTCCACCTCACCTCTTTGATGCCTAAACATGCATGTATACTAAGGTCTTTGAATCTGGCCAATGTAGGCATTAGCCTAAGCCTGGCCATACACGGTTCACAACGTTAATGGTCAGGCTGAATGCCATGTCGATTGATCGATCAAGTTGGGTACAGTCAGCCTGCCGGATTCTCGTATGATTATCGCTTGCGGCTGCTATAGCCGCAAGCGATAATCACGGCCTTCTCCTGGCGGGAGCACAATGGGGTTGATATACTTAAGGCAAATCCACTTTGCACTATAAGTGCACTGACTTTAGATCTGAGAGGAAGCTCTGCTGATATTATCTTCCAATCATGTACAAGCAAAAATGCTGTTTTTTTTTGTTTTTTTTTTTTTATTTTCCTTGCATGTCCGCCTTAGATCTACAGCGGCTGCATTTCCAAGTGCATTGCAGTGCACTTGTAGTGCAAAGTGGATTTGCCTTTAGTAAATAAACCCCAATGTCTCAGCAGGAGTGATTCTCCTGTCAGCACTGTCTGTGTTGATGGAGAAATAGTGCAAATTTCTTTCCTGCAACCTGTGTTGTCCCCCTGAATAAAAACAAAACAAAACTAAGCTAAAAAAAAACCTGAAATGAAAATACTTTTGCTTGGACCCCCAGCATCTGCCCCCTACTATACGTGATGGTGACATCTGGGTAGGAGGCAGGCTTAGAAATAAGCTGACCTTGTTTTCTTTAAAGTGAACCTGCTGCAATTTGCTTATGGATGTGGGGAAAAAAAGTTTGCTTTATACAAACCAAGGGATCCCACACACAACGCTTAATTTACAGATAGTGGAATTCAAATCTAAAATCCTTTAATTGAATTGCTTGAACATAGAAATATACTAAAACTTTGAAAGAGGGTATTAAAAAAAAAAAAAATAATAATGACTAAAGGCCAGCTATTGCAGCTTCCATATTTTTATTTGATAAGCCTACTTTCACTCTTCAAATGTGGGTTTCAAGGCAAATGGATGCCTAAGACCATTGATTAGTAAGGCCTATTGTTGGTAAGTTTGTCTGCTTCCTAAAAGTGTATAGTGAAAACTTTTGTTTTAGTTTTGGATAGAGTAAGGAAAGACTAATGCTTTTGTTGGGTTTTCTCTATCTTTGTACCATTGGGGAAAGCACGCTTAACTTCCTGATCCAGAGATAACGAAAGAGCAGTTTCCAATGTGAGAGGAATTTCTCTCTTAGTTGTTCCCAGAACAGATATTCCATTTCCCCTTTCCCCACCCTATATAAAAAAAAAGAAAAAGTGTTTTGCCTAAAGGTTTATTATGACAGCATTTTATGCGGTTGAACAGATCATTTAACTACTGGTTTTGTAACATGCTGCAGTTTACTCTTTTAAACAGAACACATTCATTTTGTTTACAGGTGCTAGGATTGGTCATCGCTCATTAATGAGATACTACAAACAAAATTTTGGATTGTCCAGAGCCGTGGTTGTATCCAGAAACCAAAAAGCGGTTGGCCGAGTCCTACAGCAGTACAGGGCTTTGGGATGGACTGGAGGGACTGGTAAGTTTATTGCAATAGCAGGAGTTGGAAACTGGCTAAACCTAATGACATTTATCAAGTGCAATAAAATAGCTATTTGGGACACTGGCAACGTAAAGCAATAGGAGCAGCTTGTGCTGCATTTAAAGTGGTTCTAAAGCCTCAAGGTTGCTTACCTTTCAGGCATTCTATGCAGGAGCCCCCCAGCCCCCCCCCCCCATATTATTACCTGATCCCGATCTGATCCAGTTATGTGCACAAGAGCGGCAGTTCTGTCTCCCTCCTCATTGAATGTGGCGTTCCATTGGGGGTATGCGCCAAAGAGTATGCTGTCTCAAACACCAGAAAAGTAGGATCTGGACTGCTGTGTGCAAAACCATAGCATGGAGCAGGTAGGTATAACATGTTTTTTGTTTTGATATTAAGAAAAAGGTTTAATGTTACTTTGCGACTGCCCCACGTAGATACATATACTGCAGCAGGGCGGCCACTCTGTGTCAGATCACAGACCTAGTCTGTGATCTGACACTTCTGGGTCTGGGCCGCGCTGCTGGCGACCCGTTTCTGCTGTGATTTAGAAACAGCAGGAGCCAATCAGTGGGTGGCAGTCGGCGGACCCCCTGATCTTTCTGGAGATCAGCAGAACAACAGTCTACCTGTGTAAACAAGGCTGATTACTGTTCTTTGAGAAGGGAAGACAGTGATCCTGTGTTTCTGCTAAGCAAGAACACCTGTAGTGTGTGTGTGTGTATATGTGTATATATATATATATATATATATATATATATATATATATATATATATATATATATATATATATATATATATATATATATATATATATACATTAGTTTTGCATTTGAAAAATATTACATTGCAATTTTGTAATAGCTTTGATTGACCTTGGTTCCTTTTTTTTCCCAGCAGACTATTTGAGTTATCTAGAAAATATATTGTTTTATCAAATTCTAAATTAATTTTATAACTGTTGCTTACACAGGTGGTACCCTTCAGCATGGTCGTGATATGAAATATATACAGAAGATGAAGTCTAAATGGATGTTAAAAACTGGAATGGCTAATAATGCTACAAAGCAAATGTATTTCAGATCACAAGTCATGTTTTAAATTCCTATCTTTTTTTTTGTATAGAGATTGTGGTTGGCATTCGATTAAACACTTAATTGCTACTGTTAGTTTATTGTCAACTGTTTACCACTTGCTGCATCTAGTGGTTATCATTGAAAGTTAGGCCAAGTCATGCATTCGCCAGAGGAAGCCACATATGCAACAGTGCCTTACTAAATCTCCTTTATGTAATAGTCCATCATCACCAACTGCACTACCAATGAGTATATCAAGCCAGCTATAGTTGTCTTTAAACTGGAACTTTACCCATAACAACTTGATAAAAAAATAATTTTATTTTAGAAAGGAAAGTGCATTCCACATTAATAATTATGCTACCAAAATTTGTGTGCTGTGAATTGCCTCCAGCATTGCTTATGTTTCTTCTTGCTGGAGTCTGCCATTTTGTTGAAGCCCGGGCCCCTGAACAGCAGTAAATCATAAAGTGGAACTAAAACCATCCATTTAATGGTTTCAAAAAAAAAAGTTACATTCCTGGAATGCTGGGATTGCAAACTGTCACATTTGCTTGTGTCCTCAACCAAACTGTGAAACCATCAAATGGCTGGTACCATAACTGATCACATGTGCAGCACCATGGCAGTTGCTGATAAAAGAGAAGCAGCTTTCTTGGCTGTAAAGGAAAGGAGGGTTTAATTCCACTTTAAGGCTGTTAGCAGATCGGCCTCTACAAATTCAGCAGTGCCTAAAAATGGAGAGGAACTGAGCATGTGCAGAACAGGGTGATCCAGTGTATTACTGGATTTTAAACAGTATAGGCACTTATTTTTAATGTATTGCATAGCTATACCTGCAAAAGGGGCCAGCATGAATGACGTAATTTAGATGTTCGTGGCATGTTGGATTGTACATTCAAGGTATATGATGATATACTTTTTTTTTTGCAATAAAATGTACCAGTGTTCTTTTGGTGCTGCTGAGGAAATTGTACTTTAAAAAAAAATTGCTATTAATTTAAATAAAGATTGCCAAAATACTGACGCTTTGTTGTTTGCATTGTAAAGAGAAAAAAGAGAATCTGTACAAATGTCAGTATATTTACACATACGTTTTTGTGCAAAGTGAAGAACAGTACACATTATGAGCTCATACACAAGTACAGAAAACAGGATTGTTCAAGTGTTGCTCAGCTTCAGGTTTCAAGTGTCACGGCAGATCCTGTTTTTAGGTTTTCTCTATGTTTAGGTAAGTTTGTCCTGATGATAATGCTGGCGGCTTATTCTGAAACTAACAGTTGCCATGCTGGTCCTCTGGCTTCAGTACTGTGAGTTACTAATCTAAAACATGACTGCAGATGAGAACTTCTGCCTTTCCTGATCTACATACTTTTTCCAGCACAGTGGAAAATATTGAAAATATTGAATCCTAATAACTACTTTTAGAAGCATGTCAACAACTGCAGAGAAAAGATTTACAGTTGTATGCAAAAGTTTAGGAACCCCTGACAATTTCCATGATTGTCATTTATAAATATTTGGGTGTTTGGATCAGCAATTTCATTTTGATCTATCAAATAACTGAAGGACACAGTAATATTTCAGTAGTGAAATGAGGTTTATTGGATTAACAGAAAATGCACAATATGCATCAAAACGAAATTAGACCAGTGCATAAATTTGGGCACCCCAACAGAAAAATTGCATCAATTTTTAGTAGAGCCTCCTTTAGCAGAAATAACAGTAATTACTAATTAATGTAATGAGTGTCTGGATTCTGGATGAATGTATTTTGGACCATTCCTCCTTACAAAACATCTCCAGTTCAGTTAGGTTTGATGTTTTTCACACCTGGATCCTCTGCCATTCCTCCTTGCAGATCCTCTCCGGTTCTATCAGGTTGGCTGGTAAACGCTGGTGGACAGCCATTTTTAGGTCTCTCCAGAGATGCTCAATTGGGTTTAAGTCAGGGCTCTGGCTGGGCCATTCAAGAACAGTTACGGAGTTATTGTGAAGCTACTCCTTCATTTTTTTTAGCTGTGTGCTTAGGGTCATTGTCTTGTTGGAAGGTAAACCTTCGGCCCAGTCTGAGGTCCTGAGTACTCTGGAGAAGGTTTTCATCCAGGATATCCCTGTACTTGGCCACATTCATCTTTCCCTCGATTGCAACCAGTCGTCCTGTCCCTGCAGCTGAAAAACACCCCCACAGCATGATGCTGTCACCACCATGCTTCACTGTTGGGACTGTATTGGACAGATGAGCAGTGCCTGGTTTTCTCCACACATACTGCTTAGAATTAAGGCCAAAAAGTTCTATCTTGGTCTCATCAGACCAGAGAATCATTTCTCACCATCTTGGAGTCCTTCAGGTGTTTTTTTTTTTTTTTTTTTTTAGCAAACTCCATGCGGGCTTTCATGTGTCTTGCACTGAGGAGAGGCTTCCGTCGGGCAACTCTGCTATAAAGCCTTGACTGGTGGAGGGCTGCAGTGATGGTTGACTTTCTACAGCTTTCTCCCATCTCCCGACTGCATCTCTGGAGCTCAGCCACAGTGATCTTTGGGTTCTTCTTTACCTCTCTCACCAAGGCTCTTCTCCCCTTATAGCTCAGTTTGTCCGGACGGCCAGCTCTAGGAAGGGTTCTGGTCGTCCCAAATGTCTTCCATTTAAGGATTATGGAGGCCACTGTGCTCTTAGGAACCTTAAGTGCAGCAGAAATTTTTCTGTAACCTTGGCCAGATCTGTGCCTTGCCACAATTCTGTCTCTGAGCTCTTCAGGCAGTTCCTTTGACCTCATGAGTCATTTGCTCTGACATGCACTGTGAGCTGTAAGGTCTTATATAGACAGGTGTGTGGCTTTCCTAATCAAGTCCAATCAGTATAATCAAACACAGTTGGACTCAAATGAAGGTGTAGAACTATCTCAAGGATGATCAAAAGAAATGGACAGCACCTGAGTTTAATATATGAGTGTCGCAGCAAAGGGTCTGATTACTTAGGACCATGTGATATTTCAGTTTTTCTTTTTTATTAAATCTGCAAAAATGTCAACAATTCTGTGTTTTTCTGTCAATACGGGGTGCTGTGTGTACATTAATGAGGAAAAAAAATGAACTTAAATGATTTTAGCAAATGGCTGCAATATAACAAAGAGTGAAAAATTTAAGGGGGTCTGAATACTTTCCCCACTGTATCTCTTTAACTATAAGGTTACAGATGGAAAATATCTTGTCAAGAATAAAAGGAACATAATCTTTTTTCAGACACATTCCTTAAAGTGGTTGTAAACCCTCCACTTTCAGTTTACCTCATTCTAATCTATATATAACAGGCAGCTGATCTCTGCCTGTGAAATTTCACTCACTCTTTCTGTTCCCTTAGAAACTGTCCTACAATCTGTAGTGATGTCAGCCACGCTTGCGCATTCCATAGAATTTTTAACGGCACTCTGTGTGCCGTTTCACTATCCTTTGCATGCCATTGACTTTCATTGAAAACGGCACAGAGAAAGAAGCCTTGTGATGCTGTGCTCACATCCTCTCCTTCCTGGTTCACCCCCTTGTGACTGTTTAAGACGTCATACAGGGGAAGTGAACCAGAGCAGCACAGAGAGTGATTTGCCGTCATCAATGGCTTAACTCGGTTGCCGTAGTAACGACAATCAAGATAGAGGCTTGGTTTAGACTTGGACAGGAAAACAAAGTAAGGGCGGAAATGACATCCACAAAAGATTCATCAACCAGTAGTAACAATGGCGCTGCCAATGCCCGGAAGAAACAAAATTTTAAAAAAGTGAAATAAGGTATTTTACAGCCTCGTTTTTGTCATATTTAAATGTGTATGGCTTACCAATACATTCCAGGATCATTATATTTAAAAAGAAAAAAAATGTACGAGGTTTACTTCCTCTTTATTGTGGACAGTTCAGTTTAACTCCCCATGGTCAGATATGCATGTCCTGTTATGGTTATGGAAGTACAGTAGCATACCTTTTTAATGTGCATTTGGCAACTTTTACAACAGTAAAACTTAGTGAGCATTACTATGCTGCTATTAGAATTGTATTTCTCATTTACAGGGTGGCAGCCTCAACTTGCATATTGCTAGATATGAGTATTCCTGGGTGAGTTTGGGTAGCCTTTTTGTCTGGTGACTAGTGCAAGAACAGTTATTCTGTAACTGCAGGCAGCCCTCCTAATTGGGTCTTCTTGCACCATGTGCAAGGTTGCGCTTGGCACAGGAATGAGTTGTGCCTTCTGTGCCAGTGGTCATTTTTTACTTTGGTTGTAAAGGTGGTAGGTTTTGTCACCTTAATGCGTTCTCTGCATGAAGGTAAAAAAACCTGTATGCAGCTCAGCCCCCAGCCCACCCTTATACTTAAGCACGATCTCCTTCCAGTGCTGTACCTGAGAGCAGTGGCTCTATGCTCTCCCTCTCCTCGCAGGCCATGTAGGCAGCAGGAACCATTGGCTACTGTCAATCACAGCCTGTGAGGAGAGAGCAAGGGACAGGTCCTGAGCCACGCTGTGTGTTGATAAGCTGGAATCTAGAGGCTGTTAGTGTTGACACTTAGCTTTTCAATTGCTTGGCTTTGACCAGATGATCATCTGAATGATCATTGTAGGACACAGCCTTGGATGTTAGCCAGGTTATATTGCAATTAACCCTTCCCTTCTGTCCAGATCTTTAGTGGTTTAAGTGCTGGTTAGCGAGGCAGTGGTCCTCTTGGAGGTGTGTTTGCGGTCGTTATGTTGGAATACTGCCCTGCAGCCCAGTCTCCGAAGGGAGGGGATCATGCTCTGCTTCAGTATGTCACAGTACATGTTGGCATTCATGGTTCCCTCAATGAACTGTAGCTCCCCAGTGCCGACAGCACTCATGCAGCCCCAGGCCATGACACTCCCACCATCTTGCTTGACTGTAGGCAAGACACACTTGTCTTTGTACTCCTCACCTGGTTGCCGCAACACACGCTTGACTCCATCTGTACCAAATAAGTTTATCTTGGTCTCATCAGACCACAGGACATGGTTCCAGTAATCCTCCTGTCCTTAGCCTTCAGTTTGCTGAAGAAAAGCAGACTTTCTTGTGCATCATCTTTAGAAGAGGCTTCCTTCTGGGATGACAGCCAAGCAGACCAATTTGATGCAGTGTGCGGCGTATGGTCTGAGCACTGACAGGCTGACCCCCACCCCTTCAACCTCTGCAGCAATGCTGGCAGCACTCATACGTCTGTTTCCCAAAGACAACCTCTGGATATGATGCTGAGCATGTGCACTCATCTTCTTTGGTCGACCATGGCGAGGCCTGTTCTGAGTGGAACTTGTCCTGTTAAACCGCTGTATGGTCTTGGCCACCGTGCTGCAGCTCAGTTTCATGGTCGTGGCAATCTTCTTATAGCCTAGGCCAGTGATGGCAAACCTTGGCACCCCAGATTTTTTGGAACTACATTTTCCATGATGCTCTACTACACTGCAGAGTGCATAAGCATCATGAGAAATGTAGTTCCAAAACATCTGGGGTGCCAAGGTTCGCCATCACTGGCCTAGGCCATCTTTATTTAGAGCAAAAATGTTTTTTTTCAGATCCTCGGAGTTCTTTGCCATGAAGTGCCATGTTGAACTTCCAGTGACCAGTAAGAGCGATAACAGCAAATCCTGCTCCCCATTCACACCTGAGACCTTGTAACACTGAGTCACATGACACCGGGGAGGGAAAATGGCTATTTGGGCCCATTTTGGACATTTTCATTTAGGGGTGTACTCACTTTTGTTGCCAGCGGTTTAGACATTAATGGCTGTGTGTTGAGTTATTTTGAGGGGACAGCAAATTTACACTGTTATACAAGCTGTACACTCACTACTTTACATTTATAGCAAAGTGTCATTTTTTTCAGTGTTGTTACACGAAAAGATATAAAATATTTACAAAAATGTGAGGGGTGTACTCACTTTTGTGAGATACTGTAAATATTCACAGCCTTTGCTCAATACTTTATTGAAGCACCTTTGGCACCAATTACAGTCTCAAGTCTTTTGAGTATGATGCTACAAGCTTGGCACACCTATTTTTGGGCCGTTTTTCCCCATTCTTCTTTGCAGGACCTCTCAAGCTCCATCAGGTTGGATGGGGAGCGTCGGTACACAGCCCTTTTCAGATCTCTCCAGAGATGTTCAATCAGGTTCAAGTCTGGGCTCTGTTTGGGCCACAAAGACATTCACAGAGTTGTCTCATAGCCACTTCTTTGTTATCTTGGTTGTATGCTTAGGGTTGTTGTCCTGTTGGAAGATAAACCTTCGCCCCAGTCTGAGGTTCAGAGTGCAGCAGGTTTTCATCAAGGATGTGTCTGTACATTGTTGCATTCATCTTTACCTCGATCCTGATTAATCTCCCAGTTCCTGCCACTAAAAAATGTCCCCACGGAATGATGCTGCCATCACCATTCTTCACTGTAAAGATGGTATTGGCCAGGTGATGAGCGGTGCCTGGTTTCCTCTAGACATGATGCTTGCCATTCATACTAAAGAGTTCAATCTTTGTTTCATCAGACCAGAGAATTTTGCTTCTCCACAGAGAAACACTGGAGCTCTGTCAGAGTGACCATCGGGTTCTTGGTCACCTCCCTGACTAAGGCCCTTCTCCCCCAATCGCTAAGTTTGGCCGGGTGGAGTCCTGGTGGTTCCAAACTTCTTCCATTTCTGGATGATGGTGGCCACTGTGCTCATTGGGAACTTCAATGCTGAAGAAATGTTTCTGTACCCTTTCGCAGATCTGTGCCTCGATACAATCCTGTCTCGGAGGTCTACAGACAGTTCCTTGGAATTCATGGCTTGGTTTATGCTCTGACATGCACTGTTAACTGTAGGACCTTATATAGACAGGTGTGTGCCTTTCCAAATCATGTCCAATCAACTGAATTTACCACAGGTGGACTCCAAAATGTAGAAACATCTCAAGGATGATCAGTGGAAACAGGATGCACCTGAGCTCAATTTTGAGTGTCATGGCAAAGGCTGTGGATACTTATTACATGTGATTTTTTTTTTTCCTTATTTTTAATTTTAATAAACTTGCAAAGATTTCAAACAAATTTCGTTTACATTGTCATTATGGGGTATTGTTTGTAGAATGTTGAGGTAAATAACTGAATCCATTTTGGAATAAGGCTGTAACATAACAAAATGTGGACAAAGTAAAACGCTGTGAATACTTTCCAGATGCATTGTATCATAACCTGCGGCTGAATCTGCCACTGTATGTACTGTAGGTTCACCACCAACAGCTCCATCAGACGTGTGGGAAATGCCTTATATTTTGTAAGCTCACATGGCAGACTTGTGTGCAGAAGGTTTACCAGAGTGAAAAAAAAGTGGTTTGACATTGCTTTCTATTGCAGGGATGCTGTGAGGTTTACCCTTTTCTGCTTCAGCTTCTTTTAGCCAGACTGATTTCCTCTTTTGTCCTTCCGGATGGTCTTACAAGTCGTTCTGTTTCCAGATGCACTAATTTAATTAGCTTCACAGGTTTTTGTGCCTATGTGTTTCAATATAAAAGGGCAAACCTATTCCCATTAAAGCCCACTCAATTAGGCTGGAGAATGTTTCTTGAACTTTTCGTCATCAGGCCCTGGTGTCACAGATTTATAAAGCTGCCATCTGGTCTTCCATATATATGTACAGTGTAAATGAGTACACCCCTTTTGAAAAGTACGATTTTAATCAATATCTCATTGAACAATTTCAAAACATTTGACAAAACTGAGTTTTATAGAACATTTGTTCAGCTCCTTACATGAAAGTAATGTTAATAATATAACTTGGATTACAAAATCTTCCGTTTTACTCAAATTAGTTGATGCAAAGATGAATACACCCCACAACAAAAACTACTATATCTAGTATTTTGTATGACTGCCATGGTTTGTAAGGACATCACCAAGTCATAGTTGCAACTATCTTTTTCCATTCTCCAAGAACAACCTCTTTAGGGACTGGATGCTGGATGGAGAGTGATGCTCAACTTCAGAATTCTCCATAGGTGTTTGATTGGGTTCAGATTGGGAGACATACTTGGCCACTGAATCAATTTAACCCTGTTCTTCAGAAATGTAACAGTGGCTTAGATGTGTGTTTTGGATCATTGTCATGTTGGAAATGTGCATGACGATCAAGGACACAGAGTAATGGTAGAATCTTTTCTTTCAATATAGAGCAGTACATCTTCAAATGCATGATACCATCAATAAAATGCAGCGCCCCGACACCAGCAGAACTCATGCAGCCCCTCAGGAGGACACTGCCATTGACATGTTTCACTGTAGGCACCATGCATTTTTCTTTGTACTCCTTACCTTTGCAACGCCATTCAGTTTTGAAGCCATCAGTTCCAAAAACATTTATCTGGGTCTCATCACTCCATTGCAGTGTTTAACTCCAGTCCTTAAAGCGGGGTTCCACCCAAATTTTGAACATTATCTCTATGCATTCTCTTCTTTGCCTAGATGCTGACATGCTGTGTAAAAAAAATTTAAATCGCTGTAATTACCGTTTTTTTTCTAATCTTCTTAGCACTTCCTGGTTTTCCTCCCATGGGAGTAGGCGTGTTTCTAGCCTCTCCCAGACCTCCCACAGTCCCCTGGGAGCTAGTCTCAGGCTTCCCAGCATGCATTGTGCAACAGCGTCATCACAACATCTCGGTGAATGCTGGGAGCACAGCATTCACCGCATCCAGGAAATACATGCTTGTGGGCTTCAAATGCCCACAATGAAGATGGAAACCGCCTTCAGTGAATTTTATAAATTATTCTTTACAACGAAATCGGACACAGGTGGACTTATTACACAGAACATGTGACTAGATAATCATGAGAAGAAAAGTTTGTGAATGAACTCCAAAAAAAAAAAAAGATAGATAGGTGGACCCCCGCTTTAAGGCTCCCCAACAGGTCATGTTTTCAGGCTTTCCATTATTTTGCACAGTGATCAGTTTCACTGTCTTAGTAATTACCACAGCTGTTTCATCTGAGGGAAATCCTGAAAACATGACCTATTGGGGCGCCTTAAGGACTGGAGTTGAGAAACGCTGCTCCAGAGTACAGTGTCTACCAGTAGCTGTCTTCTTTTTCAGCATGGGCCCTGGCAAATTCTAGGCGGTCTTTTTTTGTGCATGGGCTTTAGGAGAGGCTTCCTTTGTCAACAACGCCCATGCATGCCATTCCTCTGCAGTGTATGCCGTATTGCGTCACAGGAAACCATCACCCCAGTTTGGCTTTCTACTTCTTTAGCTAACTGCAGTAAACCTGCATGGTGATTTTCGTCAACCCTTCTCATCAGAAGATGCTCCTGTCAAGGTTTTAACTTTAGTGGATGGCCTGGACGTCTGTGTGAGACAGTTGCAGTTCTATCTTTGTTACATTTTTGTATCACTTTTGCTACAGTATTCCGACTAATTATTTTCTGTCTCAGGCCTTGTGACATTTCTCTTCCATGTAGTACCATTGCTGACAGCATGAAATAGGAAGGGGTTTTCTTTGTTAAGTAAAGCCCTTTTATAATCAACTTTCTGCTAGACACCTGTTTAGCTAGTTACGGACCGCCCGCCACAGTTAAACGAGATGATGTAGGATCCTCCGCTCAAAGAGGGGCTTAAACCAGAGTGCTAGTGTCTCATTACCTCCAGGAAGAGAAGAGCCCCAGGCGCTGGATAAATGCTGGTGCAAGTAGAAGAGAACAAGAAGACCTGGACAGCCGCACACCGGAATGGATAAATCCATCTTTTTATTCAAAATACAGGATCGTGGGGTACACAAAACACGACTGTGGGGTGGTACAAAAATATCTGATGCGTTTCGCACTTACACCAAGTGCTTACTCATAGCTAGCTAAAATGGGAATGAAAAGCTATATATATATATATATATATATATATATATATATATATATATATATATATATATATACATACATACATACATATACTAAAAATATTAGAACATGTGACCATGCAATGGTGAGAGAATACAAAACAGCTGAGAAGCAGCCGTATGAGATCTCCGCACCTGCTGCTGGTTAGTAAATCTAAAATGGAAATCCCCATAGCAAGTAGGCATAGAAACAACAATTTGGAGATGTAATAAAATAAAGTGAAAAAATTAATGAGATAAAAATAAGTGTTAAAATAATGTGATATCCATAAATGTATGAAATATACATATAATGAATGAGTACATGTGAAAAAATGTGTGTAGTGATATGTGTTATAATATGAACAAATAAAACAATTTATAACCCCGTTATTTAGGGTCAAAATTTTTTTTTTCAAAATGTGAATGTGCGTAGTGACAAATGGGCAGTGATATATATGTTATCTGAATAAAGACTGATCATGTGTGAAAAAGATGTATTAGACACAGGGCAATCAATTCTAACAAAAAATATACATATGTAATAAGATGAGGACTGAGGGTAAATGCATGTGAGTGAATATGTGCAAGACATGCACGCAAAATTAATATGCAATAAATCAACAACAGGTGCCGTGATCTCAAGACAGCATGATTGTTAGATCTACATAGTCCATAATCATCAAGCCCATGATCTGAGAGAAAAACAAATATGTCACAGACAAACATTCAAAAACAAGTACAAAAAATATTTAGAATATATAAAGAAAAATTTTTTTTTTTTTTGTTATGTGGTAAAGACGTACCTGTAACCATATAGAAACATATACAAGATTAATATTATGTTTCTAGAATGGTGATGAACCATAAGCTTGGACTCATCCATATGGATGTGTGATAAAACAAAGATATATGTATCCATGTGCATATATTGGTTCAAAACCTAACTAAATTAAATCGGGGTACTGGAATGGCGTATGAACGCAAAAACACCAATCCAGAACTATATTGAAACGCTCTCCAAAGACTTAAAAATATATGTTTAATCATTCGTATTAAGCAGCTAGTTTTAGTTGTAAAAATACGGATATAAGTACAACAAAATATATATACGAGCTGCCGTTGAACAAAGGGGAACCTTTTGGAAAAAAATTCAAAAAATATGGCACTTCAAATAACAATTCAGCAAAGAGAAGAGAGGAGGAAAAGGAATGGGACGGGAGTTGTAAAAACAAAAAATTTTAAATATTGGAGAACAATTTAAATCCGTTCTTAGGTATAACCATGTTTGGATTAGAAGCATAAAGATCAATATTGATGTTCATTGAGTGGAACTAAAGCCATAAATATGTAAAAAAAAAAAAAAAAAAAAAAAAAAAAAAAAAAAAGGGTTAACCAAATCAAAACAAAAATTAATTAGATATGGCTAGCAATGTTTAAATGGGATGAATGATTCTTTATCCCTCTGAGAAGAAAGGCATACCTGCACCCCCCTGTCAAATAAGGTAGATAATTCTTGTTTAAAAGGGATAGTGAGATTCGAACTGAGTGGTAAATAGGTGCGTGTATCAGACAATTGACGTAAAGCTTCCATTTCATACATATCTGAATCTAATACAACAACCATCCCACCCTTGTCTGCATTTCTGATGACAATACTGTCGTCTGCCATCAGTTGTTTAAATGCATGTCTCTCATCTGAAGTTAAATTATCGCTAGTGGGTTTCCTGTGATAGCTACGAGCCAGGTGCGTTAAGTCGCCCTCCACCATCTTTTGAAATAGATCGAGATCCTTTTCCCTGGATGCCACTGGATAAAATTCCGATTTGATTTTGAACGGTAGTTTATGTTAAACATCAGTGGGATCCGTGGGAGATAGATCCGATTCATGTGTCAAATCAATTAAGTCATGCAAAGCACAAACTTCAGTAAATATAGGTGAAGGGGGAGACTCACCTGTATCGCAGCCGTCAAAGGAGACCTCAGTAACCTCTGTGGAAAATCCAAAATAATGTTTCTTAGGAGTTAGAGAACGTGAAAAAATTGTTGACATCCAAAATGGTATTGAATAAATTAAAATGTCTGTTAGGACAAAAATTGAGGCCCTTCGCTAAAAGACCCAATTCTTCTCCAATTTTTTGTTTAAATTGTCCATCCAGGTCTGTAAAGCTGGTGTGGGTTTGTAGGGCTGTGAGATCCTATTGGATCGAAGACATATCCGATTGTAGCAATTCCCAGTCCTTCTTTTTTGAGGCAATCAAAATGTTCATAAGTTTAAATGAACATGTATAAAGGGTGTCAGTCCAATCTTTCTTTAATTGATCGTCAAATAATTCTGAAGTAGGGAATTTCCTCAATCCTCGTGGGATGTGTGCTAGGGATAGATATTCGGTTCAGGCCCGGATTTACTTCCTTTGCCGCCCCAAGGCCGGGTCCTTCAATGCCGCCCCCCCCACACTCACACACACACACCACCATTCTTGTCCTTTATCGATGACTGCTACAATAGATCAGTTAAAAACATATCTCCACACACGAGAACACTGAAAATAACTGGCTTTAATTGTACAGACTAAAAATACTTCAGGGTAAGCGTGCGAGGGGTAAGGATTTTTCGCAGGCAAATTTTCAAGGCAATGGCTGGTGTTAGTGCTTCAATCATCCCCGGCACCATGGTTGTTATGGTGTCAGGATGAATGAAACACATTATTTCTATCATTACATTGTAATGTAAAATGAAATAGTTCAACTCACCATAATGCAGAATCATTGGGAGCCCTGAGCGTGTCACTTGCCACTATGCCTGCCACCAGATGGGGATGTCACTTGCCACGCTGCCACCAGATGGAGATGTCACTTGCCACGCTGCCACCAGATGGAGATGTCACTTGCCACGCTGCCACCAGATGGAGATGTCACTAGCCACGCTGCCTGCCACCAGATTGAGATGTCACTTGCCACGCTGCCACCAGATTGAGATGTCACTAGCCACGCTGCCTGCCACCAGATGGAGATGTCACTTGCCACGCTGCCTGCCACCAGATGGAGATGTCACTTGCCACGCTGCCTGCCACCAGATTGAGATGTCACGTGCCACGCTGCCTGCCTGCCACCGGATGGAGATGTCACTTGCCACACTGCCACCAGATGGAGATGTCACTTGCCACACTATGGAGATGTCACTTGCCACACTGCCACCAGATGGAGATGTCACTTGCCACGCTGCCACCAGATGGAGATGTCACTTGCCACCAGATGGAGATGTCACTTGCCACACTGCCACCCTATGGAGATGTCACTTGTCACGCTGCCTGGCTGCCACCAGATGGAGGAGGGTGGAACAGCGGTGCGGGCAATGAGAGATGTCATCTCTCTCCCCCGCCGCCACACCGCTGACATTACTCCTCGATCTTTTCAAAAATGGCGCCGGGCAGCGTAATCACGCTACTGCGCATGCGCCGCCCAGCCGAGCACGTACGAGCTTTCCCGAGCCCGGCCGGCTTCGGAACGGCACATGCGCAGTAGTGGGCGGCTCGCGGCCATAATTTCTAAGGGCACCGGTGCCCTTAATCGACTCAACGGGCAGCCTGAAGGGGGAGGCGGCCGCGAAGTCACCGCAGGAGCGGCGCCGCCCCTGCACCACTGCCGCCCCGAGGCCTGGCCTCGGTGGCCTTGTGGCAAATCCGGCCCTGATTCCGTTAAAAAGCTGATGTCCCAATACGCTCTAACTTCCTTGGCCATCAATTGTTCCAATTTCCTGAAATGGCGAATCAGTAAAACTCCATCATCGTCAGAAAGTTGTGACGTGTGTGTTTGTAAAGATTGTCTTAACGGATAATGCGAGGAAGTAAATCTTTCACTCACTCATGTGATAATGTGATAATGTGATAGCTCACTGCACACTAGGCTCAGCCTTATTTATTGCAGGAGAGATACCGATCTTCCCATGTGAAAGGTTGCCCTTTGGAGTGCTTCTATCTTCAGCTATCTCACTGTTTGTTAAACTTGTCTCCAGTTACAGAGTTATTTACCACTGAGACAGTATAAGTCTGAGCCTAAAGCCCCATACACACTATCAGATTTTCTGCTGATTTTTTCCTTCAGATTTACCAAAACCATATAATATGAGGTCAAACCTTAGGAGTTTCAATTTGTATGCAATCAGGCAGGCCCTCGCACTACATGGTTTTGGTAAATCTGAAGACAAAAATCAGCAGAAAATCTGATAGTGTGTATGGGGCTTAAGTGTGCAGTGAATGTTCTGTCATCAACTGAGGACAGAGGTTACATAGTTACATATAGTAGGTGAGGTCGAAAAAAGACACAAGTCCATCAAGTCCAACTTATGTGTGAGATTATACAGTCAGGTCCATAAATATTGGGACATGGACACAATTCTAATCTTTTTGGCTCTATACACCACCACAATGGATTTGAAATGAAACAAGATGTTTTTTAACTGCAGACTTTCAGCTTTAATTTGAGGGTATTTACATCCAAATCAGGTGAACGGTGTAGGAATTACAACAGTTTGTATATGTGCCTCCCACTTTTTAAGGGACCAAAAGTAATGGGACAGATTAACAATCATCCATCAAACTTTCACTTTTTAATACTTGGTTGCAAATCCATTGCATTCAATTACAGCCTGAAGTCTGGAACGCATAGACATCACCAAACGCTGGGTTTCATCCCTGGTAATGCTCTGCCAGGCATCACTGCAACTGTCTTCAGTTCCTGCTTGTTCTTTGTTTTCAGCAAGTGAAATGCATGCTCAATCGGATTCAGGTCGGGTGATTGACTTGGCCATTGCATAACTTTCCACTTCTTTCCCTTAAAAAAACTCTTTGGTTGCTTTCGCAGTATGCTTCGGGTCATTGTCCATCTGTACTGTGAAGCGCCATCCAATGAGTTCTGAAGCATTTTGCTGAATATGAGCAGATAATATTGCCCGAAACACTTCAGAATTCATCCTGCTGCTTTTGTCAGCAGTCACATCATCAATAAATACAACAGAACCAGTTCCATTGGCAGCCATACATGCCCACGCCATGACACTACCACCACCATGCTTCACTGATGAGGTGGTATGCTTTGGATCATGAGCAGTTCCTTTCCTTCTCCATACTCTTCTCTTCCCATCACTCTAGTACAAGTTGATCTTGGTATCATCTGTCCATAGGATGTTGTTCCAGAACTGTGAAGGCTTTTTTAGATGTTGTTTGGCAAACTCTAATCTGGCCTTCCTGTTTTTGAGGCTCACCAATGGTTTACATCTTGTGGTGAACCCTCTGTATTCACTCTGGTGAAGTCTTCTCTAGATTGTTGACTTTTACACACATACACCTACCTCCCGGAGAGTGTTCTTGATCTAGCCAACTGTGAACTGCGAAGGGTGTTTTCTTCACCAGGGAAAGAATTCTTCGGTCATCCACCACAGTTTTTCCGTGGTCTTCCGGGTCTTTGGTGTTGCTGAGCTCACTGGTGCGTTCTTTTTTTTTAAGGATGTTCCAAACAGTTGATTTGGCCGCACCTAATGTTTTTGCTATCTTTCTGATGGGTTTGTTTTTTCAGCCTAATGATGGCTTGCTTCACTGATAGTGACAGTTCTTTGGATCTCATATTGAGAGTTGACAGTAACAGATTCCAAAAGCAAACAGCACACTTGAAATTAACTCTGGACCTTTTATCTGCTCCTTGTAAATGGGATAATGAGGGAATAACACACACCTGGCCATGGAACAGCTGAGCAGCCAATTGTCCCATTACTTTTGATCCCTTAAAAAGTGGGAGGCACATATACAAACCGTTGTAATTCCTACACCGTTCACCTGATTTGGATGTAAATACCCTCAAATTAAAGCTAAAAGTCTTCAGTTAAAGAACATCTTGTTTGTTTCATTTCAAATCCATTGTGGTGGTGTATAGAGCCAAAAAGATTAGAATTGTGTCGATGTCCCAATATTTATGGACCTGACTGTATGTCAGTATTACATTGTATATTCCTGTATGTTGCGGTCATTCAGGTACTTATCTAATAGTTTCTTGAAACTATTGAAGCCCCCCCGCTGAGACCACCGCCTCTTGAAGGGAATTCCACATCCTTGCCGCTCTTACAGTAAAGAACCCTCCACGTAGTTTAAGGTTAAACCTCTTTTCTTCTTATTTTAACGAGTGGCCATGTGTCTTGTTAAACTCCCTTCCGAGAAAAGTTTTATCCCTATTGTGGGGTCACCAGTATGGTATTTGTAAATTGAATTCATATCCCCTTTTAAGCTTCTCTTGTCTAGAGAGAATAAGTTCAGTGCTCCCAACCTTTCATCATAACTAATATCCTCCAGACCCTTTATTAGCTTTGTTAACCCTTTACTTCACTGCATTTGTTTTGTTGGTTTCTCTTATTACCTACTGGAGGTAGGTAGGGTATGAGCCCAGGTTCAGACTACTGCGATCTAAGACATGGCATGTGCGAATCAAATGCCATATCTGTGAGATGCGAGTTCAGCCATATAGTTGTATGGTTGAACTCGCATTAGATTTGCAGGAAAAAAAGTGCAGGGACTTGTTTTCCCCCACACTAAATCGGATCGCATAGGTGTTCTCACCTATGTAATGCGATTTCTGTGCGAGTTCACAGTTCACACTGCGATCTGTGAACCGATCTGAGGGTGTCATTAACATTGTAATGACACCCGCAGCGGTTCGCAGAGGGCAGTGTGAACTGCCTGCGGGAGAGATGCGATGCAGGAACCGGCGCTGGAATCGCACTGGTTCCTGCATCGCATCAGTGTGACCCCATGCTAAAGGGGAAGGATCATCGCATAAGACCAGGGCTGGTGTTCCATGCCTCTAGATTAGAAGCATCCACTATTTTAGAACTCAACTGTTTGTTGAACCCGGGTGTATTACAAGGATGAGGATGATGATGGGTGTATTATAGAATGATGAGGATGGGTGTATTATACAAGGATGAGGATGATGAGGATGGGTGTATTATAGAATGATGAGGATGGGTGTATTATACAAGGATGAGGATAGCAATGACGGGTGTATTATACAAGGATGAGGATGATGATGACAGGTGTATTATAGAATGATGAGGATGGGTGTATTATATGAGGATGATGATGACGGGTGTATTATACAAGGATGAGGATAGCGATGATGGGTGTATTATACAAGGATGAGGATGATGATGACGGGTGTATTATACAATGATGAGGATGGGTGCATTATACATGGTTGAGGATAGCGGTGATGGATGTATTATACAAGGATGAGGATGATGAGGATGGGTGTATTATACAAGGATGAGGATAGCGATGATGGGTGTATTATACATGGATGAGGATAGCGGTGATGGGTGTATTATACAAGGATGAGGATGATGTTGACAGGTGTATTATACAGTGATGAGGATGGGTGTATTATACAAGGATGAGAATGAGGATGAGGGCTATATTATACAAGGATGAGGATGGGTGTATAGTACAAGGATGACGGCTGTATTATATAAGGATGAGGATGACGATGATGGCTGTATTATACAAGGATGAGGATGACGGCTGTATTATACGAGGATGAAGGCTGTATTATACAAGGATGAGGATGACGGTGAAGAGTGTATTATACGGAGATGAGGATAGTGATGATGGGTGTATAATATGGGTTTGATGATGACAGGTGTATAATATGGGTTTGATGACGACGAGGAGTATGATGATGATGATGATCATGATGATGGGTGTATAATATGGGGATAAGGATAGTGATGATAGGTGTATAATATGGTGATGACGATGATGGGTGTATTATACAATGATGAGGAGTATGATGATGATGACGTGACGGGTGTTTAATATGGGGATAAGGATAGTGATGATGGGTGTATAATATGGGGATGATGATGATGGGTGTATTATACAATGATGAGGATGATGATGACGGGTGTATAATATTTGGATAAGGATAGTGATGATGGGTGTATAATATGGGGATGATGATGATGGGTGTATTATACAACGATGAGGAGTATGATGATGATGATGATGACGACAGGTGTATAATATGGGTATAAGGATAGTGATGATGGGTGTTTAATAAAGGGATGACGATGATGGGTATATTATACAATGATGAGGAGTATGATGATGGTGATGACTGGTGTATAATATGGGGATAAGGATAGTGATGATGGGTGTATAATATGGGGATGACGATGATGGGTGTATTATACAATGACTGGAGCATCAGGGTGTCAGACAGTGTCAGTGAGTGTGCCACATCATGTCTCGCTGGCTGCTTTGCAATACATGATTTTGGGGGTTTCTGCCATGCCATGTTCTGACTATGTTACATTACATAATAGTCACAAATTGTGAGTACATCTGTCCTGTAATGTATACAGCTCTATACACCCACCTTCTTCCCTCCTGTATATAGAGACCATCCTCCATCATCACTGACTGCAGATATACATCATTATTATTTTATTTCAGGTACTTATATAGCGTGTCAATTTACGCAGCGCTTTACATATACATTGTACAGTCACATACATTAGTCCCTACCCTCAAGGAGCTTACAACCTAAGGTCCCTAACACACATTCATACACATACTAGGGCCAATTTAGACAGGATCCAATTAACCTACCAGCATGTCCTGTTACTATATACATACAGTGGGGACGGAAAGTATTCAGACCCCCTTAAATTTTTCACTCTTTGTTATATGGAAGCCATTTGCTAAAATCATTTAAGTTAATTTTTTTCCTCATTACTGTACACACAACACCCCATATTGACAGAAAAACACAGAATTGTTCACATTTTTGCAGATTTATTAACAAAAGAAAAACTGAAATATCACACTGTCCTAAGTATTCAGACCCTTTGCTGTGACACTCATATATTTAACTCAGGTGCTGTCCATTTCTTCTGATCATCCTTGAGATGGTTCTACACCTTCATTTGAGTCCAGCTGTGTTTGATTATACTGATTGGACTTGATTAGGAAAGCCACACACCTGTCTATATAAGACCTTACAGCTCACAGTGCATGTCAGAGCAAATAAGAATCATGAGGTCAAAGGAACTGCCTGAAGAGCTCAGAAACAGAATTGTGGTAAGGCACAGATCTGGCCAAGGGTACAAAAAAATTTCTGCTGCACTTAACCACTTCCCACCTGGCCACTGCACATATACGGCCGGGTGGGCGCTCTCTCCTTCTGAGTGGACGTTCAGGAACGTCCCTCAGAAGGAGTGGGATCGTGCCCGCGCAGCGGTGTGATCCCGATGCGCTCGTGTCACCCGGACACGGCGCATCTCCGATCGGCAGGAGGGCTCTGTGATTGGCCCTCCTGATCACATGACGGCCGTGTCGAATCACAGCCGTCATGTGATGTAAACACAGAGCCGGTTGCTAGGCAATCTGCTCTGCTCTCCTCACACGGAAGTTGTCAGTGAGGAGAGGAGAGCGGATCGCTGCAGCCGGCTGGTGATCAGTGAGTATGAGCTGTTTTTTACAGCTTTTTACTCACTGATCACCAGTCTAGTGACCCCACACAATGTAAAAACACAAAACAAACACTAAGTAAACACACAATGTCCCCAAAACACATGTCCCAACATAGTAAAAACACATGTCCCCCACATAAGTCCCAGTAAAATAACATGTCCCAATGATTATCTGCACACATATGTCACCTGCGCACATCTGTACATGATCATTTGCGCACGTGTCCGTGATCACACGAACCAATTATTATACACTTAACGGGATTTTTTTTACCAAAAACATGTAGCAGAATATGTTTTGGCTTAAATTTATGACAAAATTTGATTTTATTGGATTTGTTTTAAAATAGAAAGAAGAAAATATTGTTTTTTTTTCCAAATTTCCGCTCTTTTTTCGCTTATATCGCAAAAAATAAAAAAAAGAGTCGTGAATAAATAACACCAAAAGAAAGCTCTATTTGTGTGAACAAAATGATAAAAATTTAATTTGGGTACAGCGTAGCATGACCGCGCAATTGTCATTGAAAGTGTGAGAGCGCTGAAAGCTGAAAATTGGGCTGGGAAGGAGGGGGGCGAAAGTGCCCAGTATTGAGGTGGTTAAGGTTCCCAAGAGCACAGTGGCCTCCATAATCCTTAAATGGAAGACGTTTGGGACGACCAGAACCCTTCCTAGAGGTTGGCCGTCTGGCCAAACTGAGCTATCGGGGGAGAAGAGGGGAGAAGAGTCTTGGTGAGAGAGGTAAAGAAGAACCCAAAGATCACTGTGGCTGAGCTCCAGAGATGCAGTCGGGAGATGGGAGAAAGTTGTAGAACTTCAACCATCGCTGCAGCCATCCACCAGTTGGGGCTTTATGGCAGAGTGGCCCGATGGAAGCCTCTCCTCAGTGCAAGACACATGAAAGCCCGCATGGAGTTTGCTAAAAAAAACACCTGAAGGACTCCAAAATGGTGAGAAATAAGATTCTTTGGTCTGATTAGACCAAGATAGAACTTTTTGGCCTTAATTCTAAGCGGTATGTGTGGAGAAAAGCAGCCACTGCTCATCACCTGTCCAATACAGTCCCAACAGTGAAGCATGGTGGTGGCAGCATCATGCTGCGGGGGTGTTTTTCAGCTGCAGGGACAGGACAACTGGTTGCAATCGAGGGAAAGATGAATGCGGCCAAGTACAGGGATATCCTGGACGAAAACCTTCTCCAGAGTGCTCAGGACCTCAGACTGGGCCGAAGGTTTGTCTTCCAACAAGACAATGACCCTAAGCACACAGCTAAAATAAGGAAGGAGTGCCTTCACAACAACTCCATGACTGTTCTTGAATGGCCCAAACAGAGCCCTGACTTAAACCCAATTGAGCATCTCTGGAGAGACCTAAAAATGGCTGTCCGCCAATGATTACCATCCAACCTGACAGAACTGGAGAAGATCTGCAAGGAGGAATGGCAGAGGATCCCCAAATCCAGGTGTGAAAAACTTTTTGCATCTTTCCCAAAAAGACTCATGGCTGTATTAGATCAAAAGGGTACTTCTACTAAATACTGAGCAAAGGGTCTGAATACTTAGGACCATGTGATATTTCAGTTTTTCTTTTTTAATAAATTTGCAAAAATGTCAACAATTCTGTGTTTTTCTGTCAATATGGGGTGCTGTGTGTACATTAATGAGGAAAAAAATGAACTTAAATAATTTTTGCAAATGGCTGCAATATAAAAAAGCGTGAAAAATTTAAGGAGGCAGCAACGTTACCTTTCCTTCACGGTGCACTGGGTAACTCTGCTGGCAGCTGGGAAGGGTTAAGGCAGTGCTGGAAAATAATGGTGGGTACACAAAATATTGACACTTTGGGCCCAATTTGGACATTTACACTTAGAGGTGTACTCACTTTTGTTGGCAGCAGTTTAGACATTAATGGCTGTGTGTTGAGTTATTTTGAGGGGAACACCAAATTTACACTGTTATACAGGTTGTACACTCACTAATTTACATTGTAGCAAAGTGTCATTTCTTCAGTGTTGTCACATGAAAAGATATAATAAAATATTTACAAAAATATGAGGGGTGTACTCACTTTTGTGAGATACTATATATATATATATATATATATATATATATATATATACACACATATATATATATATATATATATATATATATATATATATATATATATAGAAAAAACACATGGAAGGATGCTTGATGCCAAAAAGTGTCCTTTTACTGAAAAGTTAATCCATTAATTGTTTCAAAATACAAGCAAGCCACTGTACAGTTCCGAGCACAACTCGCTCTTCGTCAGGCTTTTCAGGCTGTGTGTGAAAGGCTAAACCACACTGTGTTCCTTTATCCACACCCAGTCTGATACACACCTGTGTCACATAATTAATTATCCTATACAAAACACCTAAAACCATTCCAAATTTAACCCTATTGAAAAAACCTACTACCCTAAAACCATCCTAAATTCCCCAATAGGGGATAATCTACAAGATAGGTTCATCATATTACATCTCAAATATCCTCATCATATCACTTATGAACCAATTATATTATCTCATTTAATTAGCTCGGTGTTTTGTAAATCTTTCTCATGAATATACATATGTTGCTATTTCTATACATGTCTCAAGTTTCTTCATGGATTCCAGTTGATATTCTGCTATCTAGTATTTCCAACGGGAGCCTTTATGATCAATCTAAAGAAAATATAACATATTCAAAAATAGTCATACCTCTAATCAATCTTGTACTATAAATTTTTAAACAAACAGAAACAAATCATAGTCCCTGTTCATACCATCAGGGTACAGGGACTGTAATTTGTTGATCCACCAAACTTCACGTCTTTTTAGTTTCAAAATCCTATCACCCCCTCTTTTGTCATGAGGAATCTCTTCTAAAACCATAAAGCGTAGATCTGTGTCTTTGTGGCCCATTTCTGAAAAGTGACGCGATACAGGTAAACTTGATTGAGGATGTCTAATTGTACTACGGTGTTGTGCGATACGGTCTTTAATTTTTTGGGTGGTTTCCCCCACGTAAAGGAGATTACAGGGGCATGTGAGAATGTAAATTACATATGATGACTGACAGGTGTAAAAACCGTTAATGATTATTTTCTTATTAGTCCTAGGATGAGAAAAATTATTCCCTTTGATAACTAAATTGCATTGAATGCAATTGAGACAGGGGTAACAGCCTTTTCTTTTACTGCCAAGAAAGGTCATCTTTTTCTCATCCTGCCTCTCTGGTTTAAATTCGGATCGCACTAAGAGGTCGCGCAAGGTTTTATTGCGCCGGTATGCCTTCAACGGAGTTAACTGAAACTCCTCTATATGAGGATAGGATCGTTTCAATATCGTCCAATGTTTTCTTAATACATTAAAGATCCTCTCACTATAACTGTTAAACTGGAAGACAAATGGAATTCGAGGTTTGTCAACTGAGTATCTTTTCCTATTGGAAATTTCAATAGGATTCAAAATCTTATTTAATTCGTGTCGGATTATGTTTTCTGGATAGCCCCGCTCCTTAAATTTGCAGCACATTTCATCTAATCTTTCATTTTTAACTGTAGTATCACTCACTATTCGCGTCACTCTGAGAAGCTGGCTTCTGATAATAGAACTAAAGACATGAGGGGGATGATAGCTGTCATATCTCAATAGCTGATTCCTATCTGTAGGTTTCGTGTATATGTCAGTTTCAATCCGTCCCTGTTTTATATATGCCCGTATATCTAGAAAGGGGACCGAATCTCCACCAATATGAATCTTGAACTGGATCTCTGGTGAAATACTATTGATCATTTCATCAAACATTTTGAGTGATTCAATGTTGCCCCGCCATATGACAAAAATGTCATCTATATAACGCCACCAGGTGGCGCAATGTTCCCGAAACAGATCATTCACAAAAATATGTTTTTGCTCAAAATCATGCATAAATGAACAGGCATATGGCGGGGCAACATTAGAACCCATGGCTACCCCCGTCAATTGCACATAGTACCGGTCCTTAAAGAGAAAATAGTTATTGTACAAAATCAATCTAAACAATTTCTCAAAAAAAATGATCTGAGCTTCTGAGTACTCCTGACATTTCCTAATTAGGCTTAACGCTGCCTCAATGCCAGCCACATGAGGAATCGATGTATATAGACTTGTTACATCCCAAGCATCGTTCCATGTGTTTTTTCTATCATTTATGGTGGAGTTTTGGGAGTCCACCTTGACGGTGCTTTGATTGAACAAGGACTTCAAGATAAGAGGGTAACCCACCTGATGTTCATTTATTACACTCCCAGTGAGTAAGTTACCTTCAGTTGTGATGGATACTAATGGAGCTACATTTTCATACACCCAAGAAGAGACCACACAGATCATGTCTCAGATCTCAGGATCCAGAAATTTTCTAACGGGCAATACCCCGGTCTACAACTCTCGTATATGGGAGAAATTAAGAAGGAAACATACTTCTCTGGAATTGCACGGGCTAACCTTGGCCGAATACCATCGAGTACAACGAATCCCCAGAGGTCTGAGGGTACGTTTGGCCCCGACCCTATTCAGCGATAATGATGAGTTCAAGAGTACATTTATGCAAATTCTCAACAAATGTTCATTTGATTTAATGACTTTGACCATCTCATTCATACATAAGGAATTGGCTTCATTGTCGGAACAACTCACCAAGATTGAATCAGAATTGCGTACTGCGATGTCTCTGGAAGAGTTTAATAAATGTAAGGAGATGGCCGATGAAAGTATTAACAAGTATCGTTGTGAATTGGAGACCAGAAAACGCAGTAAATTTGATCGGGATATTGAGGATTATGAGAGGAACCAGGTGTACCGATGGCCACGTCCATACAACCGACGAGGTCGCAGCGACTATGGAAGCCATAGGAGAGAGATATCTGACAACTCTTCAGCCAATACAGATACCGATTCCTCATCCAATTTTTTACAAGCAGATCGCAGAGAACGGTCTACCACTCGGATGCAAACCAGGTCCCGCTACAACAGAGAAGAAAGCCACGACAGATATCGCAATACACGAGGCAACCGCGGCCGACCAAGGGAGACCTAGTTCATAATATCTCCAGGCGGGTCCTTTCACCGGATGAGGTAGGACTTTTTAACCGTGGTTTATCTTACTGTCCTAAAAGTCACCTAGATCCATTTCAGTTAGATCAAGATCTGTATCGCCTATTTCGCAATATTAGATGGAAGGTCCATTTTCTTCACAAACCATTTGTTCATAATGACATACCTGAAGGGAGACTAAGCAGTAAAAGTCTAGGACTGGTAATGAAATCTAAATCCGTCCCCCCTACTACCTATGTCCCTGTTGAGATGTTTGTACAGGAGGTTACCCGAGATGTGAAACGTTTGTTGAAACAAGTGGACTTTAAAGATCATGTACCTAACAATCTGTCCCCTCATGAAAGAGTGACATTACGGGAATTAACCAAACGGAATGATATTATTTGCAAACCTGCTGATAAAGGGGGTTCGGTAGTCATTATGGACCCCCAGGCTTATGAGAATGAGATCAGGCGACAATTGGATGACGACACAGTATACAAACCTCTACAATCAGATCCCACATGGAGTATTAGAAAGATCTTGGAGAGTATTGTGAAACCGGCATTTAAAGAAGGACTAATCTCACACGATTTATGCGAATTTTTGTTACCAACACATACCCGCATTCCGGTCTTGTATATACTCCCCAAGATCCATAAGGACAAACATTCCCCACCGGGACGCCCGATTGTATCGGGGAGGGATTCGATTTTTGTACCCACGGCCAAGTTACTGGATAAAGTACTATCACCCTTGGTTAAGGCCACCCCATCTTACATCAAAGGACTCTGGTGACTTTCTGACCAAGATCAGGGACTTACCACAAATCCAGAATGAATACATCCTTGTCACTTGGGATGTAACAAGTCTATATACATCGATTCCTCATGTGGCTGGCATTGAGGCAGCGTTAAGCCTAATTAGGAAATGTCAGGAGTACTCAGAAGCTCAGATCATTTTTTTTGAGAAATTGTTTAGATTGATTTTGTACAATAACTATTTTCTCTTTAAGGACCGGTACTATGTGCAATTGACGGGGGTAGCCATGGGTTCTAATGTTGCCCCGCCATATGCCTGTTCATTTATGCATGATTTTGAGCAAAAACATATTTTTGTGAATGATCTGTTTCGGGAACATTGCGCCACCTGGTGGCGTTATATAGATGACATTTTTGTCATATGGCGGGGCAACATTGAATCACTCAAAATGTTTGATGAAATGATCAATAGTATTTCACCAGAGATCCAGTTCAAGATTCATATTGGTGGAGATTCGGTCCCCTTTCTAGATATACGGGCATATATAAAACAGGGACGGATTGAAACTGACATATACACGAAACCTACAGATAGGAATCAGCTATTGAGATATGACAGCTATCATCCCCCTCATGTCTTTAGTTCTATTATCAGAAGCCAGCTTCTCAGAGTGACGCGAATAGTGAGTGATACTACAGTTAAAAATGAAAGATTAGATGAAATGTGCTGCAAATTTAAGGAGCGGGGCTATCCAGAAAACATAATCCGACACGAATTAAATAAGATTTTGAATCCTATTGAAATTTCCAATAGGAAAAGATACTCAGTTGACAAACCTCGAATTCCATTTGTCTTCCAGTTTAACAGTTATAGTGAGAGGATCTTTAATGTATTAAGAAAACATTGGACGATATTGAAACGATCCTATCCTCATATAGAGGAGTTTCAGTTAACTCCGTTGAAGGCATACCGGCGCAATAAAACCTTGCGCGACCTCTTAGTGCGATCCGAATTTAAACCAGAGAGGCAGGATGAGAAAAAGATGACCTTTCTTGGCAGTAAAAGAAAAGGCTGTTACCCCTGTCTCAATTGCATTCAATGCAATTTAGTTATCAAAGGGAATAATTTTTCTCATCCTAGGACTAATAAGAAAATAATCATTAACGGTTTTTACACCTGTCAGTCATCATATGTAATTTACATTCTCACATGCCCCTGTAATCTCCTTTACGTGGGGGAAACCACCCAAAAAATTAAAGACCGTATCGCACAACACCGTAGTACAATTAGACATCCTCAATCAAGTTTACCTGTATCGCGTCACTTTTCAGAAATGGGCCACAAAGACACAGATCTACGCTTTATGGTTTTAGAAGAGATTCCTCATGACAAAAGAGGGGGTGATAGGATTTTGAAACTAAAAAGACGTGAAGTTTGGTGGATCAACAAATTACAGTCCCTGTACCCTGATGGTATGAACAGGGACTATGATTTGTTTCTGTTTGTTTAAAAATTTATAGTACAAGATTGATTAGAGGTATGACTATTTTTGAATATGTTATATTTTCTTTAGATTGATCATAAAGGCTCCCGTTGGAAATACTAGATAGCAGAATATCAACTGGAATCCATGAAGAAACTTGAGACATGTATAGAAATAGCAACATATGTATATTCATGAGAAAGATTTACAAAACACCGAGCTAATTAAATGAGATAATATAATTGGTTCATAAGTGATATGATGAGGATATTTGAGATGTAATATGATGAACCTATCTTGTAGATTATCCCCTATTGGGGAATTTAGGATGGTTTTAGGGTAGTAGGTTTTTTCAATAGGGTTAAATTTGGAATGGTTTTAGGTGTTTTGTATAGGATAATTAATTATGTGACACAGGTGTGTATCAGACTGGGTGTGGATAAAGGAACACAGTGTGGTTTAGCCTTTCACACACAGCCTGAAAAGCCTGACGAAGAGCGAGTTGTGCTCGGAACTGTACAGTGGCTTGCTTGTATTTTGAAACAATTAATGGATTAACTTTTCAGTAAAAGGACACTTTTTGGCATCAAGCATCGTTCCATGTGTTTTTTCTATCATTTATGGTGGAGTTTTGGGAGTCCACCTTGACGGTGCTTTGATTGAACAAGGACTTCAAGATAAGAGGGTAACCCACCTGATGTTCATTTATATATATATATATATATATATATATATATATATACACACACACATACACACTGTGCATTCAGTGTAGCCTGTGCATTCATTTGGTGGTGTACAGTTTCTAGTACACTTCAGGCGGTGTACACAGTATATAATACAGTGTGTACAATTTCTAACACACTTCAAGTGGTGTACACAGTATATAATACAATGTAGTGTGCTGTGAAAAGAAAAAAATCCCCATCGTGTCCAGAAGGCCACCAAGGAGAGGCAGACGCTCACAGGCCACCAAAAGAGGGCAAGCAGCCTCTGTGTCTACAGTCAACAGTGGTGGTCGTGGACATGGTGCATCCTCTGCAGGTGGCTGTGGGGCACGCTTGTCCTTTTTTTTCTGCTGCTGGCCATGTTTTTGAGCCACAACATGCAGAAGAGTTGGCGGAGTGGATAACAAAACCGTCCTCACTCCTCTCATCCTCTGTCACCCAGGCTCATAGTAGTTTTCCTTCCAATGCAGCTGCCAAAGCGGCCTATTCCACCAGCTCATTGTCCACAGTTACTCCTTCCATAGCCCCACCATGATGCACAAAGGAGTCCCCAGAATTATTTGACCACAGTGTCCGTTACATGCTGCTAGAGGATGCGCAGCAATTTGAAGGCTCCGATGTTGGTTCCCAGGTTGAGGAAGGGAGTAACGTGAGCCTAGAGAGAGGGGGTGCCCAAGAAGGACAAGAAACTGGCAGTCATGTTCCCCAAGCTACAGCATACTGCCAAGTTTGCTCCAGTGATGTGGAGGGAGGGGATGATGAGGTCACTAACCGTACTTGGGTGCCGAGAGAAGAGAGGAGGAAAATGAAGAGGAAAAGGCACAACTTCGAGGCAGGATGTCCTCCAGGGGTCAGCTTAAGGGCAGCCACCCTATTGCATCACACCGCAGAGCTCCGCAGTTGTAGGACGCTGCTGACTCCCCGCTGACTTTTAAAAGTTCCTTGGTGTGGGCCTTTTTCGACACGTGTGCAGCAGATCGCACCATTGCTGTTTGCATCATATGTCTGACGCGGATCAACCATGGCCAGAACAGCAGCCGCTTGGGCACCACATGCTTGACCAGACATATGATGAGCTGCCATGCAGTCTGTTGGCAGCAGCACCTGAAAGACCCACATCATAGAAAAAGGCAGCTTTCTCCTTGCTCCTCATCTGGGATCTCAAACCCTACTATAGCTCCAGTCCTCTCAAAAACCTGCACTGAGAGGAATGAAGGTATAGCAATAGGTGTCACAAGTACTTGCAGCCAATCTGCTAGCAGTACAACACCAGTTGATTTCAGCAGGCAAAATTCCCTACCCCAGATGCTGAACCGTAAAAAGAAATTCGGTCCCAGCCATCCACATGCTCAACCTCTAAATGCTAGCTTGGCCAAATTGCTAGCACTGCAACTGCTGCCTTTTCAGCTGGTAGACTCAGCCCCCTTTCGTGAATTTGTGGAATGTGCTGTACCACAGTGGCAGGTTCCAAAACGCCATTTCTTTTCACGTAAGGCCATTCCAGCTCTCTACCGCCACGTGGAAGGCAATGTTTTGGCCTCGTTGGACAGGGAGGTCAGCAGTAAAGTTTATATTACCAGTGACTCATGGTCCAGCAGACATGGGCAGCGACGTTACCTTTCCTTCACGGTGCACTGGGTAACTCTGCTGGCAGCTGGGAAGGATGCAGGACAGGGTTCAGTGTTGGAGCTTGTTCCACCACCATGTCTCCAAAAAACTAATGGTGATTCTGCCACAGCATCTGTATGCTCCCCTCCCTCCTCTTCTTCTTCCTCTATGGCCTCTTCTGCAGAATTGTGCCACACTGGGGCAGAGATTCTGTCAGCTCTGTAGGGGCAGGCTCAGAGGTGGTTGACGCCACGCCAGCTTCAGCCAGGAATGGTTGTATGCGACAATGGCACCAGCTTTCTGTCCGCCCTCTGACAAGGACGCTTGACCCATGTTTGGCACACGTCCTGAATTTGGTGGTGCAGCATTTCTTGACCGGGTACCCAGGCTTACAAGATCTCCTGAGGCAGGCCAGAAAAGTCTGTGGTCATTTCCACCGGTCATACAATGCCAGTGCTCGGCTGGCTGACATTCAAAGGGAATGCAACCTGCCCACCAACCACCTCATTTGTGATATGCCCACCGGGTGGAACTCAATGTTGGCAATGCTGCAGCGGCTGCACACACAGCAGAGGGCTATCAATGAGTACCTGTGCGAGTAGGGCACCAGGACAGGGTCAGGGGAGCTTGGCTTCTTTTTGCCACGCTAGTGGCTACTGATCAAGGATGCATGCACTGTCCTGTCACCATTTGAGGAGGCCACAAGGATGGTGAGCAGTGACAATGCATGCATCAGTGACACTGTCCCTCTAGTCTTCCTGCTGGAGCACATGCTTAGTGGAATCATGGACAGGGCACCTGATTCCACTAAGCATGTGCTCCAGCAGGAAGACTAGAGGGACAGTGTCACTGATGCATGCATTGTCACTGCTCACCATCCTTGTGGCCTCCTCAAATGGTGACAGGACAGTGCATGCATCCTTGATCAGTAGCCACTAGCGTGGCAAAAAGAAGCCAAGCTCCCCTGACCCTGTCCTGGTGCCCTACTCGCACAGGTACTCATTGATAACCCTCTGCTGTGTGTGCAGCCGCTGCAGCATTGCCAACATTGAGTTCCACCCGGTGGGCATATCACAAATGAGGTGGTTGGTGGGCAGGTTGCATTCCCTTTGAATGTCAGCCAGCCGAGCACTGGCATTGTATGACCGGTGGAAATGACCACAGACTTTTCTGGCCTGCCTCAGGAGATCTTGTAAGCCTGGGTACCCGGTCAAGAAATGCTGCACCACCAAATTCAGGACGTGTGCCAAACATGGGTCAAGCGTCCTTGTCACAGCAGCGGGAGGAAGAGGAGGACTTCCTTTCCTCTCAAGGGCCCCTTTATCCAAATAGCATTCCTGTGGGGCCGCCAAACACACAGGAAGAAGAGGAGGAGGAGGATTGTGTCAGCATGGATGTCGAGGATAACATGCAGAGGTCTTCAAGGGATGGTTTTCAGTCCCCAGAAACCCAAGGAGTTGTATGTGGCTGGGAGGAGGCAGTTACGGATAATGTAAACCTTAGTGACCCAGAGGACTCAGAATCTAATGCCTCTGCAAACTTACGCTGCATGGCCTCCCTGATTCTGCAAAGCCTGCGAAAGGACCCTAGGATTCGTGGTATCAAGCAGAGGGAACATTACTGGCTGGCAATCCTTCTTCATCCACGTTACAAGGGTAAGGTTGCAGAACTCATCTTGCCTTCGCAGAGGGAGCAGAGAATGAAACATCTTCAGGAGGCCTTGAAGAAAAGTTTGTGTAACGCATTTCCAGACCCTGGAAGGTTACCATTTCCTGGTGCTGGTGTTTCTGAGGCTTCGTTTGGTCAAAGGAAGAGCGGTGGAGAAGGTGGCTGGCTGACCGAAGCCTTTAAACAATTTTTCAGTCCTCAGCGCCAAGGTCTGATAGGTTCCAGCAACCATCGCCAGCGTCTGCATTATATGGTGCAGGAATATCTAGGGGCAAGAGCAGACTTGGAGACCTTTCCAACAGAGCATCCACTGGGTTACTGGGTCTTGAGGATGGACCACTGGCCTGAACTTGCTCAATATGCAATTGAGCTACTGGCCTGTCCTGCATCCAGGCTGCTTTCTGAACACATATTCAGTGCTGCTGGAGGGTTTGTAACGGATCAAAGCATGCGCCTGTCCACAGACTCCATTGATAGACTTACATTTATAAAAATGAATCAGTCCTGGATCAGCAGCTATCAAGCACCTGATGCTGATGTAACTGAATTTGCTATGGATCTGGGATCCTTTGAAGACTGCCTATGCTGCCTATCCTATTCCTTCTCAATCATGATGATGCTAGCTTCCAACAATATTTTTGGTTTAGGGCACCACCAGGGACATGTAATTACAATTTTTGAAATAATATTTAACAGCAGGGCCCGTTCCTGCGCCCAACAAGAGTAACTGTGAGGGGTTACCATGTTCTGGCACCACCATCACCTAAGGCCCAATTTTTCTGCAGAGTATATAGTGCAGTCTGTATAGTATATATACTGCAGTTCAGAGTATATAGTACAGTACGTATAGTATATATATACTGCAGTTTAGAGTATATAGTGCAGTTTGTATAGTATATATACTGTAGTTCAGAGTATATAGTGCAGTCAGTGTAGTATAAATAATATAGTGCAGGGTATATAGTGCAGTGTACAATATATAATATAGTGTATTGAAGTGGTTAAGGTGAGCCCTATGACAGAATTAAGAAAAAAACGGCATGGGTTCCCCCCGTGTCCATACCAGGCCCTTCAGGTCTGGTATGGATTTTAAGGGGAACCCCGTGCCAAAATAAAAAAAATATGGCGTGGGGGTCCCCCCAAAATCCATACCAGACCCTTATCCGAGCATGCAACCTGGCAGGCTGCAGGAAAGGGGGGGGCGAGAGAGTGCCCCTCCAAACCATACTAGGCCACATGCCCTCAACATGGGGAGAGTGCTTTGGGATCCCCCAAAGCACCTTGTCCCCATGTTGATGGGGACAAGGGCCTCATCTCCACAACCCTTGCCCGGTGGTTGTGGGGGTCTTATCGGAATATGGAAGCCCCCTTTACTAAGGGGGCCCCCAGACCCCCCCCATATGAATGGGTATTGGGTACATGGTATGGATTTTGGGGGGACCCCCACGCCATATTTTTTTTAAATTTTGGCATGGAGTGCCCCTTAATATCCATACCAGACCTGAATTCCTGGTAATGGACTGGGGGGGACCCACGCCTTTTTTTTCAATGATTGTTTTATGTATATTGCCGGGATCTGGCAATACATTACAGCCGCAAGCAATTTTAAATATTTTTTCTGCGGTACTGTTATAAACATGGGAAAAATGTGCTACTTTACAGGCAGACTAAGGGGACCCCCAGGCACGATATTTAAAGGAATATTTCATTTTTATTGTTTCAGTTTAAGCATTTTTAAAATTACTGCTCCTGAAAAAATGGCCATTTTAAAAGTTTTTTTTTGCATTGATACATGTCCCCTGCGCCAGTACCCGGGTCCCCAAACACTATTTATGGTAATAGCCTATAAAATTAGCACTTTTGATTTTTCACGTTCGTGTCCCATAGACTTTAACAGTGTTCGCATGTTCGTACACATTTTTTGTCTGTTCGCATGCTCTGGTGCGAACCGGGGGGTGTTCAGCTCATCCCTAGTCTTGAATTAATTTGTTAGGAAAAATACTTTTTTGTGTGTGCAAAGTTAACAAATCTTAATTGCAATCAATGGCCTGCACTTGTGGGAGTATTTTGTAGTATAGTGTCCCATAGAAAATGTTGATTTTGAAAGGAAAGTAAATTTTTTTTGACAAATCTGTTGGGGTGTACTCATTTATGCTGGGCACTGTACTTTTCTAAGTTTTACAAAGTCCACGTGTCTGCCTCTGTGGTGAAATTTCCTTGCAAGCAGCTTTTAATGTCCTTGGTCTCCTTTCAAATCTTTTTTGTTGGGCTACCTGGCCTGTGTTGTCGGGTGTGCCTGCCAGTCAGTTTGGACCGATTTTGGGCATCCCTAGGCTGCTTACTATCCAACTGTGTCCCTCAGTGGGTGATAAAGAATATATGATTTTTGAACCTACCATGAAATCTTTTTCTCAGAGTCCATTGAGGAACACAGCTCCTTTTCTTCATATTTATGTCATCTTTATACAACTGAGCAGAGGTGAGGTGGAACAGGTCATAGCCTCAAGCAGGGCTGATCAGTTTCTGTTGTTTGTTGTGCCTAACATTCATTTCTTCTGTAGTTAACAATTTAAGCCAATGTTTCATACTATCCAGCTGTGTCCCTGAAGGGACTGTGAACAAAGGATTTAACATGGAGTACAAAACCACTATTTAATGTGTACAATATGTTGCTGCTCCAAATGATTCCATCACACAGTCCCTTTTACCTTCAGTGTATTCAGGTGCAAGCACCACTCATCCAGCCATGTGGAACAAATGCAATAGGATCCAAAGGGCTGCACACTTGAAAACTGCGTCCACTTTATTGATAATCACTTAAACGTCATATGCAGCCAAAGTAGACATCGTGGGAGCAAGGAAACAGTCAATACGTTTCGCGCTACTAGCACTTCATGAATACTAATAGTCATAAATAAGTGCTAGTAACACAAAACATGTTTCCTTGCTCACATGGTGTCTACTGTTGCTGTATATGGCGTTTTAATGATTATCAATAAAGCGTATGCAGTTTGTGTGCAACCCTTTGGATTTGGATCCTATTGCATTTTTCTATAAAAATACTATTATTTGGGTGTTGAAAGCTGCATACTAGGGCCATATAGGATGTGAAAAGTAGCTCATCTATAACAAATAAGAGACACTCATATTGAACCATGCCCATTTAGTCTTGCCTACTGTCCTCCGCAGTCTGCTTCCTTCTAGCTTCTTATCACTGTAGCCATATCATTTTTCTTGTGGGAGGAGAGCCTACACTTTTTGTTCTGGAACTGCCCATAGGAACATTATACTCCCTGGGATACTTAGTCCAGCACGGCAATCTCTTATGCCCTGTACACATGAGCGGTTTTGCTGTCGGAATAAACTCCGAAGGTTTCTCCGACGGAACTCCGACGAGATTCCGCTCAAGCGGTCTTCTTGCCTACACACGATCACACCAAAGTCTGACCGTCCAGAATGCAGTGACATACAACACCTACGACGGGACTAGAAAAAGGAAGTGAAATAGCCAGTAGCCAATAGCTTTCGTCTCGTACTTGCTTCAGAGCATGTGTAGTTTTTGGTCCGTCGGAACAGCATACAGACGAGCGGTTTTTCCAATAGGAATTGGTTCCGTCGGAAATATTTAGAACATAGTCCATTTCTAGGTCCGTAAGAATTTTCAAAAAAAAAAGTCAGATGAGGCATACACACGATTGGAATAGATTATGAAAAGCTTCCGTCAGACTTTTTTTGTCGGACATGCCGCTCGTGTGTACGCAGCATTACTACATCCTTCTCTCTAGATTTGCAAAAACTGGTAAAGGCAGTGGAACAGAACAGTTTATTTTACAAGCATCTATACTGAAAATATAATGATTCTGCAAATCTAGTTTGACAGTTTATTCTAGCAGAGTTGAATCAAAGTCTTTGATAGAAAATAATGTTAACCCTTATACCAACTAGTATAACCATACAATTATGATTACAAGCTTCTGCAAGAAAAAGGAATAAAAGAACAGGAATTTTGTGTAAAGCTGTATGCCCCAGTTTAATTGCCATTTTACTTTTTAAATTCCCCTCCAAACACGAAATTTTCAACTCTTTTTTTTATAATAGATCTATGGTCTTTGCTCACAATATATGTTCTATCCCTTTGTATATAAAGAGAATACTAGATTCTACATAAGCCTTTTAAAATTACTAAACTTCAAACACCTGGACATGTCCAAAGCAAACTCATGCTGCTCTGCAGAAAAGAAGAACTGCTTCAATCAGCAGGTTTCTGGAGAAATTAACAAGGTGAAAATGCCAAACTCTCTGACATTAATCTGCATGCAGTGTTGGCAGCCATTGACAAGGACAAGCAGGCTGGTGATGTATATGTAATGAAAAACAACTTTTCAATAATATGAAGACAGATGTTTCACAGTTGAGATAAATTGGCAATTAGAAGGAAAGAGATGCAAAGCGCTGCTGTCAATATTTTATAATGTGTTGGCAAAGAAGAACTTGGGACATTCACAGCAGTATAAAAGGTCAGAATGATCACATCTAAGATCTTGAAGTGAGTTCAACATATTACTGTGCTCTCTTCCTGACAGTAGAAACATTTTACATGCTTTTTACATTATTGAGCCCTACAACTCAGATAGAAGGCAGGTATTAGATGCAAAATAAAATATAAAGGTATCAGGAAGTACTCCAAAACAAAATGTTTATTGATTCATTATCAAAATTGATTGCACCCCTTTTTCAAAAATATCCCACTGGGTGAAGGGATTTAGGTGTCCAGGGATTCAACATTGATCCTGACTAGCAAACAACCCTCCTGATCCTGAAAACGTGTCCAACATTAACCAAGGCCTTTGGTATACCAAAGGCTTCAAAGTTTCATCCAAAAATTTCCTAAGCTTTCTCTGGGACTTCCTGTCTCAGATACAATTGGTCTGCCAGGTGGGGCAAAAGGTCTTTGTGGACTTTAGGAATCAGATAAAATTCTGGTTTTCTATCCACTTAAGGAACATGTCACACCGATATATGTCGGCAGAATGGCATGGCTGGGCACATCAATGTACGGGTATGTCGCCTTTAAGACGCGGCACTGTGGGCGCCCGCCGCGAGCTCCATGAGTGTGACTGCGGGTCCCATAGACTCGATGTCCACTGGGAGTCCCGCGATCGTCTCACGGAGAGGAAGAACGGGGAAATGCTGATGTAAACAAGCATTTACCCATTCTGCCTAGTGACAGGACACTGATCACAGCTCCCTGTGATCGGGAGCAGTGATCAGTGTCGTGTCACACGTAGCCCATCCCTCCCACAGTTAGAACAGATCCCTAGGACACACTTAACCCCTTCAGCGCCCCTTACTGGTTAACCCCTTCACTGCCAGTGTCATTTTTACAGTAATCAATGCAATGTATAGCACTGATCGCTGTATAAATGACAATGGTTCCAAAATGGAGTAAAAAGTGTCCGATGTGTCCGCCATAATGTCGCAGTCATGATAAAATCATTGATCGCCGCCATTACTAGTAAAAAAAAAAATTTTTAATAACAATGCCATAAAACTATCCCCTATTTTGTAGACGCTATAACTTTTGTGCAAACCAATCAATAAATATTGCATTTTTGTTTTACCAAAAATATGTAGAAGAATATGTATCGGCCTAAATTGAGGAAAAAAATTGTTTTTTTATATATTTTTTGGCGATATTTATTATAGCAAAAAGAAAAAATATTGCTTTTTTTTCAAAATTGTCGCTCTTTTTTTGTTTATAGCGCAAAAAATAAAAACTGCAGAGGTGATCAAATACCACCAAAAGCAAGCTCTATTTGTGGGGGAAAAAAGGACATCAATTTTTTTGGGAGCCACGTCGCACGACCGCGCAATTGTCAGTTAAAGCGACGCAGTGCCAAATCGCAAAAAGTGCTCTGGTCTTTGGGCAGCCAAATGGTCCAGGGCTGAAGTGGCTATACTCACATAAAATCATTCTCACTCAATGAGATAATCCTCTGCTGCCACACTGTATAGAGAAGGGCATTTACCTTCAGAACAAGAGATGAGACTGGGTTTTGAGGGACACATGAATAAAAATGTGTTATTTAACTGTCTTTCATAAGAATCACATTCTCTCCCCTGTCACTTGGTTTAATAACTAATCTGAGTTATGACTTGAGTTCTTCCAAAGCTCTTCTCTCATTTCTCTCATTTTTTTTTTTTTATTTCGGCGGGTTTAGTTGTTGAGTCCATTTTTCCCCTTTCATCTCTCTCACTAAGTTTTCCCTCCCTATATAGTTTCTCCTGCTGACCATTGAGAAACCACATTGGGATCTACACTGTCTCCCCCCACTGAGACAGACATCCCTTGATCCTTACTAGTTGGGTGAACAGTTTGAGCTGAGCAAAAGTTCGGCCCAAACATTGCCTGTTTGCCCATTCGGTAAAAACCCGAATTTGCGGGTCCCGCTGAGTGCCCCGCAATGCACTGCACACTTCACAGTCCATTTTAAGCCCTGCTTGGGCAAAACATTGCCCATTCAGGGCACAGTGAATAGCTGGTTGTCAAGGAGCAGGCTGGGAAGCCGGTGATGTCACTGACCCAGCATGCACTGTCAAACTGTGGGGCCTGCAGTAGGTGGTTAGCCTTCGTCGCGGGCAGAGATTTTTTTTTTTAGGTCCGGCGGTGGTGGCATGATTGACAATGGATCTAAATTGGGGGACATTGCTTTTTTTTAATGCTGTGTGTGTTTTTATTCCTTTTTGACACTTTTTTGGTGAATGGGTAGGGGTACTATGTACCATATACTCATTCACATGGGGGGGGGGGGCAGGATCTGGGTGCTAAAGTGGGCTTCCAGATGCTGATAAGCCTGCTGACCTCCACAAAAACAGCCCAGGGTTGTTAGGATGGGGACAAGGTCCTTTGGGGTGGGGGGGCATGTGGCCTGGTATGGTTCAGGAGGGGGAGGCGTTTGCCAAACAGTTCGCCATACCATTTTTATGGCTAATAACTTGTATATAAGCTTTCAAAATGGGGAATTTAGATTTTTCAAGTTTGCGTCCCATGGACTTCTATGGGTTTCCTTGTTTCCTTGCTGCAGGCATCATCCCGGTATAACCCCGGAAAGCCGAGTATGCATATCTGCGTACGGTCGGCGGGAAGGGGATAAGCCACGGATGTGGGTGAGCACTACACCAGATATGCCACATCTACACACAAGTCTCCCCGTCTTCCAGCCATCTGTCCCAGATCTTAGAAAATTTTTGTGATGCTCCCCTGTGTGTGTAAATTAGTTTCTTAAATGGTAGGGTATAATTTACTGCTTTTTTCCATATCTGTATCGTGGGGGGGTAAATTCTGCATCCATCTCTGGGCTATTACCTTGCGCGCTAAAAATAATGTTTCAGAAATGAATATTGTGTGATACTTATCCACCTCTACATCTGGCAGGAGCCCCAAAATACATAACTTAGGGTCTAGCACCACAGGGGACCCCATTTTATCATGGAGGAAACGGACAACCTGTGCCCAATATGTCTGAATATGAGGGCAGCTCCATATAAAACGAGCCTGCGTTAGCCCTGCACAAGTGACACGTTGGGTCCGGCGTGTGTTGAAACTTCGCCAACTTCGGTGTCAGATAGGCTTTATGAGCTATATATGTTTGTGTCAGTCTATCGGACATCTTGGGAGATACTGTCTTGGTTCCCTCTAAAATCTCGTTCCAATCAGTGTCCTCTATGGGCCCCATGTACTGTTCCCACTCCTTCTTAGCTTTGTGTGACACAGCTGCTACTCCTCGTTGTCTAATTGCGTAATACAGATGTGATATCAGCTTAGAGGGGTCATTTCCCATCACTATGCCCAGCACAGGGGGGGCTCCAACCCTAGATCCAGAGTCGGTAACTGAGTTCTAAGAGCATGACGGAGCTGCAAGTATTTAAATGCTAGTTGGTGTGGAAGGGAGAACTACTCTTTAAGGGTCTGAAATTGCTTAAGCCCGGAGGCAGAAAGTACTTGATGGAGAAATATTATTCCGTGTCTAGCCCAAACTATTGAATCTGGGATTGTTTCCAGTCCTGGCATCTGACTATTAAGCCACAGTGGAGTGTGTGAGTGAAATTTCCCCACATTTTGCTTTTTGAGGGAAATTTCCCATATTCTTTGGTGATGTTACAGCATACCCGAGTTGTACTGCGCAGAGGGACCTGATGTTTTTTTCCAGTGTAGAATAGCCTGAACCGGTGTATACGTTGGATGTCCCGGTTTATCGCAAACCAAAGATGTGTATCGCTGCATTTCCGACGTGTGAAAATGGTACATATGGGATAGTTGTGAGGCCAGGTAATAGTCCTGCAGATCCGGGAGGGATATGCCCCCCCCATATCTGTGGGGTTTTTTAAAGTTTGCCAAGCTAGTTTGTGTCTACTATTCCCCCAGACAAATGAATTTAAAGTAGCTTCCATCTGCTTAACCACTTGCTTACTGGGCACTTAAACCCCCCTCCTATCCAGACCAATTTTCAGCTTTCAGCACTGACGCACTTTGAATGACAATTGCCCGGTCATACAACACTGTACCCAAATGAAATTTTTATCATTTTTTCCCCACAAATAGAGCTTTCTTTTGGTGGTATTTGATCACCTCTGCAGTTCTTATTTTTTGTTAAAAAAATGTAAAAAGACTGAATTAAAAAAAAAAAAAAAAAAATTTTTATATCAGCGTGAGTAGAAAAAAAAACGATTACCGATCTTTTGTTTACATCATGTAAGCAGCTGTCATTGGCTGACAGCTGATCACCGATCCGAGTAAGGGGCCGGTCCCGGCCCCTTATCATGTGATCAGCTGTCAGCCAATGACAGCTGATCACATGATGTAAACAAAAGATCGGTAATCATTTTTTTTTCTACTCACGCTGATAGCGTGAGTAGAAAAAAAAGCCGAACACCGGCTCAGATGAGAGGGACAAAGGTCCCGAAGTGGAAGAGGCACATCTGCCTCATCTTTGCCAGTTAACAGTGCCACCTAACAGTGCCCACAGTGCCACCTAACAGTGCCCGCAGTGCCACCTAATAGTGCCCACAAGTGCCACCTAACAGTGCCCACAAGTGCCACCGAACAGTGCCCACAAGTGCCATAGAGGGGCATGCCACATCAAATATAAGATCTTAGGCAGTATAATCATTTTAATTAAATTTACTCGTCCCATCACCCCTAATGGTAATCTAGACCATGTCTGTGTTTTATTCTTCAGTAAATTAAACAATGGAGCTACATTTAAAGGAGTATAGTCCACCAGGTCCCTCGTCACCTCCACACCCAAATATTTAATCTTGGAAACCCTAGCAAGTGGTAATGGAGGGGATGTGTAGGGAGGAGGGAATACATCTATAGGAAGAATCTGGGACTTGTCCCAATTTATACGCAGACCCGAGTATCCCCCCATTTGTTCAATAAGTTTTAACGCTGCTTGGAGTGAGGGTCCCTGGTCCGCAAGGTATAATATGGTGTTGTTGGCATACATTCCTGTTTTATCGACTGTGGGGCCCTGGCGCAGTCCCTGAATATCAGGGTGTGCTCTAATAGCAATCGCCAGTGGTTCAGCTGCCAGTGCGTATAGTAAAGGAGAAAGGGGACACCTCTATCGGGTGCCCCTCTCAAGTGGGAACTCCTCCGAGAGCCATCCATTCACATAAATTCTGGCCCTGGGTGTTTGATATAGGAGCTGTACCCATTTAATGAAGCATGCCCCGAAACCGTAATTGCCCAAACATTCCCAAAAATATGGCCATTTTACAGAATCAAAGGCCTTAGCGGTGTCTAACGCCACCCTTGTTCCTGAGTTATCGTGTCGGGCTTGAATATTCATATAAAGTCGTCTGATATTCATAGCCGTGTTTTTCCCCGGCATAAAGCCCGTTTGATCCATATGAATTAAAGTTAGGAGTTTAACCTGGAGGCCAGAATTTTATATCTGAGCATGTGACATAAAATTCCAGAGGTGGACCGTCCATCCCTGGAGCCTTAGATTTGGCTAGCTGTGCAATGGCTTCTGTGATATCATGTTCTGTGATAGGTGCATCCAGAAGATCAACCTGTTTTCGGTTCAGCTGGGGGAACTGTATGGAAGATAGATACAAACGTATTTCTCTTTGTGTGTATGTACTCTGAGATTTGTATAGGTTACAATAAAATTGTCTAAATTGAGCCGCCACCCACCCCAGATCCGTTATATTACGCCCTTCTGGGTCAGCTAACGATACCACAACCAGGGGCTTATCGTCAATATGGACCAGGTATGCCAACAGTCTCCCAGCCCTTTCTCCCTGTTCATATACCCTCTGCCTACAGAAAAATACACGCTGTTTTGCCTTCTCCGCGTGTAATTGCGTGACTAGACGTATCTGTAGTTTCACTCTTTCTAGGTTCTCAAGGGATGGGTTGGAGCTGTATACCTCCTCTAATTCCCGAAGTTTGTCAGAAGTGATTTGAAGTATAGTGTTAGACTCCCTTTTTAGCCTGTTTATGCTGGAGGACAAAATTCTACGAGCATGGTTTTTAAAATCGTCCCAGTGTGTGTTAAGCGCAGAAGGCCCTTGTGTCCTTTCCAAAAAAAGAGTAGTTCCCTGGCAATGGAGTCATGGTTCGAAAGAAGAGATAGCCAGTGAGGGTTTAGTCGCCATCGCCTGACAGGAGAGGCTGTCCGTAAGGATGCAGTCATCCAACACGGAGAGTGGTCTGACAGGATTCGGGGAGCAAATCCTGAGCCCGAAACCTTAGGCAGAAGGTCCCTTGAAACAAGTATATAGTCTATCCTGGACATAGTATTATGACTTACCGAATGGCAGGTGTATGCTCTAGTAGTGGGATTTGCATGTCTCCAGACATCTATAAGGGCAAATTCGGTCAGTGTACGGTATAGCCTAGTGTGCAATGGTTCCCCTGTCTAGATTCAACCTGTGCTGGTCTGTCCAAGGATGGAGTCATTGTTTGATTAAAATCCCCCATCCATACAACAGGCACGGACGGGTACAGCGCTATAAAAGCAAGACCTTCCGCAACCACGTCCGACCTGTACAGACGGGGGATGGGATGTAGCTAGCCAATATCAACAAGGGGTCTCCCCCCACAAGTGCATACAGAAAGAGGTACCTGCCCTGCCGATCCAACACCATGGATATCAGCCCAAAGGGTGTAGATTTTGCCGCCAGCACCGTTACCCCTCTAGACATATTTGTGTGAGTGCTGTGGTAAGCCCACCCTACCCAAGGGCGCTTTAGGGCCGCCTGTAAGTGGCCTGTGACATGCGTTTCCACCAACGTGATAATATCTACTTTCTGTCCTTTCAGGTACTGTAGTACCGCTGTTCTTTTAATCTTATCTCGCATGCCCCGTACATTCCACATAATAAATTTAATGTCCGCCATGGTGTTCGGTTACAAACATATTGCAGGTGTAACGGCAGGGCAGCACCCCCCCCCCCCAACACCCGCAACAATACATCCATTTCGTAACCCAATAAAAAAACTCCATATGCAATAAATGCTTGTTCAAAAACATTCCAAGTAAATAACCATTGCACAACTGTGCTAACATTCCCAATGCTCAGATCTAGGTATCTGGCATTTTCCTTCCCTCCCAGCTTCTCACCCACCCAACTTGGTGGAAGCATACATTCCCTTGCAACCTGAATATAAATCGGCTTCCAGCCATCAACGTTAGCTGGAGGTACAGAACTTTGTATTTGGTAAGCTGTGATGTTCAGCATAGTAAGAAAAAAAAGGGGGAGAAAAAAATAAAGGTTGCAAACATGACGGGGACGATTTTCCACTGTATAAAGCATGGAAAGGACACGAGGCAAGTCTGATTTGTCTCTTTCTCTGTCTCGGTGAGGCTCTCGCTGAAAGGATAGATCATCATCCTGGTATATTAGTGTGGTGGGGCCTCAGCCCTATAAAATTCTCCTCTATTTTGCTGCAGAGGTAGTATAGAACTCATGTTAGGAAGCTCTGCAGGTCAGGTAGTCTCAGGCCCAAAGCCGCGTAACCAGGGGTATCAACAGGCTGCGGACACCCTCCCTTCCAATGGATACAACCTAGGGAATGGGTCCCCCTGTCTTCAAAATGGGGGTTAGCTCCAATCTCATATTTAGTAATACGTGGGTTGTATGAATGAGAGGGGGAGACAAAAACAATAGGAGATAAGAAAATGAAAGGGATGGGGGAGGGGAGAGAGTAAGACCTTTATACGAAAAGTAGATGGTAGTATGTGGCTACCTCACCACAGCTAAAGTTACAAATAGAGAAATGGTGGGACCCGCCATCTTTTGCCAATGTCAACAGTACTCACAGGCTGGCCGTGTGTTCGATTATCCGTCCGGGCGTTGGTCCAATCACTGTGCCGCTGCCCTTGGGTCTTCAAAAAATAGGACTTTGCCCTCCTCCTCCACTCTCGGTCTGGCCGGAAACAACATGGCATATTTAAGGTGTGCCACCCTGAGCCGCCTCTTTACATCTTGGAACTGTGTATGCTTTCTTTGGACTTCGAGAAATCAGGGAACACTGCAACATGGCCGTTACCCAAGGTGATATTACCTTTCTTTCTGGTCAGCCGCAGGATTTTATCTCTCTCCTTGAAGTTTAGGAACTTGGCAATGAAGGTCCTGGGGGGGGGCTCCCACAGGTGGAGGTTTAGCTGGGATGCGATGCCTTAAACGATTCTCCATATCATCTTGGTGTGCGTGTAATTGATGGATCTGGCGTTGCAGGTCCTCCATAGTGTGGGGTGTAGGATGTCTTCTGCCGCTCCAATGCGCGTCTCGGCTTCGGTTACCCTATCTTTTACCTTGGATAAATCTTGCCGTAGCAGGGAGATGTCAATCTTGACCCCATCTATTTTGGCAGTGAGTGTTCCCTGCAGCGTTGCTATAGCATCTAGGACCTTGGTAGTTTCCGCACTCTGATGAACCGTCGCCGAGCACGTGCCGTCTCCATCGTTGGCCTGCGGGACTTGGTCCTGATGGCGGTATTTCGCCAGCTTATCCACCGCCTCAGAAGACCTTTTCAGCTGGGACATATTCCCTTGCTGCTCCGCGTTAGCTACACCCAGGCCTTCTCCAGGTGTAGCAAGATGGTCACTGTTCCGGATAATAGGCCGGAGCCATGTTTGGTACCCACAATGGGCTTGGGCTGTAGTTGTCCCTAGTCAGCAAGGGCAGGCAGCCCAGTGTTCTCTCCTAATGGGGGTATTCAGAAAGGTCAGGAAAACTCCTTATTGAACCGCCGGGTTGAGCAAGATGGCCGCCGCTCCGGATAACAGGCCTGCGCCACGGGCTGTCCTGAGGTAGATTTCGGCCTTGGATTTACTGTGGCAACAGCCGCAGGCAATCCGGAGGTGGTTCCAGGAGAGAGGGTATCTTCTGGCAATCAGTGGGGCCCGAAAACCAAGCCCGGGCCTCTTCCGGGTGAAGCAAGATGGCCGCCGCTCCGGATAACAGACCGGCGCCACGGGCTATCCTGAGGTAGATTTCGGCCTTGGATTTATTGTGGCAGCGGCCACAGGGAGTCCGGAGGTGGTTCCAGGAGAGGGGGTATCTTCAGGCAGTCTGTGGGGCCCGAAAAACAAGCCCGGGCCTCCGCCGGGTGGAGCAAAATGGCCACCGCTGTGGATACTAGGCCAAAGCCGCGGTCTTTCCTAGGGCCAGTGCCGGTCCGTAAATCTCGGGCGGTGATTAGGCAGTTCAGCAGGCTCCAAAATTATCAAAGGAGTCCGGATGTATCCCCAGAGTTGTGGTATGGTGTCTGATGGCTAGGATGGCAGGATATGAAAATCGGAATATTGGTCAGCGGAGCTCACACAGCCTGCGACCTACTCCATTGCTCTCCAGGCCACGCCCCCGGCCTATACTGATTCTAGATTGAGGCCTATATTGGGATAAGATTAGGAGAGTTTAGCCTGATATTAGTGTTTTTGTCTTTTGTTTGGTCTTGGCAGCAAAAATGAAACAATTTAAAGACCCAGACTTCCTCTGCGATTTCATAGACAGATACAGGGATATGCGCAATTTGTGGGAGGTGAAAAACCCCTTATATCTCAACAAACCAGCAAGGAAGGCATCGCTGGAGAAACTGCTGGAATTTGTGAAGGCTCAGGTCTCTAACGCAGACATCGAGTTTGTGGATAAGAAAATTGGTAGCTTGAGAAGCACGCATAGGAAGGAGCTTCAGAAGTTCCATAAGTCCATGAGGTTAGGAGCAGCAGCAGAAGACGTGTATGTACCCAGTCTGTGGTACTACAACAAGATGCGGTTTCTGGAAGACCAGATTGAAGCCAGGGAATCACTTTCGACTCTTCCGGCCCCCCTTCCATCCACCCTTTCCTCAACCCCAGCTGAGGCTTCTGAGGACCAACCTGGGCCTTCCATCCTGGAAGAAATTTAGGAGCCCAAATGGAGCCAGGTATAGTATTTTTAAACATATTTTTTGTGGGAAAATGATTGTTGTTAACTAGATGTTATTATTGCTAACAAATGAATGATTTAACAAAAAGTGTTTGACATATCGATAGACAGTAGGGTCCAAAAATGATTGGGACAAGAATGAAAAATGCTGGGCTCAGAATGATAGTCTTTTCTATTTATTAACATTTCATTTGAAACAGTCATGAGCTGAAAATTGTGTGTGATTGATGAACCAAAAATTAAAACTATGTCCATTTTTCATACACAGGAAGACCTCAACCAGGACGAGGCTCTGGAATGTGGCACACAGGAGGAGGCGGGGGTAAGTGTCAGCTAGGATTAGGCGGGGTAAGTGTCAGCCAGGAGGTGGCGGGGCCCAGTAGCCTCACCCAATCCCAGGTGCCTCCCCTCCGCCTTACAACAAAAAGGCCCAGGAAGGGGAGGAACGTAGAGGAGGCATCACTGGGCCTCAATAAAGAGGCTAATGACGCCCTGAAAGCCCCCCTCGACGCTGTAGAGGCCTATGGCATCTATATAGCCTCAAATTTGCAGCAAATGGAGGAGGGCCCACACCGCAAATGCGAGAAAATCATTTTTGAGTGGCCAAATGACAGATGACATCCACTTATGTGCGCTCGCCCATCCTCCTCCTCCTCCTGCCACAAGTCCACCTCCAGAGCCACAGCCTGCAGGAAAGGCTGCAGGAAAGGCTGCAGAGAAGGCTGCAGGGAAGCGTGGAGAGAAGGTTGCACGGAAGACAAGAAAGTGATGGCCTGGGTTCAGTCTGGTCTGACAGAAGACTCAGCCTGTTGTAGTACCACAGCTTGGGGACATATATGTCATCTGCTGCTGTTCCTGATCTCTGGGAGTCCTGGACCAGATTGTGCTCCCTTCTATATGGACTTCTCAAGCTACCAATTTTTCTATCCACAGAGTTGATGTCTGCCCTGGGGGCCAAAGGCTTCACAAATTCCAGATGTTTCTCCAGCGTTGCTTTCCCTCTTTATTTTGTTATTATGAGCCAGAATAAATGGAGATTTTTTTATATGAAAATACTTGCCGATGTGTTTTTCTTCAAATAGGACAGTTTTTTGGTGAGTAGGTAGGTGCATTTCAAAAATACAATGTCAAATTAACAAGGGACACCAACACCAAGCAACCTCGTTGAGGTTTACAAACACAAGATAATAATGGTGTTGTGTAAACGTGACATACAAAAAAAAAAAAAAAATATGGAGATGACTATAAAATAATAATAAAAAAAAAAAAATACAACAGGAGATCTTGATTAAAAAAAAATAAAAAATGACTATAAAAAAAACAAAAACATTATTATGGAGATCTGGCTTTAAAAACAAAAAAGATTATTCATGAGATCACGAGAAAAAATATAGAAATAAGTTTGTGAGTGTGTGAATATGAGCAGCAAAACAACTTAATCCTTCTAGCATTATAAAGAAGAAGAGAATGCACTGCATTGAAAGATTTAAAAATTTGCAGTGTGACGAATGTACCATCTCCATTATGAACAGTCGTTTTACCAGACTGAGCGGCTGCACCTTGTACTTGATTCTGAGCATGCATGTTTTTTTGCGCATCGGAATTGCATTCATATGAATGAAACTTTTTCCGTCGGGAAAATTGAGAACATGCTCTCAATCTTTTGCTTGTGGAAATTCGGCCAGCAAAAGTCCAATGGAGCATACATACTTTCGCATTTTCCGACCAAAAGTTCTCATCGGTCTTTTGCTGGCCGAATTTCCGATCATGTGTACGCGGCAATAGTCTACAACTGGGATCTAATTACACAAGCCACACTGGTGGAAAACCCTGACAAACATTGAGTGTGACATCCTTTTGTGTAGTCATAGCAATATTCCCCTCAGGCTCTCCTTCCAGGTTGCTAGACCCCCCTTTGGGTATGTTGTATCCTTCCAAATGCAAGTATACAGTATGTCTCTGACTTATGTCTTTCAGCTTAACACTTTTATCCTCTTTTACTCCTCATTGCTGTCTGCTCTTTGGAGGAACTCTGCATATAGCTATAATTCATTCTTGCAAACTAGTCATGCTATTTACAGTGACACTGCGTAGTAATGAAATTGAAGTGACCCTGGAACATAAATCTCCCCTATAGGTAGAATACAGCATGACAGGTCTAATGCCATTTAGTATATTTATCATATAGATCCAAATGTCCATCAGAGACTGGAGGTGTTACAACTTATCTTTGTCACGTTTTCATTAAATATTATCATCAGATAATGTGGTACTTTGATGGGGGTTGTGTGCATCCTTATTTATATGGCTCAAATCGCACCGCATCCGCATAACAAAGGTTTTTAACTGGATCGCATGGGTGTAAACACCGGTTCAGGCAACCGGTTCAGGCAAATGCACTGTGTTTTGCTACCTGCTTTTGGGATGCCGTTAACTTTTAATTGACACGTTCTGATTGTTATGCAGTGCGGGAAAAGCACAGGAATCGCTGCGTTCCCCGCACAGTATCAGAACTAGAGCTCATGCTTGCACCTCAGCTGATGGGAGCAGCAGGAGGTGTATGGCATGCAGAAGTTTGGTCAGTACATCGCTTTTTTGGTCAATATGGATGATGTGCTGGCAATGTGGAGAGTAGGAATGGGCCGAATGGACCTCTGTTTGGTTCGCATCAGAACTGTCGAACACCGTGAAAGTTTGGACCAGAATAACGAACCCCATTAAAGTCAATGGGACACGAACATCAAAAATCAAAAGTGCCCATTTTGAAGGCTTATATGCAATAATTGGGGATACAATGGGTATAGGGGTCCGGGTCCTGCCCTGGGGGACATGTATCAATAAAAAAAAAGTTTGTGAAAAATGTCATTTTTAAATGAGCAGTGATTTTTTGATTTTTAAAGTGAAAGCATAAAAATTAAAAATTCCTTTCAATGTAGTGCCTGGGGGGCCCCCTTAGTCTACCTGTAAAGTGGCAGATCTGTACCATGTTTAGAATCAGCTGCAGCAATAATTGCATTTATAAAGCCCAAAAAAATTAAATTTTCCCTGCAAGCTGCCTTTATTTTGCTCAGCAACAGCTGAGGAGCTAGTGTGAATGATGAGGCCACAATGTAGTGCACTGGGAACAAGATTAGAGATTTTTTGGATACATTCTAGTGTCACTTTGGATAGAAGTAACAGGCGCGTAAAAATTGGTCTTTGGGTGTTGGTGGCGCCTTCTCACCGTAACCCTATAGAGGTAATCTTGATGAAAGCAAGAATTGGCCTTGCTGTAAAAAATTGCAATGATATGCACCTGTCAAACAGGTGCAGAAAAATTGGTCTTTGGGTGTCCATGATGCCTTCCCACCGTAACCCTATAGAGGTACTCTTGATAAAAGCAGGAATTGGCCTTGCTGTAAAAAATTGCAATGATATTCACCTGTCAAACAGGTGCTGAAAAATTGGTCTTTGGGTGTTAATTGTGCCCATGAAACCTATACCGAAAACATTATTTCAGGTGAAATAATTGAACACCCTCAACGTTAGGCAGCCTCGAAGTCCTGCAGAGATTCCACATTCCACACCAAAAAGACTTACTCAGTGATATCGGCATCAGGGGCTTCATAGCTGGTAATCCAAGACTGATTCATTTTTATAAAAGTCAAACGGTCCACAGAGTCTGTGGACAGATGCGTTCTATGATCAGTAACAAAACCTCCTGCAGCACTGAATGCAGGGCAGCCCAACAACTCAATAACATACTGGGCAAGCTCTGGCCAGTGGTCTATTCTCATGACCCAGTAAGTCAGTTGATCGTCAGCTGGAAAGCTCTCCATCTCTGTTTTGGCCCCGAGGTAATCGTCCACCATGTGATGCAGATGCTGACGATGGGATGTGGAAGCTGACAGCCGTGGGCAGGGAGGACTAAAAAAATTCTGAAATGCCTCACTTAGGTGGACGCCTTCTCCAACGCTCCTCTCTTGACCAACAGAAGACTGAAAATGACGTTTTCCACCACACTGTAACCTACAGGAGTCAGGAAAAATGTTCAATAAAATCCTCTTTAACATGTCCTCAAAAGATTTTATCTTCTGCACTCTCTGTGGGTATGGGATGAGTTCTGAGACCTTCCCCTTATAACGGTGGTCAAGGAGGGATGCCAACCAGTAATCATTCTTCTCCTTTATGCCACATATTCTTGGGTCCTTTCTCAGGCTTTGAAGCATGAGCTTGCCCATGCGCCTCAAATTTGCCGAGGCTTGAGAAGCAGACTCCTCGGGGTCTGACAGGATCTGGAACTTCCTCCTCCCAAGGGTCCTGGGGTTGGAAAGCCATCGCTTACAGATTGAAGCAGCACCGAGCCCTGTCCTGCATCCTTTCGAGTTGCAAGCAGCTTTACCCAGTGTGCTGTGAATGAAATATATCATCCCTGCCCATGCTTGCTGGACCACGTGTCAGCATTGAGGTGGATTTTACGGCTGACTGCCTTGCCCAACGATGCCAGAACATTCCCTTCCACATGATGGTAGAGAGATGTAACAGCCTTACATGAAAAGTAGTAGTGACTGGGAACCTTTCATTGTGGTACAGCACATTGTGCGAATTCACGGAAGGGGCAGAATCCACCAGGCTGAAAGGCATAAGTTGGAGAGCCAACAGCTTTGACAAGCTTGCATTCAGACGCTGGGCATGTGGGTGGCAGGGACTGTATTTTTTTTTCTGCTGCAGCAGATGGGGCAGAGAAATTTGCCGGCTTCAGTCTACAGCTGGGGGTGTGCTGCTGGCCAATGTGCTGCTAGGACCTGAGACACCCTGTGCTATACCATCATCCCTGTCAGTGGAGGCTGCTCAAAGGTAATGACTTGGTATCACAGGGGCATACTGAAGTGGGTAAGGAGGAGGAGGAACAGATTTGTGCCCCTTTTGTGTGGCTTTTAGGTGCTCTTGCCAACGGGCTGAGTGGATGTTAAATGCCTTGTTAGGCACGTGGTACCCAAACGGTTGATGTTTTTGCCACGTTTGATGTGCCTGAGACACAGTTTGCAGATAGCAACAGTGCGATCTGCTGCAGATGTGCTGCAAAAGGCCCAGACAGCTGAGCTTTGGGGAGTGGGCCGGGAGATAACAGCTGCAGAATGTGATGGAATAGGGTGGCTGCTCTCTACTCTTTCTTGATGTCGGCCTCCTTGGGGTTGTGCCGCCTTACCTTCAGTTTCCTCCTCTGCTCTATCTGGCACCCAAGTCGCATCAGTGACCTCATCATCATCTCCATCTCCTCCATCTTCATCATTACCACTGGAGACAACTTGGCAATACGCTGCGGCTTGGGGAACATGAATGCCAATTTGTCTACCAGTGTTCCTCCCTCTCTCTAGGCTCATGTTCCTGTCATCCTCAACCTCAGAATCCAGTAATGGCTGGGCATCATCAAGGATCAAGTGGATGACACTGTGGTTAAATAACTTAGCTGACTTGGCTGATGTTGGGGCTATAGCACGAACAGATGTGGACAAGGAAGCGGGTGTATCCACTCTGGCAACTGCAGGGGACTGCACACTTGTCTCTACTTGTGTGACAGAGGATGAGGAGGATGAGGAAGGTTTAGTAAGCCAGTCCACCACCTCCTCTGCATGCTGTGGCTGGATAGCACAGGCAAACTCACTAAACAGAGAAAATGATACCCTGCCTGAGGACTGACCACCATGTCCACCTTTGGCTGTGGACACATTTGTTGCTGGCGCCCTTACAGTGCCAAGGGAACGTCTGCCTCTCCTTGTTGTCCTCTCAGACATTATTGGGAGGGAGGGGGAGGTGCTTATAAGCAAATGTAAAGAAGAAGTTGAAATCTGTACGTAGATGCACTTTAATCAATGTAAAGAGGTGTTTGGTGCACTTTACTTTAAGTACTCACACTACACAGACACACTCCATGGATGGACTATAATATACTGCAATATATTGCGTCAAACGTACAGTGACGAACAGAACTATATGGTGTTAAACTGGCAGTAACGCACACAAAACTATATGGCATTAAACTAGCAGTAACGCACACAGTACTATATGGTGTTAAACTGGCAGTAACGCACACAAAGCGATATGCCGTTAAACTGGCAGTAATGCACAAAACTATATGGCGTTAAAATCGCAGTAATGCACACAAAACGATATGGCATTAAACTGGCAGTAACGCACACAGAAGTAAATGGTGTTAAACTGGCAGTAACGCACACAGAAGTAAATGGCGTTCAACTGGCAGTAACGCAATCAAATAGACGGTGTTCAACCATCACTACACTGAAGCTATCTGAACTGTCCCTACTCTAGCTATACACTAATGTAAAGATTACTGACACGGTCTCACTACACTTCACTACAGTGAAACTATATGAGCTGTGCCTACTCTAGCTGCACATTATGCAAAGCCGAATGATGGTCCTCCTCACTACACTCAAACTATCCCTAGACTGACACTAAACCAATATTCTACACTGACAATTGAAGCAAAATAGCACAGTATAGCACACTAACGAACTGATCGCACTGAACAGAGCCCTATTCTATCTCTCTCCACGCCAAAATCACACTGAAAATGGCTGCCATTGAAAGAATACTTTTATACTGTGGGGCGGGAATGAGCCATGATTGGATAAAGTCATGATGACAGTGTCCAATCATGACTCTGACAGTGCTCTGTGCCCTGATTGGCTTAAGCTTTCACTGCTTCAGCCAATCAGGGCTTGCAATGCACTGTTCAGCGCCGCAATGCATTGTGGTTGGTTCAGGGGGGCGAACAAACATTCGAACAACCCGTTTGTGTTTGTGACCCTCTGTGGAGATTCAACCTATCCATTAGTCCTTTTGGCTATTATCATACAATTATAAATAAAGCTTTGCATTGTTGACTTCTGCAGGTCATCTTTTGTTTGACATTTCATCTCACTGGCTCGGATCAGAATAGTGGTTGTTGAACAAACAGCTCCAAAATCTCTGACTGATGCAGGTTACCTCTCGTTCTTCCTCTTTTGAGGACCTTCTATTGTGTGATCCCCCCCCCCCCATCACACTTAGTATCTCAGATTTATTCTATACTGTCCTCTCTCTCGCATTCTTCTCTCCCAGTGTGTACTTCCACCTGGGAAAGAGAGTTGGCCATGACTTTCAATTCTGAGGATTGGGAAAAAGCATTTATCTTATCTCATAAACTCTCATTTGCTAGGTCTGCTCAAGAAAAGAATTTTAAAATCCTCACCCACTGGAAAAAATGCCCAGACATCCTTCATCATTTTTATCTGTCGCTTCCTAGTGTCTGTTGGAGATGTCAAGGCTTGGAAGGTATTATGACCCATACTAAATGTTTATCATGGAGTAACAAGTACATGCATATCTTCTGACCTTCAAATCCTTTTTTCCATGGTACCCGGATCTGTTAGATCAGTTAAAAGGGATATCCTCTGCTATTTTTTGACAGCTGCAAGAGCTGTCATTCCCCATTATTGGTGATCCCAACAGTTCCTCACCATACATGAATGGGTGTTGGAACCGGATGCTATAATTGACCTTGAGCATCCACTGGTGGTAGAACATGATAAATTGGATAAACATACCTCCACCTGGGCCGCTTGGAGTGTATTTCTCAACTCTCAGGAGTTCCAGGATGTGATCTATATATAGGCTGGTGTTCACAGTGGGGCCATGGTGGAAGTGAGTACCCCTCTGTTCCTCCTGTCCCTCTCAGTTTTTCCTCCTCTTCCCCATTTCCTTTTTCTTTCCTATTTTTGTTTTCTGGTCTCTTTATTTTTGCGTGGAAGCTCTTTGGTTTTTCCACCCCCCCCCCCCCCCCTCCACTACTGTCAGATTTGACCTAATTTGATCTCTGAGGGACATTATGGATCTATTCGAGGCCAGTTGTTTATTTAATGACTTGTTAGCGTACTATTCAGATCTTTTGTGTCAGTCTCCCAGGTTTACACTCTGTATTCAGGTGCTGACAGAAATAGAGCACATCTTAAATATAACATTGCATGCAGGTACTGCCGCACACTGTATTTTTTTTTTTAGAAAATTAACAAACATGTTATATTTACCTGCCCTGTGCAGTGGATTTGCACAGAGCAGCCTGAATCCTCCTCTTCTCGGGTCCCTCTTCGCTGCTCCTGGCCCCTCCCTCCTTTCAAGTGCCCCCACAGCAAGCAACTTGCTATGGGGACACCCGAGCCGAGCTGCAGCTCCGTGTGTCCATTCAGACACGGAGCTGTAGTTCAGCCCCGCCCCCTCTCTCTCCTGATTGGCTGACTTTGATTGACAGCAGCGGCAGCCAATAGCAACGCTGCTGTGTCTCAGCCAATCGAAAGGGAGAGTCCCGGATGGCCGAGACACTCGTGGACAGAGATGGAGCTCAGGTAAGCATTAGGAGGGCTGCTGCACACAGAAGGCTTTTTACCTTAATGCATAGAATGCATTAAGATTAAAAACCTTCTGACTTTACAACCCCTTTAAGCTCAAATGCCAGCCCTTGGGTCATGCCCCTCTGACATGCTTCACCCACATTGGGCTTAAAGTTGTTGTAAAGGCACAAGGCTTTTTATCTTCATATATTCTATGCATGAAGGTAAAAAACCTTCTGTGTGCTGCTTCCCCTACAGCCCCCTAATACTCCCCTGAGCCCCATCTCAAACCAGCAATATGCACGGGAGCCTCAGCTGTCCCAGGTCTCTCTCGACTCATTGGCTGAGACACAGCAGTAGGAGCCATTGGCTCCCGCTGCTTTCAATCACAGCCAGTGAGCCAATGAAGAGAGCGTGGGGGCGGGCCGAGCCTCGGCTCTATGTGTCTTATGGATGCATAGCACAGGGCTAGGGAGCAAGCACACACTAGTACCCCCATAGTAAGCAGCTTGTTATTGGGGGCACTGGTCAAAGGGGAGTAGCCAGGAACACTGGCGGGGGACCCGAGACTAAGAGGACTGGAGCTGCTCTGTGCAAAACTATTGCACAGATCAAGTGAGTATGACATGTTTGTTATTTAAAAAAAAAAAGCTTTAATATCATTTTTAATCATAGAGGTGAGAGGAGAACCTCTATAATTAAGCCCAATGTGGGTAAAACATGTCAGAGGGGCACGACCAATGGGCTGGGATTTGAGCTAAAGCCACCCTTCAAAGTAAAAAAAAAAACTGGGTGGGTGGCAGCCCTACATGTTGGAAAGGAGTGTCAAGAAGTGAACAGAAATCTCTCCAATGGGGACACAGACAGCAATAAAAATACTTTTTTTATGGAGTAGGTTAAGGGTTACATTTTCTAACAGGTGTCATCAGGACAGGAAGTGAGGGTGAACCCCCTCAATAGAGACGAATAGAGCAAGAGAAATCTTACCACAGATAGGCCTCATACACACTGGGCATTTGCCCAGCTTTTCTGAACGCCTTTTCTCCTGGCAAAAGTAAAGCAGCCTAAAAAATGTGCCTAAGCCCTCGTTCACACCGGTGCAACTTGTCATGCGATTTGACAGGTTCAAATCATATGACAAGTTGCACCCTATTGTCGTAAATGGAACTGTTCAAATTGGTACGACACTGACTTTGCAGTGTCGCACCCATTTGAAAAGGAAGTTCCTGCACTATTTTTGGCGATTTCAGGTGCAACTTGCATAGACATCTGTGCATGAAGTCACACCTAAAGTCACCCTGACATGCGGCTTTGAATCGTGCGATTTCAAGTGAAATCGCACAAATTCCAGTGAAGTCGCACAATTTCAAAGTCAGATTCAGTGTGAACGGGGCTAAAGCCACGTTTTGAATACATGATTAGGCGCGTTCATACATTTGGCCATTCATTCCATTGGCCAGAATATTAGCACTTGAGTATTATGAATGAATGTGTGCTAAACACATTTAGGCACGTTGTGTGTTTTTCTCCTAAAAAGCTTCTCTCCTGAATGCGCAAGTGCTGGTTTTTTTTTTTTTTTTTTCTTTTCTAAATGCCTATAAGCTCCTATAAGTGCATGAACACAAAGGCTAACATAAAGGGGTGTGTAGAGGCAGACAAAAAAACATCAAACGCCCTTAAAAGCGGCGTTTTTGAATCCCAATGTGTGTGAAAAAAATGTTTTTTGGATGGAGCTGCACTTTAAAACATGCAGCAAATGATCTTGAGTGGCTCCAGCAGGGACAGACAGGACCAGGGAGAGCCCTTTATTATCCATTTCGCAGGCCAGTATTACCAGATATAAAGTTACTGCAGTACAGTACCATTAGGCAATACCATTTATATTGATGTGCACATTTAATGAAAAAAGAGAAACAGACAATAAAACCTTAAACTTAAGACCTGTAAACATTAACAGAACATCGATCAAATGGAAGCAGAGAAAAACAAAAGGCAGGTTGCTAATGGTTTGAAAACTACCTTAATGAACTGAAATTTCTTGACTTAAGTCAATTTGGTATAGAACTGAAAATTCAATTACTGGAACATCAGAACAGAGAGGTGAAAGAGCAGATACAAATATTTCTGCAAGCACACAAATAAAAGACACACTAAGGTGTAAACATAACTGAACCTCGGTATGGAAATTTGTAAAATGTGTGTTTCATCACACGCTGAGCCTCCATGGGAACATTGCTGCGGCTTATCGCTAGTAAAGAAAACAATGCTCACTGGTTTGAACATTGTGTACCATGTAACGATTCTAATACTGGAGCTTTAAAACTGACTTAGAAACTTTAAAACCGGCTTAGATGTGAACCTAGCCTCAAGCAGTACTCAGACTGGGAGAGGGAAGGGCAAGACTGGGAGCCATTCAGATGTGCTGCTTGGGGTGGAGAAAGGACACCGCTGTATTGTTTACAGTCCAACTCCAGGAAAAGTATGTGTATGCAAAGTCATAAACTTCTTCTCTTGGACAGTTACATAGTTACATAGTAGGTGAGGTTGAAAAAAGACACAAGTCCAACCTATGTGTGTGATTATATGTCAGTATTACATTGTATATCCCTGTATGTTGTGGTCATTCAGAATTATAAGGATAAGGAGTGAGAAGGAGTTAGAACTCCTGCCAGGTTTTTACTGCTATCAAGTGCTCAGTTAGAGAGATTTACCTTAAGGCCATGTTCAGATGAGGGGCAAGCTTGCATTTTCAGAGGTGTTTGACAAGCAGTGAGGAGGCAATATGTTGCATTCTCATTGCCTGTTTTAAAGTAGAACTAAGGCCCCTTTAACACAGGCTGTCCAATCAGGTCCGCCTGTCAGTTTTTCAGGCGGACCTGCTCGGAGCCTCCATTCACCCCTATGGAACGGCGGATGTCAGCACTGACATGTCCACTGACACCCACCTCTATCTGATTCGATCTTGTCCGTGAATTTCAGATGGGTATATGCATATGCGGCAGCTGTGATGCTTTGCTTTGTGGCTTTAGCAAAAATTATCACCCTTGTTGCATTTGGTGGGCTGTAGCAACACTGACCCTTTCAAGCGAATAAGGCTGCGCCGCAAATGCGTGCAATGCACAGGGTTATGGCACAATGGTGCGGTATTTACAGGGTTAAAGTAGAACTAAAGGCAATCTATTTATTTGATTTTGGATAGAGTACAGGAGGCTTATAACCCCTGTAAGATTTATTTTTGCCATCTGCGCTCCACCGGGAAATATCCCTTCACTTACTTCCTGTCCCATAGCCAAAACAGGAAGTGAGAGGAAATCCATCCAAGGTGTGAGAATCCCCTGGTGTCACCAGGGTCATAAGAACTAGTGCTAGAACTATTGGAAGATTTACCTTCTATTTCGGTTCTGGGTATAACTCAAAATTTGGTTATTTCTTTCACTTTCACTTTTGGTGATAATGGTAAATAGGACAAATAGAGAGGGTGAAACTCCCTAACAATCTTCCCTAACAAGGGCACAGACAGCAATAAAAACTGACAGGTGTTGTAATCCTTCTCCATTCTCTCCAAAACTAAAAAAAAAGTTTTGCCTTAAGGGTCCTTTCACAACGGGGGTCTACCCGGCGAACTCCACTTTGCTTAAGGGGGGATTGACACGCTGATCCCCGATGAGCAGGCTGATGACAGGTCCGTCTCCACTCACTGTGTAGAGACAGACCTGTCAGAGCCCCACTCTCCTCTATGGGGAGATCAGATGAAAATGATCCGTCAGACGGATGAAAAATAGGGTCTCCATCCATATGAAAGTCACAGACAGGATCGGATCAGATAGAGGTGGGTGTCAGCTGACATGTCACTGCTGACATCCGCTGCTCCATAGGGGTGAATGGAGGCTCCGATCAGAAAAACTGACAGGCGAACCTGATCGGACAGCTCGTGTAAAAGGGGCCTTAGCTCTACTTTAAAACAGGCAATGAGAATGCAACATATTGTGTCTTCACTGCTTGTCAAACACCTCTGAAAATGCAAGCTTGCCCCTCATCTGAACATGGCCTTAAGGTAAATCTCTCTAGCTGAGCACTTGATAGCAGTAAAAACCTGACAGGAGTTCTAACTCTTACTCACTCTATCCAAGATAAGAAGTTTATGAATTTGCATACACATACTTTTCCTGGAGTAGGACTGTAATACAGTGGTGTTCTTAATCCACCCCAAGCAGCACATCTGATTGGCTACCAGTCTCGCCCTTCCCTCTCCCAGTCTGACACTTTGCTACAATGTAAAGTAGTGAGTGTACAGCTTGGTATAACAATTTGCTGTCCCCTCAAAATAGCTCCACACACAGCCATTAATGTCTAAACCGCTGGCAACAAAAGTGAGTACACCCCTAAGTGAAAATGCCCAAATTGGGCCCAAAGTGTCAATATTTTGTGTGGCCACCATTATTTTCCAGCACTGCCTTAACTCTCTTGTGCATGGAGTTCACCAGAACTTCACGGGTTGCCACTAGAGTCCTCTTCCACTCCTCCATGATGACATCACGGAGCTCTTGAATGTTAGAGACCTTGTGCTGCTCCACCTTCCATTTGAGGATGCCCCACAGATGCTCAATAGGGTTTAGGTCTGGAGACATGCTTGGCCAGTCCATCACCTTTACCCTCAGCTTCTTTAGCAAGGCAGTGGTCATCTTGGAGGTGTGTTTGAAGTCATTATCATGTTGGAATACTAACCTGTGGCCCAGACTCCAAAGGGAGGGGATCATGCTTCAGTATGTCACAGTACATGTTGGCTTTCATGGTTCCCTCAATGAACTGTAGCTCCCCAGTGCCAACAGCACTCATGCAGCCCCAGACCATGACACTCCCATCACCATGCTTGACTGTAGGCAAGACACATTTGTCTTTGCACTCCTCACCCGGTTTCCACCACACCCGCATGACACCATCTGAACCAAATACGTTTATTTTGGTCTCATCAGACCACAGGACATGGTTCCAGTAATCCATGTCCTTAGTCTGCTTGTCTTCGGCAAACTGTTTGCGGGTTTTCTTGTGCATCATCTTTAGAAGAAGCTTCCTTCTGGGATGACAGCCATGCAGACCAATTTGATGTAGTGTGCGGCGTATGGTCTGAGCACTGACAGACTGACCCCCACCCTTTCAACCTCTGCAGCAATGCTGGCAGCACTCATACGTCTATTTCCCAAATACAACCTCTGGATATGATGCTGAGCATGTGCACTCAACTCCTTTGGTCAACCATGGCGAGGCCTGTTCTGAGTGGAACCTGTCCTGTTAAACCGCTGTCTGGTCTTGGCCACTGTGCTGCAGCTCAGTTTCAGGGTCTTGGCAATCTTTTTATAGTCTAGGCCATCTTTATGTAGAGCAACAATTCTTTTTTTCAGATCCTCAGAGTTCTTTGCCATGAGGTGCCATGTTGAACTTCTAGTGATCAGTATGAGAGAGTGAGAGCGATAACACCAAATTTAACACACCTGCTCCCCATTCACACCTGAGACCTTGTAACACTAATGAGTCACATGACACAAGGAAGAAAAAATGGCTAATTGGGCACAATTTGGACATTTTCGCTAAGGGGTGTACTTAGACATTAGTGGCTGTGTGTTGGGTTATTTTGAGGGGATAGCAAATTTACACTGTTATACAAGCTGTACACTCACTACTTTACATTGTAGCAAAGTGTAATTTTTTCAGTGTTGTCACATAAAAAGATATAATAAAATATTTACAAAAATATGAGGGGTGTACTCACTTTTGTGAGATACTGTACATTCCCATCCACTACCTGAATTGGGGGCAGGGATGGGTTAGGGAATAAAAACGTGGCACAACTGCATGTTTTTACTGCTGCCCAATGGCAAGTCTAAACAAGTCCTTACTTCTAGTCCTGCTGACAGCAGTTTCATTAGACCAAGAGAGAAAACCCACAATAGGGGTGCAAATACAAATAAACATTTGATAGGGGTTCTATCAAATGTGTTGCTGTTGGAGAATTGCTCTCCGTTCCTGTCTTATAAAATGTTGTCAGCATGGCAGGAAGTAATGCAGATGAAGGCTCAGATAGCAGTAAAAGCCTGCCAGGGGTTCTAACCCTTCTCCCAAAACCTTTCTGGACATTTACTTAAACTGTAAGCAGTATCATTCACTTGGCTTAGGACTGGGTGGTCAGAAATACAAATCATTTGGCAGGAAAAAGAGCTCCCTTCTATGTATTCCATATGCAGATTTAAAGTGATTGTAAACAATCACCTTGTTAACCACTTCAGCCACGGAAGTATTTACCTCCTTCCTGACCGAGCCATTTTTTGCGATACAGCACTTTGTTCCTTTAACTGACAATTACACGATAATACGACACTGTACCCAAACAAAATTGACGTCTTTTTTTCCCCACAAATAGAGTTTTCTTTTGGTGGTATTTGATCACCTCTGCGGTTTTAATTTTTTGCGCTATAAACAAAAAAAGAACGAAAATTTGGAAAAAAACACAATTTTTTTTCTTTTTGCTATAGTAAATATCCACAAATTTTTCAAAAAATGAATTTCTTCCTCAGTTTAGGCTGATATATATTCTTCTACATATTTTTGGTAAAAAAAAACAAAAAACGCAATAAGCGTATATTGATTGATTTGCGCAAAAGCTATAGCGTCTACAAAATAGGGGATAGAATAATGGCATTTTTATTATTATTTTTTTATACTAGTAATGGCGGCGATCTGCAATTTTCATCGGGACTGCGACATTGTGGTGGACAGATCGGACACTTTTGACACTTTTTTGGGACCACTGACATTTATACAGCTATAAGAGCTAAAAATAGCCACTGATTACTGTATAAATGTCACTGGCAGGTGAGGGGTTAACACTAGGGGGCGATCAAGGGGTTAAATGTGTTCCCTCAGTGTATTCTAACTGTAGGGGGGATGGGACTGCCTGGGGGAGGAGACCGATCAGGAACACACTATCTGTCTCCTCTCCCCTGACAGGACGTGGATTTGTGTGTTTACACACACAGATCCTCGTTCTGGCTCTGTCAGGAGCGATTGTGGGTGCCCAGTGGACATCACGGCCGCCAGGCACGCGCATCAGCTCTTCAGTACCGCTGTGGGCGCGCGCCCCCTATACCACTTAAAGCGGTTGCCGTACAGCTACGGCGATTCGCGCAGGGGAGCCATTCTGCTGCTGTCAAACGACAGCGGGCGGTTAAAGAACCCATTCAGTTTAAAATAGAACTGAAAAGGCAAAACATTTTTGTATAGATATAAAAAAAAAAACAGTAATACCTTTTTCTCCTTTTTTTAATAATGGGTCACATTCCCTCTGTTCTCAGCTGCATAAGAGCTGGGGGAGGAGGAGGAGCAGCAGCACATTAAGCTTCCCAGTGAATGGCTGTGCGGGGGGGGGGGGGGGTCAGGAAAAGTCTGATCATTGGGGGAGAGTACACGGAGTGCCCAGCATAGCTAGAGAACTGACCACGGTTTGCTCTCTTGCTTACTGTGGTCAGTTTTTAATAGGAAAGCAGAGGGACTAGCAGGAACACCAGGGATTTCACACAAAGGAAGCAATACAAATAGAACAGGAGACTTTCTCATACAAGTACATGGTACAGCAAGCACATATAAGGAATATGATGTGTTGGGGTAACAATCGCTTTAACTGTTTGCCTGGAGTACAGCTTTAAATATAATCATTCTGTCCCTGACAGAAGACATTGTGTTTCACCACAGAATCACATCCAGCAGTCTGCTAACTGTGAAGAGCAGAAGACCAGTCAGAAAAAGAATGGACTCTTCATTTTTACTGCACCACTAATAGATCACTAAATAATAGAAGAAAAGCAAGCTACAGAGGAAATGGTAGAACAATTATGTACAGGCTAACATCAGTCACTTCCTGATGTCTACAAAAAATATTTACCGTACAACATTTAAACCTGACCTGAGATTATTGTATTAACAGATAGTCGTAACTGAAGGCCAACACAAAATTTACAACTTTTACCACATAGAGAGAAATTCAGCTAACATAATACATGGTTGCTTTCATGCTCAGCTAATCCTTTTGACCTAATTACAAAGAAAATGCTTAAATAAAAGTGATAAATATAAGAAGAGCTAATCACAGTTTGTCAGACCGGCTGATGCTTTTAGTGTAATGAACCAAATATTATTGCATATAACTGGCATTCCTAGTCCCTGCAAATACAAATTAAAGTGGAAGTTCACTCTAGGAAGAACTTTCTAAACAATAACCACTGATGAGAGCTTTTTGGTCGGAAATTGTGTTTGCTCCATAGGACTTTTGCTAGCGGAATCCCAGCCAGCAAAAGATTGAGAGCAAGTTCTCTATTTTTCGGTCAGAAAAAGTTCCTATCTGAAAATATGTTCATCTATATGCAATTCGGACGCGCAAAAAATCACGCATGCTCAGAAACAATTTGACGCATGCTCGGAAGCATTGAACTTCATTTTCTCAGCTCGTCATAGTGTTGTACGTCACCGCATTCTTGACAGTCAAAAGTTCACAGAACTTTTGTGTGACCGTGTGTATGCAAGCCAAGCTTGAGTGGAATTCCGTCGGAAAAAACCATCCAAGATTTTTTCGACGGAAATTCTGCTCGTGTGTACGGGGCATTAGTTGGACTAATGAGTCGGCACTGATGAGTACTGATGAGGCGGTGCTGATGGGTACTAACGAGGCAGTGCTAATAAGCTACACTGATGGTCACCAATGAAAAAGGCACTGATAAACAATGTACTGTCAGCCCTCCCGGTTATACACAGAGGCAGAGTGTGAGGAAAATTCTGTTTACATGTGACCAAAGAACACAGCCCACCCAATGCGCACCCCAGGGGGCGCCGTTCTGAATGACGTCTATGAACGCCCTCCCAGAACTAGAGAACCGCGCTGTAGCTCTATAACATGGGCGGGAAGGAGTTAAACAGCCATATAATACATATATCCAGATAATGTAAAGCACTCTTGGTATCTAGCTGTGAGCTGGTTGTCCAGCAATCAGCACTGGAAACCTCTAACCATTTATCAGTTGCACCATGCAACTCATGGTGGTCTGAGTCTTTATAAAATAAAATCATAAAATGCAAATACAATAAAATCATTGTACCAAAGCCTGATCATTTGCTCGTTCAGCAAATAATCCCTGTATTGTGTTTAATATGTTCATTTCTTATGATCATCAGCTCACTCTAGTGGCCAAAATGCAGTATTTTGCTGACTGAGGCATTTTAGGAAAAAAACACATTAATGCCGCGTACACACGGTTGGACTTTTCGACAACAAAGGTCCGACGGTCTTTCCAACGGACTTTCGACGGAGTTACGACGGACTTTTTTTTAACGACCGGACTTGCCTACACACGATCACACCAAAGTCCGACGGATTCGTACGTGATGTCGTACGACCGGACTAAAATAAGGAAGTTGATAGCCAGTAGCCAATAGCTGCCCTAGCGTTGTTTTCGTCTGTCGGACTAGCATACAGACGAGCGGATTTTTCGACCGTACTCAAGTCCGTCGGAAAGATTTGAAGCATGTTCCAAATCTAAAGTCCGTCAGATTTTCGCTTGAAAAAGTCAGCTGCAGGTCCGATGAAACCCACACATGGTCGGATTGTCCGCCGGACTCGGTCCGTCGGACCAGTCCGGTCGAAAAGTCTGCTCGTGTGTACGCGGCATTAGGGTCACTTACCAGTAGATGGAGCTGATGACCATAGCAAATAAACATGTAAGACACATTACTGGTATTGTCTGCGACAGCTGTCTTCTCCTGTCCATGCTATCTTCATCTTGTAATTGCAGAGCTTGAATGGGAAACACTTCCTCTGTGCCCCGATGCTATCAAATACAATGAGTTGCATGGTGTATGGAATTGCATAATTTGTTAAAAAAAAGCTGTTACCTGATACATTTTCTTTAAAGTGGTTGTATAGGCAAGATATTTTTTTTTTACCTTATTGCATTCCCTACATTGGGGTAAAAAAAGCCCCAGTATTTGTACTGCCCGCTCACCTCCCTGTATACTTACCTGAGTCCTATCTCGATCAAGTTCTGTACCTGAGAGCAGCTGTGTTGGTCTCTCTTCCTCTCCTCACAGGACACAGAGGCAGCAGTGGGAGCCATTGGAGGAGGGAGTGGGGGGCAGGCCCGAGTTGTGCTGTGTGTGTCTATCGATGCATAGATCCTTGGGATGCTAAAAGCAGAAATACACAGACTTTTCTGGTCAGTGGTCACAACATTAGTCTTGCGAGAACAGGACACACTGAACAAGAAAATATAAATTGTTTTTACACACCAAATGCTGTCAATGTAATAATGCATGTCCATAAACATTTCTTTCACCTCGTAAAGCATTTTTTGTATCGATTAGGTAGTTTGGTCATCAACTGCAAAAGAATGGCTACAGTTCTAGGTAAAAGTAAGTACGAAAAAGCATCCTGAGGTGAGTCATCATCATCTTCCAGGATACACCAGTAGATATCCGCATCACTACAAAACCACAGAGGAAATCGCAAAAATGTTCATGGGTGGTCTTGGCCATCACGTCCTATGAAGTATTCCACACACGCATCAACAAAAACAATAGTCATCTAGATGTACTTGACAAGTTTTTATCTAAGCCACATAATGACTCTACACCCATCAGCACCCACTACTATTATCCCTAGATAGTGCTACTCAGAAAATAATTGCCCATAGCAACCAATCAGGTGTTTGCTTTTATGTTTAAATAATGTCATGAAAAAAAACTCTCAACGGATTACTTTGAGGATTGAAAGCTTGAATCTCATTAATCGCAGGTTCACACTGAGCTGCAGGAAGCCGTGAAAGTTCAGCTGAACTCGCACAATTTCACTCTTGCATATCAGTCCTGATTTTGGCCGTGATTTCAGAGACATATATTGCACTCTTCAGTTTTAGTAAATCAGCCCCTTTGTGGCAATGGGTAAGGGGTATAAGTGTTCCCCTCTAACCATTCCCATGGGAATGGGATGGGCTAGATATCTAGTCACCACTTTATTTTAAAGGGAGCTTTCACAGACTTGCTGCTATCCCTTTCTTAGCCACCCAGGCTGCCTTCCTGGATAAGCCCTCATTCCCACGAGGCGGATCCACTGCCATGGAGTCCGCCTCTGTCCGCCGGCTCAGCGAGAGATCTCTCCGTTGATCTCCGCTGAGCCGGCGGATGACAGGTCCCTCTCTGCTTACTCGATACGGAGAGATTGGATGAAAACGGACAGCGGGTAATAAGGGAGCATCTTTTTACTTCTTCTGTTTATGATGGTTCTCGGGCAAGAAAGGAGGAATGATTTTACCAAAAAGGACCTCTTTTTTTTACAATGGAGAAGGGTTAGGACCTCTGTCGGGTTGTTTTTTTCTGCCTATGCCCCCATTGGAGAGATTTCCCTTCTTTTCCTGTCCTAGGGAAAGTGGTCTCTGGAATGGCAAAGACATTATTTATTTAAAAGGTTCACCAAAGCATATATCAACATTTTATTTTTCCATTGTAAACAGTCAAAACTAATGTGAGTAATTCTAGTATCATACATTGTTACATATATAATATAAAATATAACAAATACAATTACATTTCTTGGCCCTGCAGAAAACTGTTGGTGCTATATAAATTTGGATTTATATTGGAACTACATTTCCCATGATGCTCAACCACATTGTGAAGAGCATCATGAGAAATGTAGTTCCCAAACCATCTGGGGTGCCAAGGTTCGCCATTACTGGTATAGGGCAACCATGCCCGGGCCTCAGGGCCATCTTACTGTGCGGGCACCCCTGGTTCACCTGGGGCCCTCAGAGCCAGACAAATAGCACTGGCAGCAGTGGGTCACGGGAGTCAGGCTGAGCGGGCACAGGCAGTCTAGTGGTGCCGCGGCATCTTTGGTTCCCTGAGTGACTGCCATTGCCGAATATTGGTGGCTCCACCTCCACCTGCTGTCCAGCAGGGCCGATCCTGGGCGGGTGCGGGGGGGGGGGGCAGCGGGCGCCGAAGCTCAAGTGCCCCTCCCGTTTGCTTTTCCTTCCATAATAGCAGCACCGATGGCGAGCGGGTCCAAGAAGAAGAAACTGTGATGCCACCCCCCTTAAGCCGCCGTCTCCTCCCTCCTTCTGTCTGCAGTGGGGAGAGCGGCTGTGTCTGTCGGGAGAGACTCGAGCAGCTGCGGGCTTTTCTTCCCCGCTCCCTTTCCTCCTCATGCTGGTGTACTCAGGAGCGGAGCCCTCTTCTTGCCAGGTAGAATAAAAAAAAAAATGAGCATAAAGGAGGAACATGGGATATGTAGTCCCGAGGACTGGCAAGCCCCAGCAATCCTAATAGAGAAACTGCAGCCCCCAGTATTCCCAGCTGAAGGGGAGGGAGAGAGAGCCAGGCTATGGGTGGCAAGTGACACGCTAAACCTGGTGGCAGGGGACCGGTGGCAAGTAACATGCTGAATCTGGTGGCAGGGGACCGGTGGCAAGTGACACACTGAATCTGGTGGCAGGTGACCGGTGGCAAGTGACACACTGAATCTGGTGGCAGGTGACCAGTGGCAAGTGACACGCTGACTCTGGTGGAAAGTGACATACTGAATCTGGTGGCAGGGGACCGGTGGCAAGTGATACGCTAAATCTGGTGGCAGGTGACCGGTGGCAAATGACATGCTAAATCTGGTGGCAGGGGACCGGTGGCAAGTGACACGCTAAATCTGGTGGCAGGTGACCAGTGGCTAGTAACACACTGAATCTGTTGGCAAGTGACACCCTAATCCGGTGGCAGGGGACCAGTGGCAAGTGACACGCTAAATCTGGTGGCAGGGGGCCGATGGCAAGTGACACGCTAAATCTGGTGGCAGGGGACCAGTGGCAAGTGACATGCTAAATCTGGTTACAGGGGACCGGTGGCAAGTGACATGCTGAATCTGGTTACAGGGGACCAATGGCAAGTGACACGCTGCATCTGGTGACAGGGGATGGGTGGCAAGTAACATGCTGAATCTGGAGGCAGGGGACGGGTGGCAAGTGACAAGCTGCACCTGGTCACAGGGGACAAGTGGCAAGTAACACGCTGAATCTTGTGGCAGGGGACAGTAGCAAGTGACACGCTGCAAAGTCCTCAGGAAGGATGTACTGGAAATGGAGTGAGTACAAAAAAGGGCAACAAAGCTAATAAAGGGTCTGGAGGATATTAGTTATGAGGAAAGGTTGCAAGCACTGAATTTATTCTCTCTGGAGAAGAGACGCTTAAGAGGGGATATGATTTCAATTTACAAATACTATACTGGTGACCCCACAATAGGGATACAACTTTTTCGCAGAAGGGAGTTTAACAAGACTTGTGGCCACTCATTAAAATTAGAAGAAAAGAGGTTTAAACTTAAACTACTTAGAGGGTTCTTTACTGTTATGCCCTGCACACACGGTCGGACTTTGTTCGGACATTCCGACAACAAAATCCTAGGATTTTTTCCGACGGATGTTGGCTCAAACTTGTCTTGCATACACACGGTCACACAAAGTTGTCGGAAAATCCGATCGTTCTGAACGCGGTGACGTAAAACACGTACGTCGGGACTATAAACGGGGCAGTGGCCAATAGCTTTCATCTCTTTATTTATTCTGAGCATGCGTGGCACTTTGTCCGTGGATTTGTGTACACACGATCGGAATTTCCGACAACGGATTTTGTTGTTGGAAAATGTTATATCCTGCTCTCAAACTTTGTGTGTCGGAAAATCCGATGGAAAATGTGTGATGGAGCCTACACACGGTCGGAATTTCCGACAACAAGGTCCTATCACACATTTTCCATCGGAAAATCCGACCGTGTGTACGGGGCATAAGAGTGGCAAGGATGTGGGATTCCCTTCCACAGGCGGTGGTCTTAGCGGGGGGCATCGATAGTTTCAAAAAACTATTAGATAAGCACCCGAACGACCACAACATACAGGAATATACAATGTAATACTGACATATAATCACACACATAGGTTGGACTTGATGGACTTGTGTCTTTTTTCTAACCTCACCTACTATGTAACTATGTAAGTAGAAAATATTGTACTTTTATTCTTGAGAGTAGGTGCATAAATTGGGGCAGGCTTGTAGGGGCCCCATAGCATTACTATGCCCAGGGGCCCATGATGCTATTAAGATGGCCCTGCCGGGCCTCAAAGCAGATGCACCAAAGGTCAGCGCATACCGGGTAGTGTTTTTCTGAATTTTATGAGAGAGAAGTCGACACACTGGGTGTCTAGGAAAAGGGAAGAAAGAGGGAGAAGAAAAAAAGGGAAGAGAAGATGGGGAGCATCGGCAGGGACGACGGCTCAAGAAGTCCAATTCCCATAGGGGAAAAATCTCAATTTAGGAGTCGGTGGTTTTTCTTTTTTAACTGGTTCCCGACCAGCCCCTGCAGTTATACTGTGGCAGGTTGGCTCCCCTGGGTGAGCCATTGTAGCTATACGTCGGCCACTTTAAGAGCACTAGGGGCGCGCGTGCACCCGCGGCGCGGGAGCAGAGCCGATGCGTGTGCCTGGCGATCGCTTCTGAGAGAGACAGAATGGAGGTCTGTGAATGTAAATAGACAGATCTCCGTTATGTCAGGGGTGAGGAGACTGATCAGTTGTTCCCAATGCTTAGGAACACCGATCGGTCTCCTCCCCCAGTCAGTCCCATCCCCCCACAGTTAGAAACACTCCCTAGGTAACAGATTTAACCCCATGATTGCCCGTAGTGTTCACTCCTTTTCTGCCAATGACATTTTTTACAGTAATCAGTGTTTTTTCAGCACTGATTGCTGTATAAATGTCAATGGTCCCTAAAAAGTGTCAAAAGTGTCCGATCTATCCACTGCAATCCCGATAAAAATTGCAGATCGTCGCAATTACTAGTAGAAAAAAAAATAATAAAAATGCCATAAATATAGCCCCTATTTTGTAGACGCTATAACTTTTGCGCAAACCAATAAATATACACTTATTGAGATTTTTTTTTTAACCAAAAATATGTAGAAGAATACATATTGGCCTAAACTGGGGAAGAAATTGGTTTTCCTTATTTTTTGGGGGGGATATTTATTATAGCAAAAAGTAAAAAATATTGTGTTTTTTTTTTTTTCAAAATTGTCACTTTTTTTTGTTTATAGCGCAAAAAATAAAAACCGGTGAGATGATCAAACACCACCAAAAGAAGGCTCTATTTGTGGGGAAAAAAGGACGTCAATTTTGTTTGGGTATAGCGTCACACGACCGCGCAATTGTCACTTAAAGCGACGCAGTGCAGAATCGGAAAAAATGGCCTGGTCATTCAGGGGCAAATCTTCCGCGGCTTAAGTGGTTAAGGAATCATATAGAAGTTTGCACATACAGGTATAATAATCATTTTCATAGTGAGAGATGGCATTCCCACAAAGGTGTAAAACAGAGAAATAGTAACAACAATTGGACATCATATCAGCATGCAAGGGGAACAGTAATGCCGCGTACACACGATCGGAAATGCCGCCAGCAAAACTCAGATGAGAGCTTTTTGTTGGAAAATGCGACTGTGTGTATGCTCCATCGGTCTTTTGTTGGCAGAATTCCAGCCAGCAAAAGATTGAGAGCAGGTTCTCTATTTTTCGGTCGGGAAAAGTTCCTATCTGAAAATGCGATTGTCTGTATGCAATTCGGACACGTAAAAAATCACGCATGCTCGGAAACAATTCGACGCATGGTCGGAAGCATTGAACTTAATTTTCTCGGCTCGTTGAAGTGTTGTACGTCACCGCGTTCTTGAAGGTCGAAAGTTCAGAGAACTTTTGTGTGACCGTGTGTATGCAAGGCAAGCTTGAGCAAAATTCTGTCAGAAAAACCATCCAAGTTTTTTCTGACGGAAATTCCGATCGTGTGTATGCTGCATTATCCTTTTTTTATACCTACATTGTTAATGGTAGAGTTTTACATGGAATCCAAGCACCTTGCTAGGAAATATTTGGGCAAGCTTATGTACCTGTAGGTCTTGGGAGAGGGGAGTGAGGGTGGGAAGAATCAGCAAGAGGTGGAGCAGGATGAGTGAAGGAAAAAGGGCTGGGAGTGAAAAAGAAAGAAGAAAAAGAAAATAAGAGAGGTTATTATTGGCCCACCTTACCCCCCCCCCCTTTCCTCTCCCAAAAAATAAAAGGTTTTGGGTGGAGTTTTACTTGAACTAGTGCAAAACAAGGCAACTATGTTTGTTTCATCTGCTCAACTTTGGAGAGCTTTTTCTAGCACTTCTAATTAAAAATGTAAAGCTATGCTGACATGTTTCCTGGTTATTTAACAGAACTGATGTTTTGACAAGCTTGTTTTAAAAAGATCCTCAAGAGTAAAGAGCAGAGAGAAAAATAAATATGTATAAATGCAGAATGGAAGAAACAGATGCTTCCAGGATCTAAAAAGTAGAGTCTGAGAGAGCCGTTTTTGTCTTTTGTGCCAGAGCAATTGAGAAATAATCAGCCGCTCTTCTTCTAGTCTAAGCGGTACCCAAAGCTGTGCTCTGCTATGCATCCATCAGAGGCAAGGCGCCACACTACAAAGCCATCAGCTTTCCTCATGGAGCAGAACTAGCCTTGTAAATAAAGTTCTATATATAACCAAAGCATTCTAGTATTATTGTGAAGCAAGGATTTGAAATACTCCAGTGCTTTCATTGACTTCGGATGCTATCAGTACCACTGCCAAGTAGTGCTGATCAGATCCACAGGGGTAATGAATGTTGCCAGAGGTCTGAGACTATGAAGGACTGCCTTTACCAAATGCCTTCGGAGGAGAGTCTTGCCAGGACATCTGTTATATATTTAGTCACAAAACAAAAAGAAAAAGACAAGGCCTGATGAGAACCACAAAACAATTGCCGATGTACAGTTCACTTTAGACACATGAAATGTCGAAGACTTCCAGTGGTGTGAAAACAATCTATTACACAGAGAACAGAAAAGGCTCTGTAATATACAGGCTGGACACACCCGCAAAAAGATTGCTTCCAATATATTTATTTTCTTGCTTGCAGACACACTCAATAAATTATTCTGACATTTCAATAGGTAACCTGACTGATTATTTTCCTGCTGTTCTTATCTGTCATCTCTTTTTTTCTTACACAAAAACTTTTATCAAAATATCATATTAGTAACACATGTCGGATGATCCAAATGTGAAAGGAAAATCCCTTGAAAGACCAGTATGAACCAAAGCCAGGGACAGATGTTTCATTCCAGTGACAGATGTTTCTTCTCTTCTGAGATGACACTGTAAATATATGAACAATTCCTTTTAATGTTCGTTTGTGGAAATATTGACCTAAGAAATATCTTTTGGCTATTCTCTGTGGCCTGGATGAGGATTTTGAAGTTCTGACAGTACAACCATTTGCATTATATCCAAATGATATCATATAAAAATGTGATATTTCATGCTGTCTATAAAACTGCAGCAAAGTGAAGTGTTTACTTGTTTTCAGCTATAGCGAAGAGTATGAATTAAAACAACTGACGGGTGTAATAATGTAGAGTGTCTTGACATGGGTATGTTATAAACCAAGACATCACACAAAGGGTTGCTAATATTTAACTATATATAGATTTTTTTATTTATCTAAAGTATTATTTCAGGCCAAACACATTTGATTGGCTAGTTTATATATATATATATATATATATATATATATAAATATATACAGTGGGTAAAATAAGTATGTAGCGGGCACCTACTATTATGTAGGTGACCTTTTTGTTAGTTTACAATGTCAGGTAAATTTAGGCAGGCTTGTACTATTACAGCAGGCCTGTTTGTTCATTTGGGATTTGAGTGGCAGGTAGTTTGTATGCGAGTCTCGGTCAATCATTAATTTGTTGGGCAATGTCCCGGGACTCTCATATAAAAGCCGGGTCACATGGTCAGAGGGGGAGTCCTGTTTGAGCTTGGAGAAGCCAGCCTGGTTCCCGGAGGGGAGAGGTTCCCCCTCCGGGGAGCCAACGGAGCCCCCCTTGCGAGAAGGGTGGGGAACCGGTCTCCATAGAAGAAGAGACGACACCGTACAGCATGTAGTCGCTGGTGTCGTTGGGCGCCCCTGTGGGGAAGGGAGTGGGCCAGAAAGGAGAAAAGGGAACAAAGAATCATTGCGGAAGAAGTAGCAACAAAGCGGAAGAAAACTGGGTGATCGATCGTTTATGAGTGGCACATGGACTATTGATCATGTGAGTGAAAGCCCAAGGGAAGGGTACTACCAGAGGCTGAGGGATGTTGGTACGCAAGTCAGTGAGACAGGCGGTGATGGCCTGTGACTTTGGGTTCAGGAATGCCCCGGGATTCCAATCAGTCAAGCAGGAGAAGTTATTCAGAGTGACTTTTCTTTAGCTCAACTTGGAAGTACCATGCAGATGGGAAGTAGTGGTAAAAAGGTAGCAGTAAAGCTGCAAGCACACATATAGAGATACAGACTGTTCTTGAAAAGTTCTGCAGATGAAGAAGTTATTCAGAGTGACTCTTTATCAATTATTCTCTATCAAATCTACTTCCATCTTCCCTGATTGAAGAAATCACACAAAGTGATTTCCTATTATCCGCAAATGATTCTAGTTCTTCCATAAGAGACAGTGAAAAGATGATAATGCAACAAAAGAGGATCTCAAAAGAAGTCCTTCTCCTATCCCAGTTCATGTTACTTAATAAAGCAAGAGAAAAAGCATTATGGACTGTGTTTCTGAATTTATGGGCAGCGATGGGTTGGGTGGTAAACGTGAATTACGGATATAACAATTATTTAGCAGCTCCTTCGGGGGTAAGCGCTTCAAGTATTAAACAGGTCACCATTTTTCTAAGTAAATATGTCTCTAAAGGTGCTATTGAAATGAAATGTTTACCACATGTCGGTAACAACCCATGCAATCCCCACGTACAAAAGAAATCAAAACAAATAAGTTAAAAAATTAAGTTATGTGCAATAAAATGGAATGACACATGTTGGAAGGCAACATGTCTTATTCTATAATATAAGGTGTTTTTTAATATGAAATCTGGATACACCTAGCCTCATCACTCTTTGGGGCTGCCTGGAATGCCATTTAGCAGGTTACCCATCAGGGCTTTAATGCATATCAGAACTTTCATCTGAAAGAAGAGTCATGCCCCCTTGCAGGGGCGTATAGAAGTAGAGCTTGGCTCCAAATCACCTGGTGTAATAAAGATTGAAGTGCCTGATTATCATGCCTGCAAACAAAAGTTTCAAAAGCCACTCCTGCCAAGATGACTGATGGACTTAGTTACAGAAGATTAAAGACAGCTGTCACTGAAGATTTGACCCAGGTCAAATAGCGGTGATTCATAGACAAATGCTGCCCCTAGTGGACACTACAGCAGGCTTCCTGGAGGATGGACAGATATTTAGAAGGACTGCCTCTTATGGATTTTGATTTGTCAGAATTCTGATATAGGCTGGCAATGGAGTTGTGTGGGCGGTGTCTGAATGTAATTTAAAAGTGCTGACCGGCAGGAAGAATGCTCTCTCATGCCATCGAGCCCAGCTGAAGATACTGACCAAAGAGGACGACCTTACGTAACGTATGATTGATTTTCTTTTGTTTCAAATGCTCTGTAATATTTTTCTTTTTAGTGTTTTATGTTAGAATTCCTATTTTCTTGGAAAATAAATAAGACCCTTGTTTATTTAAGCAGTGTGTGTACTTTTAATAGCTAACCTTATTATTATACCATCACCATTAACAATATCAGAGCTTTGATAGATTCGTCAATTATAAGAATAGACAGTTAATACAAATTTACAAATATAGGGAGGAAATCCATAACCACCCAATATTTATTTCAACACAGGGAAAAAGTATTGAACACGTTAACTGAAATGTATTTAATACTTCGTACAAAATCCTTTGTTGGTAATAACAGCTTCAAGACGCCTCCTGTATGGAGAAACTAGTCACATGCATTGCTCAGGTGATTTTGGCCCATTCTTCCACACAAACAGTCTTCAAATCTTGAAGGTTCCGTGGGCCTCTTCTATGAACTCTGATCTTTAGTTCTTTCCATAGATTTTTTATTGGATTCAGGTCAGGTGATTGGCTGGGCCATTCTAGCAGATTTATTTTCTTTCTTTGAAACCAATTGAGAGTTTCCTTGGCTTTGTGTTTGGGCATTGCTGAAATGTTCACCTGCTTTTCATCTTCATCATCCTGGTAGGTGGCAGCAGATTTTTTATCAAGAATGTCTTGGTACATTTTTCCATATATCCTTCCTTCAATGATATGAAGTTTGCCAGTACCGTATGCTGAAAAACAGCCCCACACCATGATGTTCCCACCTCCAAACTTCACTGTTGGTATGGTATTTTTGGAGTGATGTGCCATTTGACCTCCAAACATGGTGTGCATTATGGCATCCAATGATTTCAATTTTGGTCTCATCTGACCAAACTATATTCTCCCAGTATTTCACAGGCTTCTCTACTGTAAATGTTGTGAAGCAAACTTTAAACTAGCTTCAACTTGCTTTTTCTTCAGCATTGCAGTCTTGCGTGGTGAGCGTGCATACAGGCCATGGCAGTTGAGTACATTACTTATTGTTTTCTTTGAAACAATTTACCTAATTCCAAGTCTTTTTGAAGCACTCCACACGTGGTCCTTGGCTCTTGGACAACTCTTCTGATAATTCTTTTCAGTTCTCTGTCAGAAATCTTGTGAGTAGCACCTGGTCATGGCTGGTTTATGGTGAAATCATGGTCTTTCCACCTCCGGATTATGGCACCAACAGTGCTTACTGCAACATTAAGTTTCGAAATCCTTCTCTGGCCGATGCCATCAGTATGTTTCGCAATAATACATTTGCGAAGGTGTTTTGCGAGAGCTCTTTGCTTTTACCCATCATGAGATATTTCTTGTGTGACACCTTGGTAATGAGACACCTTTTCATAGGCCATCAGTTGAGACTGAACCAGCTGATATTAATTTTCACTGACAAGGGGCAGGATTGCTTTCCAATTACGGATATATTTCAGCTGGTGTCTTGGCTTTCCATGCCTTTTTTGCACCTCACTTTTTGTCATGTGTTCAATACTCTTTCCCTGTGTCATTCTATTTTATTATACGTAACTTAATTTCTGAACTTATTTGTTTTGGTTTCTTTGTATGTATGGATTGCATAGGTAGTTACCGATGTGTGGTCAAAATTTCATGTCAATAGCATCTTTAGAAATATATATTTACCTAGAAAAATTGTGACGTGTTCAATACTTATTTTACCCGCTGTATATATACACTATATTACCAAAAGTATTGGGAAGCCTGCCTTTACACGCATGAACAAAGTAGTGCAAAAATCTTTTTTGGAGTCGCTGCGACTTGAGTCGCACCAATTAGAACAGGGACCATTGAAATACATGGACTTTGACTTGTCATTCCACTTCACATGTGTCAAGTCGCACAACAATTTGCAGTAGTGGAAACAGAGCATAAATGGCATCGCAGTTTTAGTCCGTAGGGTTCAATATTGAGTTGACCCACCCTTTGCAGCTATAAAAGCTTCAACTCTTCTGGGAAGGCTGCCGACAAGGTTTAGGAGTGTGTCTATGGGAATGTTTGCAGAAACAGAAAAAACTCTCCTGCGCTCAGGTGTCCAGTGACTAATTATGTGGTGCGACCACCTTAATGGGGTAATGCCTGACGTCTTGCAGCCCTCCTTTGAACAATGGGTATTCATAGGCTAAAACAAAAAGAAAAGAAGGGGGGTGCACTGACCTAGTGCATTACCACTAGTTTTTTATGCTGTAATGAAGTTTATTAGTGGTAATGAACTAGGTCGGTGCGCCCCCCTTCTTTTCTTTTCGTATGGGAATGTTTGACCATTCTTCCAGAATCCCATTTGTGAGGTCAGGCACTGATGTTGGAAGAGAAGGCTCTAATTCATTCCAAAGGTGTTTTATTGGATTGAGGTCAGGACTCTGTGCAGGCCAGTCAAGTCCCTGCACCCCAAACTCATTCATCCAAGTCTTTTCTGAACCTTTCTTTGTGCACTGGTCCAAATCATTTGGTGGACGGGGGGATTATGGTGTGGGGTTGTTTTTCAGGGGTTGGGCTTGCCCCCTTAGTTCTAGTGAAGGAAACTCTTAATGCATCAGCATACCAAGACATATTGAACAATTTCATACTCCTAACTTGATGGGAACAGTTTGGGGATGGCCCCTTCCTGTTCCAACATGACTGTGAACAGTTCACAAAGCAGAGTCCATGCGGAATGAGAATTAGAGCGGAGACTGTGAGCCAGGCTTTCTTGTCCAACATCAGTGCCTGACCTCATAAATGCGCTTCTGGAAAATTGTCAAACATTCCCATAGACACACTCCTAAACCTTGTGGACAGCCTTCCCAGAAGAGTTAAAGATGTTATAGCTGCAAAGGGTGGGCCAACTCAATATTGAACCCTACGGACTAAGACAGGGATGCCATTAAAATCCATGTGCGTGTAAAGGCAGGCTTACAAATACTTTTGGCAATATAGTGTACATTATATATACAGTATCTCACAAAAGTGAGTACACCCCTCACATTTTTGTAAATATTTTATTATACCTTTTCATGTGACAACACTGAAGAAATTACACTTTGCTACAATATAAAGTAGTAAGTGTACAGTCTGTATAACAGTGTAACTTAGCTGTCTCCTCAAAATAACTCAACACACAGACATTAATGTCTAAACTGCTGGCAACAAAAGTAAGTACACCTCTAAGTGAAAATGTCCAAATTGGGCCCAACTGGCCATTTTCCCTCCCCGGTATCAAGTGACTCATTAGTGATACAAGGTCTCAGGTGTGAATGGGGCGAAGGTGTGTTAAGTTTGGTGTTATCACTCTCACTCTCTCATACTGGTCACTGGAAGTTCAACATGGCACCTCATGGCAAAGAACTCTCTGAGGATCTGAAAAAAAGAATTATCGCTCTACATAAAGATGGCCTAGGCTATAAGAAGATTGCCAAGGCCCTGAAACTGAGCTGCAGCACAGTGGCGAAGACCATACAGAGGTTTAACAGGACAGGTTCCACTCAGAACAGGCCTCGCCATGGTCGACCAAAGAGGTTGAGTGCATGTGTTCAGCGTCATATCCAGAGGTTGTCTGGCAAATAAACGTATAAGCGCTGCCAGCATTACTGCAGAGGATGAAGGGGTGGGGAGGTCAGCCTGTCAGTCCTCAGGCCATACGCCGCACACTGCATCAAATTGGTCTGCATGGCTGTCTTCTCAGAAGGAAGCCTCTTCTAAAGATGATGCACAAGAAATCCAGCAAACAGTTTGCTGAAGACAGGCAGACTAAGGACATAGATTACTGGAACCATGTTCTGTGGTCTGATGAGACCAAGATAAACTTATTTGATTCAGAAGGTGTTAAGTGTGTGTGGCAGCAACTAGGTGAGGAGTACAAAGACAAGTATGTCTTGCTTACAGTCAAGCATGGTGGTGGGAGTGTCATGGTCTGGGGCTGCATGAATGCTGCCGGCACTGGGGAGCTACAGTTCATTGAGGGAACCATGAATGCCAACATGTACTGTGACATAGTGAAACAAAACATGATCCCCTTCCTTCGGAGACTAAGCAACAGGGCAGTATTCCAGCATGATAACAACCCCAAACACACCTTCAAGATGACCACTGCCTTGCTAAAGAAGCTGAGGGTAAAGGTGATGGACTGGCCAAGCATGTCTCCAGACCTAATTTGTAAAAAAGGGGGGAATTTTAGGACTGAGTGAGACACGGTGAGGTGTCTCCATCCCTATCTCAGGTATACAACAAAGGGAAGTTGGGACTTTAAAATGAAGCAGATGGAATGAGGAGGAATACATAAAAAGTTTTATTCCGTGAAGTAATACTAATAGAAGGCAAAAATACATTCATATATATACATATATATCTTTCTTGCACTATTTTATACACGTCTATTGGGTTCACTAAGAATTATTCGAAAACAACTTTTATTGTTTCTAATTATACATAATATTTATTTTCAGATATTCTTGTCTGATGAACCATACAATACCACTATATTCATATGGACACCATTTCCTATCCATGTTCTTTTAATATCATCCAATGCTGCAATCCTCTACACACGCCACCTCAGCCCCCGTGGAGGGGTCATCAGGCTCACCGTGTGCCATTTCCTGCATGTTTTACTATCTGCCCGTTTGGTAAGTGTGTTTGGCCTATTATTTCTAACATAAGTCTACCAATCCCATTCTTTTCTACACTGAGTGTGGCTTATCATACTTATTATATTCTATAGGCAATTGTCGCATCTGCTCCTGACGAGTGAAGGTATTCACGAAACGCGTCGAGCTACGAGTTTAATCTGATGCCACCTTGAGCTACGAGTTTAATCTGATGCCACCTTTATACTAGTTATTTACTTATTTTTATACAAACATGTGTTTCACAGACACAGTTATCGAATATGCCACTCTTGGTACCTGTAAGTTTATCATTGCTCTATACATTATCACCTTATCATCATGTATCTGTTATGATATGTGCTATATGGATATTTATTTCTGTACTTGCTATACCTACTATTGGTGCTAAAGATATATATGTATATATATATGAATGTATTTTTGCCTTCTATTAGTATTACTTCACGGAATAAAACTTTTTATGTATTCCTCCGCATTCCATCTGCTTCATTTTAAAGTCGCAACTTCCCTCTGTTGTATACCTGTCTCCAGACCTAATCCCTATTGAGCATCTGTGAGACATCCTCAAACGGAAGGTGGAGGAGGGCAAGGTCTCTAACATCCACCAGCTCCATTATGTCATCATGGAGGAGTGGAAAAGAACTCCAGTGGCAACTTGTGAAGCTCTGGTGAACTCCATGCCCAAGAGGGTTTAGGCAGTGCTGGAAAATAATGGTGGCCACACAAAATATTGACACTTTGGGCCCAGTTTGGACATTTTTACTTAGGGGCGTACTCACTTTTGTTGCCAGCAGTTTAGACATTAATGGCTGTGTGTTGAGTTATTTTGAGAGGACAGCACATTTACACTGTTATACAAGCTGTACACTCACTACTTTACATTGTAGCAAAGTGTCATTTCTTCAGTGTTGTCACATGAAAAAATATAATAAAATATTTACAAAAATATGAGGGGAGTACTCACTTTTGTGAGATACTGTATATATAGATAAAGCCCACCTGCCGAGAGGCCGTTTATGCAGTATGCGCCATATCTGCAGGAAGGTTAAATTGTACTTTGACTGGACATTTGTTTATATGCAATAGGCCTCCAGCCAGGGATAGCGTGACACAATATAGCGGAGTATCTCCAAACAACGGGTAGCTGACTGTCCCATCCAAGAAGAAGTAAGGCAGGTCTGGGGTCAGTATGGTGCAAACCTCCAGTGCACATCACCGCAACTAATGTGCACTAATCTTTCCAAAGAAATGGAAATAAGGGGTTAAAAGGAGAAGTTTGGGAGCTCACTGAGGACTTACTATGAAGCACCATGACTAGGAGACAGAAAAACAAAGTAAGAAACTATTTCATGAAAAATAGATTACAGGGCCATTAAATAGTGGATGTGTATGGATTTTTTTTTTGGAAAGTAAGAATATCATTTAGTGTCACTGTAAATGAACATGAGAATGACCATGTTTGGCAAGGATCTCAAAAGACCAGTAAGTTTCTGTTGGGCCATTGGAATTCTTTTGCATGAAATGACCACTTAACTGTTGAATACCTTATTTTCTTTTTCCTCTTGCAAAGCTTTATTTTTCACCAACTCAAAAATTCTTTTTCTGCTCTCCTCAGTAGACACTTCGTTGAACCTCATAGCTATTACCAGCTTAAAACTAATAATTATTTAAAGTATTTAGCCCAATCAATGCCAATCTTAAATCCCCCGCCCCTCCCCAGAACATGCTTGCCTTTCCCTCTTTCCCCTCTATTTAATGCTGGGAACCATAGGAAATACATTTTACTTCCAGTTAAGGAGAAACATGTAACTCACTTTATGTGACAGAGCTGTACCAATCAATGCTGTCACATGTTTGTTCGACTGACCTCTAGGGGGGAAAGGAATTCAAATATCTCGGACAAAAACTAACAACCTTGTTGGGGATAATGTATCTAGCTATTTTCATTCCACTACTCAACGAGATTAAAGCGGAGATTAGGAAAATAGCAATACGCCCACTGTCATGGATGGGAAGAATAAACATGGTAAAAATGGTAATACTCCAAAAAAAATTAAATAAATTCCAAACAATACCAAATATACTACGAGCCCTTGCACACTGGGGCGGGGGGCGGCGTCGGCGGTAAAACGCCGCTATTATTAGCGGCGTTTTACCGTCGCTATTCGGCCGCTAGCGGGGCGGTTTTACCCCCCGCTAGCGGCCGAGAAAGGGTTAAATACCACCGCAAAGCGCCTCTGATTTCAATGGGCAGGAGCGGTAAAGGAGCGGTATACACACCGCTCCTTCACCGCTCCGAAGATGCTGCTGGCAGGACTTTTTTTACCGTCCTGCCAGCGCATCGCTCCAGTGTGCAAGCCCTCGGGGCTTTCACACTGGAATGAAAGCAGCGGCACTTTCGGGGCGGTTTGCAGGCGCTATTATTAGCGCAATAGCGCCTGCAAACCGCCCCAGTGTGCAAGGGCTCTACCTCTGACATTTTTTAAGACATTAAAGACGATGATACTAAGATACATATGGCAAGATAAAAAGCCAAGAGTACAGCTTGCACTACTGAGTAGAGATAAAACACATGGGGGGTCAACAGCACCTGATATAAAAAGATATTAAAATTAAGTAATAATAGCACGACTGATAGCATGGACAAACAAAAAAAGTGAAAAAAGATGGGTTAAGATGGAGAACACAATAAAACACATTTAAGCAAGAATATCTGGATACCACCAAAATACAGAACACTAGTTAAAGGCACACAGGAGTTGACAAGAAATGTTTTAAAATTTGGGATTTAATTTACAGGCAAGATAATCGGAATATAATTCACCATTAATTTAGCTTTCAGAGACCTTTTTTTTTTTACCTGGTAAAGGGGCACTTTGTGGAAATTGGATAGGAAATACACAATTAAACAATATAGTGAATAAAGCGAAAATAAGATCCATTAAGGAAATAATGCACAAAAGTGAAACCATAAAGATAAATGAATGGAGGTATTCAGAGCTGAAGCACTTCATGACTTCATTACCACAGCCAATTAGATCTAAGGGGAACTTAAACCCAACAGAAAGATTATGTAATTTACAGTCAACATTGAAAGATGGAACATCTCAGGTCTATAGAACAACAAGTGACCAAAGTGTTGGGAGAAGTACACGATTATGCAATCGATATAAATACATTATAAATTATTTATAAATGCTTAGCGAGATGGTATATAACCCCATAAAGGCTCAAAAATACAAGCAAAGTAAATCTCCCCTATGTTGGAGAGGTTGTAATCAGAAAGGTACTATGACCCACATATGGTGGGAATATACAAAGATAAAGGAGTATTGTCAGGACATACAATGTTATATAAGGGAAATTACAGGAAAGGAAACGCCAAATGACCCATGTGTATGCGTATTACTACAAATAGTACGAAAAAACAAATATAAGAGAACCCTGACACCTTACCTATTGAATGCAGTGAAAGAAATAATACCTAAAAAAAATGGTTAGACCCAGAAAAACCTACCATAAAAGAATGGTTTGAAATAGTAGAAAAATATATACCGTATTTATCGGCGTATAACACGCGCCAACGTATAACACGCACCGCAAGTTTAGGAGGGAATTTTAAGAAAAAAAAACTTTTTAAGGAAAAAAAAACCTTACATTTAAATGCCCATCAATGCAGCCTTGTCAGTGGCATCTGCAGCCTTATCAGTGTCATCTCCAGCCTTATCAGTGTCATCTCCAGCCTTGTCAGTGTCCATCTCCAGCCTATGTCCAGCCTTGTCAGTGTCCATCTCCAGCCTTGTCAGTGTCCATCTCCAGCCTTGTCAGTGTAATTTGCAGCTTTGCCCAGTGACATTGCAGTTTAAATATGGCACCGTGTAATACTGTATTGCGCAGGCGCCGTGTCTTCGGAGACTTTCGGCGTCTCCTTTGTCTTCCGTATTGCGCAAGCGATGCGCCTGCGTAGTACGGGGCGGACACTATCCGATGGGGGGGACACTTCTTGTCAGAACACCACCGAGAACATAGCCGAGTGTACTCTTTCTACCTGGCCCTCCTCTCTACTACTAAGATATTACATTTTAAATACTGTATTCATCAGCATATAACACACACTTTTTTCCCCTAAAAATCAGGGGAAAATCGTAGGTGCGTGTTATACGCCGATCCCCACCGATACCCCGCTGATTGTGAGCGGAGGAGCGAGGGCCGCCGAAATACATACATGGCTGAGTGTACTTGGCTAGACTCGTCTAGCTCCGCTCACAGCCATGCCCAGTCCCTGTGTTATGTCCATCATAGGGCGGGACTGGGCGTGACTGTGAGCGGAGCTAGATGAGTCTAGCCAAGTACACTCAGCTATGTATGTATTTCGGAGGCCCTCGCTCCTCCGCTCACAATCAGCGGGGTATCGGTGGGGATCGGCGTATAACACGCACCTACGATTTTCCCCTGATTTTTAGGAGAAAAAAGTGTGTGTTATATGCTGATGAATACGGTATTTAAAATGTAATATCTTAGTAGTAGAGAGGAGGGCCAGGTAGAAAGATACAATAGTATATGGGGAAAATTGGATAGACTTTAAGAAAACTAGGCAATATACAGAGAATCTGATGGAATAGGAAGTGGAAGGGAAGAGTAGAAACGGACAATAAGAAGAAGAGAAAAAGGGCAGAGGTGACTGACAAAGGGAGGGGGGAGGGGTGGTGTGTGGGAGGTTACTACACATATATATACACAGTATCTCACAAAAGTGAGTACACCTCTCACATTTTGTAAATATTTTATTATATCTTGTCATGTGTTAACACTGAAGAAATTAGACTTTTTTTTTTTTTATCCAAGAAAAAAGTTTTTATTGAAAAACAGGTACATACAGTCCAAGAAATCTTCAGTTAAGTTATACATAATAGCATAAACGGACACAATCCCAGAAATAGAATCAAGTTTTATACATTAATATAATTCCCACTATTAAACAATAAAATTACTGCATCTTTATCCTCTCTGATTCCATCCCTCTGTCCTCGTCCGGCAGGGGCATCAAACTCTATTCAAGTCTAATGCAGGGTGCAAAATACTCTCAACCACTATTAAGTCGCAATAGTCTATCCATGACTAGGTCCTCCGGGGCTAAGTGTGCCAAGCCATGGTTCCCAGAGTTTTTCAAATTTACATGAACATCCCCTGTGTTGGTATATAATTTTTTCCATTCTTAGTATATTGCCTAGTGCAGTAACCCATTCCTTAACTGAGGGGGGCGTTTCAGATTTCCAGTGCACCATGATTAACTTACGGGCCACAAAAAGGGCTCTAGTTAGGGCTTCTCTGACATGGGGGTCCCATTCCAGTTCATCAAACACATTCAGTATACAGTGTCTAGGGTCCAGTGGAATCGAGACCCCAAACACTGCGCTCAGCATGTCCACCACCCCCTTCCAGTACATATGCAGTCTGGGACATCTCCATAACATATGTATTAAATCTCTGTGTTCTCTTTTACATCTAGTACAGGTTGGAGTGGAAAAAAGTCCCATATTATGTAACCTATGAGGTGTATAATACGTTCTCAAGAGTGTATATAGTTGCGTTAATCTTTGCGTTACATTCAATGAGCATATGGAAACTGACTGCAAAACCTCCTCCCATTGATCCTCATCCAAGGGCCCAACATCCAGCTCCCATTTTCCTTTCACTGTCAAGGGGAAGAAATTAGACTTTGCTACAATGTAAAGTAGTGAGTGTACAGCTTGTATAACAGTGTAAATTTGCTGTCCCCTCAAAACAACTCAACACACAGCCATTAATGTCTAAACCACTGGCAACAAAAGTGAGTACACCTCTAAGTTAAAATGTCCAAATTGGACCCAAAATGTCAATATTTTGTGTGGCCACCATTATTTTCCAGCTCTGCCCTGTCTTAAGCATGGAGTTCACCAGAGCTTCACAGGTTGCCACTGGAGTCCTCTTCCATTCCTCTATGACGACATCACGGAGCTGGTGGATGTTAGAGACCTTGCGCTCCTCCACCTTCCGTTTGAGGATGCCCCACAGATGCTCAATAGGGTTTAGGTCTGAAGACATGCTTGGCCAGTCTGTCACCTTTACCCTCAGCTTCTTTAGCTAGGCAGTGGTCGTCTTGGAGGTGTGTTTGGGGTCGTTATGTTGGAATACTGCCCTGCGGCCCAGTCTCCGAAGAGAGGGGATCATGCTCTGCTTCAGTGTGTCACAGTACATGTTGGCATTCATTGTTCCCTCAATGAACTGAAGCTCCCCAGTGGCGGAAGCTCTCATGTAGCCCCAGACCATGACACTCCCACCACCATGCTTGACTGTAGGCAAGACACTCCTGTCTTTGTATTCCTCACCTGGTTGCGCCACACACTCTTGACACCTTCTGAACCAAATAAGTTTATCTTGGTCTCATTAGACCACAGGACATGGTTCTAGTAATCCATGTCCTAAGTTTGCTTGCTTTCAGCAAACTGTTTGCGGACTTTCTTGCATCATCTTTAGAAGAGGCTTCCTTCTGGGAAGCCATGCAGACCAATTTGATGCAGTGTGTGGCGTATGGTCTGAGCACTGTCAGGCTGACCCCCCCCTTCAACCTCTGCAGCAATGCTGGCAGCACTCATACGTCTATTTCCCAAAGACAACCTCTGGATATGATGCTGAGCACGTGCACTCAACTTCTTTGGTCGACTATGGCGAGGCCTGCTCTGAATGGAACATGTCCTGTTAAACCACTGTCTGGTCTTGGCCACCGTGCTGCAGCTCAGTTTCAGGGTCTTGACAATCTTCTTATAGCCTAGGTCATCTTTATGTAGTGCAATAATTTTTTTTTTTAGATCCCCAGAGAGTTCTTTGCATGAGGTGCCATGTTGAACTTCCAGTGACCAGTATGAGAGAGTGAGAGCGATGACAGCAAATTTAACACACCTGTTCCCCATTCACACCTGAGACCTTGTAACACTAACGAGTCACGTGACACCGGGGAGGGAAAATGGCTAATTGGGCCCAATTTGGACATTTTCACTTAGGGGTGTACTCACTTTATGTTGCATGCGGTTTAGACATTAATGGCTGTGTCTTGAGTTAATTTGAGGGGACAGCAAATATACACTGTTATACAAGCTGTACACTCACGACTTTACATTGTAGCAAAGTGAAATTTCTTCAGTGTTGTCACACGAAAAGATATAATAAAATATTTACAAAAATGTGAGTGGTGTACTCACTTTTGTGAGATACTGTATATATACAGTGGCTTGCGAAAGTATTCGGCCCCTTTGAACTTTTCAACCTTTTGCCACATTTCAGGCTTCAAACATAAAGATATAAAATTTTTATTTTTTGTGAAGAATCACCAACAAGTGGGACACAATTGTGAAGTGGAACGAAATCTTTTGGATTTTTGAAACTTTTTTAACTAATAAAAAAATGAAAAGTGGGGCGTGCAAAATTATTCGCCCCCCCCTTGCGTTAATACTTTGTAGAGCCACCTTTTGCTGCGATTACAGCTGCAAGTTGCTTGGGGTATGTCTCTATCAGTTTTGCACATCGAGAGACTGAAATTCTTGCCCATTCTTCCTTGCAAAACAGCTTGAGCTCAGTGAGGTTGGATGGAGAGCGTTTGTGAACAGCAGTTTTCAGCTCTTTCCACAGATTCTCGATTGGATTCAGGTCTGGACTTTGACTTGGCCATTCTAACACCTGGATACGTTTATTTGTGAACCATTCCTTTGTAGATTTTGCTGTATGTTTGGGATCATTGTCTTGTTGGAAGATAAATCTCCGTCCCAGTTTCAGGTCTTTTGCAGACTCCAACAGGTTTTCATCCAGAATGGTCCTGTATTTGGCTGCATCCATCTTCCCCTCAATTTTAACCATCTTCCCTGTCCCTGCTGAAGAAAAGCAGACCCAAACCATGATGCTGCCACCACCATGTTTGACAATGCGGATGGTGTGTTGAGTGTGATGAGCTGTGTTGCTTTTACGCCAAACATATCGTTTTGCATTGTGGCCAAAAAGTTCGATTTTGGTTTCATCGGACCAGAGCACCTTCTTCCACATGTTTGGTGTGTCTCCCAGGTGGCTTGTGGCAAACTTTAGACGAGACTTTTTATGGATATCTTTGAGAAATGGCTTTCTTCTTGCCACTCTTCCATAAAGGCCAGATTTGTGCAGTGTACGACTGATTTTGTCCTATGGACAGACTCTCCCACCTCGGCTGTAGTTCTCTGCAGTTCATCCAGAGTGATCATGGGCCTCTTGGCTGCATCTCTGATCAGTCTTCTCCTTGTCTGAGCTGAAAGTTTAGAGGGACAGCCAGGTCTTGGTAGATTTGCAGTGGTCTGATACTCCTTCCATTTCAAAATGATCGCTTGCACAGTGCTCCTTGGGATGTTTAAAGCTTGGGAAATCTTTTTGTATCCAAATCCGGCTTTAAACTTCTCCACAACAGTATTACGGACCTGCCTGGTGGGTTCCTTGGTCTTCATGATGCTCTCATGATGCTATGCTTTCAACAGAACCCTGAGACTATCACAGAGCAGGTGCATTTATACAGAGACTTGATTACACACAGGTGGATTCTATTTATCACCATCAGTCATTTAGGACAACATTGGATCATTCAGAGATCCTCGCTGAACTTCTGGAGTGAGTTTGCTGCACTGAAAGTAAAGGGGCCGAATAATTTTGCACGCACCACTTTTCAGTTTTTTAATTGCTTAAAAAGTTTAAAATATACAATAGATTTCGTTCCACTTCACAATTGTGTCCCACTTGTTGGTGATTCTTCACAAAAAATTAAAATTTTATATCTTTATGTTTGAAGCCTGAAATGTGGCAAAAGGTTGAAAAGTTCAAGGGGGCCGAATACTTTCGCAAGCCACTGTAAAAATAGATATATAAAGATGTTTTGATGAATACTATTTTTTTCTAAGTATTTGATATATGTTGGCTTTGTTATATATAAAACCAAATAAAGTATTAAAAAAAAAAAAGATCAGGGTGGCAGCCTAGTCCTGAAAGTATTCAGCAAAGCCATAAATACAGGCAGCAATCTCCCAGCTGTCCGTGTGGCAATCCCCACTCCTGGGCTGTACACTCCAACAGTCCTTCAGGCATAAAAGTTAAGATCAGGCAGTCTCTTCATACTGCCAGTGGCTTTCCTGATGGAGATAGAGTGGCTCCTAGCAGGCTGTCCTGCTTTCACGACCACCACTCTATCTTTGTAGATTGCTCTCCCCAGCCTCCATTCCTTTGGAATGTCCTGAAACCGGGCCTAGGTCTCCTCACAATCTGGAACATGCTGAGGCTTAGGGATGTGCATATACTCCCACACCAGGTCATCCTTCCACTCTCCCTGGCAGTTCTCAATGACATTCAAGATGTCGGGAGGGACACGGGGGTAGTCCAGATCCCACTCCAGAGCAACTCTGCGCTGAACTTCCCACAGGAACCTGGAAAACCTGGGCAGTTTTCTTGGCTTCCCTTTTCCTGGCAGGACACAAGCGTTGGGAGACCTTTTGACCCACTGCTTGAATTCAGCTGCTCTGGTCTAGGTGGTGGAAGGTATGTTATAGAAGAGCTTTCTTGCACTGACAGGGGTTTCTGTAGGTCCTCCAGTTCCCACAACAAGATCTGGCACATCTAACACCTCGGAGTGGATCTCTTCTTGGACCAGGGAGCCTCCTATCTCCCATTCCTCCTTCAAGCTACTGTGTGATGACCAATCCGTTATCTCTTCCAGGGACCCAAACTCTGTTTGCAGTCCGGGGCTACCCCAATCTATGGCCTTTTCTCCGCTTTCCCCCTGTGGCTCACCTGAGGGCACCCCTCATCCTGATCTCCTTCCTGCACTGACTCCTTCAGGTTGGGTCAGCAGAGCACATAGAAACAACCAGCATTTCAGGGACATTATCTGGTTCCTGATGGGCAGTAATTACAGTTACCAGGTCCCCGACCGGGCTGCAGGCCTAGGCAGATCTCCACTCTTCTTCCCCAATGTCACTGATCTTTGCAGTAGAGTCACCAGGCTCAAACTCGACCCCGTCTTGCTTGGATGATCCAAGGCCCACTCTGGTCTTCCGGGACTTCTGCAGCTGCAGTTTGCACAGTCCCGGTTGCAGGTCCACGCTGTAGTACTGTGGCCCCTTCTGGCTGGGTACTAGCCGGGTGAGCAGCTCATTACAATGCCCGCACCGGACCCAGGCACTGACCACCATGGTCTGTATCCGGCATTCAGGACACAGCAGGCACAGTCACTCCATCCCCTTGATCATCCTGAGGGCGAATCCCCTGCAATACTCCAACCAGACATCGGTGTCCACCAGCGTTTGCTCCTGCAGATCAAGCAACCAGGTCATCTCTGGAAACACACGAGAACACTCCGCCATCTTGCTCCTCTCTACTAGCAGGGTACACTGGATTTTCTCCAGGGAGTATTTCCACCCCCAAGCTTCCAGACGGGCTAGCGCCTGCTGAACTGATAAGCAGGTCTCTTCCCGCATGCGTTGCTTTGCAGGCCTTCTGATGCTTGCAAAACTTGTCGCTTGGCACTAACTGTGCCAGAGCAACTGGGAGCATGTGGCTGCTGACTTTCATGGTGGTTGCTGGTAGCAACGATAAGAGATAAAGACAATATGAGAATTGGAAATGTATAGGGTACTGCCAACATCCTTAATTAAATGGAATGGGAAAATGTATGCAACTAGTGCATGAGGAGTCGCCCCTTAGGACTTTCAAGGCAGAAAAGTATAAAGAGTAACAATACGGTATGTAAAAAAAATGCACATAAGTGCCAACTTTATTATTTAGTAGAAAAAATATATAGTAATAGAAATATATGAATACAAAATTCACTTTAAAATACACCAATGAATCAATTGTATACAAGGTAATTATATCAACCCAAAGCTCACAATCCACTGCCTAAAACGAGTTGAGGTCAGACGGATAGATTTACAGCATACATCTCGACATGTTTCAGATTGATATATAATATTCCTTCATCAGGGGTACCATTGATCTGACCAATGTAGCGTTATTCAGTATTTTCTCATCCCCCTTCTCTCTTCTAGTCATTTCCATTTTTATATATTATTTTATCTCTATTTTATATTATTTTATAACTACTGTATTATTATTTAATTATCTTTATTAATATATATTTTTTCTACTTTTCTTTTTTTTTTCTTCTCTTGTGGATGCGCTGCAGTGATCGGCTTTTAATCCATGACTGCCCATCCTATATCTCTGTGGACGTCTCAGCCAGCCTATTCCTTCCTGGCTATTGTTCTTATCTTGATATGATTTGTAATGAATCCCATCTATGTAAGTATTATAAGCCTTGATATAGAATACTGTGTAAAGTGTAACTACTTGCACTTTCCTACATTACTGCACAAACGATGTTATTATCTCTATTACTATATGATTAAAATTTATATTACAGACAAGGATCAATTCAACCAATTGTAAAATCCCTGATGAAGGAATATTATATATCAATGTGAATTTCCGAAACATGTCGGGATGTATGCTGTAAATCTATCCGTCTGACCTCAACTCGTTTTAGGCAGTGGATTGTGAGCTTTGAGTGGGTATAATTACCTTGTATACAATTGATTCATTGGTGTATTTTAAAGTGAATTTTTTATTCATATATTTCTATTACTATATATTTTTTCTATTAAATAATAAAGTTGGCACTTACTGTATGTGCATTTTTTTTACATATTGTTACTCTTTATACTTTTCTGCCTTGAAAGTCCTAAGGGGCGACTCCTCGTGCACTAGTTGCATACTTTCTCCCATTCCAGGTAGCAACAATAAAGTTTTTAGCCCATGTCTCACTGAAGGGAACACAGTCAGAACAGTCCCACCCGCAGGCAGCCGCTGAATTACCCCAATCACCAAGGGCAACCATAGACATCTGCAGGCACACTTTACTGTATAAAGGTGTTTGGAGCATAAAGACATAATGTCCATCATTAGTAGATCGCTGGACATATTTGTAATCCATGGGCGTGGTCGCCCGCCGTGGTTGCCACGGGTGACAGTAAATGGTAGAGTTCACGGAATTAACAGGTTTTAGCACAAGTGTCCGTCCCAACCGTGGGTGGGGAAACTGGGTAAGCATGGCCCCAATCACTTGATAGGCAGCTCCCGCTGGTTGCTATAGACAACGGCACTTGGGTTTTACAGTGACAAACAGGCAGATCACATAAGTCCTTCCCCAGTTCAGTCCATCTGTGGTCTTTGGAACCAAACTCTGTTCTCTGGCTCGATGAAACACTGGTTGCTAGGAGCAACGGCTGGCAGGTTACCCATGGGCAGACATCCCGAATGAGCCCCCAAATTTAGCGCTACCCCCCTAAGGGCTGCTGGTGAATGAGGTCGTCTCCCACCATGCACAGCCAGGCACACAAATTTCCAGTCACTCAGAGACAAGAAACAGTCTTTGTTGTTTTTTATTAGGGGATTTAAACTTGGATGGGGAAAGATGCATATGGGATGCCCATTTGATCAATGAAAACTCTGTAGAGACTTGAATTATATACACTCCAGTATATACATTTTCTACTCTTCTACCTTCAGCAGATGCTTCCTTGCAGACTATCACTCCCAGGACCAGCTAGCACAAGTTTCAGGACCAGCACAGTCTTGGCTGGGTCTGGTTGAAAGCTTTTTGCAGACAGGAACTTTGGGCCCCTATGGTGTAGCAAAATTTGAAGTCTTGGGTGCTAGCTGTCCTATCTGTGGCTACTGCTCCCAGTACCATCTCTTCAGGCACTGCCAGCCCTCCTGGCTGCAGCTGCTGCTTTCAACTGACCGTGCCACCACAGTCCTCCTGACTGGCTCTGCACCCATCGCAGACTGCTCCATCCCAGTCCTCTCAGGCGTGCCTCCCAATCCTCTTGACCGTGTGTCACTCACCAGCCCTCCTGGCTGTACCTGTTCCTCCTGGAGACTTGCCCGGCAGTGTTCTCCCGCTGTCCTCTCCTTGCTCCCAGTGCCTCATCGCCAGGACACCTCCATGGGTCAGAAGGTCCCATCCACACCTGAGCCCAGGCCCAAGGTCACCCCTCCTAGACTGGGAAGCTCCCTCAAAGGCCATGACAGCTTAACACTCCATCTCCAGCTTCCACCAGAACTCTCCTCCCCAGCTGGGCTGACCCAGAATATTTAAGGGGGCCTGCCCCCTGCCAACCCAAGTTGGGGATTAGTCAGGGCCCTCAGAAAACTCCAGGCAGCTCCACCTTACTTACCCTCCCATCTTTCTAGAAGGTTCCAGTACATTCTAGAAATGGGGGGGGGGGGTCTCAGTGATGTTGCCTGTGAGTCATCCAGCTCTCCCTGGATCTCTGCCCAATCCAGGAAAAACACAGACAGGCTTGGCCAAGCCTGCACAAATTTACCTACACTTAAACACCAAAAGAAAACTATCTACACCAGGGGTCTCAAAACTTTTCAAACAAAGGGCCAGTTTATTGTCCTTCAGACTTTAGGAAGGCCGGATTGTGGCCAGCGGGGGGCAGGAAATGTCCCGGGCCCGACATCAGTGAAAATAAATATGGCCCCAGGATTGGTGGCCAATAGGAGGAGGAGTAGTGCCCCTATTAGTAGGAGAAATAGTATCCCATCATTTGTATCGGTGGAAGTAGTGCCCCATTGTTGGTGTCAGTGGGAGGAATAGTGCCTCATATCAGTGGGTGGAATAGTGCCCTAAGGGCCAGATAAAGGCTAGGAAAGGGCCACATCTGGCCCTCAGGCTGCAGTTTGGAAACCCCTGATCCACACTTCTAGCACTAGAGGGTGCTACACTAGTATAGCCTTTATAATACTCACATTTTCATGTCTATGCAAAAGAAGATACTGTCCTTACAAAAAAATAAAAGAAATCTAGTACAATGTCATGTGCCTTAACTAGCAAATTTAATTTAGCCACATATTAGGTACAGTATATTTGGGAACTGATATACATGTTGGCAGCCTCTCTTTTAGTATAAGATAATTTCCTACTTTTTGTTTGTATGCATATTTAAATTAAAATAAATGTTTCTTTGTAAATTATCTATGCAGTTCTTTAGTTTGTAGGGATAGGTAGTAATAAATAGTAATCAATGGAAAAGACAGCAGCTTTAGTACTTTGCTTTGTGGTGGGGAAGTAAAAGCCAAGGATGCAGGATGTGGGCTCGGGATGTATAGTATCTTCAGAGAGACATGAAAAACTGATGGAAGAGAGAAGCAGGAGGAAGCAGAGTGAGAAGGCAGAAATGCTTATACAGCACTTTACAAGTGATTACTGGAAATAATGGGTGGGAATAGGAAATGGAATGCAGATAAAAAAACATTTTCAACAGAATACACTTGTATTTTGTTGGTTAAATCACTTAAAAAAAAGCAAAGGTAGAAGATATCCTTCTGTTAGTCATTTTTTTTTTTTTAGCACTTTCTGTCTGTAGAAACTCTCAGTCTAGTAGATGGATAGAGTGTAGTTTAGATTGCTATGAGTTTCATTATTTTGACTAGATGACTTGTTTATTGAGTACATTATGGCTAAGGACTGCAAATTCAACTTCTTACCTAAAAAGGAGGGCTTTTTACAAGACCCTTTCGGGAACCTCAAGTATTTTCCAGGCAAATGGCAAGTGGTTAATAAACATTTGGAAAGTGTACAGAGAGTGTTTGAGAGGTATCCTGTAAGCTTGAATAAAATTTGGAAAGCTTGCAAGTAGGCTTTCCATCATATCCTTAAGGAGTTTGTGCAGTAGCTAGCAGCATTTTTGTGGTGTTGGAGTCATTTCTGTATTTTGGCTTTTCTGCTGAATAGAACTAGACATTTGAGACAAAAAAAGAGGTAATAATAATAATAATACATTTTATTCATAAGCGCCTTTCGGAACACCTTGCAAAGATAACAACAGGGCAACAAAAAATAAATTACATTACATAACCACTAAATTACAAAAACAAATTAATGAAGTCAGACAGAGTACGCTAGTTTAAAAAGATGAGTTTTGAGATGCGATTTGAAGATGGGCAGGAAATCAATGATGCGGATGTCAAGAGGCAGGGTTTTCCAAAGTCAAGGAGAAGAACGTATAAAGGCTCTCAGTCCCATAGTGGTCAGGTGGGCAGATGGAACATTGAGAAGGATGGAAGAAGAAGACCTGAGAGTACAGGACACTCTGTTGACATGCAGGAGTTCAGGAAGATATGGAGGAGGGAGGTTATGAATAACCTCTAAAGGTTAATTTGACCGGAAACCAGTGGAGGTGTTGAAGGACAGAAGTGGTGTGATTAAAGGAAGGGGTTCTGGTGATGATGTGAGCAGCAGAGTTCTGAACCAGTTTTAGTTTATGGAGGAACTTGAAAGGGAGACCAAAAAGAAGGGAGTTACAATAAACTATGTGAAAAGTGACCAGATTGTGAAAAAGAAAGGCAGTGCTGTTGGGTGTGAGGAATGGACGGAGGTGATTCATCTTGCATGAATGGAAATATGCTGACCGAGTAACGTTACTGATGTGGGCTTGAAAGGACAGTATACTGTCGAGGATGACACCCAGACTCTTTACCTGAGGGGAGGGACAGATTGTAGAGTTATCAATATTAACCGAAAAACTGTTAAGCTTTGTCAGGGTGGAGTGCGTACCAATGGGGAGAAAGTTGGAAAAGAGCCAGGTGTTAATTTCCTATAAACAGCTGGTAAACGATTTGGGTGGAAGGGTGGTAGGTTTAGTGGACAGGTTGAGCTGGGTGTCATCAGCATAACAATGGAAGTAGATTAAATTTAGAAAATATGAGACCAAGAGGAAGAAGATAGCTATGAACAGAAGGGGCCCGAGGACAGAACCTTGGGGCATGCCAGTAGAAAGTGGAGATGGTTGATATTTAAAGGATTTGAGCTAGATAAATAAAGTTAAGCTCCGGTGACACTGCTATATCAGTGTTTCAGCTAAGGTTTGGAAGCTGAATTATTTCTGGAATAAGTACCAAGTCAAGATATACAGGTAGGTCTGTGTCATTCCAGAACTCTAATCCTGATGGCCACTTCCCTAGACTGTCATTGTCAATGGCCTTAATCAGCTTCAGAATATAACTAAAGTGTATTTATGGCCAAAATAAAAAATAAAAACAATCCTTGCAATGTACGTAGATCACCCAGAAGAGATTGTTTTTTTTTCTAAACAAAAGTTGAGAAAAAAAATTTAGGGCTATGTGCATTCTACACTATATTGCCAAAAGTATCGGGAAGCCTGCCTTTACATGCACATGAACTTTAATGGCATCCATATTGAATTAGCCTTTGCAGCTATAATAGCTTCAAGTCTTCTGGGAAGGCTGTCCACAAGGTTTATGAGTGTGTCTATGGGAATTTTTGATCATTCTTCCAGAAGCACATTTGTGAGGTCAAAAGAAGACCTGGCTTGCAGTCTTGCAGGTTGGGAGAAATTGTCCAAAATGTTTTGGTATGTTGACGCCTAAAGGGTTCTCTTCACTGGAACTAAGGGGCCAAGCCCAAACCCTGAAAAACAACCCCACACCATAATCCCTACCAAATGACTTTGACCAGTGCACAAAGCAAGGCCCATAAAGACATGGAGTGGAGACTGCTAGCCAGGCCTTCTCTCCAACATCAGTGCCTGACCTCACAAATGCACTTCTGGAAGAATGGTCAAACATTTCTATAGACACACTCCTAAACCTTGTGGATAGCCTTCCCAGAAGAGTTACAAAGTTACATAGTAGGTGAGGTTGAAAAAAGACATAAGTCCATCAAGTCCAACCTAAGTGTTTGATTATATGTCAGTATTACATTGTATATCCCTGTATGTTGTGGTCATTCAGGTGCTTATCTAATAGTTTTTTGAAACTATCGATGCTCCCCGCTGAAACCACCGCCTGTGGTAGAGAATTCCACATCCTTGCCGCTCTTACAGTAAAGAATCCTCTGCGCAGTTTAAGGTTAAATCTTATTTCTTCCCATATAAATGAGTGGACATGTGTCTTATTAAACTCCCTTCCATGGAAAAGTTTTATCCCTATTGTGGGGTCACCAGTGTGGTATTTGTAAATTTAAATCATATCCCCTATCAAGCGTCTCTTTTCCAGAGAGAATAAGTTCAGTACTTGGAACCTTTCTTCATAACTAATACCCTCCAGTCTCTTTATTAGCTTTGTTGCCCTTCTCTGTGCTCGCTCTATTTCCAGTACATCCTTCCTGAGGACTGGTGCCCAGAACTGGACAGCATACTCCAGCTGAGGCCGGACCAGAGTCTTGTAGAGTGGGAGAATTACTGCTTAATCTCTTGAGTTAATTCCCTTTTTAATGCATGCCAATATTCTGTTGGCATTGCATGCCATTGCTGAGCCTGTCATCTACTAGGACCCCCCAGGTCCGTTTCCATCCTAGATTCTCCCAGAGGTTTTCCTCCCAGTGAGTAGATTGCATTCATTTTTTGCCACCCAAATGCATTATTTTACATTTTTCCACATTAAACCTCATTTGTCATGTAGTTGCCCACCCCATGAATTTGTTCAGATCTTCTTGCAAGGTTTCCACATCCTGTGGAGAAGTTATTGCCCTGCTTAGCTTAGTACCGTCCACAAATACCGAGATTGAACTGTTTATACCATCCTCCAGGTCATTTATGAACATATTAAATAGGATTGGTCCCAGCACAGAACCCTGGGGGACCCTACTTTCCACTCCTGACCATTCTGAGTACTCCCCATTTATCACCACCCTCTGAACTCGCTCTTGTAGTCAGTTTTCAATCCATGTACTCACCCTATGGTCCGTGCCAACGGACCTTACTTTGTACAGTAAATGTTTATGGGGAACTGTGTCAAATGCTTTTGCAAAATCCAGATACACCACATCTACGGGCCTTCCTTTATCTAGATGGCAGCTCACCTCCTCATAGAAGGTTAATAGATTGGTTTGGCAAGAACGATTCTTCATGAATCCATGCTGATTACTGCTAATGATACCGTTTTCTTTACTAAAATCTTGTATATAGTCCCTTATCATCCCCTCCAGGAGCTTGCATACTATTAATGTTAGGCTAACTGGTCTGTAAATCCCAGGGACGTATTTTGGCCCTTTTTGCTACATTGGCTTTTCTCCAATCAGCTGGTACCTTCTCCGTTAGTAGACTGTCAGTAAAATCAGTTGAAGCTGTTATAGCTGCAAAGGGTGGGCCAACTCAATATTGAACCCTACGGACTAAGACTGGGATGCCATTTAAAGTGTTTGTTAACCCATGTAACACAAACTTTGCCAGACCCTCATAGCATAGCACACTGTATTAGTCTTTTATAAAAATAAGCGTTGTAAATACCTATTTAGAACGATCTTTAGTTTGCTCACATGACTCGTGGCCGCTGTATACATCCGATATTTGGCTCCTGCAGGAGGGGCCGAGATCTCCCTCTGACGTCAGGCGGGGAGATCATATGGCCGCTCAGCATCTCCTGCAGTAGCCCTGGAAACTGACAGAGAGTCACGTGACTGGCCTGATAATGAGGCTAAATCAGTATTTACAACTTTTGTTTTCATAAAAGACTAATGTAGTGTGCTATAAGAGAGGGGCTGGCAGGGACCATTTAGAATTTTTTATTTTACTAATCGGTGGGGGGCGGGGAGTCGGAGACGAAGACACACAGACACAGGGATGACAGGCAGAGAGGAGGGGGTGAGGGGGAGAGAGGAGAGCTGAGAGCAGGGACTGCGTATGATGGAGGGACACACTCTGACCATGGTGGTCAGGACTCAGCAGCCTTGACCACCTTGGTCAGTACAGAGAGGGGGATACAAGAAGTGGCAGGTGCAGGCAGGTTTTTTTTTACAGTTTAGAGAGGGCAGATTACACAGCACAAGCACTGTGCTGTGTAATCTGCTTTAAGGGACCAGGAAATCTATTTTTCTTTTTGGGTTAACAAACACTGTAACTTTATGTGCATGTAAAGGCAGGCGTCCCAATACTTTTGGTAATATAGTGTATGTATTAAGCCTATGTGCATAAAATTCACTTGTTTTAGTGATCCTAGAAAGGACAGGTGCAGCGTCCAGACCCACTTGTTGGCAGATGTTAGTGCCCCTTTCATTTTTGGCCCTCTTGTAGTGATGGAATTGGTGGAGATAGAGCTTCTCTATATGCCAGCTGTGTGTGGGGCCCAGTGAACATGGGCATACTATGTATGTTACTGTGAGAACTCACTCTGTTTATCTGTTCTTATAACATTGATGCACATGTTATTATTTGCAACTGTTTAAAGCAGTATTAAACCCAAAAGCAAACATTTATTGTATTGCGACTTACTAATTCCTAGATGTAATGCATTAGTTTTCTTTTTCAGCCCTTCTTTCCTTTATATTTATCCGGTGAACCAGCCAGTAAGTCTGTTACTTTTCTACATAACAAGCTCTCCTGCAAATGTAAAATATTAGAACACTAATGCGCAACCAAAAATAAAAGTAAAAAAAATTTGGCTGCCAACATTGAAAGTGTTCCCACACAGTAAAAAGTAAATATAAAGATGATAATGTGGCACATACTCAATAAGAAAACAAAATAAAGTGGAAGTATGAAAAGCAGTTAAAACAGTACACATTAATGGTAAAAAATATTGAAAAACATGTGCAAAGTTGCAAACACACCACAAATCTGTATAAGAAGGCAATATTAAATGCTTAAAACGTAGTCAATCCAAAAAAATATATATAAATAAAGCGCTTGTGTAGAAATCCTTGGTGATAAATGTGACATCAGGTGCAAAAAGTTCAGTTTGTTATAAGTGATAGTAGCTGCCGCCATCCGTAGTACACCAATAGTGGGCCCCAGCCTCTCACCTCAAGTTTAGACCCCTACAGGTCTAGTAATGCCTCTGTTGTTAAATATCCTTGATGGCCAAAACAGCAAACTCCTTTCCTTGGAGCATCCAGCCAGATAAGGTATATTCCAATTGTTGGAAAGGAAACTCCACTGTAAATATTATCCTCCTTGATATCCTCCACTCTCTTCCATTCAAAGCTCACAAAGAATAGAAAGAGATCTCCATAGTGCAGTAATCAAATAAAAGTAGTTCATTGAGCAGCAGCAAACTTACATATAAAAAATGCAGTGTTCAACCTCACATAGATCAGAGACTACCGGTTTCGGCTGTGACCGGAAGTGACGTCACCCGGCTCCTTCTGACACATTGCGTCACAGATCACTTAACTCTATCAAGGGTTTTCACTGCTCTCTGAGAACCGCTGCGGGTGTCAATAGAATGACACCCCCAAATTGGTTTGCAGAACGCAGTGCGAATTGTGGAATCGGATTGCGATCTGATTCCAGTGTGGACCAAAAAAAGGGTCCTACTCCATTTTGGTGTGAATGCGATGCTTTTTCAGCCATACAAACTGTATGGCTGAATTTGCATCGAACAGACATCGCATGTGATGTGCACAGCAACGCGGTGCGAATCACATGCAATGTCTGGCATCGCATATGTGTAAACCCAGCCTCTGTCATTTATTCTGTGAATATTAGAATAGGAGCTACGAAGCTTTGTAAACAATGGGCTCTTTGAAGCCAAGCAGATAAGTATGGCCTTGAAAACATGTAAAAAAGAGACAGTAGTTCTGTCTGCTAATTCGATATGTATATATATATATATATTTTTTTTTTTTTAAATTCTGAACATATTAAAGAAAATAGATAAAAAAATAAATAAAAAATACATCACCCAAAAAAATAACAAACATGTCATACTTACCTTCACTGTGCAGCTCGTTCTGCACAGAGTGGCCCCGAACCTGGTCTTCTGGGGTCCCTCGGCGGCTGTCTCAGCTCCTCCCCGCAAGCATTTACCACCTTCATGCGAGCTCTCTCGCACGGTGGTGAGTGCTTGCGGGCGCGCTCCCGTGATACAGCCGGCGGCTATAGCCGCTCGCTGTATCACTCGGCCCCGCCCCCCGGCGCGCCGCGTCATCGGATGTGATTGACAGCAGCGCGAGCCAATGGCTGCGCTGCTTTCAATCCATCCACTGCAGCCAATCAGCGGCCAGGGTGAGCGGAGGAACAGATGTCGGGAACGCGAAGCTGACTTTCGAGGCGTCAGGTAAGTAAAACGGGGGGGCTGGGGGCGGCGGTTCTGTCAGAAGTTTTTTCACCTTAATGCATAGAATGCATTAAGGTGAAAAAACTTTTACCTTTACAACCCCTTTAAGAGCAAAGCTTCCCAGGAGGTTATCCTAGCCCTCCATAAAGCTACTGTACCCATGAGAGGACCACACTGCATACCTCCTATGAATGCATAACAACCACTGCAATATTGGAAACTATGGACCTAAATTAGAACCCACTTATAAAGTAATATTAAAAAATTAGATTAGATGCATACACTGGCCAATATATGTGGATTTTCACACTACGCCATGGTGCCTCTGCAAGTGTGTCCTGCTCTAAATTATTGAAGGAAAGATAGTGGCAGGTAGGTAGAAATTACTAAATTGAGGGTTTATTAAAAAATGACTTAAAGCAATGGTCTCCAAACAGTGGCCCGTGGCCCAAATATGGCCCTCTTTTCGGGCCACGGCGTGCCTTTATCTGACCCTTGGGGAACTGTTATGCCATGTACACACGATCGTAATTTCAGCCCGCAAAAGACCAATGAGAGTTTTTCGTCGGAAAATGTGACCGTGTGTATGCTCCATCAGTCTTTTGCTAGCGGAATTCCAGCCAGCAAAAGATTGAGCGCATGCTCTCAATTTTTTGGTCGGGAAAAGTTCCTATCCGAAAATGCGATCGTCTGTGGCATTTCCGACGCGCAAAATCCCTACGCATGCTCTGAACCAATTCGACGCATGCTCGGAAGCATTGAACTTCATTTTCTCGGCTCGTCGTAGTGTTGTACGTCACCGCGTCGTAATTTCAGCGAACTTTTGCGTGACAGTGTGTATGTAAGGCAAACTTGAGCGGAATCCCGTCGGTAAAAGCGGTCAAATCTTTTTCCAATGAGAAAACTGATCGTGTGTACGCGACATTACTCCCACTGGTAATGAGGCACTATTCCTCCCAGTGACACCAAACATGAGGCACTATTCTCTCTACTGACACCAAGAGTAAGACAGTATTCCTCCCACTGACACCAATGGTGAGACACTTTTCCTACTACTGATGCTAATAATGACGCACTATTCCTCCCACAAATACCACTGATGGGGCACTATTTCTACTCATTCTGATCACAGGCACTGTGTAAATTATTTACCCCCACAGACCACCAAGCCTAAGAAATTGTCTACTTCCACTGACACTTGGGCATTTTCTACTCCTACTTGCCACTGTCTGAAGTCTGTACATTGGCCCTTTGTTAAGAAAAATTGGAGACCTCTGACTTAAAGGTTAGTAGTTTTGATAGTTTTAATTCAAAGGGTTTGTATGGGTTAGTTTAAAAAAAAAAAAAAATAACAAACATGTTATACTTACCTCCACTGTGCAGTTTGTTTTGCACAGAGTGGCCCCGATCCTCCTGTTCTGGGGTCCCTTGGCGGCTGTCTCGGCTCCTCCCGGCAATAGCTAACCTCCCTCTGGGAAGCTCTATCCCGAGGGGGTTAGCTTGCGGGCGCACTCCCTGTCATACACGCTGCGTCCATAGACACAGCGTGTATGACTCGGTCCAGTCCCCCGGCGGACCGCATCATTGGATGTGATTGACAGCAGCGCGAGCCAATGGCTGCACTGCTATCAATCTATTCTATCTATCCAATCAACGGCCAGACTACGTGGAGAAGAGGACGCCGGGGGACGCACACAGCAGGTGAACGGGCTCAGGTATTTAAACAGGGGGGCTGGGGGGCTGTCATTGCCAGGTGTTTTTTCACCTTAATGCATAGGATGCATTAAGGTGAAAAAACACGAACCTTTACAACCCCTTTAATAGTGGTTTTTTTTTCACTTTTAGTGTATTTGTAAAGGACTTTTCCAGCCAACTTTCACAAAATCACATGGTTTTTCAGCTCTTTACCACCACCCTTTGGTCAACTTGTGTATTGTTGTCTGATATTGTGTCAATCTCGCCACTTTTATTGGCAAGATTGACACCTTTTGAGCTGGGTTCACACTGGTGCGGGGATCCGACTTGGATCCCCGCCAATGCCAGGCACTGTGTTTGGTATGAATCTTGAGGGGGAACTCCACGCCAAATTTTAAATAAAAAACCGGCATGGGTTCCCCTCCGGGGGCATACCAGGCCCTTAGGTCTGGTATGGATTTTAAGGGGAACCCCCTACGCTGAAAAAAATCTATACCAGACCCCTATCCGAGCACGCAGCCCGGCCGGTCAGGAAAGGGGGTGGGGACGAGCGAGCGCCCCCCCCCCCCCGTGAGCCATACCAGGCCGCATGCCCTCAACATGGGGGGTGGGTGCTTTGGGGGAGAGAGCGTCATGTCAACATATCTGGAAGAGAAGAAGGAAGAAGACGATCCAGATGTCCGGGCTCCTCCGCTAGCAAAAGAGCGGCAAAAGAGCAGAAGATAGCGGAGGAGCCCGGCAGAAGGAAGAAGGCACCAGAGGAGAAGAACCAGAGAGCGCGGAGACGACACCGGAGAGAGGGAGAAGGGCCTGAGAGACCCCCGAAGTCGGAAGAAGACCCCCGAAGTCAGAAGAAGACCCCGGAGCTGCCTAATAAATTAATTTTAAAACCTGTGTAGTGTGTTTTATTTATTGACACTTTTTTCCCTAGGTGAATGGGTAGGGGTACGCTGTACCCCATACTCATTCACATAGGGTGGGGGGCCGGGATCTGGGGGCCCCCTTATTAAAGGGGGCTCCCGGATTCCGATAAGCCCCCCGCCCGCAGACCCCGACAACCAACGGCCAGGGTTATCGGGAAGAGGCCCTTGTCCTCATCAACATGGGGACAACGTGCTTTGGGGTGGGGGGGCCGCAGGGCACCCCCCTCCCCCAAAGCACCCACCCCCCCATGTTGAGGGCATGTGGCCTGGTACGGCTCGGGGGGGGGGCGCTCGCTCGTCCCCACCTCCTTTCCTGACCGGCCGGGCTGCGTGCTCGGATAAGGGTCTGGTATGGATTTGGGGGGGACCCCCACGCTGTTCCCCTTAAAATCCATACCAGACCTAAGGGCCTGGCATGCCCCCCAGAGGGGAATTCCCTCTCGCGCTGGCCAAAATAGGAAAATGTGTTTTTCCTGTTGCAGCCAGCGAGAGATGTACAGTACCCTGTCGCCGAGAACCAGCGCGATGGGTTCGCGCTGGAAACATTCTCGCGGCCGCGTACTGTAGTCCGATGCTTTTGTGTACACACGATCGGACTTTGCTCCATCGGACTTTTGTTGCCGGAAAGTTTGTCCATTCGCACAGCCAACAAAAGTCAGATGGAAACAGAAAAAGGTTGTCCGATGGAGCGTACACACGGTGGGATGTTGCTCCAAAACAGCTAATTTGCATGTTTGTTGTCAAAAAGTCAGATCGTGTGTATGGGCCTTTAGAAAAACACTCCAGTGCCCAAGTGGTCACACATTCTATGATGTCACCATAATGCTTCGCTCAATGCAGCCCACCTCAGATAGGGATATCTTCAACAAACTGTAGAGACACACAGGAAGACGCAAAAGCCTAGTGCATTACCACCATTAAATTTTATTGAAGAAGAATACCCCAAACACGCCCTCATAAATTATCTCATGAAATGACACTTAAATGTTTCATGCAGAATTACGTTATAAAAATAGATATTAACAACTTTATCTGTTTCCCCAATGCAGCCTGTGTCCCCATTCAGGGGCGGACTGACCATTCGGGCACTCGGGCACTGCCCGAGGGCCCCATGCCACTAAGGGGCCCCATCAGGGTTGCCAGCCTCAATAAAACCAGGGACAGTATGTAAAAATGTGTGTGTATGTGTATTCAGTGTGTGTATACTGTGTGTGTGTATATTGTGTGTCTGTGTGTGTATACCGTATGTGTGTGTGTACACTGTGTGGCCCCATAATCTATTGCCTGGGGGCCCCATAATCTTCTATTGCCCAGGGGCCCCATAATCTTCTCCTATTGCCCGGGGGCCCCATAATCTCCCATTGCCCGGGGGCCCCATAGGTTGTCAGTCCGCCCCTGTCCCCATTGCAGCCTGTGTCCCCATTGCAGCTACGTGTCCCCATTGCAGCTACGTGTCCCCAATGCATCTATGTGTCACCAATGCAACCTGTGCCCGCCAGTGCAGCCTGTGCCCGCCAGTACAGCCTGTGTCTGCCAGTGCAGCCTGTGTCACCAGTGCAGCCTGTGTCCGCCAGTGCAGCCTGTGTCCGCCAGTGCAGCCTGTGTCACCAATGCAGCCATGTGTCCCCATTGCAGCCTGTGCCCCCAATGCAGCCATGTGTCCCCAATGCAGCTCTGTGTCCCCAATGCAGCCTGTGTCCCCAATGCAGCCTGTGTCACCAATGCAGCCATGTGTCCCCATTGCAGCCTGTGTCCCCAATGCAGCCTGTGTCACCAATGCAGCCATGTGTCCCCATTGCAGCCGGTGTCCCCAATGCAGCTATGTGCCCCCAGTGCAGCTTGTGTCCACCGGTGCAGCACGTCTCTGCCAATGCAACCTGTGCCCGCCAGTGCAGCCTGTGTCCGCCAGTGCAGCCTGTGTCACCAATGCAGCCTGTGTCTGCCAGTGCAGCCTGTGTCCCCAATGCAGCTCTGTGTCCCCAATGCAGCCCTGTGTCCCTATTGCAGCTCTGTGTCCCCATTGCAGCTCTGTGTCCCCATTGCAGCTCTGTGTCCCCAATGCAGCTCTGTGTCCCCAATGCAGCTCTGTATCCCCAATGCAGCTCTGTATCCCCAATGCAGCTCTGTGTCCCCAATGCAACCTACCTGTGTAGGGGAAGGGAGAGGAGAGCCGCCGCCTGGTTGAACAGAGCGCAGGGAACATAACAGCTTTAATTTCAATAGCTGTGTGTTCCCTGCCGCGCACCGTCATATACAGCCCCTCCCCCTTGTCCGGGCACTTTGATAGACAGATCACCCGTCCAATCCTGGGACGGGTGATCTGTCTATCAAAGTACCCAGACAAAGAGGAGAGGCTGTATATGACGGTGCGCGGCGGGGAACACACAGCTATTGAAATTAAAGCTGTTAGGTTCCCCGCTCTCTGATCAACCAGGTGGCGGTGGCTCTCCTCTCCCTTCCCCTATGATCACCCTGACAAACCCAGGCTTCCGGCGGTGCTCACCTCCCCGCCCCCAGGCAACCCACACTTGACAGCCCTCAAAATCCACTCGCAAAATGTGAGCAGGCAAGTGGATTTTTTGAGGGCTGCACTAAGCCTTTGCGCCTTCCTGTGTGTTAATATTAGTAGTGTATTGTCTATTCTAAATTTCTAATTTGCGCATTGTAAACTGTTGGTGTCAGAGGGCAGAGTTGTAGTTGACACTCTGGCTCCATGCACACTAGAAGCAGAAAAAACGTCAACATTTTTAGCTTTAAAAACGTGACATAAAAGACACAAATTGAAAGCATATTGTACAAAGTTTAGGCGAGTCTATGAGAGTTTAAGAGCATTTCATTTATAGGCGTTTTTTGCACTACACACCCCTCTGCAAAAGCCAGGAAATGATGTACAGTGACAACACACCTTTTTTTTAACTAAAAAAACGTTGAAACTTGACGTTCAGAAGAGATAAGAGGAGTTTAGGAGAGACTAACGTTTTTACAGCTCCTAAACTTCTCCAGAAAACGCAATAGAGAAGGTTTTTTTTTCCTGCCTCTGAACGTCCCTGACAGAAAACGCCTGTAGTATTCATAATGTGCAAAGACACATAGAATACAATAGAAGTGCTTCTAGAGGCAGGAGAAAAAAAACGTCAAACGCCTGTAGAATCTACGTTTTTTAAGTCTAATGTGCATGGAGCCTGAAGGTTCACTTACAGTAGATATATAGAAAGAGAACCAGGAAAGAGTAGGGTCTTGGTGGACAAGGGAGTGGCACTATTTTGAGGAGGAGCAAGTGGATTACTTAGGGGTAGTTCACACAAAGGTCCCTAGATGGCAGCACAAAGCAGAAAAACAGTACCTAAGAGAACAGCATATGAGTAGAAATAAACAACACACTACAGTTCAGTTCAGTGCAAACACAGTTGATTCTCTTGGGGGCAACATCTTGCTCACAAAAAGGCTGGCTATAGCTAGTAGCCCAAGTGGTCATCCACAGGATCTCCAAACAGGCATCATTTTAGTATTCCTGCACAGATATACTCTATAAAAGGAATACAAACTTCTGTAAACTGTTGTAAAGTTTGTATAATGCTGCGTACACGCGATCGGAAATGCCGCCAGCAAAACTCCGATGAGAGCTTTTTGTCGGAAGATGCAACCGTGTGTATGCTCCATCAGTCTTTTGCTGGTGGAATTCCAGCCAGCAAAAGATTGAGTGCGTGGCTCTGAAACGTTGCACCTATTATTTTGTGATCTCTCTGCAATAAAAGTTTTGGACTGCAGTTGAAGATTCATGGTGTGCTGGCGAATATATGTATTGATCTGAGGATAGTTGTGTTTGGCACTTTGGAGCTTATTTACTAAAGCTGGAGAGTGTAAATCAGGCTAATTTCTGCATATAAATCAATCACCTTCCAGGTTTTATAGCCGAAGCTTAAAGCGGAGCTCTGCGCAAAAGGGGAAGCTCCGCTTGTCTGCCTCCTCCCGCCCTCCGCCACCATGTTTGGCACCTTTGGGGGGGCCCTGTCCAAACCAGCCACTTCTGGCTGAGTTCGCCGCAGCCCCCCCCTCCTTCCACAGCAGCCAGCCCAATCAGAGAACACAGCACGCTTCGTGCATGTGCAGTAGAGAACTGCCTGTGAAGCCGCAAGGCTTCACTGCCCGGTTTCCCTTAGTGGAGACGGCGGTGGCAGCACCCGAGAGCCAATTGAAAAATTGGCTCGTGTGAAGACACCGCTGGATGCCTGGACAGGTAAGTGTCCTAATCTTAAAAGTCAGCAGCCTGGAGCCTCTCTTTAATTGAAGAAGCTGAGGTTAGAAGCTGATTGGTTTCTATGCAAAAGTGAGCCTGATTTTTTGTAAATAAACCCCACAGAGTTAAATTCACTACTGGCTCAGATGACCAAAAGCTCTGAGGGCATAAAGATAAATCTACACTACTAAGACAGCAAAAACATTTTTCTTTACTGTACAGCCTGCAAAGTGGGTCTGTGACCAGCCACAGTGATTCTAAAGTTCTTTTTGATTGTAAATGTCACAGAGGTTATGGGGTCAGTGCCAACAGCAACCTCACAATCCTTCATAATACAGTACTGGCTATACAGTAGCTGTGTTTTCTATACAAGCACAGATTTCAATGTTGCGTTGCAATGTACACATTTTTAGAACATATGTTTTTTGCGTTGTAGTACATTGGCAGCCCATTTGAAATACATAGGCTACCTTAATGCAACGCACATTTATGTGCATGTGGTAAGGCACGGCAACAGATTGCAAAGATGTGATGTGGGCCTAAAAGTAAAATAACATGCAGTCCTTTGTGGATGCTGGGGATTTGTAGAAGGTTGTTTAGCACTTTAAAATGTGTTTGTTTAATAGTTTCAGTTTCATGTATTTATTATTATTATTATTATTATTATTATACAGGATTTATATAACGCCAACAGTTTGCGCAGCGCTTTACAATATTAGGGCAGACAGTACAATTACAATACAATTCAATACAGGAGGAATCAGAGGGCCCTGCTCGTTAGAGCTTACAATATAGGATGGAAGGTCAAGTGATACAAAAAGGTAAAAACTGTGTAGGATGGGCTGATGAAGAAAATGAAATTACAGTTGTTAGGTGGAGGCAGGATAGGTTTCTCTGAAGAGAAAATTTTTCAGGGATCGCCTAAAAGTGCATAGATTTGGCGATAGGATAGAGAATTCGAGAGGATGGGAGAGGCTCTGGAGAAGTCCTGGAGGCGAGTATGGGAGGAGGCGATGAGGGAGTTAGAGAGCAGAAGGTCTTGGGAGGAACGAAGAGGATGATTAGGTTGGTATTTTGAGACTAGGTTAGTGATGTAGCTGGGGGCAGAATTGTTGATGGTTTTGTAAGTTATTGTTAGAATTTTGAATTTAATTTGTTGGGTGAGTGGCAGCCAATGGAGGGATTGGCAGAGAGGGGTAGCAGACGCTGAGTGTTTTGTAAGGTGGATGAGTCTGGCAGTAGAATTCACAATGGACTTAATCGGGGATAGCCTATTTAAAGGTAAGCCAATGAGGAGGGAGTTGCAGTAGTCGAGGCGAGAGATGACCAGGGAATGAATCAGCTTTGTAGTTTCATTGGTTAGGAAGGGACGTAGTTTGGAGATGCTGCAGAGGTTGAAGCGGCAAGCTTTGGAAAGGGATTACTTATGGAGAGCACTGTATAATTTAGCTTTTAACTATTTATAAAAATAATATCAGATAATAAGATTCAGTTGTAAAAAACATCTACAGCCTATGTTATAAATCTAAAATTGTATTGACACCAGATTACTTATGAAATGTATGCATTTTGTAACAAGCTTCATCTATTTAAACTGTAAGCTACAATGACACATCTTCTTCGTAGTTCCCCAAGCGGCCATCTTTCATAAAACATGGAAACTATTTTTTTTTAACTAACATGTGTGACTGCTGACGAAAGCAGACATTTCCTGAGATGTACAAACCTGATGTACTGCTAATGATGATGCACACATTTCCATGAATTTCCCTGCTTAATGTGTCTGTCTGCCTCTTTTTTTACACAGATGTTTCAGGCCAAGAATATCATGCCAAGTTTAGATCTGCTTCAAATCTTGGCAGGAGAATTTACTTGGATTTGGTTACAACAGGCACAAAAGAATATGAATAATACGTTTAATTACATGATCTGCAAGCATCTTTCGTAATAAAGCATCAAAATAATATTATTTTCACTGAAATAAAACTTTGAGCTTCCACATTCTTTTGCCAATGAGCCCCTCAAGGTTAGCTCTATGTAATCTCTTGCAGGGTAAACAGCTTCCTAAGACTAACTTGGAGGCATTCTATATAAAATAATGACATTTAGGCTTGGTTCACACTGGTACGATGCGGGAAACCCCGCAATATTTTTATATTATCAGGGCACATTCAGTTAGGTGTCATCACCACCCAATGGTGGTTCTTGGCTGGTCTTGTTGATAACCCTCTAAAGACAACGTAACTGTGTTCTATTTTGTTTCAGTATGCATTTACAATTACACAGACATTTTGGTTAGAATAAATTGACTAGGTGGGAGTTGTATATAAATAAATGAATAAAAAATTGTTTATTCAATTTGGTGCAAAAGAAGTGAGTAATTAATCACAAACGGTGGGTAAAAGGGTTATTGTGTTAGGAGGATCTTTTTTCCTAGTTTTATTTATTTTCAATTTCTTTTCATTAATATTAGTTGTATTACTACATAGTAAATTGAACTGGGAGAAAGGGTGAGGGGAAAGGGAACAAGAAGCATTTATGAAGTGGCCAAATTAAGGTGACCATAAAGTTCATAAATGAACTAATGCTGTAACCATAATAGCACAAAAAGAAAAAAGGCACCCAGTACTAGTGTCCGGGTAAGGGGTTACCTTAGCAAAGCTTTCTGATTATCAATCACAAATTGGCTGAGTTGCCAGAAAGTTAAATAATTCACTTTATTTGAATGGTTAAAAAACATTAAACATTAGGCAACACGCTTAATTAAAATGTACATAGGTAGAGCGCAGTGGGACCAGAAGGGCCCTATTACTGCGACTATAGTTTAATAGTGGGCCTGACACAACAAACAAAAAAACGCACTGCACAAAACGAAAACAATACACACAACAGATGACAGCGCCCGGACGCTGTAAGGATCTTGCTAGTAGCTGGCTGGTAAAGGGTGATCAAATTGATGTCGCTAATTTGGTATCAGTTAATATTATATTGATATTCATAATTGGCCAAAAAATACCAGTCAGCAGCAAGAAAGATCCTTTTGGGGATAGATGGGAATGGTGGTGGGAGAAAAGGTTGGGTGGTGCTAACTACTGCCGGCTTGACTAGAAGTGTTAGGCGTTGAAATTTTGAAGCTATTGGTTAAAGTTAGAAAGCAGTAGAAGTCCACATGGTGATGATCAGATCCTGGGAGTATTGATGAGAGGATCAAGGATGTTGTTGGAAAAGATGCGGTAAAGGAATGATTGTCCTTTGGGCAGTTTAGGTAAAAGTCATTAATGTTAACATAGTGGGTATAGAAAGTATTCTCAAATGAATAGAGATATGAAATTTTACCAAACTTTACTCAGATGAATAGAAATATTGGACTTTACCATTTGTAGCATCAGTTGTCCTCTGAGATCCGCTCTGGGTTGATCATTCAAAATACTGCCCACCTGATGAGAAGGAGAGTTGGTGAGGGGATGCGGCTCCGATGCGAGCAGCAGCAGCTGGGGACGGCGGAATCATAGATTGTACACCGCGATCACTACCTCCTAGTCAGATCACTGCTGTAGTGGCCGCCTACTGATGGAAATCCTCCGGCTCCTGATATTCCTCCTAGGGGCTTGGATCCGCTGCCAGTTAGTGGAGGAAATCAAATTTGTGCGGATGCCGGGTTAGCGTTAGTGGGATAGGCTGGTCGGAGCAGTCAGCTGTCAGCAGCTACCTGTCACTTCGTCTCATCTCATGATCTCGCACACACACACAGTACAGTACATAGTAATTGCATTACATAGCGGTTGTTTTAAATCTATTGGTATTCTATTGGATAACATTAGGGAGGAGTTAACCAATCTTGGTGTTGGTGCACACCTGGTGATTCCCTTGATACAGACATCAGCAATTAGAGCATTTTGGGCAAAAAAGGTTTTTCCTTGTGACTGCCACACACCTCCTCCCCATGGCACATTATTCTCTTCTTTCCTAAAGGCTATCTAGGGATTTGTGCCACTGTACCCACTACATCCAACCGTTTTATGAGGGCAGTGTGGCTCAGAGCATTCTTTTATCACGTACCACTCATTTATTTATTATTTAAACAAAAAGGGGTTGATTTACTAAAACTGGAGAGTGCAAAATATGGTGCAGCTGTGCATGGTATCCAATCAGCTTCTAAGCCTCGGTTCACACTGGGACGACTTGTCAGGCGACCTAGGTCGCCTGACAAGTAGCGTCCCGTTCAGTACAATGGAACCGTTCTAATCGGAGCGACGCAAGTCGCTCCGACTTAGAAAAAGGTTCCTGTACGACTTTGGGGGCGACTTGGGGCGACTTGCATAGACTTCTATACAGAAGTCGTTTTGCAAGTCGCCCCGGCAGTGGTGTGCAGGTCGCCTCGGTGAGGCGACCTGCAAGTCGTGCCGCCTCTGGTGTGAAGCGAGGCTTACATCAACTTATTCAATTAAGCTTTGACAAAAAACCTGGAAGCTGATGGTTTCTATGCACAGCTGCACTAGTTTTTGCACTCTTTGGTTTTAGTATATCAACCCCAAAGTTTTTAAAGCCAAAGTTTTTAACCACATTTTTTTTTTTTTTAAATCTTATGTTTAAACTTTGGTCTCTCTGCTCATAATTCTGCTCAAATTTCAAAAGAAATGTAACATAAAAAAATCCCCAACCAAACACTTGCCCCCTGCAATATTTTCACCTGGATACCTTTATATACTGTATGTGTGCTTAGGTAAAAAAAAATAAGTAGCCTATATAGGAACTTAATACAGAGTAGTTTATCTTAACTTAAAAATTTTGATGGAAAAGCCTATAGTGGAAAAATTTAACGACTGTTTTAAATTTTAGTGTCCCAACCCTTCTAACAGGGGTGAATCAAGCAAATTATTGGTCATGTGGATTTAAAATGTTCATTCAGCTATACTTAATTACATTGAAAAGAACATGATTTACCTATGCCACAACCGGCAATCATTAACTGCAATAATGCTATTGTGTCCCTAAGTTTAGAGAGTAGTGTTCTAAGTGCTAATCTTAACCAGTTTGAGCTGTTTTACCTTTTTCTAAGCTCTGTAGGTTTACACTAAGCAGAAATTACTGCTGCTCCTCTGAAAAGCAATCCAATCCTGCAGCACGACGACAGGAGGAGGAGCGCATAGCTCCACATACTGTAGAGTTCAGAGTAGCTTGGGGGGGGGCATTCACAAAGCGCAGCATGCTTCATGCATACTTAGTAGGGAACCGGCTGTGAAGCCGCAAGGCTTCCCTGCCAGTTTCCCTTACAAGAAATGGTGGCAGCAACAGCAACCGAGAGCTGATTAAAAAAATTGGCTGGGGTGCTGACATCGTGGGATCCCTGGACAGGTAAGTCTCCTGATATTAAAAATCAGCAGCTACATTATTTGTAGCTGCTGACTTTTAATTGTTTGGTGGGGGGGGGCTGAAGCTCCGCTTTTACTAAACCTGCATGATGCACCCACAAGGCAAAGTAATTCAGCCTCTGTCCATTAAGCACCATGGGTTGCTGTCTCCTACATACACCACCCTACTTTCCTGATCCACTGACTGATATCCTATGCAAATATTGTCTTTCTGAAAATCGTAACCCTTCATTAGCGGAAAAGACTGCCTAAATCAAAAATGGAATTTAAACGGTGGGTGGTGTCTCGGAAAAACATAGCAACACTTGTAAAAGTAATCAACTTTATTCAATAAGTCTATAAAATCCAAGGGGTATACACCTATATTATAAAAACAAATATCACAAATAGCATGGAGAGTATTACAGAACATCATCCCCAACCAATATGTTTCTAAATAATTAAGTTTTCATAACACACTTCTAGAATAATGCCAAATAAATGGTTATCTAGGGGTTTTAATCACACTGTGTTTTGATAAATGACCAACAGAACAATATCCCAACATGTTTCATCCTGATGGGCTTCTTCAGGGAATTAATGGGGTTTATGTTCTGCCAAAGGAGAAACATGTAAATAAGAACCACTATTTTAAATTGCATACAACAAAATACAACCAAACAGTGCCTTAAGGTGTGCGTATAAACCGTGCATGGCACAAGATGCAGGGAAAAAATAAAATTGATTACATACATATAAGATACGTGTGTTCACACCTGTTAGTTCTCATGGAAGCTGAAAATCAACCTGCCCACACCCACTGGGATCCAATTCATATTAGAGACAGTCTTGGCCACTGTGGCGTTTACCACTCATCCAAGGAAACACCCTGAAGAGGACACCGACACACAATGCACCACTAGTTAACATTCATATACTACGTCAAGTCATATGTAAATGTATGGACCCTCGAGGTCACCATTAAATCAGGCCTATCCTTAACTGCTTCCTTCCTTCACTTATTTCAATTTTAGATTCAAGTAGAAAATTAAAAAATTCTGAAAATCTATAAACCTGAATGTTTCCAAAAAGTCTGGCTACTATTTATTTGTTAGTGCCTTTTCAATTAGGGCTCAGGCATATTGGAGCATATAGTTGTGGGAGCGTCGCTAATATCTTTAGCGACGCTCCCACAAGCATAATGGTACTCAAGTGTAATTTGGGAAGCACTTTTTTGGCATAGCAGCTGGGAACAAGGGTTTTTCTCTCTATTTTGTCTTTCGTATTTTTTTCAGATTTTTGTAGTTTTTGTGTAAGTTTTACTAAGCGCTGACATATATATTCATATTGGGGCATATAGCATAAGATTATTACATGCAAGTCTGTGCGTGTTGCACAAATGAATTACAGGATACTATATGCAGTTCTAAGAATGTTTATTCTGAGAGCTGCATATACTGATGTAAAAATAGGTACAGCTGCATTTTTTATGCTATATGCCCCAATATTTCTGTGAAAATGAGCCCTTAACCTTTTTTATACATGTTTCTCACAAAATAAATACAGTATAAACTTCCATATTTTAACTAGTTAAGGACCAGAAGGATTTGCCCCCTTAAAAATGACCAGGCCATTTTTTGCGATATGGCACTGCGTCACTTTAACTGACAATTGCGCGGTCGTGCGACGTTTTACCCAAACAAAAAATTATTTTTTTCCCCGTAAGAATAGAGCTTTCTTTTGGTGGTATTTGATCACCTCTGCGGTTTTTATTTTTTGCTCTATAAAGAAAAAAAGAGCGACAATTTGGAAAAAAAAAACAATATTTTTTACTTTTTGCTATAATAAATTTACCCCAAAAAAATATTAAAAAAAATTCTTCATCAGTTTAGGTCGCTATATATATTCTTCTACATATTTTTGGTAAAAAAAAAAAATCGCAATAGGCGTATATTGATTGGTTTGTGCAAAAGTTATCGCATCTACAAACAATGGGATAGATTTAGGGACTTTTATTTTTTTTATTGTTTTTACTAGTAATGGCGACGATCTGCTATTTTTAGCAGGACTGCGACATTGCGGCGGACAAATCTGCCCCCAAATGACACTTTTTGGGGACCAGTGACATTATTATGCCCTGTACACACGGTCGGATTTTCCGATGGAAAATGTCCGATTGGATCGTGTTGTCGGAAATTCCGACCGTGTGTGGGCTCCATCGGACATTTTCCATCGGATTTTCCAACACACAAAGTTGGAGAGCAGGAGATAAAATTTTCCGACAACAAAATCCATTGTCGGAAATTCCGATCGTGTGTACACAAATCCGACTGACAAAGTGCCACGCATGCTCAGAATAAATAAAGAGATGAAAGCTATTGGCCACTGCCCCGTTTATAGTCCCGACATACATGTTTTACGTCACCGCGTTTAAAACGATCGGATTTTCCGACAACTTTGTGTGACCGTGTGTATGCAAGACAAGTTTGAGCCAACATCATTTCCATATATGTAAGGTAATATCCCCCCCCCCCTTTTACTGAAGTATTCTAAAGTCATTGCATGCAAGAAATTTGGAAAGGTTTCTTTGCTTCATGTTGACTGTAAGCAATGATTTTAAGTGTTGAGGAGCATAAGTTAAATGGGTGAGATAGGTGTACTTTGTGCTTGTAATGCATCCCTGAAATGCTACTTCACATTAGATTCTGCAATGGGGGACTTAATAAGAAGCTCACAAAACATTAATTCAGCCTCTCCTGAATTGTATGCACCTCTTTTATAAGGTCACATAAAAACATAATTGTATTTTATTAGGATGAATATGTGAATATTTCAGCTTTTAAAATGAAAGTACCTAGTCCCCACAGGATGTTTAAATGATCAATGTGTGACTTGTGAATAAAAAGCTGCAAGCTATTAACCCAGTGAAGACCTCATTTATCTCATTCTGTCAAAGCAGCTGTACTTTACAGGATAACAGAATCCACAGCAAGCAGGAAAAAAGAAAGCATACACTATTACACAGACTAATGCCATTTAAACACAATAGGATTATGTGATTTTTGTAATGCTGCTCAGTGTAGTTCATTTTTCTGAATATTACACTATTTCTAGAATACAATACATATACACAATTCTTTCAAAGAACCTGTGATCCTCACAAAGAGTCATATTAGAGAAAAATTTGATTTCTTGCTTAGTAGAGCCTGTCATTTATTTTGGTGTCTTTTGAACTTGCTGCCTTTTAACCTTTGTATAGAATGCCAGAGGCCGTATTGGTAAAGACAGATCATTTATATGACATAAAAGGCAGTTGTTTCTGAGCTTAGTGTTTAAGAGGATATATATTAAAGTGGAACTCTACATAGAAAATGTAAATATGATAAATAGGCTTTTTACTGCAGAAGAGACATACTATGGATCTTCGGCAATAAAGGATTCTGCAATAAAGAGATACAAAAGTTAATAACTGTGGGCAATGGGCTGATGGAGAAAATATATGTACAGTTGTTAGATGGGGCAGGAAAGGCCTCTCTGAAGAGATGAGTTTTCACGGATCATCTAATAGTGGATAGAGTAGGACAGTGTTTCTCAACTCCAGTCCTCAAGGCGCCCCAACAGGTCATGTTTTCAGGATTTCCCTTAAATGAAACAGCTGTGGAAATTACTAAGGCAGTGAAACTGATCAAATCACCTGTGCAAAATAATGGAGAGCCTGAAAACATGACCTGTTGGGGCGCCTTGAGGACTGGAGTTGAGAAACACTGGAGTAGGAGATAGTTGGACAGATTGGGGTAGGGAGTTCCAGAAGGTGGGCGAGGCTCTGCAGAAGTCCTGGAGGGGAGCATGTGGGGAGGTGACAAGGGAGCTTAAGTCTTGGGAGGAATGAAGAGAACAATTTATTTGGTGTTTTGAGAGAAGGTTAGTGATGTAGCTGGGGGCAGAGTTATGGATGGCTTTGTAAGTTGTTGTTAGTATCTTGAATTTAATTTGTTGGGTGAGCGGGAGCCAGTGGAGGGATTGGCAGAGAGGGGAAGCAGACACTGAGCAGTTGGTAAGGTGGATGAGTCTGGCGGTAGCATTTATAATGGACTGAAGAGGGTATAGTCTATGTAAAGGTAAGCCAATGAGGAGAGAGTTGCAGTAATCGAGGCGAGAGATGACCAGGGAGTGAGATAGAAGCTTAGTGGTGCCATTGGTTAGAAAGGGGCGTGTCTTGGAGATATTGCATAGGCTGAGGCAGCAAGCTTTGGACAGTGACTTAATGTGGTGCCGACAGGATAGTTCAGAGTCCAGAATTACACCTAGAACCTTGGTATGCGGGGACAGGTTGGTAGTTGAGCTGTTGATTTTGACGGAGAGGTGAGGGGAAGAGGCACATAGGGGAGGAAATATTATGAGCTCAGTTTTGAAAAGATTGTTTCAGGAACTGGCGTGACATCCAGGCTGATATGTCTGTTAGTAAATTAGAGAAATGCGTGAGGAGACTGATGGAGTTAGCTGAGGGGTAGAGAGATACATTTGGGTGTCATCAGCATAGAAATGGTATTGAAAGCCATGGGAGGCAATCAACTGACCCAGAGAGGAGGAGTAGATCGAGAATAGGAGAGGTCCAAGAACAGAACCTTTGGGAACCCCAACAGAGATAGGAAGAGAAGAAGAGGAAGTACAATTGTAAGTGACACTGAAGGTGTGGTGGGATAGGTAGGATGAGAACCAGCGAAGAGTACAGTCGCGAAGACCAAAGGAGTAGAGTTTATTGAGGAGGAGGGAGTGGTCCACTGTGTCAAAGGCAGCAGATGACATTATGACTGTAAAAGCAGTCACAGTGTAAAAAAAACAGATCACCCCCCAGAATAGTATAGTGTTGCTATGGTGACACTGTACTGCTAGGGTGACAGTATGTAAATGTAAAAAATTTATAAAAAATGAAAAAAGTAAATGAATAAATATAGAATTATATCTCTTTTTTTTAACTCACTGTCAGCAGCCAGTGACGTCAATAACCACCACCCACTCAGTGTCCCAAATTACCACTACACCGGTTACAGAAACCTTGATCACCACCGCAGCGGTTACAGTGTCCCTGATCACTGCTACACCAATCAGAGTATCCTTTGATCACCGCCACACCAGTTACAGTGTCCCTGATCATCACCACACCAGTTAAAATGTCCTTGATCACTGCCATACCACTCATATTGTCCCTAATCACCGCCACACCACTCACAATGTCAGTGATCACCGCCACGCTACTCATATTGTCTGTGATCATCACCACATCAATCATATTGTCCCTGATTACCGTCACACCAGCCATTTTGTCCCTGTTCAACACCACACCAATTACAGTATCTCCGATCATCGCCACACCAGGTAAAGTGTCCCTGATCACCGCTACGCTAGTCATATTGTCCCTGATCAACGCCAGGTGCCTGATTACCCCCTTATCAGTTACAGTATCTGTGATCAGCACTTCACCAGTCCCAGTGTCCTTGATCTCCACCTCACCAAGTACAGTGTCCCTAATCACCGCCACACCAGTCCCAGTGACCCCGATCACTGCCACACCAGTCAGATTGTCCCTGATCAATGCCACACCAGTTACGGCATCTCTAATCATAGCCACGCTAGTTAAAGTGCCCCTGATCACCACTACACCAGTCATATTGTCCTTGATCAATGCCACGCCAGTGTTAATTTTGTTGCTGAGAATATTTTTGTCATAATTTTCAACAGCGGCATGTTTTTAGTGACGTAAACTAAACAAAAATAAAATTAGAATTCAGTCAAATTGACGTAAATTGTGAGAGAGGGATGTTTACCCACCTGAACTTCCGCTTTCCTCTTGCTCCACCTGTCTATTGAAGCCCCAGCCCCCTGGCAAGCCGTATTGGCTAAGGGATGCAGGCCCCATCTGTCTGCCTTCTGTCTGGGAGTTTTGGAACAATGCCCGCCCTGCAAACCATGTGATGAGTGTTTCCTCTCCTAGCAAGGTAGCAGTGCTTAGCACTGTGTAAAATAACAGCCTCCCCAGACCAGATCTCTGCTCTGTGCATTCCCTCAGTCCCATTAACTTCCCCATCCCCACTACATGTTAGTAGAATTTTACTCCAGGAGTATATAATGAGTTTGGAAATTCTAGAGAAATGCTTAAATAATGCATTACAATTTAAATAAACCTATTTGATTTTCGTCTACTAAAATTTACTAGAGATGTTGGTTGACTAAAATACGACTAAAGCTAAAACAATTCCGATTACTAAAATATGACTTAAACGAAAATGGCATTTTAGTCAAAAGACTACAACTAAAACTAAATAAAAATTTGACATCAATATTAACATTGCCTCACACCAGTTACAGTGTCCGTGATCAGCGCCACACCAGTCCCAGTGTCCCTGATCACCACCACACCAGTACAGTATTGTCTCTGCCTGCTGTCTGTACCAATACTGGCCTGTTTATTGGCCTTCCTGGAACCACAGGAATTACTTATTTGCAAAGTTTCATAACAGAAGCTAAGAAAAACTTTTTTTTTTTTTAAATGTTTGGTCTTTTTTCGTTTATGTAGCAGAAAAATAAAAAAACCTAGTGGTGATTAAACACCACTAAAAGAAAGCTCTATCTGTCTCAAAAAAAGATAAAATTTCATTTGGCTACAGTGTTACATTACTGAGTAATTATCATTCAAAGTATGACAGTGCTGAAAACTGAAAAATGGCCTGGACTGGAAGGGGGTGAAAGTGTCAGGACAGAAGTGGTTAAAATATATTTATGGCAGCATACTTTTATCCCTGATAGCAAACCCTAAAGCCGCGTACACACGGGCGGACTTTTCGACTGGACTGGTCCGACGGACTTTCCGACAGACTTTCAACGGACTTTTGACGGACTTCCGACTGACTTTTTAACGAACGGACTTGCCTACACACGATCACACCAAAGTCCGACAGATTCGTACGTGATGACGTACACCGGACTAAAATAAAGAAGTTGATAGCCAGTAGCCAATAGCTGCCCTAGCGTCTGTTCTTGTCTGTCGGACTAGCATACAGACCAGCGGATTTCTGGGTCCGGCAGAGTTACGACGTAAAGATTTGAAGCATGTTCCAAATCTAAGGTCCGTCAGATTTTCGACTGTAAAGTCCGCTGAAGGTCCGATGAAGCCCACACACAATCAGATTGTCCACCGGACTCGGTCCGTCGCACCAGTCCGGTCGAAAAGTCCGACCAGTCGAAAAGTCCGACCGTGTGTACGCTGCATAACTTTCTTTCTTTCAGTACTTATTGTAGCAGGGCGGTACTTTGCCAGTATCCAGGTCTAATAAACAGCCAGTTCACTAATGAGTCAGCTGTGTTCTGGGCTTTCAGTAATCACCAGACCAAGGCTCGTCTAGGCTCCCAGTTGGAGATGACTCCACTCTGCAGACAGGAGGTCTGGGCATGGGAGTCAGTAGGGCTTCACCTAGGAGAGAGAGGTGGGAGCCAGTGTAGCATGAGGCTACTTGCTGTACGCATGGAGGTGCTGAGCGTCTGGTCTGTGGGAGACAGACCAAGGCCCTAAAGTGTAAGGCCTGAACTGGAGAGCAGCATTTACAAGCCAGGAGGGCTGAAAATCGTTTACTTTGGTAGCAGGACTGAAATACTGAATACCCCTGCGAGGGAATCTTCTGTGTTTGTTTTGAACTTTCTTTTAAATAAAAGTGGGCAAAACCAGCCCTGAAATGGATAAAAGCGAGTGGTGGTGTCCTTAACCACTTCAGCCCCGGAAGATTTGGCTGCTGAATGACCAGGCCATTTTTTGCAATTCTGCACTGTGTCGCTTTAATTGACAATTGCGCGGTCATGCGATGTTGTACCCAAACAAAATTGATGTCCTTTTTTCCCACAAATAGAGCTTTCTTTTGGTGGTATTTGATCATCTCTGTGGTTTTTATTTTTTGCGCTATAAACAAAAAAAGGGCGACAATTTTGAAAAAAAACACAATATTTTGTACTTTTTGCTATAATAAATATCCCCATTTTTTTTTAAAGCAATTTTTTTCTCAGTTTAGGCCGATATGTATTCTTCTACATATTTTTGCTAATAAAAATCGCAATAATCGTATATTGATTGGTTTGCACAAAAGTTATAGCGTCTACAAAATAAGGGATAGATTTATAGTATTTTTATTATTATTATTTTTTTTACTAGTAATGGCGGTGAACTGCGATTTTTTTTTTATCGTGACTGCGACATTATGACAGACACTTTTGACACATTTTTGGGACCATTGGCATTTATACAGCGATCATTGCTATAAAAATGCATTGATTACTGTAAAAATATCACTGGCAGTGAAGGGGTTGACACTAGGGGGCAATCAAGGGTTTAACTGTGTTCCCTGCTATGTGTTCTAACTGAAGGGGGGATGGGACGCTAGATCGGTGTTCATACTTTGAGATCCGGTTCTCGCCGTGTCACGAGCGATCGCGGGAGATGGGCGGTCGCACTTGCACCAGCCCCGGGTGCCAGCAGCGGGCGCGCGTGTGCCTCGTGCGCCCCCCTAGTGGCCACGAATAGAAGTGACGTAACATGACGGCGATTCACGCAGCTGAGCCATGTTGCCGCATTACAACATTACAGCGACGGCTGGTCGGCAAGCGGTTAAAGTGCTACACTTGGAGTGAACCCCTGACAGTTGGTGGAAAAGTGCTTTGGGGCACAATCCGAGATCCCTGCAATCAAGAAAGTTCATCTTTTTATATGAACTGTGTGTGTCAGTGCTGGAGACTGCAGAATCTGTGTGAACCTGCAAGAGAAAAGCAATGTTCTTTAAAGAGACAGTGCTCTCATTTTTATTTTGCTGGACTGTGCAAAGTTGGTCTGGAGTGGCTGTGAATATGGGGCGGTCAAAGTTCCTAAAAGAAGAAAGGAGTGATCCTGTTGAGAGTCATGGCTGGTGGGCTGAAGAGGAACCGTTACAGCCAAGTGGAGAGTGCTGGAAAAGTTCCGCTGGGAGAGTGCGGTCTCCCATGGCAACCAGAGACGAAGTGTCGTCTGAATGGTGGGGCTGCTATGAGGAGGTTGCTCACTGTTCCCACAAAGAGGGCTGGGATGCCTGAGAAAAGTCATCTGGATGGTGGGGCTCCTATGAAGAGGTGGCTCACTATTCCCAGAAAGAGGGCTGGGATACCCGAGAGTCTGTGATGCCTAGGAGGGCTGCTGTTGCCCCTAGCAATGCTGGTGCAAGGAGACCAGTTACTGAGGTGCAGAGGCCTAAAAGCGGATGCAGTGTAAGAAGCCCTGACAAGGCATGGAGCCAAGTGCACTGTCTGTGGTGCAGTGATTGGGGGCATGTTGTTTTCAAGTGCCCGCTGTAAATGCAAAGGGATGTGACCAGCCAAAGGTCTGTTTCTGTAGCTTGGAAGCCTGATCTGAGTTCCTGGAAGGAGAGACAGACTGACTATGTGACTGCACACACAGGAGTGGAAGTGACCACAAATGGGAGATCCATTGGTTGTGCTAAAAAGGACTTCCCTTGGTGCAGTGCCCTGTTCAGTGGGGAGGCAAGTGTTAGATTTAAAACTGATAATGTGTTGCTTAATGAGGATATTAAAAATAATGTGTTAAATTAAGGGGTTAATGCGACCTGCTGAAACAGCAGGGTCATATAGAGCTAATGAAGCACTGTCAGTGCACAGTGGTGAAAGTGTGGTAATGCAGTCAGCTAGGACAAGAGTGACCACTGAGAGATGGATGCCATTGCACTTAGCAACTGTGGAAGTCAGGAATGCTAATGAGCAATGTATTTCAGAGAATGTTGTTGAGAAGTATAGTACTGGCAAGAAAAGTCTTTCAGATGCTGCTGAGCCACTCTATCCTGTGTCTCCTGGGGCAGTTGGAACGGTACTGTGTAGTACCTCTGCTGGAAGCACAGAGAAAGTAGACTGGGACAGATGGGCAACAAGCCTGTTGGCTTTAATAAAAGAGATCTTGGTTTGTAAAGTTAGAGCGGACACAATTTCTGCTGTGCTAAATGGAGGGGACTGCAGGGCAGTTTTTGGCCCAGGGCTCGCTTGCTGCTGTTGCAAATGGTATCCCACACAAGATTGGAGGGCCGGCAGAGTACCATCCAGCGGTGTTTGAGAAGAATACACAGCGCGCCTCCATTGGAAGAATGAGGGACTGACTAGACTGATGATTCCCCTGATTGTTGGGACTACATACATGCCTGTTTTTAACTCCCAAAATGTGAGTTGACATTTGATTACTATTGTATATTAAATTCTTTTAAGAAAAATCTGCACCCAGAGGCGCCTGTTCTCCCCTTCTTGTTGAGCACATAGCAGAGGTTGTGCCCACAACGCACCAAGGATATGATGTGGTAATTAATAAGGTAATGCCGATTGTGTTAATGGAAGTGCCAGAGGGCACAGGTATATATAATGATGATCAGGTATCAGGAAAGTTGCTGGAAGGGGATCATGTGCCAGTGGAGTCTGTGGTTAGTGAGGCTGACATGGGAAACAACCACTCAGCTTTGTGTGATTGCCCTCCAGACACTGCCTAGCAGGACATTGGGGAAATTAGTCTTGAAAATATGTGTGGATATTTCTGACATTGAGGAAAAATGCAAGCACCGGTAAATGCTGATGTTACCTTAGGTGACAACGCAAATATTGGTAGACCAGAGGGTCAAGTTGAAATGGTTGCTGATAACCCTGATAAATGTGGTGAGATGTGTAATGATATGACAGGCACAGCAGAGGTAGATTGAGGCCCCCTACAGGTTCAGGAGGGAAAGCTTAAAGGGGTTGTAAAGGTTCGTGTTTTTTCACCTTAATGCATGCTATGGCCATTGATTGGATAGATAGGATAGATTGATAGCAGCGCAGCCATTGGCTCGCGCTGCTGTCAATCACATCCAATGATGCGGCCCGCTGGGGGGCGGGACCGAGTCATACACTCTGTGTCTATGGACGCAGCGTGTATGACAGGGAACGTGCCCACAAGCTAACCCCCTCGGGATAGAGCTTCCAAGAAGGGGGTTAGCTATTGCGGGGAGGAGCCGAGACAGCCGCCGAGGGACCCCAGAACAGTAAGATCGGGGCCACTCTGTGCAAAACGAACTGCACAGTGGAGATAAGTATAACATGTGTTATTTAAAAAAAAAAAAACGAACCCATACAACCCCTTTAATAAGGTGTCAGTAAAAAGGTTTGATACCCAAATAAAAGAACCCACATCTATTGCTAAAGTATTTAAAAGGGTGGCCCCAAGGAAAATGGGCAGATGCCCTTTTGGAAGCGTACCTGTAAAAAGTCACAGGTGTGTCTTTGTAGTACCCAAGTCAGTGTAGCAGGGGGACACAGGGAAGGTCACTTGATAAGACAGGGTTTGGCCCTTGTGGGTAAGAGCTGGCACAGAGGTGCCAAGTGGAAGAGAATGGGTTGGTGTGTTATGCCCCCTCCGGGGTCAAAACAGGGGGGGATATGTAGCAGGGCGATACCTTGCCAGGTCTTATAAACAGCCAGTTCACTCATGAGCCAGCTGTGTTCTGGGCTTTTTTGAGGGAGTCGGGACTTTAAATGAAGTGTCTGGTCGAACGAACACACACTTCCATCCCTAGTGCACATTGAGGAAAAGGTGAAATTTGGGACTTTAAATGAGATGTGTGTTGGAGAATAAACAAATAAATAGCATAATCAAAAGAGGTTTATTCATAACACTGTGCTTAGGACATGGTACATAGCAGGTATGATGAGCTGATGGGCATATAATGCATGTAAAAAAAATTGCAATAATACATTATTGCACAAACTTAATAAAATCAAGGGAAAATTACAAACATGATTGAATAAAAAGCTGCATAAAAAGCTTGACGCGTTTCGTGGATACATTCCACTTCTTCAGAAGCAAATGTCCACTTCTTCAGAAGCAAATGCAGAATTCATGTCTGTAAAAAATATATATGAGAAAATGGAAGAACGCATGTACATAGAGTCCAGGAGTAGCGCACCCCAATAGATATATAGAAAAAATGGAATTGTTCTCCCCCTTTAGCGACAAAATGTGTAAGTCCAAACAATGACAATGTATTAAAATCAACTCTTGTTTTTAATTATACAATAACTGTACAATCAGATTGATTCCTAAAATCATAAGAATTTATCATTTCTGGCTATAGACATTATACAAAATATAGTGTATCAAAAACATTGTTTACACTCTGGTTACAGACAGTGATGACATATACCATACATAATGAATGAATGGTCAATGATAAGGTACATTGTGCTGCAATAGGTGAGTTGTCATCCATGTGAGTACGCTGACGCGTTTCGAACAGTCACGGTCTTCTTCAGGGAAATTTGTACTCTGGTGAGACATATCAGACAATAGTGTAATTCTGACACTCTAACAAGGTACCAACATTTGCTATATGTATAAAAATGGAAATATATTTACCATTCAAAAGAGGGGAAATAACAGTATAACCAGAGAATGTGGATGTAGGTGCATTGGTCCGGAATCCTCATATAGCACCCCCCTCTCTCTCCTCTCCCCCAACCGGGCAGGAACCAACCAAGAGGGGGGCTTGCAAGGAGTCACACATGGGAACCCTCAGAGGGGGATGGGGTGGAAGACACCTGCGATGGTTAAATAAGTAATTCAATCATCTGAACAATGGTATAGTTTAACAGCATTTATATAATATCAAGTGAAATTTTCTCCGTCCGCATGTTGGAGAATATGCTGAACCATAACTCCAACATGTGTTTAGACAATATGGGATGTAGTGTGTTATTATTGCTCTATCCAATTATCGTGTGGTAATTGTATATATGATTTAATATACCAAAAACCATTAAAAAAATGGTACGTAATAATAGAGCTTCTGGGGTCCATAATATACTGGTAACATAGTGGTAAAAGAAAAGTGTAAATATGAAAAGATATGAAAAATGTAAAAACTGTAAAAAAATGTGTGAGGAAATGTAAAATGAACTGTGACTGTGTATGTGTATATATATGTCTGTGTGTGTGTGTGGGTGTATGTGTAGGGTATGTGTTGGGTGACTGGATCAAAAATTAAAATAAAAAATTGAAGTGCATCTAGATGGAACCAACGTTTCAATCTAGAGACGGTAGAGCTTGCTATAAGCAAAGAATGACTCCCATAATACTCAATAATAGGCTATCACACTGCTCAAGTTTGGCTCTCATGCGTGGGGGGAGAAGGGGTGTTTAACCACCCAATAGGTACTCGAGAAAATGCTATAATGTTTTTATTTTTTCAATATTTAAATATTTAGTCACCCATTGTGTATGTGGAGGTCCCCTCCTTGCTCCCTCCTCCCCCCTCGGGTTTGGTGCCGGCCTCTATGGGGGCTTCCCGGTGTCTTGCCGAATAAGTTCCTTCGGCGGATAGGTTCCCTCCCTGTACTGCGCAGGCTACGTACAACTGTCGGCCGCCGGAGATAGCCGAAGCTCAAACGCTTCAATCAGCTGTACACGGCGCCTGCGCTCTGGGTCCAGGTTCCTTCCTCACTATCCAAGTGGACCTAGAGGGGGAATCTAAAAGTGCCGAGCGCAGCGAGGCCGTGCCCGAAGCGTGGCGAGGGGCCCTCTTACAGGCGCCGTGTACAGCTGATTTTCAGCTGTTCCGCTTCGGCTATTTCCGCCGGCTTCTACTGCGCATGCGCAGTAGAGGGGGGAACTCATCCGCCGAGCGGAACTTTCTCGGCAGAACACCGGCACGGTGGGGAGATGTGTACTTGTCTGCATTTCTCCCCTTATGCTCCCTCAGGGCTGGGTCATTCCATCTTTGGCCACCAGAGGGAGCGTCACCGCGACGGCGGCGTCCCTTGATCACCGCCAGACGCCTTGCGACATCACACACACATGCGGCCGCGGCCTCGGCCTCGCGTGTGTCATGACGTAGCGTCATGCTATTGCGATGGGGGTGACGGCAGAGGCCGTCACGCTTACAGGGACGCCGAGAGAGCCACACGATGACGCTATTTTTGGCGGCATGGACAATGAGGAAGGGAAGGAGGAGAGGGAGATGACACCTGATGCTTATAGGCATAGACCCTATTTAAGCGCTCTACCTCTACCGGATCCTGAGTCCTTCCTATGCACACATAAAGGATTTGAACACCTGTAATACCACACCCAGCATACTTTATCTATTTCCTTATCAGTGCTTAATGCCTGATGTGTATTTCACCATCCTGCCAAGGCTATTAGTATTGTTGTTTTTTCTTATTATTGCCAATGCTTATTAAAATCTAATTACTACATGGGGTATACATATATATTGTTAAACATTTTTCACACACATTTCACTTCTTTTCAAACACCTTCACCTATTTCAGTCATTTTAATTGTTTATCACTTTTCATTTTTTGTGCTGTTACACGTTTTCATTCACTTTTTGCACTTTACTTTTTTATTTTAATTTTTGATCCAGTCACCCAACACATACCCTACACATACACCCACACACACACCCAGACATATATATATATATATTATATATACACATACACACACACACACATACACAATCACAGTTCATTTTACATTTCCACACACATTTTTTACATTTTTTCATATTTACACTTTTCTTTTACCACTATGTTACCAGTATATTATGGACCCCAGAAACTCTATTATTACCTACTATTATTTAATGGTTTTTGGTATATTAAATCATATATACAATTACCACACGATAATTGGATAAAGCAATAATAACACACTACATCCCATATTGTCTCAACACATGTTGGAGTTATGGTTCAGCATATTCTACAACATGCGGATGGAGAAAAGTTTACTTGATGTTATATAAATGCTGTTAAACTATATCACTGTTCAGATGATTAAATTACTTATTTTACCATCACAGGTGTCTTCCACCCCTTCCTCCTCTGAGGGTTCCCATGTGTGACTCCTTGCAAGCCCCCCTCTTGGTTGGTTCCTGCCCGGCGGGGGGAGGGAGGAGAGAGAGGGGGGTGCTATATGAGGATTCCGGACCAATGCACTTACATCCCCATTCTCTGGTTTTGTGATATTTCCCCTCTTTTGAGTGGTAAATATATTTCCATTTTTATACATATAGCAAATGTTGGTACCTTGTTAGAGTGTCAGAATTACACTATTGTCTGATATGTCCCATTGCAACACAATGTACCTTATCATTGACCATTCATTCATTATGTATGGTACATGTCATCACTGTCTGTAACCAGAGTGTAAACAATGTTTTTGATACACTATATTTTGTATAATGTCTATAGCCAGAAATGATAAATTCTTATGATTGTACAGTTATGGTATAATTAAAAACAAGAAATGATTTTAATACATTGTCATTGTTTGGACTTACACATTTTGTCGCTAAACCCCCCCCCCCCCCCCCCGGGAGAACAATTAAATTTTTTCTAAAAAATATATATATACAACATTACTCCAATGAATTGAACAAGGATGTAAGGATAGGAAACAACCAAAAGACCCCAAATAACTTACTTTACAGCTCTAAAAAAATGGTCATGTAGTGCTGAAGCCTGCTGGTCAAGGCAGGGCGGGACATATCTCAGCCGGGAGCTAGAGGGGGCGTCAAACTGCAGACAGCCAAGACGAAGAATACCACACTCCAGGTGAAGACATACGTGTCCAGGGTGAGCTGCAGGGAGAGACCTGTAGACAGCTCCAATCTAGGTGAAAAATGAAAATGAATAAAAAATAAAAAAAGAAACAAAAAAAGTGGGGTGGAAATAACAAAGGACAAAGAGCCCATGAGCAACCAGAGAGGACATGGTAAGAAATCCTGAAAACACAGCAGCACGATACTGTACAGGCATTCAGGACTAACCCAAGATGAGAAAATAGACAAACCAGGAAATGTGAAGAGAATAACCAAAAATCCAAAGAAAGACAACAACCCAGGAGCAAAGGGTGAAAAGGTCCTAGAATGTCCTAGAATCACAACAGACCCATCCTGTCCAGAGATTCAGGGACTGATAAGGTGCCAAAAAAGAGGTGCCAAAAGTGAGAACCCCCAAAGAGGGGGGAGGGGGGGAGAGGGAGAGTGAACTGTGTACCTGTATTACAATTTTTTTTCTACATGCATTATATGCCCATCAGCTCATCATACCTGCTATGTACCATGTCCTAAGCACATTGTTATGAATAAACCTCTTTTGATTATGCTATTTATTTATTTGTTTTTTCTCCAACACACATCTCATTCAAAGTCCCAAATTTCCCCTTTTCCTCAATGTACACTAGGGATGGAAGTGTGTGTTCGTTCGACCAGACACTTCATTTAAAGTCCCAACTTCCTCAAAACTTCCATATTAGAATCTAGGGATGGAGATGTGTGATTTGAGTGAAATCTAATTGCCCATACGTGTTTATTATTGACGGTCAACCATATATTCTCATGGTTGACAGCTGACCTTATTTGCTGTTGGTCCGCATTTGTTTATATAAATAATAAATATTCGCGTTGGCATATACTCTTCCACTCATCCAAATATTGTCTTAATATGTAATTTATCATCCTGCTCAGGGCATGCAGTCTGTTGGCTTTGTTCGGGCTGGAGTGTTTCCAGGTCTGGGAGCTGTGATGCACGCTGGGGCCTCCCCTGTCCTCCCTGCCAATTCGCTGGGGGAATTGGTGGGTGTCCTCACTCTGCATTGGCGCCGCAGTGTATGACGTCACTCTACGGCGACGCAGCGGCGGCAGCGTTCGTTCCAGCTTAGCGTGTGTTTTGGCGTCTCCCCAGCCGCTGGCTGTACCGTGTCAGTTTCTGGCGGGAATGCCCTGTTCAAACACACCCAGCGTGATGCTGGGGGCATCATATGCAGCAGCTCTGGAGGGTATATGTTGCAGTTTTGGGGGAGTTATCACGTTCTCCTTTCTTGCTGGACACTTCCTTTATCACACATGGAAGCCATGGCATCTACACTTACATCACCAGGTACACGGTTCACTCCCCCCCCCCCCCTTTGGGGGTTCTCTCTTTTGGCACCTCTCTTTTGGCACCTTATCAGTCCCTAAATCTCTGGACAGGATGGGTCTGTTGTGATTCTAGGACATTGCACCTTTTCACCCTTTGCTCCTGGGTTGTTGTCTTTCTTTGGATTTTTGGTTATTCTCTTCACATTTCCTGGTTTGTCTACTTTCTTATCTTGGGTTAGTCCTAAATCCCTGTGCAGTATCGTGCTGCTGTGTTTTCAGGATTTCTTACCATGTCCTCTCTCGTTGCTCATGGGCTCTTTGCCCTTTGTTATTTCCACCCCACTTTTTTTGTTTATTTTTTTATTTTTTATTCATTTTCATTTTTCACCTAGATTGGAGCTGTCTACAGGTCTCTCCCTGCAGCTCACCCTGGACATATTTGTTCACTCCCCTGGAGTGTGGTATTCTCTGTCTTGGCTGTCTGCAGTTTGACGCCCCCCCAGCTCCCGGCGGAGATATGTCCCGCCATTCCTTGACCAGCAGGCTTCAGCACTACATGACCATTTTTTTTAGAGCTGTAAAGTAAGTTATTTGAGGTGTTTTGGTTGTTTCCTATCCTTACATCCTTGTTCAATTCATTGGAGTAATGTTGGATATATATATTTTTTATAGACATGAATTCTGCATTTTCTTCTGAAGAAGTGGAATGTATCCACGAAACGCGTCAAGCTTTTTATGCAGTTTTTTATTCAATCATGTTTGTAATTTTCCTTTGATTTTATTAAGTTTGTGCAATAATGTATTATTACAATGGTTTTTTTACATGCATTATATGCCCATCAGCTCGTCATACCTGCTATGTACCATGTCCTAAGCACATTGTTATGAATAAACCTCTTTTGATTATGCTATTTATTTATTTGTTTTTTCTCCAACACACCTCATTCAAAGTCCCAAATTTCCCCTTTCCGCTGTGTTCTGGGCTTTAAGTAATCACCAGACCAAGGCTCTAAGCTCCCAGTTGGAGATGACTCCACCCTGCAGACAGGAGGTCTGGGTATGGGAATCAGTAGGGCTTCACCTAGGAGAGAGAGGTGGGAGCCAGTGTAGCATGAGGCTACTTGCTGTACGCATGGAGGTGCTGAGCGTCTGGTCTGTGGGAGACAGACCAAGGCCCTAAAGTGTAAGGCCTGAACTGGAGAGCAGCATTTACAAGCCAGGAGGGCTGAAATTAGTTTACTTTGGTAGCAGGACTGAAATACTGAATACCCCTGCGAGGGAATCTTCTGTGTTTGTTTTGAACTCTCTTTTAAATAAAAGTGGGCAAAACCAGCCCTGAAATGGATAAAAGCGAGTGGTGGTGTCCTTAACCACTTAAGCCCCGGACCATTTTGCTGGCCAAAGACCAGAGCACTTTTTGCGATTCGGCACTGTGTCGCTTTAACTGACAATTGCGCGGTCGTGCGACGTGGCTCCCAAACAAAATTGACGTCTTTTTTTTTACAAATAGAGCTTTCTCTTGGTGGTATTTGATCACCTCTGCGGTTTTTATTTTTTGTGCTATAAACAAAAAAGAGCGACAATTTTGAAAAAAAAACACATTATTTTTTGCTTTTTGCTATAATAAATATCCCTCAAAAATATATAAAAAAATTTTCCCTCAGTTTAGGCCGATACGTATTCTACATATTTTTGGTAAAAAAAAAAAAAAAATCGCAATAAGCGTTTATTGATTGGTTTGCACAAAAGTTATAGAGTCTACAAAATAAGGGATAGTTTTATGGCATTTTTATTAATATTTTTTTTTAATAGTAATAGCGGCGATCAGCGATTTTTATCGTGATTGCGACATTATGGCGGACACGTCAGGCAATTTTGGTGCGATTTTGGGACCATTCAAATTTATACAACGATCAATGCGATTAAAATTGCATTGATTACTGTGTAAATGTGACTGGCAGTGAAGGGGTTAACACGGTGGCGCTGTAGGGATTAAGTGTGTCCTAGGGATGTGTTCTAACTGTAGCGGGGATGGGCTAGCTGTGACACATCACTGATCATAGCTCCCGATCACAGGGAACTATGGTCAGTGACACTGTCACTAGGCAGAATGGGGAGATGCTTGTTTACATTAGCATCTCCCCATTCTTCCTCTCCGTGAGACGATCGCGTGTATCCCCGCGGAGGTTGAGTCCGCGGGACCCGCGATCCTACTCATGGAACTCCCGGCCGGCGCGCGCACACGATGGCACCGTCGGCAAATTCAAATGGACGTACAGGTACGCCCATTTGCCCAGCCGTGCCATACTGCCGACGTACATTGGTGTGCGCCGGTCGTGAACTGGTTAAAGCGATACACTTGGAGTGAACCCCTGACAGTATATACTGTACATATATATAAATAAGCAACATAACACAGCCCCTTTGGGTCCAAACAAAATCCTTGATCCCATACTTATATTATACAGTAGAATGCAGTTGTGGGGGGAAAGTACATAATACACAGAGAGGCAAACCGAGACAGACATCTATCCTTTTAGTTCAGGAACGATTTTCTAGACCCAGTGCCCAAACACCACCCCATATACGGACAGATATTGAGTTCCCAATAGAAAGATCACTCAGACCAGTGCAGCATCAATCACTTTTACAGAAGGAAAGAGGAGAACACTGATCATGTAGTACATTCGAAACGGCACTTTATTTTAAAAAACTGGACAAACAAGAAAAGGCATATCACAAGCGCCTGCCGATTCCCGCGGCAGGCGTGATGACGTCACTGCTTAACTCAGTCCTATGCATTTTGTCAGAAGGGACGTCATCCAAGAGGCTACGTAGTTAGCGATTTGGGGATGGCCTCTTCCTGTTCCAACATGACTGCGCACCAGTGCACAAAGCAAGGTCTATAAAGACAAAGATGAGCGAGTTTGGGGTGGAGAAACTTGACTGGCCTGTACAGAGTCCTGACCTGAACCCGATAGAACACCTTTGGGATGAATTAGAGCGAAGGCTGCAATCCAGGCCTTCTCATTCTCATCAGTGCCTGACCTCACAAATGCGCTTCAGGAAGAATAGTCAAACATATCCACAAACACATTCCTAAACCTTGTGGACAGCCTTCCCAGAAGAGTTGAAGCTGTTATAGCTGCAAAGGGTGGGCCAATTAATATTGAACCCTACAGACTAAGAATGGGATGCCATTAAAGTTTATGTGTGTGTAAAGGCAGGTGTCCCAATACTTTTAGTAATATAGTGTACATACGTATGGTATGCATACCATAAGCATATATTCTTGAGTTATATATTACAAAAAAATAAATTACAATTAAATCAGCCTCAAGAAATTAAAAATATTAAGATACTAAAACTACTGTATATTAAAATATGGAGAATATTAAGATATTAAAATTAATAAACGACACCCACCGATTCTGAAAAATATTTCAACATTAGCTATTATTAATTAAACATTTAATCTCATTCAATCCGATGCTGCACCTCTCCCCAGCTGCCTCTGTAGTGAGAACTGAGCGATCAAACACCGCTGATTACTCAGTTCTCCCCTCTGACAGTCACAGCTATCTGTTTAGAGCAGTCACCAGCTCTTTGCTCTGCCCCTCCAGTGCTCACTGGAGTGCTGGGCTGGGGAGGGAATGGAGTGCATGGCTCAGTCTCCCAGCAGCACAGCTGAGAGGCTGGTCCAGGCATCTGGGCTGATCCCGACTGTAAAGTCAGGATCTTTCTCCAGCCTGGACTGGCTGAATGACATCAACTGACAGCAAAATTTAGCCCGCTGTCAGCTGAAAAATTGTCACAGCAGTGCAAAACAAACTGCATTCCTGTAGTCTATAGGAGTAGGGGGCTAAAAAAGCTTTGGCCATACTTCTCCTTTAAGTATACATATTTGTTTTAGTTCATCTGCTTACTACCCATTCCATTTGTGAATACTGAAATAAGTCACAGGACTGAGTAAGGGTGGAGCATGGGGTGTGCGGGGCAGCTATTAGCTTTGCTTTGAGCTATGATTTCCATGGAGGTTCTCAGGCTTCTATTCCTACAGTTTTCTTTCCTTCTAAGCAAAAGTGATCAAGTATTAGCACTTATATCCAGTGTAAACTATACTTTTGGTATTACTGTACTATTAGACTTAAAGCAGGGGTAGGCAACTTTTAAGGGGTAGAGAGCAGAGATCTACCTGAATAAAACATGAAAGAGATCTAAGATCACCGGGGTTTGGGGCCCTTATTTTTTTTTAAAGAAGTTGACTAGCAAGACATAACTACAGTAAATAGTAAGGATAACATAAGGAAAAAAATATAAGGAAATATATAGTAAATCATATGTCACTGTAAAAATATAAACTTACACTACCTTAAAAGCTGACAGCATCAGTCAGTAGAGCAGTGGCTAGTGTCAGTAGGGCAATGGACGGTGTGTGGACGGTGTCAGTAGAGCAGTGGACAGTGTCAGTAGGGCAATGGATGGTGTATGGACGTTGTCAGTAGAGCAGTGGACAGTGTCAGTAGGGCAATGGATGAAGTGTGGACGGTGTCAGCAGAGCAGTGGACAGTATCAGTAGGGGAGTAGACGATATCAGTAGAGCAGTGGACAACGGATGGTGTCAGTAGAGCAGTAGACAGTGTCAGTAGGGCAGAGAACGGTGTCAGTGGGGCATGGTTTGGTGTCAGTAGTTTTTCATTTTTATTATTTTTTGCTTTTTTTTTTTTTTTTTAGGAGCCCCATCAAGGGGCTTTGGTGAAATATCAGGGGTCTAAGCATACCCCTGATTTCTCACTTCTCAGACAGAGAGACAGTTCCTTTCTCTGCAGCCTCAGTTGCACTAGACAGCAAATGGGAAGTGCTCTGTGCTGAGCGGCTTCCTGTTCATTCACAAACGGAAGCTTAGTAAACACAGTTTACTATTATTATTATTATTATATATTAGTTATGCTTCGGTTGTGAATGGACACGTGAGCAATTGATATCAAACACACACTGTGTTCACTTAGAAAAGAAAGGGGCCAATAAATTACATATTTACCAGCTCCTTCCCCAGCTCTCTATCCTAAAACATTCCACGCGGCAGCAGGTGGGGGAGGAGAGGATGGAAGCCGACAGGGCTGCAGGGGAAGGGGGGGGTACAGGGGGAGCACACGGGGCACCATACAGCCAAAATAGGAGGCACAGGGACAGGAGGGGCCACATTTAATGGTACCAATCTCCTTTCCTCCTGCAGTCTTTGAATGCTAGGGGGAGGGAGAAATGTCTTTCAGCACCTGCAGGATGAAAGGGGATGGGTACCAGTAAATGCCACCCCCACTGCTCTTCCTGTCCAAATTCAGGGGGTGGCAAGGAAGGATTGCGGTCTACCCATCACCTTCCCACAATCAGCGGGGAAATCAGGATCGCTGGGTTGCCGACCCCTGCCTAAAGTACTATAGGGGCACTCGTGGGCTCGCTCCCAAGCTTACTCTTTATGTCCTTAGACACACAGGGAACCGCTCGGCCCCGCCCAAGCTACCTCTGCACTGGCTGTAATTGACAGCAGCAGGAGCCAATGGCTTCCACTGCTGTCTCTGAGCCAATGAGGAGGGAGAGAGCAGAGAGAGCTTCTGCTTTCTTGCACATCGCTGGATCAAGATCAGGCTTAGGTGAGTGTAAGGGGGGTCTGGGTGCAGCTGCATGTAGAAAGTTTTTTAACTTCATGCAATACATGCATTAAGGTAAAATAAACCTTAAGCCTTTAGAACTATTTTAAACGATTTTTCTCCTGAGATCAGCTGCGGTCACATCTGTATGCAGTGATGAATACTAAAGGGAACACATGGGAGGGGTAGAACAGTTCCACAAGCCAGATTCAACAAATCAGTATACATTACTGTGCACTAGTATCATAAATAACACCAGAGTAATGCATGTAAAATATATGCAGTGCTGCCACAGTAAATCTTTGATTGCATTGATATGTGCATAAAATTAAGCGCTTGAAAACATTCTAATCTAAAGAATTACAGTAGCAAAATAATCAGAAAACAAGATATTGTACTGCTTTCTTATGATTTAATGAAATGTTACCATGCTAAATAGTTTTTTCTATTTGCTATATTGTTGAAATATCAGTATCATATGCCTCATTACAATCAACATTTGCATTTAGCTGCCTCTCATTATATAATTTAGAACAATAGCTTTTCCCTGTTTATGTCTTAAGGTAACATTGTAATGCTTTCTGTTAACTTTTTGCTCTCCTCTAATCTTGTTGAATAGGAATCATTTTTGTCACTTGCAATTACCCATGAAGACTCTATGGCCAATAAATCCCCAGCATCAGCAATAGTTTCACCGATGAAAACTAAAGTTTGAGCATGGAATATTCAGGACTGCATTTACCCTTTAAGTTATATTAAAAATATAGATGGTTAAGTAAGCCTGATCTTTCCTACTGCAGGATGCAGTGGTGGCTGGTGAAGTTTTAGGATTGGGGGGCACCGGACCCCACTGTTCCTTTTTGACCCCTCCCACATGGGCATAATTTCAGCTAAATAGTGGGTGTGGCTCTAAGGTGGTGTGGTTAGCGTCTGAGATGAACGAGGGATGGAGGGAGAGGGAAGGAGGGAGGGACAGCAGGCCCAGATCCTACACAACAATAGAAATATGTGTATTCTAGAAAGTTTAACAACCAGCAGATAAAGATACTCCAAACACCTGGTGTTAGCACTTCAATCACCCCGGCACCATGGTTGTTATGGTGTCAGGATGATTGAAGCGCATTATTTCTATTATTACATTGTAATATAAAATGAAATCATTCAACTCACCATAATGCAGAATCAGCTGGAGCCCTGAGCATGTCACTTGCCACGTTGCCTGCCACCAGATGCCATCAGGTGTCCCCAGCGGAGGCCGCCCTTACATCAGGTGCCCGAGGCAGAGTCCGTCCTTACATCAGGTGCCCCCAGCGGAATCCCTCCCTACATCAGGTGCCCCCAGTGGAGTCTCTCCTTACATCAGGTGCCCCCAGCAGAGTCTCTGTGTCCCCGTCAGCGGAGTCCCTCATTACATCTGTGTCCCCGTCAGCGGATCCCCTCCTTACACCTGTGTGCCTGTCAGCGGAGCCCCTCCATACATCTGTGTCCCCATCAGAGCCCCTGAATACATCTGTGTCCCCAGTGGAGCCCCTCCTTACATCTGTGTCCCCAGCGGAGCCCCTCCATACATCTGTGTCCCCAGCGGAGCCCCTCCATACATCTGTGTCCCCAGCGGAGCCCCTCCTTACATCTGTGTCCCCAGCGGAGCAGCAGGGTCCTCCTCATATCTGTCCTTCAAGCCTCGTCTGTGACTCTCCCCAGCTAGTTCCTGGCTTTCTCCATGTGTTCAGTGGAGAGGGGAGACAGATACATTATAGGACAATAAGGAAATAGTGTTCAGCATACAGTAAAGACCCTTGACCTGTAAATAAAATATGTAAATGACCACTGGTGCAGGTTGCACATAACTTTCACAGAGCCAGTTGTATCTAGGTCAGACAGGGTTAGCTGCAGATTCCACCTTCTCCTTAAACACTGAATCCTTAGGAATTCCTCTATAGTTATTGGTCTTTAGAGTAGTGTCTGTGCAGTGCTGAAGCCAAGGAATTCCCTTGCAACTGGCAGTGTACTTTTCCTAGAGGTGAAGGTAAAACAGTAAGCAAAAGCTATTAAACAAAACAGCCAATCTGGTAAGGTTTTTTACAAAAAAAAATGTAATGTAAGAGCCTACCTCGCAAGCCCCCCCCCCATAAAACTCATAAAAAAAATGGTGAATGTACTTGCAGCACCCTCTTAGATAGGTGCTAGGTTAGGTAAACGTAATTGCTGGCTCGCTGTAATCAGTTGAGCTGTATGTGTTTTGTTTTGGTCTGTTATGCGTTTCACTGGCTGCAAGGTTGACTGCTACCTCTTGTCTGTCTGGAAAAGTTCTGTAAAATAGTGGGCCTGGAGAGTAAAATCAGCAGTTGAATATTTAGGCAGTCCTAGCCAATCACGGGGGGGTGTTGGGGCATAAATACTCAGAGATTCAGAACAGAAGAGGAGATCCTGGCTTGGAGAATTGCTGCCCTCCCAAGTAGGCTTGCCATGTGTCTGCTGTTCATTAAGATGCCAGTTGGGATAACTGGGGGGCCTGTTCTGCTGAAAGTTGTTGGAGCTGACTGAGGGGCTTTTGTCTCGGGGTTCTGGCCTGGTATCACTAGAGAGGTCTCTGGAAGATATTGGAGGGAGGCGTCCAATTATTCAAGTACATTATTGAGTACAGACTGGAATGGGAGATCCCTGAGACTGTGTGTTGCAGTTCTCTCTCAGGTGCTAAAGCCAGGTTTGTTCAAAGGGGACATTGCACCTGGTGTCCTGATATAGGTCAGTCCACTATTTGCTTGAGAAAGGACTCTACTCACAATAATAGGAGTAAGATTAGTGTCCTAAAGTTGTTGCTAGAGTTACTGGAGTATCCCACAGTTACCCTACACCTGTCCAAACACAAAGAGAAAAAAGAAAGAATAGAAAAAGTAAGATATTGTGAAAGACCCAAACCTATTAACTACTGCAAGCTAGACTAAATAATATTTTTTAAAACTGGTTTGAGCACAAAAACACAGACTACTGTCTGCAGGGTGTCAGGTCACCTGAGTCCAGGTGACAGATGCACCCTTTTGGGGTCTGGAGTGCGCCGCAAGGTAGTGGTCCCTACGGCTGACTGCTGTCGATGGAGCCCTGGGTGGTTCAGGAAAGCAGGTACTCTGGAGCACCAACACGGAACACACTGGGAGCTAGAGCATGAGATTTCCCAGGGCGCGAATCTAAGAGCCAGCAGGTATTTACCAGACTGCACTTCCTGCAGTTTGGCTCCAGGCCGTGGCCACCAGGGTCTCCCAGCTCACAGTAGACTAATGGAGGATAGAAAGGAAGCAGCAGCCTGGAACAAGGATAGTCAGGAGATAAGCCAAAATCTTAGGGAAATAAGCATATAGGGATAGTCAAAAAACACAGCAAAGGTTGGGATATAGACAGTCAAGAACAAGCCAAGGTCGGTAAACAGGATCAGACGTAGGACACAGAGCAACGAGCACATGGAAGCCAAAACACACAATATTGATCAACAAGGCTTGGCTTTCAGTGCAAAGGTTAATATAGTGTTTCCTGATAGGGCTGGGGTGGATCCATACTTGAAGGAAGATTAATTAAGCATACAGGTGAACAGCGACCGGTCTCTAAGCTGACACAAGAGAGGTAAACAGACAGACATGAATATAAATTGCAGATTCGTGACAGTACTCTTATGAGGCCTTCCCTCCCCCGCTTGGGCCCAGGCTTGGAGGGAAACCTCAGATGAAACCTCCTCAAAAGACGAGGCATGAAGACATCAGATGCAGGGATTCAAGACCTCTACTCAGGACCAAACCCTTTCCAATGTACGAGGTACTTAAGAATGCCTTTACAGAGCCGGGAATCCAGAACTTGACTAACCTCATACTTTAGATCATCCTCTGAGATCAGAACCGAGGTAGGGAGAGGACGAGAGGACTAAAGGCTTTTTAGGAATGGGCAAGGGCATGAGAAGACCAGCAGGAGTCTGAGGAGGGTCCCCCAGACCCTTAAAGATGAGCTGGACATTCAGCACAGGACCATCAGACTGGGCAGGGGTCAGTGGATCCGTGAGGTCAGGTTGGTTAGAAGGTGACATGTCACAAGAGTCAAGCTGGATAGCTGAAACACAAGCAGAATGCAGAGAGCCCTGGAAAAAAAAAGTTGGAAACCCCACCTGGCCGAATTAGGCAGTCTATCCAAAGGATGGATTGAGCCTCTTAGATAGGTTTGAATGGACGTAGTAGTAGTAGTAGTAGTAGTAGGGTGAGGTCAGGTTACAGAAGGCCCTGAATAAGAAAAAGCAGGAGGCTCACTGGGCATGGGCTGGACTGGCATAACTGGTACAGAGGCCGACTGAATAGCATCGCCAGGTGTAGCGACTACCTGAATCGCATTGCAAGGCATAGCGACTGCAGAACTTGCAGACAAGTTAGCCTGGCTGTGCGTCCAAGGGAGTTTAGGGACAGGCAAAGGTAAATGGTTATGCAAACTGGAGTGAATTATCGGCTCGGGTTCACAGGTGGGCTCCTCATTCAGAGTGTCATATGACCTAGAGCATGCATCAGCCCAACTATTGCAGTACACATCCCAGAAATCGCTATATGCAGCGGGAAGAGCAGAAGATACTGGGATGATGGCAACAGGAAGTTTCTCATTTGGGGCAAGCTTGAGTAGGCAGGATCTGTCCAGCAGTCCAGTCAACGTGTGGAGTATTGAGCCGTAATCAAGGAAGACCCAAAAACAATAGGGGTTGAGGCCTTAGGTAAGATAAGGAAGGATATCCACTCCTGGTGGAGTGTCCCTACCAATATCTTAACAGGGAGGGTCTGGAAGCAGATAAGGCCCCCTGGGAGAACAGTGCCATCAATCGGCAAGACCACAATGGTGTGGTGAGGGGCAAAAGGGTAAGCCGCATGGAAGATGCAGTTCCCCAGTCCATGAAATTGCCAGCGGCTCCTGAATCCAGATATGCAGAGACCGAATGAGAGGAAGCGCCAACCTGAAGGAACACAGAAAGAAGAAGACGAGAAGGTGAAGGTGATATTTCTGGGTCCAATACTCCACCTTCCAGATGTATTAGACCCAATCGTTTTTCCGGACAAAGAGAGCAAGTGTCACGAAAATGACCTTTGGCCACACAATAGAGGCACAGGCCCAGAGTTCTGCGCCTAGCACGTTCCTCAGGAGATAGCCTGGTCCGGCCCAGCTGCCTAGGTTCCTCAGCTGGCAGGAGGTGCTCCTCGGGTCGAAGAGAGGGGAGCTCAGGCTGCCCAAAGACCGGATAGTGCTGGCGTCTTTTTTCCAGGGTCCTCTCCTGAAAGCGAATATCGATCTGGTTACACCATCCAGATCAGCAGGGATGGTTCTTCCCACTAATTCATCCTTCACTCTGTCAGAGAGGCCATGTAAAAAAGGTTGCAACTAAGGCTTCATTATTCCAGCTGACCTCAGCAGTCAAAGTACGAAAATGAAGAGCGTACTGTCCCACAGAAGCGGACTCTTGACAGAGACGCTGAAGAGACACGACCCGGTTCCTCAAAGATATATTTACAAAAAAAGTTTCAATAAGTCAGACAGGCTATAAACCACTGGATCATTCGGTTCCCACAGAGGGGCAGCCCACGCTACCTTCGCCCGATCGGACAGGAAGTTTTGGGGCTGGAGTTCAAAATGAATTGTGCACTGGCTAAGGAATCCCCTGCAAGCATTGGGGTCCCCGGAGTAATGGGATAGAGCAGGTAAATGCAAAGAATTTGCGGATGCGGCTGTGACTGGAATAGGTGCGGCAGCAGATAGCGGTTGAGGTTGTTTAAACCGGGGGTCCTAAGAAGGCCTGAACTTGTTCAAAACGGGAGGCCAAATCCTGAAGGAATCGCATCACCTGGGTTTGATAAGATTCCTGGGTCTCACTTCTGCAGACTATGCCCTGCAATGGATCATCTGGGAGTAGCAGCACATCAACCGGGCCCATGGCTGATCAAACTATCAGGTCATCTACAAGTGCGGGAGGCTACTAGCAAGGGCCCTTAAATGACAACGCACATCCGGTCACGTCCATAGGTTGAAAACTGCTTCAGGCTCCCAAATGGTATTGTCCTCCAAAATTGCAGACACCTTTCGGGAGTACTATGCCCAACTTTACCAGCTCCCTGCCACACTCACGGGTCACATGCCTTCGCAGACAACGGAACGTATTTTACACCTAGAAGAGGCATTAGCCCCTCAATTGTCGACACCAAGTAGCGAGCTTCTTGACAGGCCTATAGCTGTGGCGGAGACCGAAGCAGTCATTAAAGACCCTCCACAAGCAAAAAGTCCTGGCCCGGATGGGTTCACTAATGCATATTACCGCAAATTTTCACCTCTCCTGTCTGATCGCATGTGCACATGCTTTAATGCCCTGGCATCAGGCACTTCCCTTCCGAAGGAGGCACTGCTCGCACATATTGCCGTTCTTCCAAAAGAAGGGAAGGACCCATCCATCCCCAGCAGCTATAGGCCGATCTCGTTGTTGAATACTGACATCAAAATCTTAGCAAAGTTCTTGGCGAATCGACTTAAACCGGTCCTACCAACGGTAATTCACTCGGACCAAATGGGTTTTAAAACGGGGAGGGAGGCTAGGGACAACTCCAACCAAGCCATACAATTGATTCATTGGGCGAATCTACAGCGGCCCAGTCCACCCTGTCTCCTGTTATCCACGGATGCTGAAAAAGCTTTTGACTGGGTAACTGGGCCTATCTTCAGGCGGTACTATCCAGATTGGGTCTGGGATATAATATGCTTAGGTGGATAGGCTCCTTATACAGTTCCCCAGAAGCCCAGGTTAAGGTAAATGGGACGCTTTCTAACTCCTTTCCTATAAGAAACGGGACCAGACAGGGGTGCCCTCTATCCCCCCTGATATTCACCCTCACACTGGAACCGCTACTCAATAACATATGGTCCAATCCTATCACCAGGGGGTTCACAGTAGGGACGACAGAACATAAAGTATCGGCGTACGCCGATGACGTTCTATTTTATGTCACTGACCCGCTGATCTCTCTCCCTAACATTATGGCTCTACAGGCGGTCACTATTGTGACCGCCTGTAATTGCAGAGGTCTAATACCTCAGGTGAGACTACATCGCTGTGGGATGCTGTGTAAAATCTACATAAAAACAGAAAGCAATGATTTACAAATCTCATAAACCCGCATTTTATTCACAATAAAAATAAAATTAAAAAAACATATCAAATGTTTAAACTGAGAAAAAACTAAGGTCATTTTGAAAGTGATTCAATACATACCAGTACATTACACATTAGATCCCTGGACAGTTTACAGCAGGCGTGTCACACTCAAGGCACTTATACTCAATATTTCATATTTAATCACTTCAATACCGGCCACTTTTACCCCCTTTCTGCCCTGGATAAATTTTACCTTTCACACAAATAAAGGTTTCTTTTGGTGGTATTTAATCACCGCTCTTTTTTTTTTTTTTTTTTTTTGCTAAATTAACAAAAAAAGGCCCACAATTGTGAAAAGAGTGTGCTTTTCTTTGTTTCTGTTATAAAATATTGCAAATAAATCATCTTTCTTCATGACTTTGGATCAACATGTATTCTACTTAATTTCTTTGGTGCAAATAACCCAAATCAGTGTATATTATTTAGTCTGTAGGTAAGTTATTGAGTTCACAAACTATGGCATATACTAGATATCTAAAAATTGATCAATCTCATTTCTGGAGACCCGAACATACCAAGACATTACAAATACCCTCCAAATTACTTTTTTGGAAAGGAGACTGTCTGAGGTATTTAGTAAAAGGCATTGTGCATGTTTAAAAGTCGTCATTTTTTTTGTCACAAATTTTTGGAAAGTGAGGCAAAAAAATTAGTTTTCACATTTAAAATTTTTTTTTTTTACATACTGTCACCATTGCAGTACAGCATCCTCACATAACTGGTGTGGTGGTGACCAAGTACACTGGTGACAGTATGTAATAAAAAAAAAAAATTAAAAAAAAGATATTTTTTTTCAATTTAAAAAAAATAAATTACTTTTTATTAACTTTTTTTTTTACGTACTGTGCTCAGAGCAATAATGTTACCATAATTAGTAGGGTAGAACAATGCGTTTTGGGACTTTACATGAGGAAAATGGGGCTGTTCAAAACCCCTCCTCCATCCCGATTTAGTAATAAAGCAAGGGGAGAACAAGTGCGGGACTTTAAATAAGGCACATGGGAGCAGAAGGATAAATAAGATAGGCATTGCAATTTATTATTAGAATATTACATAAATTCATAATATTTACATATTTAGGCAAGTAGCTCTACATATGTTGGCACATAGCTCTATAAGTATGATCTGTAATCAGAAAAATGCATTCCATCAAGGACTTCTAATACAATCAGATAAATACATTAAAATTGGAATGTTCATACATGGGTTGATATTTGTGTACACATAACGGTAGTTGTAAGCTCTACGCCATTTCGGGACCTTATAGCCACTCATCAGGAGCATAACCGTAGTGACCACCTATGAATAGGGGAGATAGCAGTATTGAATGGTTGGAAAAATAAGTAAGTAATTGTAACATATGCATCCCACATTATATCTTTTTAAGCAGACTTACAATGGTGTCTGCGCAGAGGCGGTGTGGCCTCCAACCATTCAATATTCAAAATCCAAAATCCAAGAAAAAGACAGAGAGATGCATAAATACGGGTATTTATAACCTGAGTAATGTGGAGCTCAATCATAAGGAGCTCAACATATTAAACTTAGGTCTTAAATGTGCCTCAAAAAAGGAAATGAATACGTTTGATGTCTATATAGACACACACAAATTCATTAGATCCATGAACATCAAAAAATATTTCCTAAGTCATCCGGTGGTCTGCACAATGAAAGTTGTGATACCAACCAACAAAATGGATACGGGGTTGAAAAATAAATCTATCTTTAATCCTCAGAACCCAAGCAATCATTTCATAGAAGTATTCAAGAATTTAGTATTAAATGACATTGAAAAATTGGCCCCACTTAAGGGATTAAATCCTTGGAAGAAAAGAAGGACCTTATAATACGGCCTGCTGATAAGGGCGGTGGGGTGGTATTGTTGGACAAGTCATTCTATCTTATTCAGCTTTTGGAGCTACTTGGGGACAGTTCCACCTATAGGAAGTTATCCTCTGACCCCACTGAAGCTTATAGATCACAGTTGGCAGCCTTGGTGGAGTGGGGCTATAGAATGGATGCATTAAATTTGAAAGAAAAAAGGTATTTGGTTCCGAGTGCCTGTAGGATCCCAATTATTTACACCTTGCCAAAGGTACATAAAAATGCACAGTGCCCCCCTCCACGCCCCATTGTGAATGGGATTGGCTCTGTAACTGCCAGATTAGGGGCATACTTGGATAAATTCCTTCAGCCAAGTGTTAAGGCCACTAGAGCTTACTTAAAGGACACCGGAGATTTATTATCCTTGCTCAATGAGAATTTTTAGCACTGTGGTTAAGGAATTAATCCATATGATTTGAATGCCCAGGGGGAGGATATAGTAGCCGAGATATCAGATATAGGTCCAGATATTATGGAGTATTATGTTTTATTAGAAATGATACCACAGGCCTTATTAATAAAGGTGAGGTGGGGCGGGTTCTATAGGTAGAACCCCCTTAGTTTTAATATTTTTTTAATAATGATTTTTTTAATAATGATTTTTTTAAACAATTATTTTTTATTAATTATTGAACTTACACTGTAATGGATTCAACTTATTTTATCTGATCTTAGATCAATATTTATACTAATTCAGCATGCTTATTAGGTGGCAGTTACACATGGAATTTAATTAATTTTATAACTGAGATTAATTTTATATTTTAATATCTTATTTAAATAATCTAATTATCCATTAGATATGCACACGTGTATGCGACTAATACTTATAGTATATATGTGCATATAGATTGGGTGGGTATATATACATAGAAGGAGGAATGAATTAATGTTTTGTATATAACCTATTAAGATAGGAAGGCGCTCACTGTATGGATATATATATATAATTTTATGTTAGCGACATAAGATATCCAGTAAGGAATGTGAGAGCGGTACATGCAAGAATTGTTAGTACTTTGAGCTGACGCTGTTTGCAATATGGGATATGTTATGCAGCGATCTATCTAAACTTAAGCCATGTGTGTAACATACTTCACAAAGTGAATCAATCTGTGTAAATATCAGTCCATGTCATTGAAATGTCAGATCCCTAACGGGCACCGCAACGGAGCTTTCAGCTTATTTCGTACAGCGGGGACCCGAGATGTGCGCATGTGCGAAGCACGGCTTAATGGACGCAAGCGGAATATGCATATAAGGGATGAGTGACAGGAAGCACGGCCTATCCCATGAGTAAGTCAACCTGTGACGAAACATGTCGGGGGCATGGCTGTGAGACGTGACGCACAGCGCTGTAAGCCATACAGAGGGAGAGAAGTTGTGATTACACGGAGGAACGGAGGATTATTGAGGGAGAGGTGAGATTGGAAGCTTGGCGCCGGCACACCTCGGGTCCGCCCTGACCATTTGTTGCATTTGGTTCCACTATATTTAATTTGATGTGATCTGCACCTCACTTTGGCTGATTTTTATCGTTTTAAATGTGAGTTTGATGTTAGAAGATTGCAGTGGTTTTAATAAATGTGTGAAACTGGTTTACACTATTGGAGCACTTATTATTTCTTTCATGTGGACCTTATTTAAAACAATCACTGTGGAACAACGATTGATCCAATTACCCATGTGTGGTAAACAAGCGATTATTGCCGTGCATGAGAATGCTGGCAAAATAAGTCGGTGAGTGTTATTCTTGAAGGAGTGGAAGCACCGTACACTAAGGCTCGGTTCACACTGGGGCAACACGACTTCAGCGCGACTTTGCACGGCGACTTCGACGCGACTTCGACGCGACTTCGACGCGACTTCGACGCGACTTTAGCAAATTACAAGGCGACTTGAAGTCGCCTGCATGACAGGCGACTTCGCCTGTGGCCAATCAGCTCTCTGGGAGGGAGGGGGGGAGGGAGGGGTTTTCCCTGCAAAGTCGCTTGACTTTACAGAGAGATCCGACTTGGAGGCGACTTCCATTGATTTCTATGGTACAGGTCGCCTACCAAGTCGGATCCAAGTAGTACAGGGAGTACGCTCTGAAGTCGGAGCGACTTCAGTAGTGTCATTTAAGACGCTCCCATTCACTCTCATGTGAATCTCTTTCTGGGGCGACTTGGGGCGACTTGAGGGGCGACAAGTCGGATCCCAAGTCGTCCCAGTGTGAACCGAGCCTAAGGGAGAGGTGGAAGATACACACTATCACCCTTTTGCATCAAGATTGATCACCTTTATAGGACATTTGTCCACCACGTGTGATGTCATGTCTTTTTTGGACTGATAGTTTTTTGAAAGATATGTCATTTTATTTTATGTCATTTATTTTGGTGCATGCACAGCATGAAGTGATTGCACAATATATCACTGGAGACGTATTGGTACATATGTTTGTGATATTCATTTATTGAGTGTGAGTGTATAATTACACATATAGAAGGTTACACCATCACTATATTGAACGCACTAGAACACATAGAGAGTGCAGTTTTCTTTTATGTTTGTTTTTTAGTTTGCAGGTTTGAACATTTTTTGTTTTTTGAATGTGTGAAAGTGCAGGACACCTGTAGAGGGTCACACCATCACTGGGTCTAAAGCACGTGAACAGTTGAATTTAGTCTTGAAAGCGCCTCTTATTTGTCCCTGGGTGCCTGTGGGAGGATTGTGGTAGTACAGGCACACTGGATTAAATATTTAATAGATAGATTTTATTTTAAAGGGGCAGCTCTGCACTAACTGTGGGGAGTTATTTCACCACATAGTATATATCTATATATACATATATATAGATTCGTGATTTCACTTTTAGTTGTGGTCTTTAGAAGGCGCGGTGGAGGTATTATTGGTGGGAAGGGCAGTTTTTCATAATACCTTTATACATACACTATCTTACTTATACTTCTGCTCCCATGTGCCTTATTTAAAGTCCCACACTTGTTCTCCCCTTGCTTTATTAATAATGTTACCATAGTAACACTGTACCACTCTGGGGAGTTGATCTGGATTGATTTTTTTGGTTTGATTGCTTATAGCAGTGAATTTCACTGCTATAAAGGAAATATTTTTACTGAAAGACAGTGTGTATTGTTGTGATTAGCTGTGATTGGGCACAGCTAAACACATGGTACAAAGGGGCTGTGATTGGCCCTATATGTACAATGTGATCACTGTGACAAATCACAGCTAGCAACACAATTGTATACAATGAAAGGAATCCATTCATTGTTTACAACTGATATGTGATCTGCTGTGATTGGTCACAGCGATCACATGATACACTGATCAGCCTCTGATGTGTCTGGTGGACACAGCGGGTAACAAATAGCATGGTAGCATGGCCCTGAGGGGCTGCGACAGGCACGTTCTCGGGAGCATGTCATATGACACCCTATCAGGACAATAGGGTTCCTGCCCAAATGTCATTTTACAGTGGCAAGCAGTTAAGGAGGCCACACTGGCGAAACATCAGTTTTGTGGTATAAATATTGGTGCATTTTCTGTGCTCCAAATTTACAATGGTATAAGACAAGTTCTACGTGATGCCGCACCAGCTGCGCCAAATGACATTAAAAGTGATACATAAATGTCCATTCCCATAGATCAAAATAGGCATGCTTGAATCTGGGGCACCAACACCACCATGAGACAAATGAATGCATTGGCATGGACCACATTTATAAATTTGTCACAGGAAGTGCTAATTGAACAGACATATAGAAACTGGCGCATATCAATTGTAATGTGATTTGGTACGTTTGTCGCAACATCACATAGAACTTGTGTAATGGCATTGGTGATTTGGAAAATGTGCCTTTCTAAATTCCTCCATATGACAGAATTTTGGCATGCTGGGGGATTAATTTGTCCGTATTGGAGCACAGCCAATTTACATTTAAATTTTCATTTTCTAAGCTGTGAGGAAAAAAAATGAAAACTACAAGCTGATTGGTTGCTATGATTGAAACTTGTCTCAGATATTTTCTATTGATTTCTCTTGATTTTAATTCTGGTGGTTACTCCACATTTTGTTCTCACCCTGCCATTGTCTATGCCATTTATGGCCAAGACAATAGGAGGAAATAAATCTCCCCAATAGGGATACAAAGGAGTTTATTTACTAAAGCTGGAGAGTGCAAAATCAGGCTCACTTCTACAGAGAAACCAATCAGCTTCCAGGTTATATTGCCAAAGCTTCATCGAACAAACTAAGGTTAGAAGCTGATTGGCTACCATACACAGCTGCAGGGGCGTACCAAGCTGGGTCGGGGATGCCACACATTGGGGGGTGTCAGTGGCTGGGTGGCATTGCTATGGGGGTTCACTCTGCACCCAGGTCTGGTGACACTGTCTGACAGAATCCTCAGGGCATCCCTGCCTCTGGCTGCTCTGTTTAGTAGTTTTTTTGTCAGCTGGAACACCCCCAGCGCTGCGGCCGAAATAGTATGGTCTGGTTTCTGTTTTCCCCTGCTAGCTCCACCTACCACTGCTGAGTAGCCGAGCTGAGTGTGTCATCATTCAGAGCGGGGGTGGCTGCTGTTACACGCTGTGTCCACATAGTCTTCTCAAGTCCAGACCTCCCCAGCTGAAGCTGAGAGCCCGAGATGAGCTGGTGATAGGGGGTGTGTGGGTTGTGAGAAGAGGCTGGAGGAGTGTGTCTGCCCTGCCATCTTTACTGTGCTGGTCTATCAGGTATAGTTAGGGTTGCCACCTTTCCCTTCAAGCCAAACCCGAACATTTTAGTGTCGTACGGCAATTTTTTTTGTAGTATACATTATAAGGTTGTAAAAGACCTGGGGCACTTGTTGGGTGTCCCAATGAGAGTAGTAATGTGGCATGCTACACGCGCCATGGCGAACACTAGGGATGTCCAAATTGCATTAACAGTGTGAGGGGTTTATTAAACAAAAGCATTTTTGTATTCATAAAATATTCTTAGATTAAAAAAACAAATGTCACTGTAAATATATGAACTTAACCTACCTTAAAAGTGGTCAGTGTCAGTCAGCAAAACAGTGAACAGTGGATGGTAGAAGTAGAGTAATGGACGGCACCAGCATGAGAGTGGACACGATTGAAAACCTGGACTGTCTGGGTGAAACTCCGACAGGTGGTAGCCCTAACTACTGCTCGCTTAACCCATTCCATTTAATCAAATGTAATGAGGAAGTGATATAACACCTCTTCCCTGCCTGTCAAATGCTTTCTGAAAAGCAATCCAAATGTGGATTGCTCTTCAGAGGGCACCACATGTGTAAATGAGCCCTACGTCTGTTTAGCCATTCCAATATTTTCTGTCAATTCAGTAGATAACTGGGAACAGGAACAGGACTATTAATGTTTACTTTGGGACATTGCTGAGTAACCTCATGGTCTGCAGCAATTACAAAAAAAACTTCCGTGGGCCCCATCTACTTAGCTGGGGGAAGGAACAGGACTATTTAGGGCCCTTTCACACTACTCTGCAGCAAAATCTGCAAGCAGCAAGATTCCTCTGTTTCAGATGTGTTTCCTGTGCGTTTTTGGGTTGCCTGTACCTGTGAAAAATGGACACGTGACTCAAAAACCCACCAAAAACTTGAATGGAAAGCTGTGTTTTTGGTGTGGTTTTTCAACACCGCACCAAATATGCAGCATGCGGGACTTTTCAAAACGCACTGCACCCACAGTTTAAATTGTCCCATTGCAGAGTAAAAACACATCAGTGTGAAAGGGGCCTTAGGCTACTTTCAGAGTGGTGATTAGAGCTGGTGCGAATTGTAACAGTTCCTGATGTGGCTCTCAGCAGCTAGGTGTGGCTGCTGGCCCCCTTCACTATATTGACATTTTGCCAGTCCCGCGTCCAGCAGTGATCAGCACAGGTAATCATTGGCCATTCAGAGAGGAACGAATAGCTGTGGCCCCTGGTGAAATGTCATTATAGTGAAGGAGGCCTGCTGCCGCACCTACTCGCTAACAGCTGCCACAGGAATCTCTAATACCTGCTGCTACTATTCACACCAGCCCTAATCACCAATGTGAATGTAGCCATCAGCTGTTAGTGCTTTGCCTTCCTTGAACAGTTTAATTGCTAATTTACAGCACATTACTTTAGGTGGACTTTAAAAAAAATGAGGGCAGCGAGGAAAAGAAGCTGGAGTCGGGCTTTAGGCAGTGGCGGCTGATGCTCAAATTTTTTTTTTGGGGGGGGGGACAAACTGAAAAAAAACCAAAAACATCAATTGCAGCCACTGTGCCCTTTAAACACAGCAACTGTGCCCATCAAATGCAGCCACTGTGCCCCATCAATTGCTGCTACTTGCCCATCAACTGCCGCTACTGTGCCCCATAAATTGCTGCCAGTGTGCCCCCCGCCCGGCACTTACCTGTCTCGGGTCACGGTGATGTCCTCCACGCACCCTCCGAGTACTCGATGTCTTCTCCCGTCCTCTGCTATGATTGGACACCTGATAGGCATCCAATCACAGCGCCTGTCACTTCAGCCAATTAGGTGACAGGTAACCAGACACGAGCATCTGATTGGCTGAGAGGCGGGTCAGTGTTATGCTGGCCATACACTATACAGAAAATCGGCCGAACCCATTTTCGAAAAACTAACGTGCGACCGTGACCGCAAACGATCGTGCCATCATATAATGACCGATAAATTGTTCAGTGAACATGAATAAATAATTTTTTGTTCGTTTTTTTTTACATATACCTAGTGCAGACAGTTCGGACGGGAAACACATTAACCTTGCAATTTATCGTACGTTCGGCAGAAATTTTCCAAACTTCCCGTTCGTTTTTTTCCCACAAAAACGTCACAAACGATTATCGATTTGTGCCCATTAACTTGCCGAAAAACGAACGAAGTGTCTATACGAACGATTTTTCGGCCGATTTTTCGTATAGTGTATGGCCAGCATTAGCAAGGCGATTTATTCGCTTTCCTAACACAACACTGTGTAAACAGCAAACGCGCAGCGCCCACTGTTTACCAATTTGGAAGCCTATTAGAGCCTATGGCTCTAATCAGGCGCTTCCAAAAACACCCCAGCCGCTGTAATTCAGAAGCCCGGTGCCCGACAAGGGGCCGGACACCTGAATAGGGGGCGCCAGTGGCAACCATAGATAGATTCATGCAATGCATGAATCTATCTATTGGTAAAAGAGGAGTGCAGGAGAGAGGGGGCGGCGCTCCTGCACCCTTTAGTGCACTCCGCAGCCACCCCGGAGATATGTGAACCGGTTCCATAGAGAGCCAGTCACATTCTCCTGCTATGCGAATTAAATGTGGGGAAACCCTCATCCAATTTGCATAGGTGTGAACCCAGCCTAAAGTGAAGCAGACATTCCCTAAAACTTTCTAAGATGCCAAAGTTGTTCAGGCACCTTAGCAGGACAATCCCCCGGGGCATGTAAAAAAAGCAGAAGGCGGAGGTCAGTAGTATGGCAGAGGTAATATGTAATGCAGAGGGTAACCATCAGTGGCCCACACACAGTAACGGGCAGCCCCTGTGCACATCAGTCTTGTCCATCCTGCCCCCCCCCCCCCCCAGGTTCACATCCTCATAGATGCACACAGGCAGCCCCTGAGTTCAGCTTTTTATCCACCATGCACCCCCACATCCTCCTCTTACCAGCAGAGATAAGCAAGGCAACGACTCCCCATTAACTCCTCACCTCCTAACCTAACAACAAGGTTACCAGGACACATGAGTCTGATCAGGCTGGGGAAAGAACAGAAGTAGTTAATCCTTATCTGGCAGCAGCAATCTTTATGTCACGCTCCAGACCTCCTCCACTTCTCAATGAATCCGCGGGGCATGTAATTGCCGGGAACCGTAGCACATGGATTTCACCTGTGCCATAGTTGCCAACATTGTAAAAAAAAAAATGTGGGACACTTTTGTGTTAGAGGGCGGGGCATTCGTTTGTAGGCGTGGCTTAGGAAAAATATACAAGTGCGGCGCGCGAAGCGGCAAAAAATGGGCATGGTTTACGCATCGTGGGCGTGGCTTAAATGGGCGTGGCTCAAGAGGGTGTGGTTAGAGTCTGAGATGAATGAGGGATGGAGAGGGAAAGGAGGAGAGGGGGAGAGGGAAATGACGGGACAGCAGCCCCAGATCCTACACAATAAAAATATGTGTATTCTAGAAAGTTTAACAATCAGCAGATAAAGATACTCCAAACACCTGGTGTTTGCACTTCAATCATCCCGGCACCATGGTTGTTATGGTGTCAGGATGATTGAAGTGCATTATTTCTATTATTACATTGTAATATAAAATGAAATCATTCAACTCACCATAATGCAGAATCAGTGGGAGCCCCGAGTGTGTCACTAGCCACGTCGCCTGCCACCAGCCGTCCGTCCTTGCATCAGGTGCCCCCAACAGAGTCCGTCCTTGCATCAGGTGTCCCCAGCGGAGCCCCCCCTCGCATCAGGTGTCTCTGGCAGAGCCCCCCTCACATCAGGTGTCCCCGGCAGAGCCCCCCCTCACATCAGGTGTCCCCAGCAGAGCCCCCCCTCACATCAGGTGTCCCCGGCAGAGCCCCCCTCACATCTGGTGTCCCCGGCAGAGCCCCCCCTCACATCAGGTGTCCCTGGTGGAGCCCCCCCTCACATCAGGTGTCCCTGGCAGAGCCCCCCCTCACATCAGTTGTCCCTGGCAGAGCCCCCCTCACATCAGGTGTCCCCAGTGGAGCTCCCCTTACATCAGCTGTGTCCCCAGTGGAGCTCCCCTTAAATCAGGTATGTCCCCAGTGGAGCCCCCCTTACAAATTCCCACAGCGGTGCGCCCCCCCTCCCCTACCTCAGAGGTGTCCACCGGTGTCTTGTCGAAAACCGCATGGCAAAAGCCCCGCCCCTTTCCATAACAGACTGGCAGCGGGGCGGGGCGGAGGGTGGGCGGCGACGGAGGAGCTCTGTCTAGCCCCCCCCAGCCCTCTTCCTGAGCTTCTTCAAGATGGCGGCCGGCGGAGACAATGTCTCCGCCGGCCGCAGACCTCTAGCGGCGGGGGCGGGCACGGCGGCGGCAAAAATCAAAAACCGGATTTCTCGGGACATTTCCCGGGACACCAAAAATTCGGGAATGGAGTGTAAGTCCCGGGAATGTCAGACAAACGTCGGACAGTTGGCAACTATGCTGTGCCCGAAAATCATCAAATAGTCACAGTGGAGTAATCCTTGTACTGCGCCACCCGGCAATTACATGCCCCGGCGGATTGATATACATAAAGGGACCGGGACTATAGTTTAATTGTCGGGAGCCACTGCACAAGTTTTAGTGCTCTGCTGACTGATTTAACTAGTTCTGTTCCTTCCTCAGCCCCCAGCTGCTGCCCAATAAGCACTAGCTATGTTCCTTCCTCCGATCCCCAGCTTCCACAGTCCGATCTCAGTGAATCATGTGCCTGGGATCCAGGGAGACTGAAAACCGGACACATAGTTCAAAATAATTCAAAACCCGTACTGTCCGGGTGAATCCCGGACAGGTGGCAACCCTAGGTATAGTGCAGCTTACCTGATAGGGGGGGTGGTGTGCTATGTACAGGTCGCAGAATACAGGTGTGTGCTCTGTACAGGTTGCAGAATACAGACGTGTGCTCTGTACAGGTTGCAGAATACAGGCGTGTGCTATGTACAGGTTGCAAAATACAGGCGTGTGCTATGTACAGGTTGCAGAATGCAGGCGTGTGCTATGTACAGGTTGCAGAATACAGGTGTGTGCTATGTACAGGTTGCAGAATACAGGCGTGTGCTCTGTACAGGTTGCAGAATACAGGTGTGTGCTATGTACAGGTTGCAGAATACAGGCCGGTGCTATATACAGGTTGCAGAATACAAGCCTGTGCTCTGTACAGGTTGCAGAATACAGGTGTGTGCTATGTACAGGTTGCAGAATACAGGCCGGTGCTATATACAGGTTGCAGAATACAAGCCTGTGCTATGTACAGGTTGCAGAATACAGGTGTGTGCTATGTACAGGTTGCAGAATACAGGCGTGTGCTATGTACAGGTTGCAGAATGCAGGCGTGTGCTATGTACAGGTTGCAGAATCCAGACGTGTGCTATGTACAGGTTGCAGAATACAGGCGTGTGCTATGTACAGGTTGCAGAATCCAGGTGTGTGCGGTATATTGCTGTGTGACCACCACCAGTAGCTGAGCTGTGAGCTTACCTGGTAAGGGGGGGTGGTGTTGCTGTTTTCACCAAGCAGGTATAGAATAGATGAGCTGGTCTGATAAAGGGGAGGTGTCTGAAGACCAGGTGACATACATTGACTTACACCCACATCTTGCAGCCATCAGATCTGTCCAGCAAGCAGCAGTTCACAGCAGCATCTTGCCATCTTCCCTGCAGCCATCAGATCCCATCCACGGTCCAGCAAGCAACACGCCTTGTCAGCAGGTCAGTTCCCGAATCAAATCATCAATGCCAATGATACCATTGTCTGCTGTCCCCAGGGACAGATCCGATCCAGAGATCGCCATACGGTGGGATCTCAGGATCAGATCTGTCCCTAAGGACAGTAGATAATGCAAAGTATGGGCCATACTTTTTATTGTCAGCTGTCTCCCCGTCTCACTCGGATGTCTCCCTCATAGCAGCTCCAGTCCAGCTCTCCACTTTCCTGACCGTGGCACGATCTGTCCAAAAATGTGCCATCTGCTCACACCTGAGTGACTGACACCTCTGTCCTGTCCTGTCTATTGTCACTGGCTGCCATGGATGAACAGCATCGGCTGTTATTACAAGGAGCGGGAGGGGACGTCCCCATCCCCCTCACAGCTCCGCCCAGGTCTCCTATCCCACCCAAAGACCTGAGCCACCAGCCAGCTGGCCAGAGACCCGACCAAAGCCGGATTTGCCTTTGATTGGGTCTCCGCTGTAGAAACCTGGAAGTGACAGCACAGTGTCACTTCTGGTTTACTCGGCAGCCAACAGCGCCATTTAAAAAAAAAAAAACAAGCAGAATTAAAAAACGCTGATCTTGGCAGAGGAGGGTGTTTTTTTGTGGGTGTTTTTACAGTGTGTGTGGGGGGGGGGGGGGGGGGTGCCAGATATAAGATGGGCCCCGGGTGCCAAATGCTCTAGGTACACCCCTGCACAGCTGCACCAAGATTGCAAGCGCTCCAGTTTTATTAAATCTCCCCCATAGAGCACTAAAAACATGACAGTGCTTCTAACCCCTCACCACTCTGTCCAAATGTTAAAAAAATAAGTTTCTCCTTTGGGTACACTTTAAACACACCGAACATCATGGCTCAGTTTGGCTGTAAACAGTCACAGTGATCCCCAATGGAGGTCACTGATAGAGATAACAAATGAGCTCATATTAATAATCCTAAAATGATGATGTATTTCAATGTGTTTCAAGCACCACTACTGACACCTGCCTACACCTGGAACTCATAACTCCACAGCTTCATCTATGTATTGGATTTCATATATCCAGGAATAATGAGCTCTTTTATTTTCACTCTGCTGACAATTTGAAACTTGCTGTGGAAAATGGCAGATGGAATCTGGAAATTTAAATCTAATTGGTGGCTGTGGGGAGACACTGACCGTTGGTATTCTTGTAAACAACACCTGACCTGAAGCTTACAAGATATATTAAAATTCTTTGTAATAGAAATAAAAGTTATCAAACAATAAAAATAAATAAAGAGACAGTGTAAAAATAGAAAATAAAAAGTAAAATAAATAAGAAAAAATAAAATAATTTAAAGCATCCCATACCTCCGTGCTCACGCACAGAAGTGAATGCATACACAAGTGGCACCCGCATATGTAAACGGTGTTCAAACCAAACATGTGAGGTATCACCACGATCGTTAGAGCAAGAGCAATAATTATAGCACAAGACCTCTTCTGGAACTCTAAATAGTTAATCTGTAAAAAAGTGTCACCTATTGAGATTTTTAAGTAGCATAGTTTGTCGCCATTCCACGAGCATGCGCAATTTTGGCATGTTAGGTATCTATTTACTCGGCAAAACATCATCTTTCACATTACACAAAAAAATGTGCTAACATTAATGAATTAAAAAAACGCAAAACAGTAAAGTATACTTGTTACAAAAAAAAAAGCAAATACAGTGCGACATACTGCTATTTTATTCTCTAGGGTCTCTGCAAAAAAAAAAAATATATATACCTTATTTATCGGCATATAACACACACTTTTTTCGCCTGAAAATAGGGGGATAATCACGGGTGCGTGTTATACGCCAATAGTGTACCTCAGAGGGGGAAGGAGGGGGGCGAGCGCGCCGGAATTCACCAAGCCGTCATCTCCTGTTTACTCTTTCACTCGGCTCTCACGTCACACACACAGTCCCGCCACCGCCACTGGCATTGGACCAGTGTTCTGTCTATCACAGGAGCTGGTCCAATGCCGATGGTGGAGGAGGGACTGTGAGTGTGAAGAGAGAGCCGAGTAAACAGGACAGCTCGGTGATTTCCTGCAAGGTTCAGGCTGCTTAGATGAGAGATGGTGAGGCTGCAGATGCACATTGAGGCTGAAAAATGACATTAATCTATCTGCATTAATGGGAGATGGGCTGCAGATGGACATTGATCAGGCTGCAGATGGCCAATGATCAGGCTGCATTGATGGGAGATGGGGAGGCTGCAGATGGGTACTAATCAGGCTGCATTCATGGGCACTGACCCTTAATTTGCTTCAAAGTTGTTTATTTAAAAAAAATTTTATTCCTGAAAGTTCCCTCTTAAAATGAGGGTGCGTGTTATACCCGATAAATACGGTATATATAATGTTTGGGGGTTCTAAGTAATTTTCTAGCAAAAAATAATGATTTAAACTTGGAAACAACAAATGTCAGAACAATCCAAAGTCAGCAAGTGGTTAAAAAAACCCTGTTTACTGATTTATCTCAATGTGTTTTGAGCAGCCATATTGACACCTGTCTATGTCATTGTAAATTACTCCAAAAGCAGGCGTATATAAGCCTCATCTGTGTATAAGGTGCTCCACAGATTTATCTATGTATTGGATTCCATACATGCAGAGTGAATCTTATTTTGAAAATTACTGGATATTGGCAGTTGGCAGTTGGAGTTGAGATTTGAATCTGATTGGCTGCCTGATGGTATCCTAGCAACGATGATGTCATAGCTCACAGCCAGCCCATATAAGAAGCTCTGCAGCTGGATCTAGCCAGTTTGGATTTGCTAGAGGTGGTGAACACATCGCTTTTCTAGTGCTCTGTGCGTTTTCATTATATTATGATGAAGTGGCCAAGGAGAAACCAAACTTTTAGATTTCATCCATATAAGATCAGGGATGAGATTACTTGGAAATATATCCAAGAAAAACATTCTGTGAAGGATTTTGATAAGCCCACTTTTTTACAAAGTGGGTTAAAGATGGAGACAACTCAACACCCCAAAAATGGGGAACACAAACATGGGAACTCTGATGAAGGGAGGAATTTTGGAGAGAGAAAGAGTTCCAGAGAGGAGAATACCAAGGGAAAAAAACTGAATTTCAGATATCATCCATATAAGAAGAGAGATGAGGCTACAAGGAAAATCTTCCTAGGCGGACCTTCTGAGGAAGATATTGATAAACCCACTTTATTACATAGTGGGTTAAAGGTGGAGACACCTCAACAACACCCCAAAAATGGGGAAAGCAAGCATGGGAACTCTGATGAGAGGAACAATTCTGGACAGAGGAAGAGTTCCAAAGAGGAGAGTGACAAGACCAGAAAAAAGAAGCGAACGAGAGATAATGAATCTGATCAATCAGCTGATGAAGAAAGGACGGGAAAAAAGGGAAGACTTGATGCTGTAGGGAGTGGGGCTAAAACAATACCGGGCATGATATGTACTGCCATATTGCCCAAGAAGAACAACAAGAGACCAGCATCAGATGCCATTTTCCCTGCACCTCCAAATAAGAAACAGATGACCATCGCAGATGAGACAAGTAAGAATGATGTGTTATATTTTATGAAATTGTTCTCAATTGACACTGTTTAGGTATTTTATCAGAAATAAAAACTAGAGTTAGGCCAGTGCAGGGGTACACTGCAATATCCACTTTCTGTTATAAATGAGCCCCTTAGAGCGTTTTTGTTAGAAAACAGCCACAGTGTGAGTAGAAAAGCCTGTCCCCTGCCAATAGCTGTAGCGTAGGACCCCCCAACTTGCCTTTAGAAAAGGGGATTTTACCCTCTCGTTGCTCAAGCATAAAAATTAATGCAATCAACAGCTGAATAAACGAGTTTGGGTGAGCTGCAGCTATAGATAGATCTGTCCTCCTATATTGGATCAGGCATATGACTGTGTATGACCACCCCTGCAGTTCTCCCTGATATAATGATATTCCTTTAACCCTTTTGCTGCTATGACAATTTGCACATTTTGGGGCCTAAGGATTACTTAAAGTGGATCTGTATTTTAAAAATGAAGATCTGCTACATTATAGGGAAAATATAGAAATAGTAATTGCTCCCAAGTAGCACCCAGCAAGATTTATCTTTTCTCAGAATCAGAGGGGCTATATTATGTGGGGGGGGCTGTGATATGTGGGAATCTAACTTACGATCTTCTGTACAAGCCCACTTTGTTCAGAAAACGCCCCTGGGACAATCGGACCCTTCTAGTCATGGATGGCTGGAATCTAATGGCAGGGAAGTTTTATGGTCCTGGGCTCCCAGGAGGGGGATTCCCCAATTTAGAAAGGTGTAGTGAATGGGTAGTTTTACACCTACCAATTCTGAATGGTGTAGAAGTGATTGGGCCTCTTTATAACCACCCCGATTTTCTTCTACAATATGCAGCAAATCCGGCAGAATTATTGTAAAACAAATGACAGCTTCTATTACAGCCTTGAACTTGTTTTGACCCTACGACCTGTACATCATGTACAAGTCATATCCTTGCAGGTCATAAGGTCAAAAAGTCAGCTACTGTAGCTACTCTTGTCACTATAAATCTTTCACAAATGAAGACATGCAATCTATTTAGAAACATAAAGCTATTTCACTTTATTTAACCAAACTACTTAGCACCTTGGAGTCGTGGTAAACAGGAATATCTCTTTTCCACCATTGTCATTTAGTGTTTTGTGAAGTAGGTGTTCGATTTCGGTAAGGTAATAACATGTCATGATTTCTATTTATCTTGTAGTCAGTGAGATGGTCAGCGAGGCAGTCAGCGAGGCAGTCAGCAAGGCAGTCAGCAAGGCAGTCAGCGAGGTAGTCAGCAAGGCAGTCAGCAAGACAATCAACAAGGAAGTCAGCGAGGCAGTCAGCAAGACAATTAACGAGGCAGTCAGCAAGGCAGTCAGCGAGGCAGTCAGCAAGACAATCAACGAGGAAGTCAGCGAGGCAGTCAGTAAGACAGTCAACGAGGTTGTCAGTGATCCTGTCAACCAGGCTGTCAGCGAGCCAGCCAATGAGCTTGTCAGCAAGCCAGTCAACAAGGTGGTCAGTGAGGGAGCCAACCAGGCAGTCAGGGATGTGCCTGGAACCAACGTGGGATGCGATCCACCAGCTGACTTTAACCTTGACAGCTTCATCTTTCATAAAATACTTGGTCAAGGTAGTTACGGAAAAGTAAGTAATCAAAGATATATGAACAGCAGGTTTAATGTATTGCGAGTTGCTGGTTATTAATATTGTAAGTGGGCTAACAATAGGCTGTCGGCGGAGGTCATACCACTGTATTACTTACCACTTCCCATTTACATTACACGCGCTAAGCTGTGTTACTCAATGACAAACTGAAATCTATTATTTCCAATATGGCAAGTTTACACCATAGTGATGTGTTATGCCCTGCACACACGATCGGACATTCCGACAACAAAATCCATGGATTTTTTCCGACGGATGTTGGCTCAAACTTGTCTTGCATACACACGGTCACACAAAGTTGTCGGAAAATCCGATTGTTCTGAACGCGGTGACATAAAACACGTACGTCGGGACTATAAACAGGGCAGTAGCCGATAGCTTTCATCTCTTAATTTATTCTGAGCATGCGTGGCACTTTTTGCGTCGGATTTGTGTACACACGATCGGAATTTCCGACAACGGATTTTGTTGTCGGAAAATTTTATAGCAGGCTCTCAAACTTTGTGTGTCAGAAAATCCAATGGAAAATGTGTGATGGAGCCCACACACGGTCGGAATTTCCGACAACAAGGTCCTATCACACATTTTCCGTCGGAAAATCCGACCGTGTGTACAGGGCATAAGTGTGTGTTCAATGAAATTGGAACATAATGCATTTAATGAAATGTGCTTTAAGGAAGGTACAATAAAGTTGTTTTACATCATTGTTAAATTTAAAAAAATGCCAACACACATCATCTCAAATGTACTTAGTGTGTGTTAAATTAATGCAAAGCGAGTGGAGTGATTCTAGCCTAAAGTTATGTTAGTGGTGTGCTGTCTGTCGGAGGTGTAATACACAATAAGCAGCTCGGCACATCATCTGTTGATAAGGCAATTAATCTAATGTGTATTTAAACTGTATTAAGCAGATTCTATAGAGTTTGGCTTCAGAGCTTCATAACCTTTAGCCCCAATATAGGAACACTGAATACAGACTTAGGAGTGAGTGTTGGCTGTAGTTTTCTCTAAATTTGCTAAAACCCTACTGCAGCCTGATAAAAGCCCATTTAAAGCTATCCCCGTTCACTAACAGTCTAGAAGGTAGTGACTAACAGTCAAAACCACTTACAACTTGCTGAAGGCCTGCTGCGTTCACGCTCTATAAACTGTGTTTTCATGCTATAGACTAACAATTGTAGCCAGGCTGGGGGTTGCTGCTGGGGACCCAGTGGTAACCTTTTCAGAACCTGGTGCTGAATTAGCTCTAATCATTTGTGTCCTGTGTTTTTTTTCTTTTTTTTAGGTCGCCCTGGCATCCCATCCTGCCACAGACCAGAAACTGGCAGTCAAGGTAGTAAAGAAAAGGCAATTATTAAAAGAAGATCCTAAAAGTGTACTTATAGAGAGACAAATACTTGAAAAGGTTGGAGAGAGTCCTTTTTGTACACACGCCTATGGAACCTTCCAATCAGAAGTAAGTGTCACATTCCTATCAATCACTCATCAAATCATATCCATATTATCTATTTCCCAAATCCCCAAACCAGAAAAACATTAGAGATGGTCCAGCTTCACAGAGGCTGCCATTGTAGAATGTTGGGAATTCTGGTCGCTCTTATTTTGGCTTTGTTTTCACTGACTCAGATCAGGTATACCCCTGTACTTCTCTCTAGACATGTGCGCCGTCAATAAATTAGTTAAGTTTCGTTCCGTACGAAAATTAATTCGTATTTCGTAATTCGTGTCTGAAAATTAAATTCGGATTCGTATGAAATACAAATTTTCCTTAGATTCTTACTTTTTGCAAAATAACGAAAGTTCGTTATGATGAATTTATCATTATGAGGGGCTCCCACCATCCCTGTGCTGTGCTGACTTCCTGGGTTTTTAACCTTTAGGTTCGTTAACTTTTCGTAAAAATAACAAATGTTCGTTATGATGAATTTATCATTATGAGGGGTTCCCACCATCCCTGTGCTGACTTCCTCTGATTGGTGAACAAAACACCAGTCACGTTTCCGTTGTAACGGAATTTGGATCCAAAATTCCAAAATTCGTTAACGAAATTTCGTATTTCATATAAAATTCATAAGCATAGAAATTCCCATAGGATTCCCACCATCCCTGTGCTGAGTTCCCAGGTCTGTACACCTGCTGTGTCCATTATGAGGGGTTCCCACCATCCCTGTGCTGAGTTCCTGGGTCTGACTGTACACCCGCTGTGCCCATTATGAGGGGTTCCCACCATCCCTGTGCTGTGCTGACTTCCTGGGTTTTTAACTTTTAGGTTTGTTAACTTTTCGTAACAATTACGAATTTTGGTTATGATGAATTTATCATTATGAGGGGCTCCCACCATCCCTGTGCTGTGCTGACTTCCTAGGTTTTTAACTTTTTATTTCGTACAGAATTCATATGCATAAAAATGTATATTTCAGATTCGTACGAATGTACAAACTTCCGGAAATTCGTGCAAATTTTTGATTCGTACGAAACTAATCGCACATATCTACTTCTCTATGATAGACTCATTGTAATGGCAGCCTGGTAGAACATGTTTGCATGTTATGTGGCTCTGTATATTGCTTTCCCAATGAGGTGAACATATATTTAAAGTTCTTGCCAAGATACGTATTCTGACTTTAATGGGAACTAATGCCGCGTACACACGAGCGGACTTTCCGGCATACTTGGTCCGGCGTACCGGAGTCCGTCAGACAATTCAATCGTGTGTGGGCTCCAGCGGACTTTTTTTTCTCAAAAGTTTGACGGGCTTAGATTTGAAACATGTTTCAAATCTGTCTGACGGACTCGAGTCCGGTCGAAAAGTCCGCTCGTCTGTATGCTAGTCCGACGGACAAAAACCGACGCTAGGGCAGCTATTGGCTACTGGCTATGAACTTCCTTGTTTTAGTCCGGTCGTACGTCATCACGTACGACTCCGTCGGACTTTGGTTGATCGTGTGTAGGCAAGTCCGTTCATTTGGAAAGTCCGTCATAAAGTCCGTCAAAGTCCGCCGGACAAAGTCTGCCATAAAGTCCGGTCGTGTGTACGTGGCATTAGATTTAAAGTGAATGTAAACCCAACAGTGACCATCTCTTGTTTTTTTCCCACTTGGTCTATTAAATATACAAATCAAAGCATTCTGCTATACCTGTTCAATAAGAACAGATAAAAAACCTGTTGATCCTGTGAGAAATCCAGTGCTGTTCTTTGTTATCTTAAGCCCAATATTTCTGCATTTCTGACAAAACACAAACCCCACATCCACTTTACCTTTTTGAACCTATATATTTCTCTCTGCCTTTTACAGGAAGATCTTTTCTTTGTTATGGAGTACATGAGAGGAGGAGAGCTATGCGACCTGATCAAGTCTTCTGCTCCATTATCAACTGCTGCAATAAGGTACGGCTCACAAAGATACTGTTCAAGGATGCATTTACACCTGCACCATGTGAAGTGTTTATTTGCACTTTTTTGCATGTTTATTGTGCAACAGCACAGGACAGCCTATTCACTTGTATGGGCTGCCCTACATGTGCCAAATGTGCCAAAGTAACTCATGGACTTTTTTTGGCAGTGAGCCTCACGCACTTTTGCAATGTACATATTGGTGCGTTTTTTCAGGCAACTACTACCTGCGTTTGAGATGTCATTAGGAATCAATGGCACCACGAGTGTGATATGCATTTTGGCACGTTTTTCACGTGGTGTGACTGTGGCCCGAACAAAGGGTGAGGGCTAACAGTCATAATGAAGGATTTTCATAAATATAGTATTAATATAATAAGTCCTAATTTTATAACAGCCCACACACACCTCAGTAAGCCTTCATCAGGAAAAACCTCTGCTGTATACCTCTAGCCTAATGTCATACCTGCCAGAAAATGGCTAAATCCTTTAGTTTGTTTTAGTGTGCAAGGCTGTATCTTCAACCCCGAACAATCAATGTTCCAACCTGACAGATCTCAGCCAGTGGTTGTCAGCTACCACAGACATGAGATTTTTGGTCAGATCAGGTGACTTTTATCCAATCTCTATGGGCTGGTTTAGGACCAATTAATATATTACCCCAAAAACTGAACAGTGCCTATCATTGTCAGAGTAATACATTCCTTCCTATGACTTGCACAGCAAGGAAGGAATCATCTATTATTCATTTATTTACTTATTTCTGTGAGACATGTGATATTAATAGACCTTCTCTCTTTTTTTACAGATTTATTGCTGCCGAACTTCTTTGTGCTCTGCAATATCTGCACGGATGTGGTATCATTCATAGGTAAGCGTTTCCATCATGATCTTGCCTCCATATTTGCCATTCTTTATTAAAGGATAACACCACCCAACACTGGTACTCTAGTTGTGGGTGGGTGTACAAGGGTTGAATTGCCTGCTGCCAGTTCTGTCGCCTGCTGCTGAAGCTTTTGTGCATCTAAGTTAAAGAGCCTCACTTTCCCATACTCAATACATTTTAATTAAATATGTCATCAAGCTAAGAATCTCTCTCGTTATAACTGCAGTATTTGCAGATGTCCCCTTCTAACACGGCTCCATGTCCCATTCAGCAGCCCCACAATACCAGCCACAGATGTAAAGATTGCTCTGGGCTCCATCAACCCCCATAAACCAGTAGAAGAAACAATATTGAGGCACACTTCATCAATCCGCAATGTGTCTACAACTTTATTAAAGACATGTGGATAGAATTACTCCCCAGGCTTTCTCATTCGAATACATATCGCCCCCTACTGGGACTTAATCATGTCCCACTAGAAGGGTAAAAATGTGACAGGGGAAGACGGCCTATGGAGTGTTTCTGCTCCCTTGTTTTCAATAAAGATGTTAAAGCATTGCAGAATGACAGACTGGGACTTGACATGGTTTCTTCAACTGCAGTAAGCTGGGAACTGAACTCACGAGGTTCATGCTGAGATTCATAAAGTGGTGCAGAAAGTTAGTAGGTGATCTAACCCGTTGGCACCCATCTAAAACTGACCTATTAGTATTGGGTGAACTTTGATTTTAAATATTTGATCTGTAAATATAACTCTCTCCTTTTGTTTTACAGAGACTTGAAACCCGAGAACATACTGCTTGACAGCTCTGGCCATGTAAAAATCGCAGACTTTGGCCTTTCTAAAGTCGATATGTTCGGATCCAAGAAAGCGTATAGTTGTGCCGGTACTCCAGCCTATATGGCCCCAGAGGTAAGTAAAAAAACACCCTTCTTTTGCCCCTTTACCACATCCATTTTATATTATTATGATTATCAGCCATATCATAATGAAAGAACAAGAATTTTGGAGATGAAGGAAGCAGGGTCACAATGATTGTGACAAGAAGCCTAAAAAACATCAGGGGCCACACTGTGACCTGTCATTTCTACCAATTTTTACTTACCTATTATTACTGCTCTGTGTATGGTTGATCATGTGCTTTATTTTATAGTTACCCTTTCTCTCTGTTTTATCAGGTTTCCTCTAACAAACCCTACGATGCCATGGCCGACTATTATTCACTTGGTGTCATCCTGTTCGAAATGGCCACAGGAGCAGAGCCAGAATCAGTCCGATCCAGGAACTACTTCTATCCAGGGAACATCGACCCTGACCTTCGAGATGTTATTGAGCGAGTAAGTATAGATACACTAGAATTAGAATTATCTAAGAGCTATAGGTCCTTAGTGTTGTCTATATAAAAAAAGGCTCTTCTGCATTGCTATGTCCCATAGTGATGAAGAGATTAGAGTCAGAAAGCACAGAGGGGGGTATATGACTTCTGAAAGTGTTAAATACAGATTTTATGGCAGGATATTGACCACACAGGAGGTCAGCATTACATCTGAACTACCCGTGTGACATTCTGAAAATATGAGCTGTTGGGGGGACTCCTAGACCAGTTCAGGAATGTTACCTTAGATCCTTCTAGCAGACATACCTTAATTTAAAACTACACTAAGGAAATAAAATATGACAGTATAAGATTTTTTTTGTTTAAATAGCCGATACTAAACTGGCTAATTTATCATTTTTTATTAGTAACAATCTACTGTATGCTAAATTTCATATCTTTTTCATTACAGCTTCTTGAAGAATATCCGAGAGATCGCTGGTGGGCAGTGAAAAGACTGCAAGAACACCCCTTCTTCAGACCTATTGACTGGAAGAAGTTGGAGGAAGGAAAGGTTACATCACCATTGTGTATGCCAGAAGTAAGTCCATTGGAAGTACAATTAATATAATGTGTGCACATACAAGGAGATCATTTAATAGGGAGCTGCCTTCAGTTACTAGGAATTGCAGAATAATTATAAACTGCAAAAAAAAAAAAATGATCATCTGTACATTTGCTATATTCCACATGCAGCCAACTGCTAATTATTATTATTAAAGATCATTATAAGTTCATAGAAGAACTGAAATATCAGTTATAATGGTAACAGGTAGTATAGTGTTACATTTGAAAATGCATCTCCTGGTTGGTATGTCATGTATTGAATGATAAGTCTGATTTATGTATTTTCTTGTTGCAGTGCCCAGAAATAGACACAAATGAGCAATTTGAAGTGAAGAAACTGATTCACTACAGAAGAAAGAAAGAGAGGAGAATTGCAAATACGCAACAGAGATTGTTTGATGGCTTCAGCTTCATAAGCAAGAAATGGAGCAAGATGCTGAATAGGAAATGAAAGAATAAGGTCTGCTGGCATTTAAGAAAGACTCACTAAAACTAAGCCAGGCCGATACTTTGCTGGTCTTTGTATCCCCGGCATTGCCAACTAGACTTAGGGAGCCAGCTGTGACCCCAAGTGCGCATGCACGAAATCCAGATGCGCATTCAGTCAGCCTCCTGAGACATGTGAAGTGTAATTCTCATCTCTCCTGACATGGATCGACATCGCAGGACAATATCAATTGGATTTACATTGTGGAATATAACCCTGGCTCTTTCGGGTTGGAAGATTGCCAACAGATTGCCACATTTGTGCATCACTCATCGTGATAGACATGGATAAACATTGCTGGACGACATTAATGACATTGGATTTACATTGGATTTACAAAGAAGTATCAAACTGCTGTGACCAGGGAACACAGGACTTGCATGCTGGAGGAGATCTGGAAGCAAGAAGTAGCAGTCAAGCAGAGGAGAGTAGAGCAGCGTTCTGTGACCGGGGACACAGAACTATTATCCTCCTAGAGAAAGGTCAGTGTAGAATGCTGTGGCCGGGGAACACAGCATTAATAGTCCTGGACTGGCTGAAAGCAGTGGTCCGTTCACTGCCATATGTCAGGTCGTCATGTGGAGGTACCAAGTCATCTCCGGCCTGGTTAGCACAATGGTAGTGCCTTCCAAAGATTGCCACATTTGTGCATCACTCATCGTGATAGACATCGATAAACATTGCTGGACGACATTAATGACATTGGATTTACGTTGGATTTACAAAGAAGTATCAAGCTGCTGTGACCAAGGAACACAGGACTTGCATGCTGGAGGAAATCTGGAAGGAAGAAGTAGCAGTCAAGCGGAGGAGAGTAGAGCAGCGTTCTGTGACCGGGGACACAGAACTCTTATCCTCCTAGAGAAAGGTCAGTGTAGAATGCTGTGGCCGGGGAACACAGCATTAATAGTCCTGGACTGGCTGAAAGCAGTGGTCCGCTGGACGACATTAATGACATTGGATTTACAATGGATTTACAAAGAAGTATCAAGCTGCTGTGACCAGGGAACACAGGACTTGCATTCTGGAGGAGATCTGGAAGGAAGAAGTAGCAGTCAAGCGGAGGAGAGTAGAGCAGCTTTCTGTGACCGGGGACACAGAACTATTATCCTCCTAGAGAAAGGTCAGTGTAGAATGCTGTGGCCGGGGAACACAGCATTAATAGTCCTGGACTGGCTGAAAGCAGTGGTCCGTTCACTGCCATGTGTTAGGTTGTCATGTGGAGGTACCAAGTCATCTCCGGCCTGGTTAGCACAATCGTAGTGCCTTCCAAAGATTGCCACATTTGTGCATCACTCATCGTGATCGACATGGATAAACATTGCTGGACGACATTAATGACATTGGATTTACATTGTATTAGATAACCCTGTCCATTTTGGGTTTGAAGATTGGAAATAGTGGTGGTTTGCCATATCAATAGACCACCTTTGTGCATCACTCATCGTGATAGACATGGATAAACATTGCTGGACGACATTAATGACATTGGATTTACAATGGATTTACAAAGAAGTATCAAGCTGCTGTGACCAGGGAACACAGGACTTGCATTCTGGAGGAGATCTGGAAGGAAGAAGTAGCAGTCAAGCGGAGGAGAGTAGAGCAGCGTTCTGTGACCGGGGACACAGAACTATTATCCTCCTAGAGAAAGGTCAGTGTAGAATGCTGTGGCCGGGGAACACAGCATTAATAGTCCTGGACTGGCTGAAAGCAGTGGTCCATTCACTGCCATGTGTTAGGTCGTCATGTGGAGGTACCAAGTCATCTCCGGCCTGGTTAGCACAATCGTAGTGCCTTCCAAAGATTGCCACATTTGTGCATCACTCATCGTGATAGACATGGATAAACATTGCTGGACGACATTAATGACATTGGATTTACATTGGATTTACAAAGAAGTATCAAGCTGCTGTGACCAGGGAACACAGGACTTGCATGCTGGAGGAAATCTGGAAGGAAGAAGTAGCAGTCAAGCGGAGGAGAGTATAGCAGCGTTCTGTGACCGGGGACACAGAACTATTATCCTCTTAGAGAAAGGTCAGTGTAGAATGCTGTGGCCGGGGAACACAGCATTAATAGTCCTGGACTGGCTGAAAGCAGTGGTCCGTTCACTGCCATGTGTCAGGTCGTCATGTGGAGGTACCAAGTCATCTCTGGCCTGGTTAGCACAATGGTAGTGCCTTCCAAAGATTGCCACATTTGTGCATCACTCATCGTGATCGACATGGATAAACATTGCTGGACGACATTAATGACATTGGATTTACATTGTATTAGATAACCCTGTCCATTTTGGGTTTGAAGATTGGAAATAGTGGTGGTTTGCCATATCAATAGACCACCTTTGTGCATCACTCATCGTGATAGACATGGATAAACATTGCTGGATGACATTAATGACATTGGATTTACAATGGATTTACAAAGAAGTATCAAGCTGCTGTGACCAGGGAACACAGGACTTGCATTCTGGAGGAGATCTGGAAGGAAGAAGTAGCAGTCAAGCGGAGGAGAGTAGAGCAGCGTTCTGTGACCGGGGACACAGAACTATTATCCTCCTAGAGAAAGGTCAGTGTAGAATGCTGTGGCCGGGGAACACAGCATTAATAGTCCTGGACTGGCTGAAAGCAGTGGTCCGTTCACTGCCATGTGTTAGGTTGTCATGTGGAGGTACCAAGTCATCTCCGGCCTGGTTAGCACAATGGTAGTGCCTTCCAAAGATTGCCACATTTGTGCATCACTCATCGTGATAGACATGGATAAACATTGCTGGACGACATTAATGACATTGGATTTACATTGTATTAGATAACCCTGTCCATTTTGGGTTTGAAGATTGGAAATAGTGGTGGTTTGCCATATCAATAGACCACCTTTATGCATCACTCATTGTGATTGACATGGATCAACATTGCTGGACGACATTAATGACATTGGACTTATATTGTATTACATAACCCTGTCCATTTTGGGTTTGAACATTGGAAATAGTGGTGATTTGCCATATCAACAGATGACCACCTTTGTGCATCACTCATTGCAATTGACAATGGCGTTGCTAAGGGGGTGCGAACCGCACCTGGGTGACACCTGCCAGAGGGATGACACCTGCCAAACGGATGACACCATGGCTGGATCTAGGGGGGGTGCTGATTTTAGTTGTGCCACCCCCCCCAGGCTGCTGTACCTGGTCTCCCCCCCCTCATCCCTGCACTCACGGCTGGGACAAGGGGGAGCTTAAGATAAAGATCTTCATCCTTAAAGAAGTATCAAGCTGCTGTAACCAGGGAACACAGGACTTGCATGCTGGAGGAAATCTGGATGGAAGAAGTAGCAGTCAAGCGGAGGAGAGTAGAGCAGCGTTCTGTGACCGGGGACACAGAACTATTATCCTCCTAGAGAAAGGTCAGTGTAGAATGCTGTGGCCGGGGAACACAGCATTAATAGTCCTGGACTGGCTGAAAGCAGTGGTCCGTTCACTGCCATGTGTCAGGTCGTCATGTGGAGGTACCAAGTCATCTCCGGCCTGGTTAGCACAATGGTAGTGCCTTCCAAAGATTGCCACATTTGTGCATCACTCAACGTGATAGACATGGATAAACATTGCTGGACAACATTAATGACATTGGATTTACATTGGATTTACAAAGAAGTATCAAGCTGCTGTGACCAGGGAACATAGGACTTGCATGCTGGAGGAGATCTGGAAGGAAGAAGTAGCAGTAAAGCGGAGGAGAGTAGATCAGCGTTCTGTGACCAGGAACACAGAACTATTATCCTCCTAGAGAAAGGTCAGTGTAGAATGCTGTGGCCGGGGAACACGGAATTAATAGTCCTGGACTGGCTGAAAGCAGTGGTCCGTTCACTGCCATGTGTCATGTCGTCATGTGGAGGTACCAAGTCATTCTGGCCTGGTTAGCACAATGGTAGTGCCTTCCAAAGATTGCGACATTTGTGCATCACTCATCGTGATAGACATGGATAAACATTGCTGGATGACATTAATGACATTGGATTTACATTGTATTAGATAACCCTGTCCAATTTGGGTTTGAAGATTGTAAATAGTGGTGATTTGCCATATCAATAGACCACCTTTATGCATCACTCATTGTGATTGACATGGATCAACATTGCTGGACGACATTAATGACATTGGACTTATATTGTATTACATAAACCTGTCCATTTTGGGTTTGAACATAGGAAATAGTGGTGATTTGCCATATCAACAGATCACCACCTTTGTGCATCACTCATTGCGATTGACAATGGCGTTGCTAAGGGGGTGCGAACCGGACCCGGGTGACACCTGCCAGAGGGATGACACCATGGCTGGATCTAGGGGGGGGTGCTGATTTTAGTTGTGCCACCCCCTCAGGCTGCTGTACCTGGTCTCCCCCCCCATCCCTGCACTCACGGCTGGGACAAGGGGAGAGCAGCCTGGAGCAGTGTCCACAAAGGAGAAATGACAGAGGAGAGAGCCGGGAGTGCGGGATGTGCTTTCCCCCTCCTGTCACCAGAGCGATCCGCCATAAAGCATATGACGCGGAATCGCTCTTACATTAAACAGGGGCAGAAAAATTGGGCCTTAGGCAGTGGTGGTGGTGCCACAACACTGTAATCCCTCACAGTTACTCTTGTTGAGCGCAGGAACAAGCCCTGCTGTTAAATATTAGATCAAAAATTGTAATTACCAGCCCCTGTTAAACAGGGGCAGAAAAATTGGGCCTTAGGTGGTGGTGGTGGCACAACACTGTAAAGCCTCACAGATACTTTTTATTGAGCGCAGGAACAGGCCCTGCTGTGAAATATTAGATCAAAAATTGTAATTACGCGCCCCTGTTAAACGGGCAGAAGAATTGGGCCTTAGGCGGTGGTGGTGGCACAACACTGTGTAGCACCCTCTACCTAAAGGTAGGTGCTAGAGTAGTATTTTCTTTAGCTCAGGGCCCAAGTGCAGGTAAATTTAGCCAGGCCTGTGCTTTAGGCTGGACCTCGTTGTTGTGATTTGGGACTGGGAGTGTTCAGTGTAGTGGGGGGTATGGCCACCTGTGTTCTGACTCAGAGATGCCTCCCCTGTATTCAGAAGGATAGTTCTGGAAGAGAGGTTGGACTTGAGATCTGAGTATTAGGCAGCTCATGTGAGGAGCCCTGACCAATTTTCTTGCGGTATTGGCAGGGGGCAGGCCTCTCATATAAGCTGGGGTCACATGTTTCCAGGGAGGAGTTCTGGAAAGTAGGAACACACAATAGAGTACCGAGTTGCTGTTCTGGGTGTCCCCACATGGGGACGCGCTGTGCGTGGAGGAGGGATGGAGGAACCGCCAGGAGGGAGCTTAAGATAAAGATCTTCATCCTTAAAGAAGTATCAAGCTGCTGTGACCAGGGAACACAGGACTTGGATGCTGGAGGAGATCTGGAAGGAAGAAGTAGCAGTCAAGCGGAGGAGAGTAGAGCAGCGTTCTGTGACCGGGGACACAGAACTATTATCCTCCTAGAGAAAGGTCAGTGTAGAATGCTGTGGCCGGGGAACACAGCATTAATAGTCCTGGACTGGCTGAAAGCAGTGGTCCGTTCACTGCCATGTGTCAGGTCGTTATGTGGAGGTACCAAGTCATCTCCGGCCTAGTTAGCGCAATGGTAGTGCCTTCCAAAGATTGTGTGGATGTCTGAGTCTCTGGGCCATCGGGGAGAGGCTGTGTGTGCTTCTGGCCCTTTGATTCACATGGATAATCCCATCATGGTCTACAAATGAGGACTTATTCAGAGTCATTCTTCTTGTTCAAATAGAAGTAAAGAAATAGGATATAGGTGTTAAACAGGGGCAGAAAAATTGGGCCTTAAGCGGTGGTGGTGGTGGCACAACACTGTAAAGCCTCACAGATACTTTTGTTGAGCGCAGGAACAGGCCCTACTGTGAAATATTAGATCAAAAATTGTAATTACACGCCCCTGTTAAACAGGGGCAGAAAAATTGGGCCTTAGGCGGTGGTGGTGGTAACACAACACTGTAAAGCCTCACAGATACTTTTGTTGAGCACAGGAACGAGCCCTGCTATTAAATATTTGATCAAAAATAGTAATTACACGCCCCTGTTAAATAGGGGCAGAAAAATTGGGCCTTAGGCGGTGGTGGTGGCACAACACTGTAAAGCCTCACAGATACTTTTGTTGAGCGTAGGATCAGGCCTTGCTGTGAAATATTATATCAAAAATTGTAAATATGCGCCCCTGTTAAACAGGGGCAGAAAAATCGGGCCTTAGGTAGTGGTGGGGGTGCCCTGAACCGAAAATATTCTTAGAAGCTATCATCATGAAAATTGAGGCGGAATAGGATAGTCACTCAGCATATGCAGTCTTCAAGGGATCCCACATCCATAGAAAAATCATTCGGTTACATCAGCATCAGGTGCTTGGTAGCTGGTGATCCAAGACTGATTAATTTTTATGAATGTGAGCCGATCAACAGAGTCTGTGGACAGGCGCACTCTGTGATCGGTTACAAAGCCTCCAGCAGCACTGAATGTGCATTCAGAAAGAACGCAGGACAGGCCAGTAGCTCAATTGCATATTGAGCAAGCTCTGGCCAGTGGTCTATCTTCAAGACCCAGTAACTCAGTGGATGTTCTGGTGGAAAGGTCTCCAAGTCTGATCTTGCCCCTAGATATTGCTGCACCATGTAATTCAGACGCTAGCGATGGTTGCTGGAACCGATCAGACCTGGGCGCTGAGGACAGAAGAATTTCCTCAAGGCATCGGTCAAATGGCCACCTTCTCCACTGCTATTTCTGTGACTGAATGAAGCCTCAGCAACATGTTGTCCAACACCAGGAAATTTAAACCTCCCAGGCTCTGGAAACGCATTGCACAAACCTTTCTGCAAGGCCTCCCGAAGATGTTTCATCCTCTGCTCTCTCTGCGAAGGCTGGATAAGTTCTGCAACCTTACCTTTGTAACGTGGATCAAGAAGGGTTGCCAGCCAGTAATGATCCCTCTCCTGATACCACAAATCCTAGGGTCCTTTCGCAGGCTTTGCAGGATCAGGGAGGCCATGCAGCATAGGTTTGCAGAGGCATTCGATTCTGAGTCCTCTGGGTCACTAAGGATCACATGATCCTCAACCACCTACTCCCAGCCACGTACAACTCCATGGGATTCTGGGGCCTGCAAACGATCCCTTGAAGACTGCTACTGATGCTGAGTGTTATCCCCCACCTCCATGCTGACACAATCCTCCTCCTCTTCTTCCTGTGTGATCGGCGGGCCTGCAGGAATACTAGTATCTGGATAAAGGGGGCCTTGAGAGGTAAGGAAGTACTCCTCTTCCTCCCGCTGTTCTGCCTCAAGTGCCCTGTCCATTATTCCACAAAGCGTGTGCTCCAACAGGAAGACAAGAGGGACAGTATCACTGATGCATGCACTGTCACTGCTCACCATCCTCGTGGCCTCCTCAAATGGTGACAGGACAGTGCATGCATCCTTGATCAGTAGCCACTGGCGTGGCGAAAAAAAGCCAAGCTTCCCTGACCCTATCCTGGTGCCATACTCACACAAGTACTCATTGATGGCCATCTGCTGCGTGTGCAGCTGCTGTAGCATTGCCAACGCTGAGTTCCACCTGGTGGGCATGTTACAAATGAGGCAGTTCTTGGGCAGGTTGCATTCTCTTTGAATGTCAGCCAGCCAAGCACTGGCATTATATGACCGACGGAAATTACCACAGACTTTCCTGGCCTGCCTCAGGAGATCCTGTAAGCCCGGGTACCTAATTAAGAACCGTTGCACCACCAAATGTAGGAGGTGAGCCAAAAAGGGAACATGGGTCAAGTGTCCCTGTCGGAGGGTGGAGAGGAGGTTGGTGCCATTGTCGCATACAACCATCATCCCCTCATAATCCCCTCCCTCCTCGTCACTGGAGCAATCTTGGCAGTATGCTGCAGCTGGAGGAACATGACTGACAGTTTCTTGACCTTCTTGGGCACCCCCTCTCTCTAGGCTCACGTTACTCCCTTCCTCAACCTGGGTACCATCATCGGAGCCTTCAAATCTCTGCGCATCCTCCTGCAGCATGTACCCGTCACTGTGGTCGAATGGGACTACTCCGTGCATGATGGTAGGGCTAGGGAAGGAGTGTTTGATGACAAGGAGCCAATGGAATAGGCCGCTTTGGCAGGCAAACTACTCTGAGCCTGGGTGACGGAGGATGAGGAAGGCTTTGTTATCCATTCCACCAACTCTTCTGCATGCTGTGGCTCAAAAACACGGCCAGCTGCAGGAAAAAATGACAAGCATGCCCCACGGCCGCGTACTGAGGATGCACCGTATCCACGACCAGCACTGTTGACTGTAGACACAGAGCCTGCTTGTCCTCTTTTAGTGGCCTATGAGCGTCTGCCTCTCCTTGGTGGCCTTCCGGACATGCTGTAAATTTTGTTTAGCAAAAAAACACTACACTGTATTGTGTACTGTGTACACCACCAGGAAAGTAGTAGCAACTGCACTAGGGGTGCACGGTACTGTGTACACCAACAGAAGTGTAATAACAACTATGGGTGCACTGTATGTATTGTGTACATCACCAGGAAAGTAGTAGCAACTGCACTAGGGGTACACAATACTGTGTACACCAACAGAAGTATAATAACAACTGTGGGTGCACTGTATGCATTGTGTATACCACCAGGAAAGTAGTAGCAACTGCACTAGGGTTGCACGGTACTGTGTACACCAACAGAAGTGTAATAACTATGGGTGCACTGTATGTATTGTGTACACCACCAGGAAAGTAGTAGCAACTGCAAAAGGGGTGCACGGTACTGTATACACCAACAGAAGTTTAATAACTATGGGCGTACAATATTGACCACCAGAAAAGTATGAAAAACTGTATGCAGCGGATATATATATATATATATATATATATATATATATATATATATACACACACATATATACAAGACTGACTGTATATAAATATTAAATACACTGCAGCTAACTGAATCACCTGCCTGCCTGAAGTATATTAGAAAGAGTACACCAGGAACGGCCTGCAGTGGAAAAATATACAAGACTACAAGACTATCTATGTGTGTGTGTGTGTATATATATATATATATATATATATATATATATACATATATATATATTAAATACTCTGCAGCTAACTGAATCACCTGCCTGCCAGAAGTATATTAGACTACACAAGGAACGGCCTGCAGTGAGATATTGCTAAACTGGATACAGTGGATATATATATATATATATATATATATATATATATATATATATACACGAGACTGACTATATATATATATATATATATATATATATATATCTCTATATATATATATATATATATATATATATAGAGATATATATATATATATATATATATATAGAGATATATATATATATATAGTCAATTAAATACACTGCAACTAACTGAATCACCTGCCTGCCTGAAGTATATTAGAAACAGCACACCAGGAACGGACTGCAGTCAGATCTAGCTAAACTGGATACAGTGGATATATATATGAGACTGACTATATATATATTAAATACATTGCAGCTAACTGAATAACCCGCCTGCCTGCTCAATCTAAATGACACTCTCTCTCCATCCACGCCAGTAACGACACACTACACGAGGCCGACATGCAGGCGGCCTTATATAGTGTGGGGCACCCTGCCTTTGGCCAATTATGGCTCTCTTTGCTGAGGGTGCTGTGATTGGCCAAAGCATGCATGGTCATGGTGCATGCTCTGGCCAATCATCATACAGCAATGCACTGCGCTCCCGCAGTGCATTATGGGCCGTTACGCGTCGCTCTAATTTGGTGCGAACAGCCCATAATGTTTGGTTTTCGACGAACGGGCGAACAGCCAATGTTCGAGTCAAACTCATGTTCGACCCGAACAGAAAGCTCATCCCTAATTGTGAATGACATACATTGACATTGCTGGATGACATAAATGACTTTGGATTTCATATCGCATTACATAACCCCATCCATTTTGGGTGTGAGGATTGTATTTATTTCCTATAATAAATGCATAGCTAATAAACAATACACCCCTGAACTTGCTGAAATAGCTCAGATGGGAGAGCACTAGATTGAAGGTCTAACGGTCCCTGGTTCAATCCCAGGTTTTGGCAGCTGTTGAGAGGTTCCCAGGAGTTTGAGGAAGTAGAAACGATCTATATTAATCAAATAAAGAGCGATATATGAAGACCTGATGAGCGATCCATTTGTCTTTTATTGTATTGGCTTTTATGGAAAGCACGATAATTCATGTTTTAAGCCCATTTCACGTGGCGTGATGATACCTGTGCTCCTTCAGTTTTTGCCTGGTGGACAGGGGTAGACCGCTGTCAGCACTATGGGCTACCGGATATAAAGGACTTTGCTATACCTTTACAGCAGGCTACTTCTGATCTGGTGCAGAAAATGATGCAGTCTTCTGTTTTTTTTCTGGACTTGGATGGACCCGGTTAAGTAAAATTATAAAAAAAATTAAATTTTTTTTTTTTTAAATAAATAAATTGTTGTTTTATTGAGTCAATGGTATATCATTACTATGTGTTATTATTAAAAGCTGTTTTCTTTGCAGGAACACCAAACAGCCGCAGCACTGATCTGTTTATTCTGACAGCAGCAGGGTTCGGCTCTCAGATTATATTAGTGATGCACCAAAAATTCGGCTTTTAGAAATGAAAAAAAGACGGTTAGGAGGCAACATAACGCCTCCTCGCCGCCTGCCAAACACCCTCTGAAGAGTGATCACATGTAGCCCGCTCTTCAAAGGGCAATACAAGTGTAAATAAGTACTGGTGCTACCTCACATCAATGCAGTGCATTGACATACATTGACTAAAAAAGTTCAAGTCCATTTTTAAATCCAACAATGGTTGTCAACGCATGACAACACTCCAAAGCAATAAAAAATACAGAAAAACACACAGATGAGAAGTCAGCCTAAGTAAGTGACAAATAAATCAAACTGGAGCACATCATTTATTATTCACGTTTTTGTACGTATATCATTTGTTATGGTTTATATGATCACATAAGCGCTGCACATTTCACCCAATTTGTCAATAACTGGCATTTCCTTGTTTACATGTGATCAGCTGTGATTGGACACAGCTGATCACATGGGTAAAAAGCCTCATCATCGTCTCTTTACCAAGATCGGGGTTGCACCTTGTCCACTGTGCCGCCGATCTGCGTGCCCCTGTGGGCACGCAAGCACAGCGAGACTGGGGAGACGTCATATGACATGAACGGGAAAGCCACCCCTCCACCGACATTAGTCTATACAGCGGGCGGGAGGTGGTTAACGACCTCACATCCGCGCTATGGCCGAATGACGGCCACAGCGTGGACCTGAATTCCCGGGAGGCCGTCATATGACGGCCTCCCCTGTGCACGCTCCCTGCGCGCTGTGATCACAGAGTCGCTGAGACTCGGGTGATCACCGATCTAAGTAAGGGGCCGGTCCCGGCCCCTTACCATGTGATCAGCTGTCAGCCAATGACAGCTGATCACATGATGTAAACAAAAGATCGGTAATCAGTTTTTTTTTCTACTCACGCTGACAACGTGAGTAGAAAAAAAAGCTGATCACCGGCTCAGATGTCAGGGACATCGGTCCCGAAGTGGAAGAGGCACATCTGCCTCATTAGTGCCACCTAATAGTGCCACCTAACAGTGCCCACAGTGCCACCTAACAGTGCCCACAAGTGCCACCTATCAATGTCCACCTGTAGCGCCAATCAGTGCCACCTAGCAGTGCTGCCCATCACTGCCACCCATCAGTGCCCATCACTGCCACCTATCAGTGCCCATCACTGCCGCCTCATCAGCGTACATCAATAAAGGAGAAAAATGACCTGTTTTAAATTTTTTATAACAAAATATAAAAAAACAATTTTTTTTTTTTTTTTTAAATTCAGCTTTTTACTTTTTTTTAACAAAAAGTAAAAACTGCAGAGGTGATCAAATACCACCAAAAGAAAGCTCTATTTGTGGTGAAAAAAATGATAAAGATTTCATTTGGGTACAGTGTTGTATGACCGCGCAATTGTCATTCAAAGTGCGTCAGCGCTGAAAGCTCAAAATTGGTCTGGATAGGAGGGGGGTTTAAGTGCCCAGTAAGCAAGTGGTTAAATAGTCTGTTTTGTCCAGCTTGGCCCAAACAAGCTATTTAAATGAACAATAAATGTGGAGTTAGGCCTCTTTCACACGGGGCAGATCAGTCATGATCCGCCCCGTGAACACACGCTGGCTCAGCGGGGATCGCTCCGCCGATCCCCGCTGAGCAGGAAGATGACAGGTGCATCGCTGCATGCTGTGCAGCGACGGACCTGTCAGAGCGCCGCTCTCCCCTATGGGGGGATCGGATGATGACGGTCCGTAGTGTCCGTCGTCATCCGATCCGATCCGAAAACGGAGGGAAAAGTAGGTTTTTCCTCCGTTACACTTTTCGGATCGGAGCGGGGTCGGATGTCAGCGGACATGTCACCGCTGACATCCGACGCTCCATAGGGATGACTGTATGTCCGTTTTGCATCCGAAAACGGATGGATGAAAAACGGACATACGGATCATCCGTGTGAAAGAGGCCTTTAGGCTTTAACTCCAGCTAACATTTTTCAAGCATTATAGCAACAGTTTTCAGTTCTTCAGCAAAAAATTATTAAAGCACATGAATTAAAGTGGAACGCTATGTAAAAAAATAAATAAAAGATGCGTAAAAAGGCAGGATTTTTAGTGTGGAAGAGACACCTACCTGCCTGTCTGCCCCTGTACAATGAACTACGCACTGTAGAAATTTGGCAACGCTGAAGCTGATTGAACTGCACATGCACGGGAGTGAGGTCGTATTGGCCCAGCCAATGAAAGCGGCCAACGATTGATATCTGGAAGCCACCTGCTCAAAGATGTCTTGGCATGTATTTTGTACATAGTCCCCGATTTTCTGCCTATTAGAAATTCTGAGTCTTTTAAAGTTGGCATCGTCATAGATACACCATACTATATCTATGGAAGAGCAGCTTTATCACTCTAGCATAGAACTACAGAGCACCTCCACCATCTCTTCTTCTCCATACCATATAGGTGAGGTGGGCTGTAGCCCACAGAGAGAATTAGGAATAATGCTAACTAATAAAGCTAGGCATGTACACAAAGCACAGGAATTTGTCAGCTCACATGATTTCTGGCAGGATCAACAGCTAATTTTTACACTTGTGTCAGCTACTGCCATCTAGGGACTTTAATTGGTGAATTTAACAGACAAAAATGGAGCAAATACGAGAGGTTCATTGTCAAGGTTTACACGGGGAGGGAGAAGCTGTATTAGATATACTTATTTTCATTCAAGTGCCACCCTAACCATACACATTTTTCCTTCTAAAAATCTATGTACTCCTTTTTCTAAATATGTTGTATTCAAGGGTAAGTTCACCTTTAATAAAAAGAATACTATGCTGTCTCATACAGGATGCAGCAGCATAGCTTCCAGCCAGGGCAGTACTAAAAACGTACCTCACTAGAAAGAAGCCTTCTTCTAATTGTCAGCCTGTGATGACCCTGTCCTTTTATTGTAGGGATAGAGCAGCTGTTGGGACCAGCGCCCCCTAGTGCCCTGGGATGGATTGCCACCCTGTTCTTTCGGCTGCACCTCTTCTGTCACAGCTGCAGAGCTCATCATAGGTGACAGGGACAGTACACACTGCGCATGTGTGGCCTGAAAAACATTCCCTCCTGTGCCACTAAGAAGCACAGGTCCCAAGGTTGCTCTGCCCCTACAATAACTCAAGATGGCGCCATCGCTGGCTATATAAGATTTTAAGAAGGTCTTAAAATAATTCAGTTGTGGCCTAAATTCTTTAACTTGATATGGCGCTCTAGCTGGAAGGTAGGTATGCAGACTATGCTGCTATTTCCATATGGGATAGAATAGCGTGTTTTTAGTAAAAATGGACTCACACTTTACCAAAATTAAACAAATATGGCTAAAAATGATCAGAAAACAGATGACAAAAGCAAAGCTGGAAAAGGGATGACAGACTTTTATAAATAAGACAATAAAACAGTAAAATAACAAAAAATCACCCAAAAGTGTCCTATGCAGTGTTCTGTCTGGGGAAAACATTATCAGTGTGACATTAATCAAGGGCATGGACCATTCACACCACATGCATTGAGCTGCCCTGAGCACCCTTGTCCAATGCAATTCCAATGCATAGACAGGACAATTTGCCTTGAGACTCTGAGTTCAGTTCCCACATGCTGAAAAACGAACCTTTGACAAGCAAAACTTTTTAATTTTAATTTTTGAATAACAAATCAATGAAATGTCATTTTTTGACATTTCAATAAGGGTAAACTAAAATAAACAGTGCAATGATGATTTATGCAATGCTCCATTTACAGTGCACATCAGCGGCTGTGGTATAATAAAGTCACCGGTGTGAACTAACCTTTCTAAGGCCCCTTTCACACTGGGGCGGTGGGGGCGTCGGCGGTAAAACAGCGCTATTTTTAGTGCTGTTTTACTGTCGTTTTTGCGGCTGTATTCGGCCGCTAGCGGTGCGGTTTTAACCCCCGCTGGCGGACGAAAAAGGGTTAAATCCGCTCGTACAGCGCGAGTATAGCCGCGGTATTACCGCGGTATAGCCGCGCTGTCCCATTGATTTCAATGGGCAGGAGCGGTTTAGGAGCAGTGAATAAACCGCTCCTTCACCGCTCCAAAGAAGTGGTTGGCAGGACTTTTTTTACCGTCCTGCCAGCGCACCGCTTCAGTGTGAAAGCCCTCGGGCTTTCACACTGAACAAACGGCGGAGGCTGTTTAGGGGTGGTTTGCAGGTGGTATTTTTAGCGCAATACCGCTTGCAAACCGCCCCAGTGTGAAAGGGGTCTAACCGAGCTCCGGATAGTGGTAAAATCAGACAGAGGTTCGAATCCCTCTAAAACTAAAAAAACAACAACAATTGGCTATACATTACATAGTTCGTAAGGTTGAATATAGACATTCATTTCAACTGGTGGTGAGTGTATGTCAAAAAAATCGTATTATCCCTGTATGTTGTGACCGTTAAGATGCCCATCTAATAGTTTATTGAAATTATCAACGCTCCCTGCTTATACCACAGCTGGTGGAAGAGAATTCCACATCCTTACCGCTCTGACAGTAAAGAACCCTCTACGCAGTTTAAGGTTAAACCGTTTCTCTTCCAATTTCAATGAATGGCCGCGTGTCTTTACACTCCCTCCTACTGAACAGTTTTTTCCCAATGCTAAGGTCACCAGTAAGGTATTTGAAAATCACTATAATATCTCCTCTCAAGCCTCTCTTTTCCAGAGAGAATACGTTTAATGCATGTAGTCTTTCCCCATAACCGTGGTCCTCCCGTCCCTTTATAAGCTTTGCTACCCTTCTCTGAACTCTTTCCCCTTCCAGTACATCCTTCTTGAGGACTGGTGTCCAGAACTGGACGACATACTCCAGGTGCGGCCGGACCAGAGTGTTGTAGAGTGGCAGAATTATTGTTTTATCCCTGAATTAAATCCCATTTAAAATGCACACTAATACTCTGATTTGCAGCAGCTTGGTATTGCATGCCATTGCTGAGCCTGTCATCTACTAGGACCCCCAGTTCCTTTTCCATCCTAGATTCCCCAAGAGGTTCTTCCCCTAGTGAGTAGTTTCCATTAGTATTTTTAGTACCCAAATGCATTACTTTGCATTTTTCAATGTGTGCGTGCGGCTCACTCTGTGACCAGTGAGTCTGATCCCGGCACCTTACACATGATCAGCTGGGAGCCAGTGACAGCTGATCATGTGATGTAAACAGAGTCGTAATCGGCTTTTTTTTTTCACGCTAAAAGCGTGAGGAGGAGATAAAAATCAGATTACTGTCTGGAGTAAACAGGACATCGGTCCCACACGCTCCAGACCCATTGCTGCTAAGCAGTGCCCACCTGTGCCACCTACCAGTACATATGAGCACTGCTAAGCAGTGCCCACCAGTGCCGCCTATTAGTGCCTCATAAACAGTTCTACCTATCGGTGCTGCCTATCAGAGTCACCTACCAGTGCCCATTAGTGCCACCTATCAATGCCCTTGAGTGTCGCCTATCAGTGCAGCCTATCAGTGCCACCTATCAGTGCAGCCTATCAGTGCCACCTATCAGTGCAGTCTCATCAGTGCCCATCAATGCTGCCCATCAGTGCCCATCAATGCTGCCCATCAGTGCTGTCTCATTAGTGTCCATCAGTGCCGCCTCATCAGCGCATATCAATGAAGGAGAAAAATTACCTGTTTGCAAAAAATGATGACATTTTTTTTTTCTCAAAATGTTTGGTCTTTTTCTGTTTGTTTAGTAAAAAATAAAGACCCCAGTAGTGATTAAATACCACCAAAAGAAAGCTCTATTTGTGTGAAAAAAAATGATAAAAATTTCATATGGGTACAGCGTAATTGTGCAATTGTCATTCAAAGAGTGACAGCGCTAAAAGCTGAAAATTGGGACTCTTCCTCATCGGCTGAGACAGCAGCAAAGCGGCATTGCGCTGCTGGCAATCAAAGTCAGTGAGACTATGAGGAGAGAGAGGGGGAGGGACTGAGCTGTGGCTCCGTGTCTGAATGGACACACAGAGCTGCAGCTCAGTTCGGGTGCCCCAATAGCAAGCTGCTTGCTGTGGGGGTACTTGGCAGGAGGGAGGGGCCAGGAGTGCCAAACAGGGACCCGAGAAGAGGAAGATCTGGGCTACTCTGTGCAAAGCCACTGTACTGAGCAGGTAAGTATAACATGTTTGTTATTTTTAATTAAAAAAGAGAGACTTTAGTATCACTTTAAGGTTCATACTTTTTGTAGGTATGCACCTAGTGTAAATTTGAGATCCAGGGAAGCTGCAGATGCTGCATTGCATGCAACCAGCCATACAAGAAAATGGCCGTATGTGGCCGCACTCATGTAAATTCCAATTGTTCCTAGTGTTGGGAAAATACGTTGGACATACATGCATGGTGTAGAGAGGCAAGCCTGTGCCACTGTTTATTTTGTCAGTTTGAGACAGGTTTTACAGGAAACTGACACACTAATGATACAGGTGTGTGCTGGGGAGCTACAGGAGAGAACAGTGAGAGTTGACAAGGGGACATCATTTTGTGTACGAGCACTGGGATTATGTGTTTGACGGTCTGGAGGACCAAGGCAGGAGGCCTGAGCAGTGAAACTGCAAAGAAGTATGAGGCGGAGTACTGTTTATTTAATGAAAGAGAAACAAATCAGCGCAAATATGTATGAAATGGCAAATAGCTGCTGAACACCAGGGTCAACAATCACAAATCCCTGAAAACACCGCTAATGAAGTCCCCGCCCACAGGGACGCAACGCGTTCATAAAGAAAGCGTTGTGACGTCACCCGCAGCCATCTCGCATCCTTTTTCTCATCCACACGCTTTATCATCTGGCACTGGATTAGTGCCTTGTTTGTAAATTCTATTTCTATTGTTCATTATTAAAGTTTACTTTGCGAAGAGCACTATGTTGTACCCTTCTCTATTCACATGATTCATACGTTCTGGGAATATCCGTGCTGCATAGCCCCAGCTTTTTGCTGTTCCTGACTGATCTGGATCTGCTGCCCATTATCTCCATTGACCCGAAAGGGAAGGTGCATTTGACCCACTGTAATTAAAGGGTCCCTGCGCTGAGGTGAGAGGCCACTTTTTAACATTGGTGGTGAGATCACTTATTCCCACTGAGTTTTCTGCATGAAGCCACATCACTGATGACCATTTGGATACAGTATTCACTGTTTGTTTAATGCACTGATGGTGAGTAGGGATGAGCTTCGAGTTCGAGTCGTACTCATGTTCGACTCGAACATTGGCTGTTCGCAAGTTCGCCGAACAGCGAACAATTTGGGGTGTTTGCGGCAAATTCGAATGCCGCGGAACACCCTTTAAAAGTCTATGGGAGAAATCAAAAGTGCTAATTTTAAAGGCTTATATGCAAGTTATTGTCATAAAAAGTGTTTAGGGACCTGGGTCCTGCCCCAGGGGACATGGATCAATGCAAAAAAAAGTTTTAAAAACGGCTGTTTTTTCAGGAGCAGTGATTTTAATAATGCTTAAAGTCAAACAATAAAAGTGTAATATCCCTTTAAATTTCGTAGCTGGGGGGTGTCTATAGTATGCCTGTAAAGGGGCGCATGTTTCCCGTGTTTAGAACAGTCTGACAGCAAAATGACATTTCGAAGGAAAAAAGCCATTTAAAACTACTCGCGGCTATTGCATTGCCGGTCCGACAATACACATAGAAGTTCATTGATAAAAACGGCATGGGAATTCCCCACAGGGGAACCCCGAACCAAAATTTAAAAAAAAAATGACGTGGGGGTCCCCCTAAATTCCATACCAGGCCCTTCAGGTCTGGTATGGATATTAAGGGGAACCCCTGCCAAAATTTAGAAAAAAAAATGACGTGGGGGTCCCCCTAAATTCCATACCAGACCCTTCAGGTCTGGTATGGATTTTAAGGGGAACCCCGCACCAAAAAAAAAAAAAAAAAAAAACGGCGTGGGGTCCCCCCAAAAATCCATACCAGACCCTTATCCGAGCACGCAACCTGGCAGGCCGCAGGAAAAGAGGGGGGACGAGAGAGCGCCCCCCCTCCTGAACCGTACCAGGCCACATGCCCTCAACATTGGGAGGGTGCTTTGGGGTAGCCCCCCAAAACACCTTGTCACCATGTTGATGAGGACAAGGGCATCATCCCCACAACCCTGGCCGGTGGTTGTGGGGGTCTGCGGGCGGGGGGGCTTATCGGAATCTGGAAGCCCCCTTTAACAAGGGGACCCCCAGATCCCGGCCCCCCCCTGTGTGAAATGGTAAGGGGTACAAAAGTACCCCTACCATTTCACTAAAAAACTGTCAAAAATGTTAAAAGTGACAAGAGACAGTTTTTGACAATTCCTTTATTTAAATGCTTCTTCTTTCTTCTTTCTTCTATCTTCCTTCATCTTCTTCTTCTTCTGGTCCTTCTGGCTCTTCTGGTTCTTCCTCCGGTGTTCTCGTCCAGCATCTCCTCCGCGGCGTCTTCTATCTTCTTCTCCTCGGGCCGCTCGGCATGGGGGGAGGCTCCCGCTCTTCTCTTCATCTTCTTCTCTTCTTCATTTCTTCTCTTCTACTCTTCTTCATTTTCTTCTCCGGGCTGCTCCGCATCCATGCTAGCATGGAGGGAGGCTCCCGCTGTGTGACGGCGTCTCCTCGTCTGACGGTTCTTAAATAACGGGGGGCGGGGCCACCCGGTGACCCCGCCCCCTCTGACGCACGGTGACTTGACGGGACTTCCCTGTGACATCACGGCCCCGCCCCCCATCGAAAGTCTGTCGGACGGGCTGTCGGACTTTTGTAGCCGAAAAGTCCAACCGTGTGTACGCGGCATAAGGCTCATTTACACTTTCTTCGACTTCAACACACATTAAAGCACCTTCTGCTTCAGCATGCTTTTTTGATGCTTTGTTGGTGCTTTTTTAAAGCTTTAATGAAGCTTCGCAGATGCCCTGAGTGTGTTGATATCTCATACCTGCAATACCTCCTAAACAAAGCGAATCTGAAGCTGAAGCTGAATTAAAGCCTCTCAAAAGCTTTAAAGAGGAAGTAAACCCTGCTGGGTTTTTCTTCCTTTCTTCTTCCCTGCAAAGTAAAGGCATAATGTGCTAGTATGCATCGCATACTAGCACATTATGTGACACTTACCTGCAAACGAAGCCCGCATCGTTCCTGCTGGAGGCCACATTCATCTTCACCCATCTTCCTTCCAGGGCCATGGATTCCAGCTCTGTGACTGGCTGGAGCCTTGACTTACAGGACTGTAAGCTAACCAGCACTGTAAGCTAAGGGCTCGTTTACACTTGCTTCAAAACATGGCTTCGGACACGCTTTTTTAAAGCTCTCTGAACTCTAGTCAATGCCCCTGTCACTAAATAAAATGGTTAGCTTACAGTCCTGTTTTCACCTTGCTTTTGATTTGCCTAGGGTTGCCACCTGTCTGGGATTCACCCGGACAGTACGGGTTTTGAATCATTTTGAACCATGTGTCCGGTTTTCTGTCTCCCTGGATCCTGGACACATGATTCACTGAGATCGGACTGTGGAAGCTGGGGGTCGGGGGAAGGAACATAGCTAGTGCTTATCGGGCAGCAGCTGGGGGCTGAGGAAGGAACAGAACTAGTTAAATCAGTCAGCAGAGCACTAAAACTTGTGCAGTGGCTCCTGACAATTAAACTATAGTCCCGGTCCCCTTGTGTATATCAATCCGCCGGGGCATGTAATTGCCGGGTGCCGCAGTACAAGGATTACGCTGGGACAATTTGATGATTTTCGGGCACAGGTGAAATCCATGTGCTGCGGTTCCTGGCAATTACATGCCCCGCGGATTCATTGAGAAGTGGAGGAGGTCTGGAGCGTGACATAAAGATTGCTGCTGCCAGATAAGGATTAACTACTTCTGTTCTTTCCCCAGCCTGATCAGACTCATGTGTCCTGGTAACCTTGTTGTTAGGTTAGGAGGTGAGGAGTTAATGGGGAGTCGTTGCCTTGCTTATCTCTGCTGGTAAGAGGAGGATGTGGGGGTGCATGGTGGATAAAAAGCTGAACTCAGGGGCTGCCTGTGTGCATCTATGAGGATGTGAACCTGGGGGGGGGGGGGGGGGCAGGATGGACAAGACTGATGTGCACAGGGGCTGCCCGTTACTGTGTGTGGGCCACTGATGGTTACCCTCTGCATTACATATTACCTCTGCCATACTACTGACCTCCGCCTTCTGCTTTTTTTACATGCCCCGGGGGATTGTCCTGCTAAGGTGCCTGAACAACTTTGGCATCTTAGAAAGTTTTAGGGAATGTCTGCTTCACTTTAGGCTGGGTTCACACCTATGCAAATTGGATGAGGGTTTCCCCACATTCAATTTGCATAGCAGGAGAATGTGACTGGCTCTCTATGGAACTGGTTCACATATCTCTGGGGTGGCTGCGGAGCGCACTGCACTGTGCGTCTTTGGCTCTGTTTCGGGGCCAACTTCAGACATAGATTCATTCCCAATTTCTTCCTGAAATGGAGAATAGGAAGCACAGCGTTCCTGTGTGATCCTCAGCCGGCTCCAGCGTGAACCAAGCCTAAAGCCAGTGCCGGTACGTCCATAAAGGGTGCAGGAGCGCCGCCCTTTCTCTCCTGCACTCCTCTTTTACCAATAGATAGATTCATGCATTGCATGAATCTATGTATGGTTGCCACTGGCGCCCCCTATTCAGGTGTCCGGCCCCTTGCCGGGTATCTGAATTACAGCGGCGGGGGTGTTTTTGGAAGCGCCTGATTAGAGCCATAGGCTGTAATAGGCTTCCAAATTGGTAAACAGTGGGCGCAATGCTGTGCGTTCGCTGTTTACACAGTGTTGTGTTAGGGAAGCGAATAAATCGCTTTGCTAACACTGACCTGCCTCTCAGCCAATCAGGATGCTCGGGTCTGGTTACCTGTCACCTAATTGGCTGAAGCGACAGGCGCTGTGATTGGATGCCTATCAGGTGTCCAATCATAGCAGAGGACAGGAGAAGACATCGAGGACTCGGAGGGAGCGTGGAGGACATCACCGTGACCCGAGACAGGTAAGTGCCGGGCAGGGGGCACACTGGCAGCAATTGATGGGGCACAGTAGTGGCAATTGATGGGGCACAGTGGCAGCAATTGATGGGGCACAGTGGCAATTGATGGGCACAGTGGCTGCGTTTGATGGCATAGTGGCTGTGCTTGATGGGCACGGTGGCTGCGCTTGATGGGCACAGTTGCTGCGTTTGATGTTTTTTTTTTTCCTCATTCCCCCCCCCCCCCCCCAAAAAAAATTTTGAGCATCAGCCGCCGCTGCCTAAAGCCCAACTCCAGCTTCTTTTCCTCGCTGCCCTCATTTTTTTAAAGTCCACCTAAAGTAATGTGCTGTAAATTAGCAATTAAACTGTTCAAGGAAGGCAAAGCACTAACAGCTGATGGCTACATTCACATTGGTGATTAGGGCTGGTGTGAATAGTAGCAGCAGGTATTAGAGATTCCTGTGGCAGCTGTTAGCGAGTAGGTGCGGCAGCAGGCCTCCTTCACTATAATGACATTTCACCAGGGGCCACAGCTATTCGTTCCTCTCTGAATGGCCAATGATTACCTGTGCTGATCACTGCTGGACGCGGGACTGGCAAAATGTCAATATAGTGAAGGGGGCCAGCAGCCACACCTAGCTGCTGAGAGCCACATCAGGAACTGTTAGTGCCGGTTCACAAAGGGGTGCCTGACAAGTCGCCTCCCGTTCTGTACAATGGAACCGTTCTAATAGGAGCGACGCAAGTCGCTCCGACTTAGAAAAAGGTTCCTGTACTTCTTTTGGGGTGACTTGAGGCGACTTGCATAGACTTCTATACAGAAGTCGTTTTGCAAGTCGCCGTGGATGTCGTGTGCAGGTCGCCTCGGTGAGGAGACCTGCAAGTCGTGCCGCCCCTAGTGTGAACCGAGCCTAACAATTCGCACCAGCTCTAATCACCACTCTGAAAGTAGCCTAAGGCCCCTTTCACACTGATGTGTTTTTACTCTGCAATGGGACAATTTAAACTGTGGGTGCAGTGCGTTTTGAAAAGTCCCGCATGCTGCATATTTGGTGCGGTGTTGAAAAACCACACCAAAAACACAGCTTTCCATTCAAGTTTTTGGTGGGTTTTTGAGTCACGTGTCCATTTTTCACAGGTACAGGCAACCCAAAAACGCACCAGAAACGCACAGGAAACACATCTGAAACAGAGGAATCTTGCTGCAGAGTAGTGTGAAAGGGCCCTAAATAGTCCTGTTCCTTCCCCCAGCTAAGTAGATGGGTCCCAGGGAAGTTTTTTTTGTAATTGCTGCAGACCATGAGGTTACTCAGCAATGTCCCAAAGTAAACATTAATAGTCCTGTTCCTGTTCCCAGTTATCTACTGAATTGACAGAAAATATTGGAATGGCTAAACAGACGTAGGGCTCATTTACACATGTGGTGCCCTCTGAAGAGCAATCCACATTTGGATTGCTTTTCAGAAGGCATTTGACAGGCAGGGAAGAGGTGTTATATCACTTCCTCATTACATTTGATTAAATGGAATGGGTTAAGCGAGCAGTAGTTAGGGCTACCACCTGTCGGAGTTTCACCCAGACAGTCCAGGTTTTCAATCGTGTCCACTCTCATGCTGGTGCCGTCCATTACTCTACTTCTACCATCCACTGTTCACTGTTTTGCTGACTGACACTGACCACTTTTAAGGTAGGTTAAGTTCATATATTTACAGTGACATTTGTTTTTTTAATCTAAGAATATTTTATGAATACAAAAATGCTTTTGTTTAATAAACCCCTCACACTGTTAATGCAATTTGGACATCCCTAGTGTTCGCCATGGCGCGCGTAGCATGCCGCATTACTACTCTCATTGGGACACCCAACAGTGCCCCAGGTCTTTTACAACCTTATAATGTATACTACAAAAAAAATTGCCGCACGACACTAAAATGTTCGGGTTTGGCTTGAAGGGAAAGGTGGCAACCCTAGATTTGTCCCCCGCCCCAAAGCACCCACCCCCCCATGTTGAGGACATGTTGCCTGGTATTGTTTAGGAGGGGGGGGGGGTGCTCGCTCGCCCTTCCCTGACCTGGGCTGCATGCCCAGATAAGCGCCTGGTATGGATTTTGTCATTTTTAAAAGAAAAATTGGTGTGGGGTTCCCCTCCAAATCCATACCAGACCGAAGGGCCTGATATGAATTGGGGGGAACCCCATGCCATTTTTCTCTTTATTTTTTAAACAGCACTTTTCTTTTTTTATTGTTCAGCTGTCAGCGGGGAAACCCATTGACAGCCGATGACTCATCAGTTGTTAAAGTGGAGTGTCGGCCGAAATTGTACTTTTTAGATAAAAATACTCCTATAATCCTCATGCTTAAAGTGGAGTTCCACCCACTTTTACAACTCTTTAGCATCCCTCACTAAACTGTGCACTGTAAACGAATTGGATATTTAAAAAAAAAATTTTCTCAGCACCTACTGTATATCTGCTGTATTCATTTTTCACTTCCTCCTCCCTGGCCGCGGCCCATCGCATCATTTCCTGTTTGCAATGCCTTCTGGGAAGGGGCGGCAACTTCCTCTGACACTGCCATTGCTATGGAAACCTGACCTGAAACCTATTACACTGCTTGTGCTGCACTGAGCATGTGCGAGATCTGCAAGGATGAGATCGAGGAAGAAATACAGTCTGGCTTCAGATGCCCACACTTAAGATGGCCACGGCCTGCTGTAAGTTTATAAAATAACAAACTACTGCTATAAACTAACAAAACAGACCTTACTTTACAGACTAACTTTACTAGAATACATTAAGCTTGTGTATTATAGGGGTATTTTTATTTAAAAAGTATAATTTCGGCCGGAACACCACTTTAATGTATTCTAGTAAAGGTATGCTGTAAACTAAGGTCCGTTTTGTATTTTTGCACCATTGATTTCTTACTTTTGTATGTCCCAGTGGCCGCGGCTATCGCATGTGTGGGCATCTGAAGCCAGACTGTATCTCGTCCTGTATTCCATGCATGCTGGTTACCCAGCATGCATCTCCAGATCTTGCTCAGAGCAGCACGAGCAGTGTAATAGGTTGCAGATCGGGTTTCCATAGCAACAGCAGTGTAAAAGGAAGTTGTCGCCCCTTAGCTATGGAAACCTCTCTTCCCCCTCCAGGAACCAGGAAGTTAATCTACATTTACAAAGATTCTAAATCTAGAAATATAAAAAGCTCCTGCAACAGGTAATTACTTTTTTAAAAGATGCTAATTCTAAATGAAATCCCTTGTTTCTGTGCAGATTTTTTATATATATATATATATATATATATATATATATATATATATATTCTTTTGTTATGTTATATATGTATGCACAGAAACAAGGGATATCGTTTACAATTAGCAGCTTTTAAAAAAAGTAATTACCTTTTCCAAGGGGCTGCCCCAAATTGCCCCATCAAAACTGCACAATCGTACTGCCCCATTAAATTGTCCCCATAAAAACTGCCCCATCATACTGACCCCATCAAAATTACCCCATCAAAATGTTCCTCATCAAAATTGCCCCATCAAATTGCCTCCATCAAAATTGCCCCATCATACTGCTCCATCAAAATTGTCCCCATCAAAATTGCCCCCATCAAAATTGCCTCCATCAAATTGCCTCCATCAAAATTCCCCATCATACTGGCCCATCATATTGCCCCATCAAAACTGCCCCATCATACTGCCACCATCAAAAGTGCCCCCATCAAATTGCCTCCATCAAAATTGCCCCATAATACTGGCCCATCATACTGCCCCCATAAAAATTGCCCCATCAAATTGCCTCCATCAAAATTGCCCCATCATACTGGCCCATCATATTGCCCCATCAGAACTGCCCCATCATGCTGCCCCATCAAAATTGCCCCCATGAAAATACTCTTTTTTTTTTATAAATTAGTAAAGGCTGTGCTGTCCCTCGGGCTCTGTATGTAATCAGAGCTGAGATGTTCCAGCCGCCTCCCCCACCGCCCATCACTGTGTATAAGAAGCTTTGGTAACCATGGCAACAAAAGCCTGCTTACCCTTTTTAAAAATGCTGCCACCATGCATTGCGTCATTTCCGGTTTTGAAATAACGCAATGCTACGGCCAAGCGATGCCTTTTGCCTCCTGGGATTGATGACAAACATCTCCCAGGAGGCATTGCAGACAGGAAATGAAGTGCTCGGCCGTGGCTGACAGGAGGAAATGAAGATTTCAATCTTCATAATAACAGTGAGTTTAAAAAAAAAAAGATATGCCAAATTAGTTTCAGCCCTTCAGGTCTGGTACAGGGGGGAACCCTGCGCCAAACTTAAAAAAAAAATGGCGTGGGGGTCCCCCTCAAAACCCATACCAGACCCTTATCTGAGCACCCAACCTGGCAGGCCGCAGGAAAAGAGGGGGGATGAGAGAGCGCCCCCCCTCCTGAACCGTACCAGGCCACATGCCCTCAACATTGGGAGGGTGTTTTGGGGTCGCAGCCCCCCCAGAGCACCTTGCCCCCATGTTGATGAGGACAAGGGCTTCATCCCCACAACCCTTGGCCGGTTTTTGTGGGGGTCTGTGGGCGGGGGCTTATCGGAATCTGGAAGCCCCCTTTAACAATTTCCAGACCCTGAAGGGTCTGGTATGGATTTTGAAGGGGGTCCCCCACGCCATTTTTAAAAAAGTTTTGGCGCAGGGTTCCACTTAATATCCATACCAGACCTGAAGGGCCTGGTATGGAATTTAGGGGGACCCCCACGCCATTTTTTTTTTAAATTTTGGTTCGAGGTTCCCCTGTGGGGAAATCCCATGCCGTTTTTATCAATGAACTTTTATGTGTATTGTCGGACCGACAATTCATTAATAGCCGCGAGTAGTTTTAAATTACTTTTTTTCCTTTGAAATGTCATTTTGCTGTCAGACTGTTAACAGGGAAACATACGCCCCTTTACAGGCATACTATAGACACCCCCCAGGTACGAAATTTAAAGGAATATTACACTTTTATTGTTTCACTTTAAGCATTATTAAAACCACTGCTCCCGAAAAAACGGCCGTTTTTAAAACTTTTTTTGCATTGATACATGTCCCCAGGTCCCCAAACACTTTTATGACAATACCATGCATATAATCCTTTAAAATTAGCACTTTTGATTTCTCCGATAGACTTTTAAAGGGTGTTCCGTGGCTTTCAAATTTGCTGCGAACACCCTGAGTTCGACTCGAACTCTAAGGTCATCCCTACTCCTGTGTAGTTCTGGGCTGATCCCTCACTTTTCTCATGATCATCCTTACACCATCAGCTTCTAGCTGATGGTCTTGTAGCCCATTCCAGCCTTGTGTAGGTCTACAATATTGTCCCTAATGTCCTTTGACAGCTCTTTGGTCTTAGCCATGATGGTGGGTTTGAATGGAAGAAACAGAGTCTGTGGACAAGTGTCTTTTATACACCAAACGAGTTGTCCTTAGGAGCACCTTCTTAAATTGACAGGACTAATTTGTGTACTACAGACTGTAGCCAGTCTGTGGGAGCCAGAATTATTGTTGGTAGGTAGGGGAACAAATACTTATTTTTCTCACTGAACTGCAACTCAATTTATAACATTTGTTTTATGTGTTTTTTCTGGATTTTTGGTTGATATTCTGTCTCTATCATTTAAAATACACCTATGATAAAAATGATAGATCCTATAGAGTGGATAAACTTACAACATCTGCAGGGGATCAAATAATTATTCCCCCCACTGTATATAGTACAGAGTGTGTAATGTATAATATAGTGTATATAGTTCTGGAAGTCTGTAAAGTACAATGCAGTGTATATAGTGGGAGTCTGTAATGTACAATATAGTGTAAATAGTGTAGAGTGTGTAATGTACAATATAGTGTACATAGTGCAGAGTGTTTAATGTACAATATAGTGTATATAGTGCAGAGTGTGTAATGTACAATATAGTGTATATAGTTCTGGAAGTCTGTAAAGTACAATATAGTGTATATAGTGGGAGTCTGTAATATACAATATAGTGTACATAGTGCAGAGTGTGTAATGTACAATATAGTGTACATAGTGCAGAGTGTGTAATGTACAATATAGCCTTCTGTCATATCCTCCACACTCCTCTCCTAAGCGGGCGAGGCTTTCTTCGCCCTGCAGACACACACATATAAAAGGTGTGTATACATGTGGTTGGGGGAATAGCTCTTTGGCTTATGAATGGCCCAGTACAGTCACAGCTTCCTACTGGGATAGTGAAGGTGAGATCAGAGTGGTATCCAAACACACCTGAGCTCATCCCTAATCTGCAACTACTTGAAAGCTGAAATTTCTTTAGCCTATTTACCTCAGTGCTCTTCAACAGTATAAAATCATCAAGAGACACTACAAGACTAGTTCAGAGGGAAAAAAAACGATTGCATGTTATTTTGTTCTTACGTTTCTGTAGCTACTGGACAGCAACTATTCATTTAATTCATAACCTACTTGTTATCCCATAACATAATAGCAGCATAAGGAGAGCTAGTAACTTCAAAATGAACTGTGTGCAAAATAACTACTCCAGCCCTTTCTACATTCTTCTTCTGAAGTTCCTCTTTTGAATTGCCCTGCCTTTCTTAAAATTAGTTAAAGGGGAACTCTGGGATAAGCAAATATTATCTGAATCCAAGAGTCATGTGTATTCTTACTTGAATATTGGGATGCTTTGTATATTTCTTCCAGATCTGAGCAGTATTCTAGAAGAACAAAACTTTACCTCTGTGGAAGAGTTTCCTGTAATAAAGACCTTTCTGTGCTGCTCTCTTTCCTTGTGCAGGGTGACTGGTCTTGTCTCTGCCCCCTCCTGTAGATTTCTGCATACAGCCTGTAGTGGGTAGGGCCTGTTAGGTTCCTCCCACAGCTCTGCTCTCTGCACAGGCTACAGCACAGTGATGCTGTCAATCCCTTTTACAAGGTAACATCCAGGTTTGCAAAGGTATTTGTTGCATATGGAGTAGATTAATATCCTTTGTGGCTATTAAGCAATATATTTATGCATAAGTGCATTGGCACTAGAACCTAAAGCATACCACCAGGGGACACTGAAGCCAACGTTGGGCAAATACCATATAAATCCACTGCAACGGTGGCAAGCTTTAGAACCCCTGGAAACTTCTCCAGAACCCCAATTGAGAATTCTTGCATGAAGATATAAAGAATAGTATTTGCCAACATGATCATTATTTTCAGCAATAAGATCCAATGACAGCTGAAAATGACAATCTCATGGCCAATTTGCTATGGCACATAACACATAGCAGCTGAGTGTACTGGGCTTGCTATCTCTTAACCACTTCAATACCGGGCATTTTCACCCCCTTCCTGCCCAGGCCAATTTTCAGCTTAAAGCACTGTTGCATTATGAATGACAATTGTGCAGTCATGCAACACTGTACCCAAACAACATTTTTATAATATTATTCACACAAATAGAGCTTTCTTTTGGTGGTATTTGATCAACACTGGGTTTTTTTTTTATTTTCTGCTAAACAAATAAAATAAGACTGAAAAATTTGAAGAAAAAAAGTTTTTCTTTGTTTCTGTTATAAAATTGTGTAAATCGGTAAGTTTTCTTCCTTCACTGACAAGCACTGATGAGGCTGCACTGACGGGCACTGAAGAGGTGGCACTGATGAGGTGGCACTGATGAGATGGCACTGATGATGAAGCACTAATATGCAGCAATGATGGCCACTGATAAGCAGCACTGATATGCAGCAGTGAGACACTGATAGGCAGCACTGAAGGGCACTCATAGGTGGCACTGATGGGCACTGATAGGCCGTACTGATGGGCACTTATAGGTGGCACTGATAGGCCACACTGATGGGTGGAAATGAGAAGCAATGATGGGCGGCACTGATAGGCAGCACTGATGAGGACGCACTGACAGGCATTACTGATGGGTAGTGTTTGGCATCCCTAATGGGCACTGATTGGCATCCTTAATGGGCACTGATTTGCATTCCTGGCGGGCACGTGTTGGCATCCCTGGTTGGCACAGGTTGGCATCCCTGGTGGGCTCTAGTGGGCATCCTTGATGGGTCTGCACTGATAATCAATGCGCTGATTATCAGCGCAGACCCCCCTGTCATCACGAACAGAGGAAAAGTCAATAAACGGCACTTCCTGGTTACAATGTGACCACCTGTGATTGGACACAGCTGATCACATGGTAAAGAGCCTATGTCATAGGCACTTTACCTAGATCAGAGGTGCGGCGTGTCGGAGCGAAACACCGCACTACCGATCACCGCGCTGCGCGCCCCTTATTCTGCTAAACATCATATGATGCACGGTCAGGATATTACAACCACCCTGTGCCCGTCATTGTGCATACGGCAGGCGGGAAGTGGTAAAAGTGTCACTAAACTCACATCATAAAAAAACTATCAATAAATGGTGTATTACATGCTGTTCATACTCAGCAACAATGAGATTTGTTTTCTGTATTCCGCAAAAAACCTGGTTGATCCTGTTGTTCTCTATCTCCACCTTCTATTCATGTCTCCAATTCAGCTAGGGATTTTGCAGCTGTAGTGGCAACTCTGCACATGCTCAGTTTTCAGTGAGTTTCTATGCTGTGCATTTCCTTCCTATCGCATCTGCACACACATGTGGCTATATGCACAGTGGTAAATGACAGCCCACTCCAGCCATGCCAACTAACCAGCTAAACACAATGAATATTACATGTAGATTAATGGAGGATTCACCTCCCTCTTATTCTAAGACGCAGGCTGGAGAGACATGACACTGTCAAAAAATAATAAAGATTTGATTTCAAATATATATTTGTATGGCAATTTAAAACAGTCTGTTGATATTATTTATTTATTTTTACTCTGTATTCCAGAGGCTGTTTTTTTTATTATTATTTATTTTGAACATGTGACCGGCAGCAGAGGACTAGAAGCTCCTCCTGCCACTGTTTCCCTGCAGACAGGCAGGGAAAGAGCTGGGTCATGTGACAGCTGTATATCAATTTAGGAAAAAGGTACTTTTTTTTTAAATTAAAGCAATTATAGTGCCATCATCCATACACAGGAATAGAAGGGACAATGTAAATTAAACAGTGTATGTTTAGTATCACTTTAAAGCGGGGGTCCACCTATCTATCGTTTTGTTTTTTTTTAGTTCATTCACAAACTTTTCTTCTCAGCATTACATACTCACTCACATATTGTGTGTAATATGTCCGCCTGTGTCAGATTTCGTTGGAAAGAATAACATATTATTCACTGCAGGCGGTTTCCATCTTCAATGTGGGCATTTGAAGCCCACAAGCATTTATTTCCTGGATGTGGTGAATGCTGTGCTCCCAGCATTCACCGCTCGTTCCCGCACATGCTCAGTGGCATCCTGAGAAGCCTGAGACTAGCTCCCAGGAGTCTGGGAGAGGCTAGAAACATGCCTACTCCCACGGGAGGAGAACCAGGAAGTGCAAAGAAGAATAGAAAAATAAAAGGTAATTACGGCGATTTAAATTTTTTTAAACGGCATGTCAGCATCTAGGCAAGGAAGAGAATACATACAGATATTGTTCAAAATTTGGGTGGAACTCCGCTTTAAAGAGGAAGTAAATATTCCCAGTAATCATATGGCCACTATGTATAGCATTTATCAACTCACCAGGATAAGAATTAGCGTTCTATGATCTTTCTTACTGTTTCTGCAGCTTGGTTTATTTTTTTTATCTGTTCCTGCCTAAGCCGGCGCCATGTTTGTGGTTGTCCTCCGATTCCAGCCTCATCAGCCCTTTTCTCCCTGAACAAGCCAGAATCTCAGGTATGCTCAGTAAAGATTAACCAAGCCTCGTTTTAATATACTGTTACTATGGCAACGACCCAGCAAACCAATAAGAGCACACATGCAAATTTCCTCCCAATGTTAAACATGATGTAGCTGGTCACATGGGGTGTTTCAAGAACACCAGTATCTTGTGGGATTGTGATGCCGTGGAACTCTGCTATCGGAGGCATGGCACATAGATGCTTAGACTTGCGTCTTGCTGAGTGTGCCGCAAACAAGGGACAAAATGCGCGTGTGCGAGTGACGTCACTGAAACAGATATCGGCGATATCTCTCAAACAGCGCAGTTTGTGACATTTTTAAAGTCACCTACAAGTAAGTGATTGCAAATTGCTTTGCATGCGGTAAAGTTGGGCAGGGGAGTTTACAACCGTTTTAAGGGCTAAGTCCACCTTATAGACCAATGTTTCCCGTAACACCTATACTTAGGGTGTTACATAGACAATACCCAAAACCCAACAGATGATAACAATATTATTAACATAATAAACTGTCCCAGATTGGGTAATATAAAAGTAAACATGGTTATTACATATTTATATAATAAAAAAAGAAAGGTTTAGTACCTGTAATCATTAGCAAGCTTCTCTAATGCATTGGTTACTTGTACTATTATGTATTGCAATGTCAGATTTCTTATATTTTCTGACCTTGATGTGTTCCTTGGATTTTGTCCTGCCATGTTCTCTGATTATGGGTTCTGTTTTCTGTCCCTGGGAAGTCTTTGCTGCTATCTTTGCATCATTTTGTTCTCTCTGTACTTCTACAAATCAACATTATCTGCTATTCCTTGGTATCAGTTTTACAAATCTGAGAAGGGTAAAAGTTACAGGGTTTTCTAAATATTTGTTACTAAACTGACCCACCTGCACTAAATCCAGTGAAGATGGGGAAGCCGTATTTAAAGTGGGGTTCCACCCAACAAAAACAAAAATACATGAAAAATCCTAAAAAAAAACCCCAAAAAACATTTGGATATATATATTTTTTTTAACTTACCTCTAAATGCCTGTTGCTAGGGGGTCCCTCGTAGTCTGCCCCTTCCAGTGCCTGGGCTGGTGACATCACTTCCCCCTCGGCACAGGAAGGGCTCCGCTCTGCTCCCTCCCTCCTGTCAATCATCTGGGACCCATTACAGGTCCCAGGTGACTGAGCGGCCAATCACGGCGCCGCTCACGCATGCGCAGTGGGTGCCAGGCTGTGAAGCCACAGCCCGGCGCCCACAGTTGCAAAGCCGGTGCCGTTGAACGGAGGGGGAGATGAGCGGGGCTTCGATCCCCCGCATCGCTGGACCCAGGGACAGGTAAGTGTCCAATTAAAAGTCAGCAGCTGCAGTATTTGTAGCTGCTGACTTTTAATTTTTTTTTACTGGACCCCCTGGGTGGAACTCCTCTTTAAGTTAAAGTCTGTTTACACTTGCAGTGAGAGTGAGTGATAAAAACAAGCAGTTGAGCCCTTAACAGCGCCCCCCTCTAAAGCAGAATTAAAGACTCCCATTAAAGGGAGGCTTTTTATTGCACTGCATATAGTTGGGGGGGGGGGGTAAAAACAGGCAATATGTCACCTCCTCACCACCTGTTAAATGCCTCTGAAAAGCGATCCAACGTTTTCTAAATTCCAGCTACCCTTTGTACCAGTGTAGCATTAATGTACTTCTTTTGCAAAAAGAAAACAGCTTTCCATTTATTCTACCCACACTTACCTCACTCTTCATGGATGTTTAAACACACTTCTCTATTACTTCTGCCTTACTTCCTGAACAGACTTTAGGTCATGACACAGGAAGGAGTTGAGCAGCTGATCTCATTAGCACACACCCTGCGGTCATCTACCCTCAGCTTGTAAACTCCTTCCTGTGTCATGACCCAAAGTCTTTTTAGGAAGTAAGGCAGAAGTAATGGAGCAGAGTTTTTAAACATCCATGAAAACAGTGAGGTAAACGTGGGTAGAATTAACGGAAAGCTGTTTCATTTTTGCAAAAGAAGTACATTAATGCTCCATTGGTACAAAGGGGGGGCTGACATTTAGAAAAAAAACCCCAATGAACAAAGGTGAACTTAGCCTTTAATTCTAGGCAAATAAAATAGGCACACACTGATGCAGCTCGGTATTCAAGCATACATACATAAACTGTTTATATATTTTAACCACATCCAAGACAATTTATTTTTCTATGTTAAAATATGTTTTTGCTAGAAAATTACTTAAAACCTCCAAACAATTATATGCAGTATTTTCTGAAAGCAGAGGCCCTGTAGAATAAAATGGTGGCAGTTGCATTTTTTTATATCACACGTTATTTGTGCAAATGTTTAACAAATCTGTATTTTCAGGAAATAATACACTAGAATGAATCTTAGTGCACACAAACACAATATAATACCCAGTTGTTTGGTAAAATACAGTATAACAGAAGGGATTGTGTTGAGTAAATAGATACCGAACATGTCAAACCCTAAAATTGCATGTATCCATGAAATGGCAAAAATTTAAATTTAGTGTGAGCCATGAACTATAGGCCTAAATTTACTACTCTCACTCTGACGTTTGAAGCAATACCTAACATGTACCTATGGTGCAACTGCTGTTAAGTTTTTTAATTAATTTTTGATGTTTTTATTATAATATAAGTTTTTCAACACTTTTTTATTTAGCTTTACCACTATCATAGGGGGGCTAACGAGCCCCCTATGCAATAGCATCGGCAAGTGACACATCATCCTTATAGAGACATCAGGGATTTATTAAACCCCAATGTCTCCCCTGCTCTCCACTGCAGCTAACCAAGCACAGATTGTGTGGGGCTATTAACTCTGTATTGTGTGCAGAGGGGTCAAATGTGCGTCTGCAGTTGTAGGTGGCTTAGAGAGATAAAAGCACTGAACCTATTGCAAGAATTGAGGAAGTCTGCTAGAGTGTGGATTAGGGTAAATATTTATCTATTATTACAACCCCCCCCCAGACATAACAAATATTTAACCCTTACAATGTTGGGGAACCACTGCAGGGGTATTTTTTGTTCCAGTCTGGAGCTCAGCTTTAAAGTGAATCTGTAAAAAAGAAAAAAGGAAGAGCGCCTCTAAGTGTAGAAGGACCAATAATTTAAAAAAAATTGGAAATAAGACCACTCACATGTACAATGACAAAGGCAGACTCATCTATAATACACTAGAACACAGATGTAATGAAAAGAGAACACTAGTGATCTACTCTCAGCCGCTTGCAGAAGGAAGGAAGCCAGCTTGTACCTCTCCAGAAATCGGTGGAGTACAATGTGTGTCACCAGTGGGAGGAGTGCAGTGCATTTCAGAGCATGCACAATGCCATAACCGGGCATGCATGCTCCTCTCTCAAGCACCTATACATGGCCCTATTTTGGGTTGTATTATCTTGTATTAAAATTTTTATGCAACGTACACACGGTCTGACTTTTCAACCAGATTGGTCCGACGGACTTTCCGTCGGACTTTTGACAGACTTCCGCCGGACTTTTTTTTTACGAACGGACTTGCCTACACACGACTGGACTACGGACGGCCTTGCCTACACATGACCGGACTTTCCGGCGGACCTATTTCCCGACGGAGTTACGGCGGACTTTCCAAATGAACGGACTTGCCCACACACGAACAAGTCCATTCATTTTGAACGTGACTCAGGTACGACAGGACTAGAAAAGGAAGTCTATCTCGCCGCTTTTATCGGCGAGATTGACACCTTGCGAGCCCCGTCGCGGGGCATAAAAGGCCCTTAGGTCTGGTATGGATTTTAAGGGGAACCCCTACGCTGAAAAAAACGGCGTGGGGTCCCCCCAAAATCCATACCAGACCCCTAGCACGCAGCCCGGACGGTCAGGAAAGGGGGTGGGTACGAGCGAGCGCCCCCCCCTCCTGAACCGTGCCAGGCTGCATGCCCTCAACATGGGGGGTGGGTGCTTTGGGGGAGGGGGGCCCTGCGCCCCCCCCAAAGCACCTTGTCCCCATGTTGATGAGGACAAGGGCCTCTTCCCGACAACCCTGGCCGTTGGTTGTTGGGGTCTGCGGGCGGGGGGCTTATGGGAATCTGGAAGCCCCCTTTAATAAGGGGACCCCCAGATCACGGCCACCCTATGTGAATGAGTATGGGGTACATTGTACCCCTACCCATGCACCTAGGGAAAAAGTGTCAATAAAAAAAACACACTAGACAGGTTTTAAAAGTAATTTATTAGACAGCTCCAGGGGTCTTCTTCCGACTTCGGGGGTCTTCTTCCGACTTTGCCGATGTCTCCAGCCTCTTCTCCCGGTGTCCGGTTCTTCTCCCGCTCTCCGGCCTCTTCTCCCGGTGTTCAACCTCTTCTCCCGGTGTCCGGTTCTTCTGCCGCTCTTTTGCTAGCGATGGCCCGGACTGCGTCGTCTTCTTCCCTCTTCTCTTATTCCGATGTTGACATGATGCTCTCTCCCGCTGTAATGGTGTGTGAGCGGTGTGCGATGACTTATATAGGCAGTGACTCTTCCCCCTTATAACGTCACATTCCGTGGGCATGCTGGGACTGTGACGTCATAAGGGGGCATGGTCAACATCACCCGGTCACCGCTCACACACCATTACAGCGGGAGAGAGCGTCGTGTCAACATTGGAAGAAGAGAAGAGGGAAGAAGACGATGCAGAAGTCCGGGCCACCACTAGCAAAAGAGCGGCAGAAGATAGCGGAGGAGCCGGCAGAAGAACCGGACACCGGGAGAAGAGGCCGGTGAGCGGGAGAAGAACTGGACACCTGGAGAAGAGGCCGGAGGTGAAGTCGGAAGAAGACCCCCGAAGTCGGAAGAAGACCCCCAAAGCTGTCTAATAAATTACTTTTAAAACCTGTCTAGTGTGTTTTTTTTTATTGACACTTTTTCCCTAGGTGAATGGGTAGGGGTACGATGTACCCCATACTCATTCACATAGGGTGGGGGACCGGGATCTGGGGGCCACCTTATTAAAAAGGGGCTCCCGGATTCCGATAAGCCCCCCCGCCCGCAGACCCCGACAACCAACGGCCAGGGTTGTCGGGAAGAGGCCCTTGTCCTCATCAACATGGGGATAAGGTGCTTTGGGGTGGGGAGCCGGAGGGCGCCCCCCTCCCCCAAAGCACCTACCCCCCATCTTGAGGGCATGCGGCCTGGTACGGTTCAGGAGGGGGGGCGCTTGCTTTCCCCACCCCCTTTCCTGACCGACCAGGCTGCGTGCTCGGATAGCGGTCTGGTATGGATTTTGGGGGGGACCCCACGCGTTTTTTTGGGCGTAGGGGGTTCCCCTTAAAATCCATACCAGACCTAAGGGCCATCGTCGCCTCGCGCTCGCCCCAGTAGGAAATTTTTTTTCCCTATTGCAGCGAGCGCGAGATGTAGTACTCTGCCCTTGCGTCGTATCTGGTCCGTCGGACCGGCGGAGTTACGACGTAAAGATTTGAAGCAGGTTTCAAATCTAAAGTCCGTTGGATTTCCGACCGGAACGGTCCGTCGGAGGTCCGATGCAGCCCACACATGGTCGGATTGTCCGCCGGATTCGGTCTGTCAGACCAGTCCGGTCGAAAAGTTTGCTCGTGTGTATGCTGCATAAGTCCCTCTACATTTAGGAAGCATTGCTCTGCCTTGTATGGGTGAAGCACAGATTTATGTAAGAAGCCCAAATGAACTGTCTGCATTTACTACAGTAATACAGCCAGGCTGCATATACAATGTGCAATACTTTTATTACCAAAAGTATTGGAACACCTGCCTTTACATACACATGAACGTTAATGGCATCCCTGTCAGTCTGTAAAATTTAATATTGAGTTGGCACACCCTTTCCAGCTATATCTGCTTCAACTCTTCTGGGAAGGCTGTCCACAAGGTTTAGGAGTGTGTCTGTGGGAATGTTTGACCATTCTTCCAGAAGCGCATTTGTGAGGTCAGGCATTATCAAAGGCCCAATCCCCTAGCGTCGTGCCGCACGTGACCACGCTAGGATGTGCATGAACGCAATGGCGCATAAGCGTGCGCATGCGCGGGGGAACAATAATCGCAAAACGATGCCAATTTGTCCATGTGACGTGGTGCCCCTCCGCAGGCACATGCGCAAACGTAGGGAAGGCCAGAAACATACACCTACTGTGGATATAAAAAGTCTACATACCCTTGTTAAAATGTCAGGTTTCTGTGATGTGAAAAAACGAGACAAAGATAAAACATTTCAGAACTTTTTCCACCTTTCATGTGACCCTATAAACTGTTACAACTCAATTGAAAAACAAACTGAAATCTTTTTTTTTTGGGGGGGGGGGGGGGGGATAAAAAAAACTCAAATAATGTGGTTGCATAAGTGTGCACACCCTCTTATAACTGGGGATGTAGCTGTGTTCAGAATTAAGCAATCACATTTAAACTTATGTTAAATAGGAGTCAGTACACACCTGCCATCATTTATAGTGGCTCAGATTACCCCAAATAAAGTTCAGCTGTTCTAATAGGTCTTTCCTGACATTTTCTTAGTCGCATCCTACAGCAAAAGCCATGGTCCGCAGAGAGCTTCCAAAGCATCAGAGGGATCTCATTGTTAAAAGCTATCAGTCAGGAGAAGGGTACAAAAGAATTTCCAAGGCATTAGATATACCATGGAACACTGTAAAGAAGCAGTCTGCAATCAGTCTGGTGAAAGGAGCAGCCCATTTCTTCCCAACAAAAGGGCACAACAGCATCTACTAACCAACCAGGACACATCCGGGACATCCATCGCAGACAACAGGGAGCAGTGACCTCCATATAAAGCACTACATGCCTATTACCCCTGTAGGGGTGCTTGGAGTCGGTGAGTAGGAAGTCTGAAGGGGGAGCACAGAAGTTACCTGGAAACATCTTTAAGCACTAAAGTCACCCTGATGATGTTCTAGTTTGATGCTGATAAATTCCTATGGAACTATTACCCTGTTTCCCCCCGAAAATAAGACCTAGCATGATTGTCTGTTATGGCTGCAATATAAGCCCTACCCTTCCAAATAAGCCCTAGTTAAAGTCCTTGTAGGTCTTATTTTCAGGGTAGGGCTTATTTTCGGGGGAAACAGGGTAGGGCTTATTTGGGGGGTAGAACTTATATTGCAGCCATCACCGACAATCACGCTAGGTCTTATTTTCGGAGAAACAGGGTATATACCAATCTGATTTGCATATTTACAGCATACGTCGGTTTTCAAGCCTCACTGTCTGATTTGTATTGTACCCGCTTGGCTGACTGTTTGTGTTTGATCCATGTATTTATTTATGTAGACGTGACAGTATATACCAGTATATACCAGTACATATATATTAAGGTCTCTCTGTCTACATATTGTACTTATACAGGCAGCTTATATGTATACCAGTCTTTCCTTTACCACACATCACTACATACTTAACAAATTTTAGCCTAGGTATCTAGGGGCTTCTCCACACCTATTTCCACACCAGTCACTGTGGAATAATATCTCACATATTGATTGAGATGGTATGGGTACTGGTGTGTAATTCTCTATTACATTAAAATACCTCTTGTGGTTTTTTCCTAATATTACAGCAGTATTTAGGTTTTCTTAGGTAGTGCCAACCACCCCATTTTTCTCACTCTATAACACTGTAAAGAAGGTCATCAGCAAGTGGAGAAAATATGGCACAACAGTGACATTACCAAGAACTGGACGTCCCTCCAAAATTGATGAAAAGATGAAAAGAAAACTGGTTCAGGGAAGCTGCTAAGAGGCCTACAGCAACATTAAAGGAGCTGCAGGAATATGTGGCAAGTACTGGCTGTGTGGTACATGTGACAACAATCTCCCGTATTCTTCATATGTATGGGCTATGGGGTAGAGTGGCAAGACGGAAGCCTTTTCTTATGAAGAAAAACATGGCTAAATTTTGCAAAAACACATCTAAAGTCTCCCAAAAGCATGTAGGAAAATGTGTTATAGTCTGATTAACTTTTTGTCCATAATTCCAAAAGATATATTTGGCGTAAAAACAACACTGCACATCACCAATAGAACACCATACCCGTGAAGCATGGTGGTGGCAGCTTAACTACTTCAATACAGGGCAGCTTAACCCCCATCCTGCCCAAGACATTTTTCAGCTTTCAGCGCTGTCATGCTTTGAATGGCAATTGGGCGGTCATGTTACACTGTAACCATGTGAAATTTTTATTATTTTCTTCACACAAATAGCGCTTTCTTTTGGTGGTATTTAATCACTTCTGAGTTTTTATTTTTTCCTAAAAAAAAAAAAAAAAACTGAAAATTTTGAAAAAAAATTAAAGTTTTTTCTTAGTTTCTGTCAGTAAATTTTGTAAATAAGTAATTTTTCCCCTTTAGGCTCGATTCACACCTATGCATGTTGCTTTTGAGCGTTTTTGGAGGTTTTTTTTTCATGCTTGGCACGTTTTTGAGCAGCGTTTTTGTAGCGTTTTTGCGGCGTTTTTGCCGCGTTTTTGCCGCGATTTGCGTTTTGCGTTTTTTTTTTTTTTTTTTTCATTTTTTTTTTACAGTCTTAAAAAAAAATTACAAAAAAAAAATTACAAAAAAAAAAAAAAAAAAAAAAACGGCAAAAACGCACCAAAAACGCTGCAAAAACGGTGCACTTGCGTTTTTGATGCTTGTCCATTGAAATCCATTACATGCAAAACGCTGCTTTTTGCATGAAAAAAAGTCCCCGACCCTTTCCAAAAACGCAGAGATACAAAAAAAGCATTGATGTGAACATGTTCCATAGGAACCCATGTTAAAAAATTCCCATGCATTTCTGCAAAATGCAAAATGCATCAAAAAACGCGCTAGTGTGAATGGAGCCTTACTGATGGGCGCTGAAGAGGCGGCACTGATGGGCACTGATAGGCTGCACTGATAGGCACTGATGAGGTGGCACTTATGGGCGCTGATGAGGCAGTACTTTTGGGCACTGATTAGGTGGCACTGATGAGGAGGCATGAATATGCCGCACTTATGGGCACTGATAGGTGGCACTGATATGTGACACTGATGAGCACTGATAGGCGGCACTGGTGGGCACTGATGGGTTGCACTGGTGGGTGGCACTGATGGGTACAGATAGGCGGCACTGGTGGGCACAGATAGGTGACACGGATAGGCGGCACTGATGGGCATTGATGGGTGGCATTGATAGGTATTGATGGGCAGCAGTGATAGCCAGCACTAACTGGCATCACTAATCGGTACTGATTGCTGGCACTGGTGGGCACACACTGCTGGCACTGGTGGGCACTCACTTCTGGCACTGTGGGCGCTTTATTGTAATCAGGGGCGCGCGAGAGCGGGCGTTCTGGGCGCCGTCGTATGATGTCCACCCAGAACGAGAGCCGCACCGCCACGCTGGCATTTGACGGTGGGTGGGCGGCAAGTGGTTAATGCTTTTGGGCTGTATTTCTTCAGCTAGAACAGGGGCCTTAGTCAAGGTAGAGGAAATTATGAACAGTTCCAAATACCAGTCAATTTTGGCACAAAACCTTCAGCTACTGCATGACAATGACCCAAAGCATACATCCAAATCAACAAAGGAATGGCTGCACCAGAAGAAGATTAAAGTTTTGGAATGGCCCAGCCGGAGCCCAGACCTGAATCCCATTGAAAATCTGTGGGGCAATCTGAAGAGGGCTGTGCACAGGAGATGCCCTCTCAATTTGACAAATTTGGAATGTTTTTTGCAAAGAAAAGTGGGCAAATTGCCAAGACAAGATAAGAGGTGCCATACTGATAGACTCATACCCAAAAAAGACTGAGTGCTGTAATAAAATCAAAAGGTGCTTCAACAAAGTATTAGTTTAAGGGTGTGCACACTTATGCAACCATATTATTTTATTTTTACTAAAAGACTTCAGTTTGTTGTTCAACTAAGTTGTACAGTTTATAGGTCACATTAAAGGTGGAATAGGTTCTGAAATGATTTATCTTTGTCTTTTTTTTTTACACCACAAAATGATTTTTATTATATTGACCTTTGATATAACTGGCATAATAATGGGTTCAACCCCTTGAGGGGGCCATGAACTTCTAAGCCATCCGGGGACCACGGAGCTAATTTTCTCAAATTGGGGAGTAGCGGTGTCGTTTGGAAATACAGGCCCCAATGATGATATTATTCTCACCATCTGTGAGCATAATGGTTTACATTGTTCTAATAACATGAAGACACTAGATTATTGCCCGATAATGAGCAGGCACACACCCCTGTAAATGGGCTATCCCGTATTATTATATAGAGAGAGAGAGAGAGAGAGAGAGAGAGAGAGAGAGAGAGAGAGAGAGAGAGAGAGAGAGAGAGAGAGAGAGAGAGAGAGAGAGAGAGAGAGAGAGAGAGAGAGAGAGAGAGAGAGAGAGAGAGAGAGAGAGAGAGAGAGAGAGAGAGATAGTGTGTGTGTGTGATATATATATATATATAATATATATATATGTGTGTATATATATTTTTTTTTTCTCCTCATATATGACTCAACATAATCTTATTGAGGGGTTCCCTCTTACTTTTGTATGTGGACTTGGAGTGGACTAACCTATCTGTTCAAGAACGTTTGTAATTAGTGGCTTTGTGTATCTCTCTATGTATGATCGTTTTCATATATGTTCAAGGACAAGTGTGTCTTGCTTACAGTCAAGCATGGTGATGGGAGTGTCATGGTCTGGGGCTGCATGAGTGCTGCCGGCACTGGGGAGCTACGATTCATTGAGGGAACCATGAATGCCAACATGTACTGTGATATACTGAAGCAGAGCATGATCCTCTCCCTTCAGAGATTTGGCCACAGGACCATATCCCAGTGGCGGAATTACCGGGGTTGCAACAGTTGCACTTGTGACGGGGCCCGGCATTCTGCCACTGTGGGGGGGGGGGGCCCAGCGGGGTTGCTCTTCACAGTGCTCTGAGGCTGAGCGTGTCTCTCATCTAACACCAGCAGAGACACCGGCATTGTTTGTTTTATTTCCCTGCTCTCCATGTGTCCTCTCTCTCTCTCTCTCTCTCTCTCACGGCATGAGAGGACACACAGCTGATCTCCCCCCTCCCCTCTCCTGTGTGCTCTGCGGGAAATGTGAGCTCCTTAGCTTCACACTTGACTGCCCACGGAGCACAGAGAGGGGAGGGGGGAGATCAGCTGTGTGTCCTGTCATGCTGTGCGAGAGAGAGGACACACGGAGAGCAGGGAAATAAAACAAACAATGCCGGTGTCTCTGCTGTTAGATGAGAGACACACAGGCGTACAGCGGAGTGGACCGAAGCTGCCTCCCCCTCCTCTCTGGTTACGGAGGGGGAGGAGGAGTCCGGGGGACACATGCCGGTGTGCCTATCCCGCGCTGTTCTGAGGTCTGTAAAGTTTGTATTCAAATAGACATGTGCTGGGGGGAACACTATGGGGTGGGGGTCTGCACTGAGGGTGGGGTCTGCTTTAATGAGGTGGGGGCCTCACTGGGGGGGTCTGCATTGATGAGGTGGGGGTCTGCATTGAGGGGGGTCTGCATTGATGGGGTGGGGGTCTGCACTGAGGGGGGTCTGCATTGATGGGGTGGGGGTCTGCACTGAGGGGGGGTCTACATTGATGGGGTGGGGGTCTGCATTGATGAGGTGGGGGTCTGCACTGAGGGGGGTCTGCATTGATGGGGTGGGGGTCTGCACTGAGGGGGGTTTGCACTGATGAGGTGGGGGTATGCACTGAGGGTGGTCTGCATTGATGGGGTGGGGGTCTGCACTGGGGTGGGGGTCTGCACTGAGGGGGGTCTGCATTGATGAGGTGGGGGTCTGCACTGAGGGGGGGTCTGCATTGATGAGGTGGGGGTCTGCACTGAGGGGGGTCTGCATTGATGAGGTGGGGGTCTGCATTGATGAGGTGGGGGTCTGCACTGAGGGGGTCTGCATTGATTGAGGGAGGGGGGTCTGCACTAAGTGGGGTCTGCATTGATGGGGGTCTGCACTGAGGGGGGGTGTGCTTATGGAGGGGGATGGTCTGCATTGTGGGGGGCCTGCACTGATGGGGGGGTCTGTACTGAGGGGGGGTGTGAACTGAGGGAGGGGGGTCTGCAATGAGGGAGGGGAGGTCTGCACTGATGGAGAGGGGTCTGTACTGAGGGGGGGTGTGAACTGATGGAGGGGGGTCTGCAATGAGGGAGGGGAGGTCTGCACTGATGGAGGGGGGTCTGTACTGAGGGGGGATGTGAACTGATGGAGGGGGGTCTGCAATGAGGGAGGGGAGGTCTGCACTGATGGAGGGGGGGATCTACACTGGGGTCTATAGTGATAGAGGGGGGTCTATACTGATAGATGAGGGTCTGCACTGAGGGGGGTCTATACTGATAGATGGGGGTCTGCACTAAGGGGGTCTACACTGATAGATGGGAGTCTATGCTGATAGAGGGTGGCTATACTGATGGGGGGTCTGCAATGAGGGGGGCTATACTGATGGATGGGGTCTGTACTTAGTGAGCAGGATCTATACTGCGAGAGGGGGTCTGTACTTAGTGGGGGGTCTATACTGAGAGGGGGGTCTGCAGTTAGTGGAGGGGGGTCTGTACTGAGGGGGGGCTATAGTTGGTGGAGGGGGGGTGACACCAAATTTTTCCTCACCGGGTGACACCAACCCTAGTGATGCCACTGGAGAGACACGCTCTCCGCTCAGAGCCGTGCTGTCCTGAGAAGACAGAGGACTCTGATAGAGGACTCTGATGGGCACTGATAGGGGGCACTGATAAGATTTACTGATGAGCACTGAAGGGGAGGCACTGATAGGGGACACCAATGGGAGGCACTGATAGGGGACGCCGATGGGAGGCACTGATAGGGGACACCGATGGGAGGCACTGATAGGGGACACCGATGGGAGGCACTGATAGGGGACATCGATGGGAGGCGCTGATAGGATTTACTGATGGGCACTGAAGGGAGGCACTGATAGGGTGATAGGGGGCACTGATGGGAGGCACTGATGGGCAATGATAGGAGGCACTGATGTGGGGCACTGAGAAGGCACTAGGGGGCACTGATAGGGGCACCAATGGGAGGCACTGATAGGATTTACTGATGAGCATTGATAGTGGGCACCGATGGGAGGCACCAATGGGATTTACTGATGAGCACTGAAGGGAGGCACTGATAGGGGGCAGTAAGAAGGCACTGATAGGAGGCACTGATGAGCACTGAAAGGGGGCACTGATAGGCTGCACTGATAGGAGGCATTGATGGGCATTGATGAGCACTGATAGGCAGAACTCATAGGCTGCACGGATGGGCACTGAGGAACTCTGATAGGCAGAACTAAGGCAGTATTGATGGGAACTGATGGGCTGTATTGAAGAGTACCGATAGGTGGCATGGATGGACGCTGCAATAATGAGCACTGATAGGTGGTGCTGATAGGCAGATTTGATGGGCACTAATAGGCAGCATTAATGAGCACTGATAGGTAACATTTGTAGGCGGCATTGATGGGCACTGATAGGCGGCATTGATGGGCACTGATACATGGCACTGATGTTCGGGGCACTGATTATGAGTGTAAACAATTTACTGACATTCTTGACAGTTAATGGCAGTCCTTTCCTCACACAGACATAGCAAGGGAGGAAAGGGCTGCGGATAACCAGCAAGTCTGTTTACATGTGATCAGCTGACATCACATGGTAAAGGGCCACTGTGATTGCGCTGGATGCACGTCCCAGGGGGCATGTGGGAAGCACGGTTTTGGGAGGATGTCCATGGATACCCTCCCAAAATTGGAAGCCTGGAGCTCGGATGGAGGGGGGGGGGGGCCATCATTGTTTCTTGCACCAGGGCCCTGAAGGTTCTAGTTACGCCTCTGCCGTATCCCAACATGATAACGACCCCAAACACCCCTCCAAGACGACCACTGCCTTGCTTAAGAAACTGAGGGTAAATGTAATGGACTGGCCAAGCATGTCTCCAAACCTAAACCCTATTGAGCATCTGTGGGGCATCCTCAAATGGAAGGCGGAGGATCGCAAGGTCTCTAAATCCACCAGCTCCGTGATTTCATCATGGAGGAGTGGAAGAGGACTCCAGTGGCAGCCTGTGAAGCTCTGGTGAACTCCATGCCCAAGAGGATTAAGGCAGTGCTGGAAAATAATGGTGATCACACAAAATATTGACACTTTGGGCCCAATTTGGACATTTTCACTTAGGGGTGTACTCACTTTTGTTGTCAGTGGTTTAGACATTAATGGCTGAGGGGACAGCAAATGTACACTGTTATACAAGCTGTGCACTCATTTTTTTTCTTTGTAGCAAAATGTCATTTCTTCAGTGTTGTCATACGAAAAGATATAGTTATGCCCCATACACACGAGCGGAATTTCCGTCGGAAAAATCTTGGATGGTTTTTCCGACGGAATTACGCTCAAGCTTGGCTTGCATACACACGGTCACACAAAAGTTCTCTGAACTTTCGACCGTCAAAAACTGCACCGCTAGCGGCCGAATACAGCCGCAAAAACGACGGTAAAACAGCGCTAAAAATAGCGCTGTTTTATCGCCGACGCCCCCACCGCCCCAGTGTGAAAGGGGCCTAAAAGGTGTCCTTCTTTACCAGATAAGAAAATTGGAGGTGTATGTAGCTATACATAAGACAATTGGTCCTTGGTGGAGAAAATTAGCAAAATCATCTTGTCGGCATCTTGCTAGTTGGTAGATAAAGTAGTAATACAGTTAATTTTTATGTTTTCATAGGTTGAATTTGGACAGTTCCTACTGGAGAGATTGCCCAAGACTTTCTGTAAAGATAATAAGTTAGGTTAAATCTATTTAACCACTTGACAACTGGGCACTTAAACCCCCTTCCTAACCAGACCAATTTTCAGCTTTCGGTGTTCTCACATTTTGAATGACAATTACTCAGTCATACAATACTGTACCCATATGAAATTTTTGTCCTTTTTTTTACACAAATAGAGCTTTCTTTTGGTGGTATTTAATCACCGTTGGGTTTTTTATTTTTTGCGCTATAAAAGAATAAAGACTGAAAATTTGGTAAAAAAATGAATTTTTCTTTGTTTCTGTTATAAAATTCGTAATTTTCCTTCGTAAATTTTGGCCAAAATTTATACTGTTACATATCTTTGGTAAAAATACAGTAAGTAAAAATTGGTGTATATTAATTGGTCTTGATTGATTGGTACTGATTCTAAATTCTTGAGACCCTGACATGCCAGAAAAGTACAAATACCCCCCAAATGACCCCTTTTTGGAAAGAAGACATTCCAAGGTATGTAGAAAGATGCACGGTGAGTTTTTTTAAGTTGTCATTTTTTCCCACAATTCTTTGCAAAATCAAGACACACAAAATTGTCATATTAGCAGGTTATTTCTCACACACAGCATATGCATACCAAAAATTACACCCCAAAACACATTTTGCTATTACTCCCGAGTATGGCAATACCACATGTGTGAGACTTTTACACAGCGTGGCCACATACAGAGGCCCAACATGCAGGGAGCTCCTTCGGACGTTCTGGAGCACCCAGGCCAATTCTGACATTTCTCTCCTATATGTAAAAATCATCATTTATTTGCTAGAAAAATACATAGAACCCCAAAACATTATATATATGTTTTTTTAGCAAAGACCCTAGAGAATACAATGGCGGTTGTTGCAACTTTTTATCTCGCACGGTATTTGCGCAGCAATTTTTTGAACGCTTTTTTTTGGGAAAAAAACAGTTTTGTGCTTTAAAAAAAAACAAAACAGTAAAGTTATGCCGAGTAAATAGATACCTAACATGTCACCCTTCAAAATTGCACACGCTCGTGGAATGGCGCCAAACTTCACTACTTAAAAATCCCCATAGGTGACACTTTAAATTTTTTTACTGGTTACATGTTTTGAGTTACAGAGGAGGTCTAGGGCCAAAATGATTGCTCTCGCTCTAACGTTCGCAACGATACCTCACATGTGTGGCTTGAACACCATTTTCATATGTGGGCGGGACTTACGTGTGCGTTCGCTTCTGCATGCGAGCACATGGACAGGGGTGCTTTAAAAAAAAATGTTTCTTTTTATTGTTCATTTTACTTTATTTATTTTAGTTTGACACTTTTTTCCAAAAAAAATTTTGATCACTTTTATTCCTATTACAAGGCATGTAAACATGCCTTGTAATAGGAATATGGCATGACAGGTCCTCTTTACAGTGAGATATGGGGTCAATAAGACCCTACATCTTACCTCTAGGCTAGGAATCCTAAAATAAAAAAAATAAAAAAACGATCCTGGCTTTGATCGTAGCGGTGAGTCGGTAGAAGCACCGGAGGGCGGTGGGAAGGGGGGGACCTTCCCTCTTGCCTCCCGTAAGAACGATCAAGCAGTGGAACGGCAGCTATGATCATTCTTATGGTGTAGGGAATCGCCGGCTGAAAAAGCTGATATCTGAATGCTGCAGGCATCATTCAGATATCCCCGCACAAAGTCAAGGACGTTCTATGACGGCCGGCGGGCGGGAAGTGGTTAAAACGCTTTTTTTTTTTTAACACAAAGTTGTCCATTTATACAATATTTATAACACATAGCATGTACATACCAAAAATGACACCCCAAAATAGATTCTCCTACTCCTCCTGAGTACGGCGATACCACATGTGTGAGACTTCCACAGCCTGGCCACATACAGAGGCCAAGTACAGCCGAGTATGGCTGAGCATGGCTGAGTATAACCAAGCATGGCCGAGTATGGCTAAGCATGGCAGAGCATGGCCGAGTATGGCTCAGCATGGCAAGGTATTTCGGGGTATCACCGAGTATGACTGGGTATGGCTGGGTATGGCAGAGTATGGCTGGGTATTGCAGAGTATGGCTGGGTATGGCTGGGTATGGCTGGGTATTGCAGAGTATGGCTGGGTATGGCAGAGTATGGCTGGGTATGGCAGAGTATGGCTGGGTATGGCAGAGTATGGCTGGGTATGGCAGAGTATGGCTGGGTATGGCAGAGTATGGCTGGGTATTGCGGAGTATTGCGGGGTATTGCATTGTATTGCAGAGTATTGTGGGGTATTGCAGAGAATTGTGGGGTGTTGCATAGTAGTGCAGAATAGTGCAGGGTATTGCAGGGTAGTGCAGAGTAGTGCAGGGTATTGCAGAGTATTGCACGGTATTGCAGAGTATTGCAGAGTAGTGCAGGGCATTGCAGGGTATTGAAGGGTATTGCAGAGTAGTGCAGAATAGTGCAAGGCATTGCAGGGTATTAGAGTATGGAGGGATGGCTGAGCATGGATGGATGGATGTGACTGTAATTTTTACAGAGCAGCGCTGTGGACACACCAGATCCAGCCCACAGTGCTGCTGCCATGCGCAGTGTCCTTGCAGAGTATTGTGGGGTATTGTGGGGTATTGTGGGGTATTGCAGGGTATTGCAGAGTATTGCGGGGTATTGCGGGGTATTGCAGAGTAGTGCAGAATAGTGCAGGGTATTGCAGGGTAGTGCAGAGTATTGCGGAGTAGTGCAGAGTATTGCGGGGTATTGCAGAGTAGTGCAGAGTATTGCAGAGTATTGCTGGGTATTGCAGAGTAGTGCAGAGTAGTGCAGGGCATTGCATGGTATTAGAGTATGGAGGGATGGCTGAGCATGGATGGATGGATGTGACAGTAATTGTCACAGAGCAGCGCTGTGGGCACTACAGATCCAGCCCACAGCGCTGCTGCCATCCGATCTCTCCCCCTCTCCTCTCACACTGTACCGATCGGTACACAGTGGGGAGGGAGGAACAGGCATCATGACATGACGTCGGTTTGTTTACATGTGATTTCTCCGTCATTTAACGGAGCGATCACATGGTAAATGGCCGCGATTAGCGGCCGTTTACCATGATCTGTGATGCGCCGTGTCCTCTGGACCCGGCGGTCACGGATGCTCTCGGGTGCGCGCCCCAGGGGGCGCGCGAGAGCGGGATTCTGGGAGGGCGTCCATGGACGTCCTCCCAGAATAAGCCGACCGCGCTGTAGCCGTCTTTCAGCTATGGCCCGGTCGACATGAGTCACAGACCACAATTACAAACCTCACAGAGGTTTAACCCTACCCTACTCTGTCTAAAACATTTGAGACAAAAAGCATCTGAGAGAAAAAAAACGTATTTTTCAAACAGCTTACCTGTAACATCCTTTTCTTGGAGTACATCACGGGACACAGAGCACCATAATAATGACTATGTGGGTTATACGCTTACCTTCAGGTGATTGGACACTGGCAACCAATAGTAAGACGGTTCCTCCCATATAACCCCTCCTATACAGGAAGTGCCTCAGTTTTGTAGCAAGCAATGACGATCCCAGAAAGAGGGGAGGGACCTCTGTGTCCCGTGATGTACTTCAAGAAAAGGATTTTACAGGTAAGCTGTTTTAAAAATCCATTTTTCTTATTGTACATCACGGGACACAGAGCACCATAATAATGACTATGTGGGATGTCCTAAAGCAATGCATCTGAGGGGGGGGGGGACACATTATCCCTAAGCCCAACGGGCCTAAGATTATAAAGCAGCCTGCAACACGCTGTGGCCAAAAACAGTCTCATTTTGAGATCTCACATCCACCTGGTAAAACCTGGTGAACGTATGAACAGAAGACCAAACGGCTGCTTTGCAAACCTGAGCCATAGACACCTGCTGACGTCCTGCTCATGATGCACTAACCCCTCTAGTGGAGTGTGCTCTTAAATCCCGGGGGGGAACCCTGAGCTTTAATCCATACGCCTGGACAATATACAATATAGATGTACTTGTTGCCGGCTGTCCTTTTTTGGAACCCTCAGGCAAGACAAAAAAGCAGTCAGTTTTCCGAAAAGGAGCTGACATTCCCAAGTAAACTTTTATTGCTCTCACCAGATCCAGTGAGTGAAGAAAAGGAAGGTAAAATTATATCCTGATTCAAATGAAATTTGGAAACTACCTTCGGTAGGAACTCCGGACGAGGTCGCATGACCACTCTGTCCTGATGAAGAATCACAAACGGTTCCTTGCAAGAAAGGGCGGCTAATTCTGACACCCTTCTAGCCGATGTAATAGACACTAGGAAAGCTCATTTCCTGGTCAATAGGACAAAAGGAATATGCCTAATAGATTCAAAGGGCTGACTCTGTAAGGCTGACAGTACCAAATTTAGGTCCCAAGGACATAAAGGTGGTTTAAGCGGTGGCCTCAGGTGTGTTACTCCCTTGACAAAGGTTCGCACCAAAGAATGGGATGCAATTGGTCTTTGGAAAAAAAACGATAAGGCCGAAATCTGTCCCTTAATTGTCCCTGAAGCGAGCTGCAAGTCTACTCCTGTTTGGAGAAAGGCGAGAACTCTTCCAATCGTATACCTACGAAGGTTCCATTTCCTTTTCTCACACCAAGAAATGTATGACTTCCATACTCTATAATAGATAGCTCTAGAAACTGACTTTCTAGCGTTTATCAAAGTAGACAAGACTGAATCCGTACTACCACGGTCTTTCAATAGTCTGGTCTCAATAGCCAGGCCATCAAATTCAGCAACCGTAAAGAAGGATGGAATATGGGCCCTTGAGACAACAGGTCTGGACGGCAAGGAAGGACCAACGGGTCCCCTACCGCCAACTTCACAATTTCCGAGTACCATGATCTCCTGGGCCACGCTGGGGCCACTAAGATCACTGGCTTCCGTTCCTCCCGTATTCTGCGTAGTAAGTGTGGCAGAATTTGGATCGGAGGGAAGGCATATATCAGAGCAAACTGATCCCAAGGAACTACTAATGCATCTATCCCGACAGCAAGCGGATCCTTGGTCCTGGATACAACCTGTCCAGTTTGGCATTGAATCTGGATGCCAGCAGATCCACATCTGGGGTCCCCCAGTATTGGCAGATCTGTAGAAACACCTCGGGATGCAGAGACCAATTCCCCTGGTAAAATTTTTGGCGACTTAGGAAATCTGCCTGCCAATTGTCCACCCCCGGAATAAACACTGCCGACAGAAATAGCACATGTTTTTCTGCCCAGGTCAGTATATGATCTACCTCTCTTTGGGCTGCCTGACTCCTGGTACCTCCCGTGGTTGATATATGCCACTACTGTGGAGTTGTCGGACTGGACTCTGACAGGAAACCCCCGCAACCTGGACGTCCAGAATCGCAGGGCCAGACGAGCTGCCCGAATCTCTAGTAGATTGATGGGCAGAGTCTTTTCTGTCTGGGACCATACTCCCTGAACAGATGCTTCCTCTAGGACTGCTCCCCAGCCGAGAAGGCTGGTGTCCGTGGTTACCACTCTCCAGGCTACTGGTGGGAAAGACTTCCCCCTTTTTAAGTTGCTGGTTCTTAACCACCAAGAGAGGTTCCATAGAATCTGTGGAGATACAACCATAGGTTGATCCAAGGTTCGAGCTGACTTGTTCCAGGCTTTCAGGATACTGTTCTGGAACACTCTGGAGTGGAACTGTGCATATGGCACTGCGCTGAAAGATGACACCATCTTGCCCAATAACCTCATGCACAGCCGAACAGAAGGTGTTGGTTTTCACCTTTTGTACAAGTTCCACTATGGAGGCGACCTTTAAGGGCGGAAGGAACACTTTTTCTTGGGCGGTGTCCAAGACCAGACCCAGATACACCAAGGCTTGGGTCGGACAAAGAGCCGACTTGTCCAAATTTAGTACCCAACCTAGGCGTTGTAAGACCCGCACTGTACTTGACACGTTTAGAACTAGTGTAGGGCGAGAGCATTCCTTTAGAAGTAGATCGTCCAGATATCCTATTATGGAGACTCCTTGAGATCTTAGGGAAGCCAACGCTGGGGCCAGAACCTTTGTGAAGACCCTGGGGGCCGTGGCTAGACCGAAAGGCAATGCCACAAACTCGAAATGACTGCCCTCTACAGCAAAGCGTAAGAACCTTTGGTGTGGACCGAAGATCGACACATGAAGATACGCATCCTTGATATCTATGGATGCTAAATAGTCTCCCCTTCTCAGGGACCTTATGACCGAACGAACCGACTCCATGCGGAAGGATCGGACGTCTACAAAGAAGTTGAGAGCCTTGAGGTCCAAAATGGGCCTTACTTCCCCATTTGGTTTTGGCTCGGTGAATAGGTTTGAGTAAAACCCCTTGCATCAGCAGATGGTGTAAAGCTAGGAATAGGCATCTTCTTTTCTCTGGATCTGCCGGGACCCTTGAATGTAGAAAGCGGTCCGGGGGAACCTCCCGGAACTCTATTCTGTAACCATTTTTTACAGTGGAAATGACCCATCTGTCTTGAACCAGTTCTTCCCAGGCCTCCCCAAACAGCCGAAGCCTGCCCCCCACCCGTGAGAGCGGGGGCACCCCTTTACAAGGTAGACTTGGAGTTGGGCTTGGGTGGCTTTTGGGTGCAGGGTTTTTTCTGACCCTGTGGTCTTTTAAACCCAGACGGCTGAGGCCGTCGATACCGTTTAGGGGAAGAGGCACCAGGCCCTGGGGGATTAGGAATTTTATAAGAGGGCTGCTTCCCCTTCTTTTTAATAGGAAGCAGAGCGCTCTTTCCTCCAGAGATCTTTTGGATATATTTATCCAGATCTTTGCCAAACAGGCGCTCTCCATGAAATGGAAAGGCAGCAAGTAGCCTTTTACATTGCGTCTCAGCAGACCAGTTCTTTAGCCACAATACTCGGCGCATATGAACTGATAATAACGCAAAGCGAGACATCTGTTGAATTGAGTCTTTTAAAGCGTCTACCGCAAAACACAAGGCATGAGGGATCTCTGATAGCTCTTCAGCAGATTCCCCCTGGCAAGGTATGTTCTTCACTATCCTCTTAAAGCGATCCTTTAGGGATTGACAAATCCCAATAGCTGCAATAGCAGGCTGAACTGCTGCACTGGCAACTGAGAAGGAGGCCTTTAATAAGGACTCTAGCTTTTTATCAGCCGGATCCTTGAAAACCTGGGCATTATCTACTGGACAGGTTAAATTTTTATTCACAGAAGATATGGCAGCGTCTACCAAAGGTGTGCTCCATTTCTTCCTAAACTTTTCCTCCATAGGGTATAACACAGAAAACCTTTTGGGAGGTAAGTATATCCTGTCAGGATGCTCCCAGTCCGCATAAATCACCTGCTCCAGTAACGGATGCAAGAGAAAAGCTTGGGAAATTTGTTTAGGTCGCAAAGATCCCAAAGTAGAACAGGAGAGTGCAGACTCCTGAGCCGGGGGTAACTTAAACCCAATTCGTACCATCTCCATTAGAGATTGGATAAACAATTTCTGGGAATGGGAAGCTGAAATTGGTTCTTCAGAGCCAGAGTCCTCAGCCGAGGAACCTTCAGCCTCCCCTACGTCCTGGTCCTTTAAGACCAACTCCTCCGGATCCTCTGCCCATTCTGGTTCCAGGTCACCTGGACTCATCTGGCTATAAGAGTCCTGGGGCTCTAGTGACTCACTACTTGGCCCAGGCTCAGGGGAGGGAGATCTATTACGCTTCCTTCCCCCCTGTGTTACAGAGGCAATCATGCCAGCTATCTTGCCTTCAAGGCCTGCTAAGGCAGATGCCAAATCATCCTTAGTAACGTAATGCGAGGCAGGTACATTGGTAGTGGCCACTATGCCTGACAAGTGCAATGGCTCAGCCAGGTCAGAAGCCGCAGGAGCTTCAGTAGAGACTGAGGCTGCATCAGCATGGAGTTGGTCTCCTGCTTTTTGTGGAGGAACTCTTACCCCTGGGCTTGCCTTGCTCCCTGTTGCTCGTTTTTTGGAAGACATTGCTTACACACGAGAAATAACCAAGGAGTACTCCCCATAAACTACACCAGTCTTTAACCTGTCACCGTTGTCCAAGACCATCAGACTCACGTGCCCACCATTCGTTTCGCTTCCTCCATGCGCACGCCCGGAGCTCCATGCCTATAAGCCCTAGCATGGGAGCGAGCACGCGCATCAGCGGCCGGTGACCCGCCTATTGCATGGTGCATGCGCCGTGCTGACGCATGCGGCGCTGTGACGTGGACAGCAGCGGCGCACTCACACGCCGGCGGCGCGCACGCGATGGACGCGCGGCGCGCATGCGCACTCGCATGTCAAATTTAAAAAATGTGCGCCAACCGGCCTCTGTAACCCTGGACACCGGATCAAGGCTCACTGTGGTAGTTTGAGAAAGAAAAGAGGGAAATACATATATGTATATATAAAAGACCCAAAGGGGAGTACTCACCATCCCAAGCAGCAGGGCCAATCTTCCCCCATCAGGGTGGGTAGCGCCTCTAAGGACCTTCAGGGACCGGGTCCCCCATATATTGGGGTCCACACCCCTGGACCTGTAAAGCACCCTTTGTGGTTTCCTTGGGCAAGGTTGACCAGGAATACCAACTTTAACAAGGGTCCAGCGCCTAAAAAAGACACATTACAAGTAATACCTCGTTCTTGAGCCGAGGTTCTGGTACCATCCACTTTAGCTTAGTAAGCCATCCGAATGAATCCGATTATAACGTCCTCAGTGGGACATTCTTTGAAGAAACTGAAGAGCTTCAACAGCCATGACCATCACCTTCAAGACACTGGCGAAAAAACTGAGGCACTTCCTGTATAGGAGGGGTTATATGGGAGGAACCGTCTTACTATTGGTTGCCAGTGTCCAATCACCTGAAGGTAAGCGTATAACCCACATAGTCATTATTATGGTGCTCTGTGTCCCGTGATGTACGATAAAGAAATTATATTTTTTTTAATGTTATGTTATTAATTGAACAAACAAAGCTTTATAACAACTGTCACTGTGCAAAAAGGTAACTGCCCCTGTGACAAAATAAAATAAAAGGATAATTAGAGACAGCTTTCAAAAGAGCAGACTCCATTACAGTCAGTATTTTTTCAAATTGTCCCTTGTCCTTTTTGTAATTCTGTAGGAAGTGGTGGATTGCAGTCAACCTGTGTGACTCCAGGTGAGTGTTTTGTAGGCACACAGTGTTCTTTCTTTGGGGGGGGGGGGGGGGGTGAAAAATAGGTGGCATACAGTGTTGTGAATGTTTGATGGCTTAGTCAAACATTAGTCTTGGGGAGCCTAGTAATCTGGCTATAAAAGTATTAAATATTTGAGGCACTTCCTGGCATAATATTTTTCCTCCTGGCCTTCTGTCTTGTGGGGATGCTGCTGTGAATAACAGCCACATATCCAATACCCCTCCCCCTCTGGCAACCACCGCAATCCACTCAGTTTAATTTCTATCCCCCTACTTCCTCAAAGCACCCCACCAATCTCATGTGCCCTGTGGAACGCCCGCTCCATCTGTAACAAGCTAACATCTGTACATGACCTCTTCATCTCTCATGGCTTGAACATACTGGCCATAACAGAAACCTGGCTGCAAAATTTTGACTCAGCTTCTCCTGCTGCCCTCTCCCATGGTGGTCTCCATTGGACTCACTCCTCCAGACCCAACAGACAGAAAGGAGGTGGAGTTGGCTTCCTTCTGTCCCCACAAAGCACCTTCCAAGTCCTTACTGTCCCTCCCTCTCTATCCCTCTCTTCTTTCGAGATGCACTGTATTCGTCTGTTTTCTCCCATTTCTCTGAGGATTGCAGCAATTTATAGGCCTCCAGGACCGGTATCGCGCTTCATTGATGACTTTGCTGCCTGGCTACCCTACTTTCTCTCCTCTGAAATACCCACCATTATTCTTGGTGACTTTAACATTCCTGTCAATGTCAACAGCCCAACTACAGCTAAACTTCTCAACTTAACCTCATCTTTTGACCTAACCCAATGGACACATACTTCCACTCACTCCAATGGTAATACCCTTGACCTTGTATTCTCCCATCTCTGCAACCCTGGCAACCTCACCAACACCCCCTTTCCTCTATCTGATCACAACCTCATTACTTTCACTGTATCCTTGCCTCCAACCACCCATCCCTCCAAGCAGCAAACAATTACTTGTAGAAACCTTCGCCACTTTAACCCTTCTCTTCTCTATTCTGCTACTGACAACCTATATGACATAATCTCTCCCCTGTCCTGTCCTGACCTGGCCACTTCTGTCTACAACAGTTCACTCTCATCATCACTAGATGCACTTGCTCCCCTAACCACACGCAGAATTAGGCCCCGACCGTTACAACCCTGGCAAACTGACAACACTAGAAATCTCAAGAGACATTGCCGTGCTCTTGAACGACTGTGGCGTAAAACCAAATGCCTGCAAGATTTCACCCTATATAAATCTGCCCTTCTAAAATACAATTCATGCCTCCATGCTGCCAAACAAGCCTACTTTGTCTCTCTTATTAATTCCTTGTCATCCAGTCCCCGTCGGCTCTTCTCAACCTTTAACTCTCTGCTTCGTCCACCACCCCCTCTACCCACTAACTCACTCACTGCCCAAGAGATTGCCAATCACTTCAAAGACAAGATCAATGCAATTCGTGAGGACATCTCCACTGTGCGTACATCTTCCCCACCCATCATACCTTGCCCAGCAGCACATTCAACCCTCTCCTCTTTTGAATTGGCTACTACGGAAGAGGTTACAAAAATTTTCTCGAATGCCCACCTAACCAATTGTCCCTTGGATCCTGTTCCCTCACAACTACTACGGTCACCCTCTTCTTCTATCCTATGCTCCCTCACCCACATCTTCAATCTCTCCCTTTCTAGTGGCATTTTCCCCTCCCCTCTAAAACATGCACAGATCACTCCCATTCTTAAAAAGCCCTCACTGGACCCTACCGACCTGAACAACTTAAGACCCATCTCATTACTCCCATTCACCTCTAAACTTCTAGAACGCTTAGTCTACAACCGTCTTAGCTCCTACCTCAATGAAAATAACCTTCTTGACCCCTTACAGTCTGGCTTTCGCTCGCAGCACTCCACGGAAACTACCTTACTAAAACTCACTAACGATTTACTAACTGCTAAAACCAACAGCCAGTACTCCATACTCCTACTACTTGACCTCTCTGCGGCCTTTGATACTGTTGACCACCCGCTCCTTCTCAATAAACTACATTCCCTTGGCCTCCGAGATTCTGCTCTATCCTGGTTCTCTGGCTATTTATCACAGCGCTCCTTCAGTGTCACCTACAACTCTGTCTCCTCCTCTCCATTGCCCCTTTCTGTGGGGGTCCCCCAAGGCTCGGTTCTTGGACCCCTTCTCTTCTCTATCTACACCACCTCCCTTGGTCACCTAATAACTGCCCACGGCTTCCAATACCACTTATACGCTGATGACACCCAAATCTATCTGTCTACTCCTCACCTCACTCCTTCAGTCTCCTCTCGCATTACTAACTTACTAACTGACATATCAGCATGGATGTCGCACCACTTCCTTAAACTAAATCTCTCTAAAACTGAGCTATTAATATTCCCCCCCGCCCGTGCCCCCCTCCATGACTTTTCCATCAAAATCAACAATGCAACCATCAGTCCCTCCCCTCACGCCAGGGTACTAGGTGTAATCCTAGACTCCGACTTGTCATTTCAGCCTCAAATCCAATCATTGTCAAAAGTTTGTAGAATTCACCTCCGTAACATCTCTAAAATTCGCCCTTTTTTAACAAATGAATCCACCAAGCTCCTCATTCACTCCCTTGTTATCTCTCGCCTTGACTATTGCAACTCCCTTCTCATTGGCCTACCGCTCCATAGGCTATCCCCTCTTCAGTCTATCATGAATGCTGCTGCCAGACTTATCCACCTTACCAACCGCTCAGTGTCTGCCAACCCTCTACTTCAATCCCTACACTGGCTCCCAATCACCCAGCGAATTAAATTCAAAATTCTAACCACAACATACAAAGCCATTCACAACTCTGCCCCAAGCTACATCACTAATCTTGTCTCCAAATATCACCCAAATCGTCCTCTCCGCTCTTCTCAAGACCTCCTGCTTTCAAGCTCTCTCATCTCCTCCTCCCATGCTCGTCTCCAGGATTTCTCCAGAGCCTCTCCCATCCTCTGGAACTCGCTACCTCCATCTATCCGGCTAGCCCCTACTCTTGCTACCTTCAGGCAATCCCTGAAAACTCATCTCTTCAGGAAAGCCTATCACGTCTCCAACTAATCTCCTACCACTTCCACCAGCTCATTCCCCACAGTTACAACCTTTTGTACCACCTGCCCCACCCTATTAGATTGTAAGCTCTTCTGAGCAGGGCCCTCTTAATCCTATTGTATTGTATTGTATTGTATTATATTATAACTGTATTGTCTCCCTTTTATATTGTAAAGCGCTGCGTAAACTGTTGGCGCTATATAAATCCTGAATAATAATAATAATAATAATCATTATCCCAGAGCTTTGAGCCTAGGGATGACAACATAGATTGCTGCAAGAATCTCCCCTCCTGAGAGGATCTCTGGCTGCTAGGTCTGCCTATTCTGGCCCTGAGGAAGCAAGAGACAACTGTCCCCCACAAGAGAGGCAGTGAGTGATTGGTTTAGTGGAAAGTATACACAGGAACCTTTTCAGCTGTCCTTCTTTGAGGCATAAAGACTGCCAAGAATCAATGTTCTGTTGTGGCTATGGGGGAGATTTACTAAGACTGGTGCACTCAGAATCTGGTACAACTCTGCATAGTAGCCAATCAGCTTTTAACTTCAGCTTGTTCACTTAAGCTTTGACAATAAAGCCTGGAAGCTGATTGGTTTCTATGCAGATTTGCACCAGATTTTACACCATGCAGTTTTGGTAATTAACCCCCTATGTTCTGAAAAGATATACCTTAATGTATCCCCTTCTCCCCCTACCCTCCATCCCATTCTCCATACACTAGTGCAATAAACCATTCCAGGTAATCTTAAAGTGACTGGTGTCCATCCCTTATTTCACTCAAAACCATGAAAAAAGCGGGAGACAGTAAGGAGGGAGAGGCAAGAGAGAATGGGAGGTGAAGTGGAGGGGGAGAGGAAGAGAGAGGTAAAGAGAAGAGGGTGGTGGTGTCACCCTCCAGCCAAGCAGGGTCCTCGTATCAAGGAGTGTCCGCATTAAGTCATCTCTCGGAGGTAGGCCTCGGAGTAGATGAAGTGTTGCCAGGGGCGCCAGGTCTCCCGAAAGGCTTCCTCCCTGTCATGCAGGGTGGCCGTAAGATCTTCCATGTCCCGCAGATCATTAACCCTAGCATACCACTGAATCTTCGTTGGTGGGATTTCCAATCTCCAAAATAGAGGGATGCAGGCCTTAGCCGCATTAAGTAGATGTATGGTGAGTGAAGCTTTATATTTCTTAATTGAACTTCTAGATAGGTGCAGTAAACAGGCCCCGGGGTCTCCCCCCAGTGCGACACCCGTCAAGCGTTCGACCGTGTCTGTCACCTCTTTCCAGAACGGTTTAATCTTGGGACAGTCCCAGAAAATGTGCAACATTGTTCCTTCTCCTGCTCCACAACGCCAACATAGATCCGGCACCTGCGGGAGGAACCTGTGAAGAGTGGATGGTACTCTGTACCATCTGGTCACAATCTTGTAGCATGTCTCCTGGACCCTTGTGGCTAGAGAAGATTTTTGGGCAAAGTGTAAGATCTTTTCCCTTTGTGTTTCATCAAAATGCGCTCCTAGTTCTGTCTCCCACTTAGTAAGGAAGGGGGGCACAAAACCTTCAGCCGGGGCGATCAGAGAGAGGTAGATCAGGGATAAAGAGTGGCGTATGGGCTCTCTGCGGTGGCAGATACGTTCCAATTCCGTAAGTGGGCGTGGGGGACCTAGAGTTCGGGCGCTTCGGCGTAAAAAGTTACGCAGTTGGAGACCGCTCAGGAAGTCCAATGGCCTGTCTAGGTCTTCTATTCCCGCGGTCGTCCTGAGCTGGCCACCGGAATCCAGGAAGTCATGGAGGTGTGGCCATCTATCTCCCGATGATAAGGCTTTAAAAATCGGCCCCTGGCAGCCCAGCAAGAAGTCAGGGTTACCCAGGATCGGCACCATAGGGGAAGGGATAGGTGAAATCTGGGTTTTACGAAAGGTTTCTCTGACCACTCTCAATGTGTTTCCCAGAGTTGGGTGTTCGGCAATGGACTTCAGGATCGGAGTGGTAAGCCACGGCCAACTCCTGGCTGTACCGTCTGAGTCCTCCATCTCCATGGTGACCCATTGTTTGGCCTCTAGGTGGCAGTACCAGTCTATCAGTCTGGTAAGATGCGTTGCCCTGTAGTAGGCTTTTACGTCTGGTAAACCCACCCCTCCCCTGCGTTTTGCCAAGTAAAGTAGTTGTAGTTTTATGCGTGGCTGCCTGTGTGACCAGACAAATTCTCGGAGGAGTGCGTCGATTCGTTTGAAAAAAGAGGGCGGGAGATGTATGGGGAGGGCCTGTAGAAGATAGAGTATCCTTGGGAGGGCTGTCATTTTGATGGCATTACAGCGTCCAAACCATGTTAAAGTGAGGGCGTGCCAATGCTGCAGGTCTGTTTTAAGTCTATGTAGAAGAGTGGCAAAATTTGCTTGGTAAAGGTCGGCGGGGTCCGTGGTGATGGCCACACCTAGGTACGGGATGGTATCGGTTGCCCAGTGGAACTGGTAGTTCAGGCGTAATTGTCGGATATTTTGCGAGCTCAGTGTGATATTAAGCATGGAGGATTTAGACATGTTTATTTTAAATAGAGACAGAGCCCCGTATTCCCTCAGAGAATGAAGCAAGACGGGGAGTGAGGCAATGGGGTCAGCCAGGAAGAAGATAAGGTCATCTGCGAATGCGGCGACCTTGTGGGCTCCAGATGTTTTACGGAAGCCCTCTATGTGGGGATTGGCCCGTATCTTACAGAGCAGGGGTTCTAAGGTAAGAATAAAGATTAGGGGAGACAGGGGACAACCCTGTCTGGTGCCATTCCGAATGTCAAAATAACCCGACCTGGTTTCGTTGACCCTGACCGCCGCTGTGGGGCTAGAGTAGAGTGATAGGATCCAGCTGAGCATCGACGGCCGAAGGCCAATGTGTTCGAGAGTAGCTCTAACAAACGTCCAATCTACACGGTCGAAAGCCTTCTCTGCGTCAGTTGACAGCAGGAGAAGGGGTCGTCGCGTGGTCCTAGCGGCATGTATGAGGTTCAGTACCCTAATTGTGTTGTCACGTGGTTCCCGTTGGGGGACAAAGCCCGCTTGGTCTTTGTGTATTAGGTTTGGTATGTGTGGGAGCAATCTGTTCGCCAAGATCTTGGCAAATAGTTTCAAGCAGAGCTATCGGTCGGTAGTTTCCACACCTAAGTAGGTCCTTTCCCTCTTTGGGGATGAGAGAGATATAAGCCCTAAGGGAGTCTATGGGGAAGGAGTTACCTTTCGTGATTGAGTTAAGTGCAGCCACTAACGGTTTGGAGAGTGTCTCAAAGAATGTTTTGAAGTTGGAGTGAGGCCATCAGGGCCTGGGGCTTTCTTTGGCTTGGAGCTCGCCAGTGCTACCCCCAGCTCCTCCACCGTGATGGGGTCCTCCAACTCTTCCACGGTGTCGGCCGGTAGAGATGGCATGCCAGAGGAAGCTAGATATTCATGTGGGGTGGGTCCTCCAGTAGGGTTAGGGGCATCGGGAGAGGTTCTATCTAGGTTATAGAGACCGCTGTAAAATGAACGGAATTCCTCTGCCATTTCTGTTGAGGTAGAGACCCTCCGACCCGAAGGGGATAGAATGTGGGGGATGAAAGTTTTGGTGCGGGGACCGCGTAAAGCTCTGGCTAGGAGAGAGCCAGGTTTGTTAGAGAATTCATACATTGTACGACGTGACCATGCTAGCCTCTCTTTCGTTTTATGCAACAGAAGCGAGCGAAGCTCTTCACGTGCTTTAAGTAACTCCTGGTATACAGAGCGTGCTAGGCTAGCCTTATGTGTGCATTCAAGGGTCTTAATCTGAAGTAGAAGTTCTTCAGTTCTACGGGTTCTTTCCCTCTTGAGACGTGCCCCAATGCCTATCAAAATGCCCCTGATAACTGGCTTGTGCGCCTCCCATATCACCAAGGGGTTGGGAACCGAGGCTACATTAAATGTAAAATATTCCTGCAGTTTGGCTTGGATCTCCGCGCGGATCTCTGCAGATTGAAGCAGTGATTCGTTCAGTCTCCACGAAGGTGGAGATTTAGACATTGGTCCCATTTGGAGCGTCAAGTGTATTGGGGCATGGTCAGAAAAGGAAATGACATCTATGGATGCGTCCACCACCCTTGGCAGGTCCTGATGGGAAAGGAGCAGGTAATCTAATCTTGAGTACGAATGATGAACTTGTGAAAAGTACGAGTAATCCCTGTCCTTGGGGTGTAAGAGGCGCTAGGGATCCATCAAACGAAGTGAGTGAAGATCAGATTTAATACGTTTAAGGCGAGCATATGAGAGATGAGAGGCACCCCGTGAGGTGTCCAACAGGGGGTCCATCGCAAAGTTCATATCGCCCCCAAAAATGAGCATCCCCTCCGTAAACTCAAGTAGTATGGGTATCAGCCCACGCAGGAACCGAGCATGGTCGGCATTGGGAAAATAGATATTGGCAAGAGTGACCTGAACGTCCGACACCCTGCCCTTGATCAGGAGAAAGCGGCCCTGAGGGTCCGCCTGCTGTGCCCCGAACTCCCACTGTACAGACTTTGCCACTAAAATGCTAACCCCCTTAGATTTGGAGATAGGTGAGATGCTGTGGTATGCCGTTGGGAACAGATTGTTAGTCAGTTTGGGAATATGCTCACCATGAAAGTGGGTTTCCTGTAGAAAGGCAATTTGGGTTTTAGTTCTGCGTAGGTCAGCTAGTAGCTGGGAACGCCTTTCTGGGATATTGAGACCCCGTACATTAAGGGAGGTCACCTTTAGGAGAGCCATTGTGGCGGCCGGGGCGCTGAGGATCGTTGACAGAATGAGGAGGACAATTACCTCTGGTTTAAGTTCACGTCCCCTCCCAGCTAGAGGGCAACAGCACCAGGGAATAGAGAGGAATAAAGAAGGAGAAGACAGGATCAGAGAGGGAGGAGGAGAGGGTAGGTAAGGGGGGGAAGGGGAAGGGGGGAGGGAGCAATCTAAGTAAGTCAAGTGACTACTCTAAGATCTCCCGGCCGAGGCACAAAAGGAATTGTGCAGCAATCAGGAGGTCGCCCTAAGGGGGGGTGGTCGATGCGTCGAAGTGCGCAACAAAAAGTTTTTGCTCACACCTAAGTGAGCAAGACAAGTAATATGAGAAGGTACTTTTGGGAGTGGTAGGGAGATGCACTGAGTGGGGGGCCTTCAGAATCAGAAACATTGAGAAAAAACAATACATTAACCATCATAAGTAAGGTGTAATTTACCACAAAATTTACCACAAAACTGGGCATAACATCCATAAACGTAACTGTGTTTAAGGCTAATACATGCAACTAAGTAAACCTCTAACATCCATGACCTACTGGCGTTGACGCATTGCAGAGGCGGCCGGGGGCCGAGGACCCCGGGGGTCGACTCACCCTTCTCCTGGACAGGGCCAGGAGGGGACCCCCACCGCTCGGCTGTCAGTGTGCCAAGGCAGCCTGACCAAATGTGGCTCATGAGAAGAATGTATGTACCACCTCCTCAGCGTCTACGTTCATATCAGATATGCTCGGGTGGAGTGCATGAAGTCTGGCCTACAGCAAAAATGCAACATTTATAACAGTTATAACAATGCGTCCCCCCTCCCTCTTCCCCTGTCCATAATTGAGAGTTAACCCATGGAAAAAAGGAGGCACCTTCGGGAGAGCAAAAGTAAAAATGGTGTAAAAAAAAAAAAAAAAAAAAAAAAAGGGGGGGGGGGGAGTCCTGGTGCATGGGTTTGAATGTTCCTGGAAGAATCGCCATAGGGGGGGGAAGGAGCGGGGCATCTGCCCATAGGAGGTACTGAAAGCCTTACCAAGAACCAAAAAGTGGTGAGCGTTTAGTCCTCGGATGATGTTGGATGGGCTCTTCTGCCTTCTCGGTTTGGCGGGCGGGATCTTGGGCGTCAAGGTCTCTGTTGTCTGGGTGGTGCTGAACCTTGTGAGTCCTGGGAAAGCAGATAGTCAAACCAGTTGGGCACCTCAATCACCGGCCTGGAGATGAAATGAAAGAGGGCAGGGAGTTGGTCTGGCGTGCGGAGGTAGAATTCCGCCCCCTGCCTCCTGACGATAAGATGGAAGGGGTGACCCCATCGGTAGGTGGCATCTGCCTCGCGGATAACTTCCAGTAGGGGTCGCATGAGCCCACGCATGGTGCGAGTTTGTCTGGAAATGTCAGGGAAAATCCTGATGGGAGCCCCGTCAAAGTCTATTGGGCCCTTTTCCCAGGCAAGGCGAAGAATGTCCTCCTTAATAGTGAAAAAATGCACCCTGCATAGTACATCACGGGGAGAGTCCAGTTCGGATGATGATCTCTGTGCAGAGGGTGGGGGTCTGGGGCCTGGGATACGGTGCACCCTGTCCAGTTCCAGGTCAGCTGTCGGTGGTTTGCCCAGGACCTGGTTTAGGATGGCGACCACTGTGGATCTGAGGTCTGGGCCCATGGTGGCCTCTGGGATCCCCCTTAGGCGCAGATTGTTCCGCCTGCTTCTATTCTCGCCGTCGTCCAGGCGTAGCTGAACGTCGACAAGATGGCGGCGGAAGGCCCCATACTCCGACTCAAGTGTAGTGATGCGCGCTTCTGTGGTAGATTGGGAGGCTTCGATCGTGGTGACTCTCTCCTCGACAATATACAGCATAGTGTTGCTGGCTCAGCTTAAAGGTTCAAGCACTGTGACTGACTTTCACTACAGAAAATCTGTACATCCTGTGGCAGAGGATCGTACGGATTTTATTCCCAAACAAGTCTGTGGCAGAGACTTTGATTCGTGCTGCTTGCTGGCTGCTAGAACGGTGAGAGAGGCCTATCCAGATGAGCAAGGAGTGTGTCCCACAAGGGGAACGCATTTCAAATAGTATTTGAATTCTACCAGGACATTTTGCCAGGAGAACCCTACCAGAGAATGTTTGAGTTTCTTCTGCAAGTTTCCTTTCTACCTCTTTCCTGCTACTTCCTAAGTCGTTGGTTTTAATAAAGCATTGAAAACGTACTCCAGTGTTGGTGCGTGTGTCGTCCAGAAGTAAACTCAACGGAACCCTAGACCTGGTGCCGGTGAAACAGAGGGAAGCAGAGTGGAGGTAACAGACACGCTTAAACCAGCAGTCCCACCGTGAGTTAGTACTACACTAGTTATAGCTATCCCACAGAAAGCATAAACGTAAACTGCTTTCCTTGACCTCTGACAACTCTTCAATTAGTTGTGTTATTTTCATGCTTTTCCAGCAATGATTTAAAAAATAGGATTTGCAAAGATCTCCGAACCTTGTAACCAGTGACATGAGACATTATTTGTTGTACTCAATGCCATTCATACATATATGGTTTACTTCATGTGTTTTGTATAAACAAAAAAATCTGCTGGAAATAAAAATACATATGCATCTATGAACAACAAAGAACAGTATAATAACCAGCTAAGCTACGATAAACACTAAAAATGCCATGTTTTGTTGTACAGTGGCTTGTGTCTAGTTGCTATTTTTAAAATATGTAAGCATGCAGTAGTCAGTTATCAGTAAAATAAAGCTTTTCTATATGGATCTATGTAATTTATAAAACATAAGGCAGGTTTGACCACTATAGACTGTAATGTTGGCCACCTATTCATACATGCAATCTTTCAATATTTATTTGTTTTTAATTTTGTGGTTGCAACTGGGGAAATTCCAAAAAGGTACAGCTTCTCTTTACCAGATTATGATCAACTTTTTAGCCTAATTTTATTAGATGAAAGTAGAGCAGTGGAAATGATCATTGACTGGGCAGTATCTTGTTAGTCGCTAGAAGTAATCACATTTTTCCATTGAGAATAACATTATTGCATAATGTATGTTAAAATAAAGATGTGAAATGTGAAATTGTGTCTTGGTTCATTTCAGTGGATTATCTCAAATATCACAAAAGATCACGCAAGCTTTTCTTTTCTATGCTACAAACTGTCAGAAATCCACTGTTCATTTGCTGAAAAATGTCACACAAACCTACTGAAAATCTATGCCTGCTGGCAAATTTTAGGCTTTGGTGTGAAATGACCCTAACTTAATCTGGATGATGATAATTGGTGTTTATGGAATCTCCCATGCAACTGATCTCAAGAGGAACAACCATCAAGATGGATTTCCACATACAATCGCTACTGTTTAATCAAGATACTGTGACCTACAGTGTCTACCAAGTACATAAACATGGCAGTTCAGCCACAATCATTTGTCATTTAATTGTGAGCACTTTTGGAAGTAAGATCCTTTGGCTGTCTGATTTTATGACTTCCATCTAATGGTATATGGCTTCTTTTTTTACAAATTCCTAGGCATATTGTATAGTCAGCAGCCAAAGGTTCAGACTGAGAGTGGGTTCATATATACAGTATATACTGTATATACAGTTGTGCTCATAAGTTTACATACCTTGGCAGAATTTATGATTTCTTGGCCATTTTTCAGAGAATATGAATGATAACACAAAAACTTTTCTTTCACGCATGGTTAGCATTTGGTTGAAGCCATTTATTATCAATCAACTGTGTTTACTCTTTTTAAATCATAACGGCAACAGAAACTATTCAAAGGATCCTGATCAAACATTACATACCCCAGTTCTTAATACTTGCCCCATTTAACATCAATGACAGCTTGTAGTCTTTTGTGGTATTTGTGGATGAGGCTCTTCATCTTCTCAGATGGTAAAGCTGCCCATTCCTCTTGGCATGAACTGCACGTTTGAGATCTCCCCAGGATGGCTCAATGATATTGAGGTCAGGAGAGAGATGGCCAGTCCAGAACCTTCACTTTATTCTGCTGTAGCCAATGACAGGTCAACTTAGCCTTGTGTGTAGATCATTGTCATGTTGGAATGTGCAAGTACCTCCCATGCGCAGCTTCCTGGCTGATGAATGCAAATGTTCCTCCAGTATTTTTTTTATAACATACTGCATTCATCTTGCCATCAATTTTGACAACATTTCCTGTGCTTTTGTAGCTCACATATCCCCAAAACATCAGCGACCCACCTCTGTGTTTCACAGTAGGAATGGTGTACCTTTCATCATAGGCCTTTTTGACTCCAAATGTAGTGTTTATGGTTGTGACCAAAAAGCTCAATTTTGGTCTCATCACTCCAAATGACTTTGTGCCAGAAGGTTTGAGACTTGTCTCTGTGCTGTTTGGCATTTTGTAAGCGGGATACTTTGTGGCATTTGCGTAGTAATGGCTTTCTTCTGGCAACTCGACCATGCAGTCCATCTTTCTTCAAGTGCCTCCTTATTGTGCATCTTGAAACAATAACACCACATTTTCATAGTCCTGTATTTCACCTGAAGTTATTTGTGGGTTTTTCTTTGCATCCCAAACAATTTTCCTGACAGTTGTGGCTGAAATTATAGTTGGTCTACCTGACCGTGGTTTGGTTTCAACAGAACCTCTCATTTTCTACTTCTGGATTAGAGTTTGAACACTGCTGATTGACAGTCTCAATTCCTTGGATATCTTTTTATATCCCTTTCCTGTTTTATACAGTTCAACTACCTTTTCCCGCAGATCCTTTGACAATTCTTTTGCTTTCCCTATGATTCAGAATCCAGAAATGTCAGTGCAGCACTGGATGAAAGATGCAAGGGTCTGTCAGGAGTCCAGTAATTCATTGACCTTTTATACACACACACTAATTACAAGCAAACAGATCACAGGTGAGGATGGTTACCTTTAATAGCCATTTAAACCCCTTTGTGTCAACTTGCGTGCATGTTATCAGGCCATAATAGTAGGTAGTTTCTATTGCCATTGTAATTTAAAAAGAGTAAACACAGTTGACTGATGATAAATGGCTTCAGCCAAACACTAACCATGGGTGAAAGAAATATTTTTGTGTTATCATTCAGATTCTCTGAAAAAGGCCAAGAAATCATCAATTCTGCCAGGGTATGTAAACTTATGAGCACAACTGTATGGCACTAATCACCAAATGCTGTGCCCTGTTTAATGATAATGCCCTTATTTCCTCCTGAAGCACTCTCAATGGACATAACTATAAAATAAGGAAAATGTGACCTGTTAACCAAGTGACATTTGTTTTCTAAAGAGGCACACAGAAGAGACTTTTCTGGCTCCTTAAGGTAATAGCCACCATCTTGATCTTTCTTCTGCTAGGCCTAATTAAAAAAAAATTTAATGTAAAATGGATGGCAACCACCCTAAAATCCAGAGAGTCACCCCGTTTTTACCTTTTCTGGCCTGTCTAACTGCCCAAAATGGAACCTCTCTTTTTTCTCTCATTCACCAGAGACCTGACCCAATGTTTTTCCATGCACAACTGCCAGATGACCTAACACTTTTATGTGCATAAAATGCTGAAAATGTTTATTCTGCTAATTTGGGTACTGTTCTTGAATTTTAACAAAATTAAGGCTGCAGAGCAATTTTCAGATGTTTATATTTCAGCATTTTTCAGCATGTATAAAAGCATTTTAGAAGTGTATTTTAACCACTTCAGCTCCCAAAGATTTTACTCCCTTCATGACCAGGCCATGTTTTGCTATTTAGCACTGTGCTACATTAACTGGTAATTTTGTAGTCATGCAACGCTGTACCCAAACAAAATTTATATAATTTTTTTCATATAAATATAGCTTTTTCTGGCGGTATTTAATCACCACTGGGTTTTTTAATTTTTTCGCAATGGGACTGCAATAGTTTGACAGGCAATCTGACACTAATTAATGCTGAAGGGAGCTGACTAACTGCCACTGACATTACCAGTGATATTAATACAGTAATCAGTGATTTACTAATGACACTGGCTGGAAAGGGGTGAACATCTCACTATAAGTAATGTGTGTAAAATGTGCTGCATTTAATAATAGATCTCTAAGTTTCTCATCCCTGAGAAACAGAGAGATTGTTCCCCCTGTACAGAGCTTGTCAACACAGAGGTTTGGGCTGTGATTGTTCACAGCCGATCAGCAGGTCTCGAGTGTGAATAATTGTCCGGGACTTGCTGACAGGCTCCCACTATGTACAATCAGTGTGCCCTAAACCCAGAAGTAGGCAGCGATGTATGAGGACGACACTTTCCCTACACTCTAAGCAGTGGCAGATTTATAGGGGTCGCTAAGATCGCTATGGTGATCGGGCCCCTTGCTGCAGGGGGCCCTTGAGGGCCCCCTGTACTCTTCGATAGGAGGAACGGCTGAGACCGAGCTCCTCGTTTGTCAGCCGAACTGTAATCGGCACTGACTGTGCAGGGAGCTCATCAAAGTGAAAGCACAGTTTGTGCTGTGCTCTTTCTCTCCCCCTACAGTGCAGTACCCGGCAGGAAGAGCTAAAGAGATAAAGGTCTGCCGTTTTTTTATAAGAATATCTATCTACTGTATAATGTGTGTGTGCATGTATGTACTGTATGTGTGTGTGTGCATGTATGTGTATGTATGCATATGTGTGTGTGCATGTATGTGTATGTATGCATGTGTGTGTGTGCATGTATGTGTATGTATGCATGTGTGTGTGCATATGTATGTGTGTGTGCATGTATGTGTATGTATGCATGTGTGTGTGCATATGTATGTGTGCATGTATGTATATGTGTGTGCATGTATGTGTATGTATGCATGTGTGTGTGCATATGTGTGTGTGCATGTATGTATATGTGTGTGCGTGCATGTATGTATATGTGTGTGCATGTATGTATATGTGTGTGTATGTATGCATGTGTGTGTGCATATGTATATGTGTGTGCATGTATGTGTATGTATGCATGTGTGTGTGCATATGTATGTGTGTGTTGAAGTAGAATAGTAAAGTATCGAACCAGGCAGAACTTCAGCAATGCAGGTTTATTAACAGCTGATAACATACAGGTTTTTGTTCAAAGTATTACAAGATACAGATCTAGTTTATACAGTTTGTTACCATGCAAGCACATTAGATATAGGTATTCTTATCCTCTACCCCAATTGATACAATTGTGAATTGTTCTTACCTTGAACCAGAATGGGTCTTTACTGCCAATTCTTGGGAACCTCTCACCTGATAGGGACCAGCCAATTGGCCGGTGGTCTGGTCTCCTCACAGAGTTCTGGGTTCCAGCTCAACCAAGTTTGTGAGGGAAATTCACCTGAGACCACACTCTGGAACAAGTTAAGAAGTCTTCTCTGACTCGTACGAGGAGACAAGTTAGGACAGATACTTACCGATTGGTTCTGACCTCTATGACCCGTGCAATAGGGCAGCATACACAGAGTTCAGCCTTATGAGCTCCTATCTGACTTGTCCGAGGGGACAAGTTAGGACAGATACTTGCCCATTGGTTCTGACCTCTATGACCCGTGCAATAGGGCAGCATACATAGAGTTCAGCCTTATGAGCTCCTATCTGACTTGTCTGTCTAACAATTGCAGAGCTTGCATTTATATACTCTTTTACAAGTCTTATCTTAACATATCTCTTACATATGATTGGTCGCTAAGATCTACGTCAAAGTAACCAACCATAAATCTGACACCTGTTCTACAACCAGATAAACTTAATTATTCCCAAAATTCCTATATGTTTATTAAAGTGATTTATAACTGTTTTTGTCCAATTAAAAACACCTGTATAGAGACAGTCTGGCACCCAGCTGTGTTATCAAACTCTCCTTATCTTGATAAGATTTAACTAGCTTCAAGGATTTGCAGATTTACAACTTTGAGACAATTAACTTTCAATAACCCCACCAGATGTTTTATATGTTTCACTATATGCATGTATTTTAACAGTTTTAATGAGGGCACAAGCAGACCTTTGTTTGACCCTGTCAAACTTAATTAATGTTCTGTACATAACTTTCCTGTATTCCACCTAATTATTTTAACCACCTGTTTTCTTATCTGTCTGAGACAATTCTACATAACTTGAATCTATTCTAATGAACTTTCATCCAGTAGACTATCTTAATACATTTTCGAGAACACCTGTTTACAAGTACTTGTCATAAAGCAGAGGTCATTTAAAGTTCAACACTTAAAAATGAAGACTTTCTAAATCTGGAAAACACAGTATACATTATTAAAGATTAATAATTGTTGCTTTACTTATTGAATAATAATATTGATAAAACCACTACTATATAATAATATAAATAATAATAATAATAATAATAATTATCAATAAAATATATGCAAATCAATATATACAATATGAAATACATTGGCTAATATGAGATTCCACAACAGTGTGCATGTGTTTATCAGTGGCGGTGCGTCCATAAGGGCACACGGGCGCGACCCCTCTCTCCAGCGACCCCCTCTATGGCCAATGGATAGATTCAAGCATAGCATGAATCTATCCATGGCCACCACTGCCACCCCCATAGGCTCTAATAGGCTTCAAAATAGGTGAACTACGAGTGCCATGCTTGGCGCTCACAGTCCACCCAGGTGTGTTAGAAAAGCAAATTAATATTCACTTTTCTAACTCTGAACCGCCTCTCCACCAATCAGGTGTGCGGGTCTGTTACCCATCACCTGATTGGCTGAAACGATAGGCACGGCTATTGGATGCCTATCAGGAGGAAAGGACGGGAGCTGAGGACGGCAGGAGAGACGCATGGAGGACCCCACCCCACTCATGGCTGTCACCCGCTGCACCACTGAGACAGGGTAAGTTCCGGGCAGACGGCAAGGGCGGGGGCGGGTGGGGATTCACAGTGGCAGCATTCGATGGCACAGTTGCAGCATTTGATGGCACACTGGCAGCATTTAATGGGCACACTGGCGGCATTTAATGTGCACAATGGCGGCATTTGATGGGCACAGTGGTGGCATTTGATGGCACAGTGGCGGCATTTGATGGCACAGTGGCAGACTTCAGTGGGCACAGTGGCAGCGTTTGATGGGCACAATGGCAGCGTTTGATGGGAACACTGGCGGCATTTAATGGCACAGCGGCAGAGTTTGATGGGCACAGTGGCGACATTTGATGGGCACAGTGGCGGCATTTGATGGGCACAGTGGCAGCGTTTGATGGGCACAGTGGCAGCAATTGATGGGCACAGTGACTGCAATTGATGGGCACGGTGGCTGCAATTTCTGAATTTTTCAGTTTGCTTGCGCCCCCCTAAAAATTTTGAGCACCAGCCGCCACTGGTTTATATGTGCGTGCATATGTGCATTTATATATATATATATATATATATATATATATATGTGTGTGTTTTTATATATATATATATATATATATATGTGTGTGTGTTTTTATACATGTGTGTGTGTGTGTTTACATGTATGTATGCACATTTTAGGTATACGCTTTTAATCCTGACCCCCTATACCTGTACAATCAGACCCGATTTTTAAATTTTTTTTGCTTGTTCATAGTACCAGCAAAAAAAAATGCTGTTCCTCTGAAAAGCGATCCATGTTCAGATCACTTTTCAGAGGCATTTGACAGCCGGTAAAGAGGCAATATGTTGCCTACTGACGGCCTGTTTTAACCCCTTAAATGCATCATCACTATACTGCAACTGTATGCAATGCACACATTTGCAGGGTGGTTGCAGTGCAGCCCCATTCAACCTAGGGGTATACTTCAAGGGTGCCCTGACTGGAAAAAGATTGAGAAATACTGACATAGAGGAACCCATCTCTCCATTTTACTCCTGCCGTCGCTGAATGCCTGTGGGAGGGAGAGGTGGAGAAGCGGGGTGAATGGAGAAATCTGTTACTTTATATGCAGCCACCCACTTGTGACCGGGCCCTGGTGTTCCACCATCAGGCTCGGAGGAAAGAGCCCTGTCCGGGGGTCAGGGGGGCCCTCATGGTTTCTTGCATCGGTGCCCTGAAGGTTCTAGTTACGCCACTGACTCTAAGTGTATGATAAAACATCTGCAGCTAAGTTTGATACAATTTACCTAATTCCAAAAATAAATTGTCCAATAATATATCCTCCTAACTATACTGAGTGGTTTAATTAAAAGCTATATTCTTCATGTAGGGTGAATTTTTACTTGAATTTATCGAAATTGCTGCTTTCATACTGCTCTTTTGAAAAAAATTAATCAAAAACGCATATGCGGTTTTTATGCATTTCTGGTGCATTTTCTAGTTGCCTAACTCCCAGCATGCACCTGGAAAACATGGACATCTGACTCAAAAAATGCATCAAAACCGCAACCACGGTGCATTTTCGATGCATTTTTCTATTTATTTTAATGGGTAACTGTGTTTTTTGTGCGGTTTTGAAAAGCCTTTGACCTGCCTAAAGTTCCATTGGCATTTTCATGCACTTTTAATAGTTCCTCCCTCAAGGCCCACGCTTGCTGCATTCATGGTTGTTCTGATTCAATAAGAAGGTGAGTAAAATGTTCTAAACGAATAGCTTGCAAACATTTGCTAAGCATCTTAACCACCTCAATACAGGGCACTTACACCCCCTTCCTGCCCAGACCAATTTTCAGCTTTCAGTGCTCTCACACTTTGAATGATAATTACTCAGTCATGTAACACTGTACCCATATGAAATTTGCGTTCTTTTTTTCCACATAAATAGAGCTTTCTTTTGGTGGTATTTAATCACTAGTGGGTTTTTTATTTTTTGTGCTATAAATAAAAAAAGACCATAAATTTTGTGAAAAAATGCCTTTTTCTTTGTTTCTGACATAAAATTTTGCTAATTAGTAATTTTTCTTCATAAATTTTGACCAAAATTCATACTGCTACATATCTTTGGTAAAAATAACCCAAATTAGTGTATATTATTGGTCTTTGTCAAAGTTATAGAGTCTACAAACTATGGTGCCAATCACTGAAAACTGATCACATCTGACCAGGCCTTCAGTACATCAGGTGAATCTCATTTCTTGAGACACTAACAAGTCAGGAAAGTACAAATACCCCCAAATGACCCCGTTTTAGAAAGTAGACATTCCAAGGTATTAAGTAAGTAGCATGGTGAGTTTTTTTAATTTGTAATTTTTTCCCACAATTCTTTGGAAAATGAAGATTTTTTTTTGTTTTTTTTACAAAATTGTCATATTATCAGGTTATTTCTCACACACAGCATATGCATACAACAAATTACACCCCAAAATACATTCTTCTACTCTTCCCAAGTATGACGATACCACATGTGTGAGACTTTTACACAGTCTGGCCACATACAGAGGACCAACATTGAAATAGCACCTTCAGGCGTTCTACGAGCATAAATGACACATCTCATTTCTCAACCATCTATTACACTTTTGAAGGCCCTGGAGCACCAGCACAATGGAATTGCCCACAAAATGACCCCATTTTGGAAAGCAAACACCCCAACGTATAATCTATGAGGCATAATGAGTCTTTTGAACGGTTCATTTTTTCCCAGAAGTTTTTGGAATATGTGGAAAAAAATTAAAACGCATTTTTTTTTTTTTACACAAAGTTGTCAATTTATAAGATATTTCTAACACATAGCATGTATATAGCAAAAATGACACCCCAAAATACATTCTGCTACTCTTCCAGATTATTTCGATACCACATGTGTGAGACTTTTACACAGCCTGGTCACATACAGAGGCCCAACATTGAAGTAGTACCTTCAGGGGTTTTAGGAGCATAAATTACACATTTAATTTCGTTCCTATCTATCACACTTTTGATGGTCCTTGAGCAGCAGGACAATGGAATTACCCACAAAATGACACCATTTTGGAAAGCAAACACCCCAACGTAAATTCTATGAGGCATGGGCTGCAAACAAGTACTCGGGTACTCTGATGGGCTGCAGATAGGTACTCGGGTACTCAGATGGGCTGGTGACAGGTACTCAGTACTCTTATAAACTGTGACAGGTACTCAGGTACTCATATAAACTGTGACAGGTACTCAGGTACTCGGGTACTCATATGGACTGTGACAGGTACTCAGGTACTCTGGTACTCATATGGACTGTGACAGGTACTCAGGTACTCATATGGACTTTGACAGGTACTCGGGTACTCAGATGAACTGTGACAGGTACTCGGGTACTCAGATGGACTGTGACAGGTACTCAGGTACTCGGGTACTCAGATGAACTGTGACAGGTACTCAGATGGACTGTGAAGGTACTCGGATACTCAGATGAACTGTGACAGGTACTCAAATGGACTGTGACAGGTACTCAGATGAACTGTGACAGGTACATTGATGGGTGGTGACAGGTCCTCTTTATTGGGGGGGGGAATCAGAGTGTTTGGTGTATACTGTAAGCGGTAATGAGATGTTACCGCAATCTCCTTCTCACACACGATCGGTGTGTGAGGAGGAGAACCCGGTAACATCTCATTACCGCTCTATATTTACATTTGGAGAGGAGAGGATTAGAACCTGTCAACCTGTCAGGTTTTATTGCTGTCTATGCCCCCATTAGGGAGGAGGGGATTCACCCTCTCTATTTGTCCTGTTTATGGTTATCACCGAGAGTAAAAGCAAACGAAAATTCAAAATTTTAGGTTGCCACCAGAACAGGAATTAAGGGGAAATCTTCCAATGGGAACAGTAGTTCTGATGAACCTGGTAATAACCAGGAATTCCCTCACTTTCCCTTGCACTTGGAGGGATCTAAAAAAAATAGGGCATTGGGCCTGTTGTGTTTGTTGGGTAGTACTGTTGCTGAACGCAAGCTAGTCAAGTGAATGGGGCTGCACCACAATCACCCTGCAACTGCGTATAATACACGCAATTGCGAAAAGGTATCTCAATGTTTATGAGTTTAAAACAGACAGTAAGGAGGCAACATATTGCCTCATCACAGCCTGTCAAATACCTGTGAAAAGCGATTCACCACTGACTACTTTTCAGAGGAGCAGCAAAGTCTGCCACGTGTCTAAACTTAAGCCTCGTACACACGGTTTGATTGTTGTACGACCGAGCTTCTGGTTTTTGTCAAAAGCGCATGTGCAGGATTTTATCTAGCATACTAACTAGCCGCAAACTGTCGTTCGGCAAACGTGAACCTAGTGATGTCCACTTTTTTGTTAAGTTATTTTTATTTGGATGGCAGATAGCATCTCTAATTTAATTTCTGTTGGGTTTTTTTTCTGCACAATAAAAAAATTGTGTAGAATAATACTTGGATATGTGTTTTTCTTCAAATGACAGTTTGGGAGTAGGCAGTCACAATAAAAACAACCCAATGGAAAATTAACAAGGGACACCAACATAGTTGTATCTTTGATACTAAAAACTCAGGGATAATGGTGTTGTGGTAACTTCCCCAAAAAATCAAACAACCATAATATTAATATTATTTATATCACTACAAAACAAATGCCTTTTAAAATACGTTTGGCATAACTACATCAGTATCACCAGCAAAGCAGCTTCATTATTATCCCATTAAAGAAGATGAGAATGTGCGCTGCATTTCGACATTTCATCAATTGCCGCGTCACGAATGCTAATTCTAGATTACGAACAGTAGTTCACAAGATTAAACTCTTCCAGCTCATTCTTTGATTCCATGCGTGTTTGTACTTTTGAATTTTGTGTGACAATTTCTGTACTGACCATCCAAAAATCGGATGTTATGTTCACATCCGACAAGCCTGCACATCCAGCTTTTGTCTGACGGAAAAGTCAAATCGGCTGTTGAAAGCACCGTACTAACGATCTGAAAATCCGGAAATCTCGCAAATTTTCCCTTCTGATTTTCGTATTGTGTATACGAGGTATAAGACCACATACACACTATTAGATTTTCTGCAGATTTTTGTATTCAGATTTACCAAAACCATATAATATGAGGTCAAACCTTAAGGCTCGATCCACATCTATGCATGTTGCTTTTGAGCGTTTTTGTAGTCTTTTTTTTCATGTTTGCCACATTTTTGAGCAGCGTTTTTGTAGCGTTTTTGCGGCGTTTTTGCCACGTTTTGAGTTTTGCGTTTTTTTTTTTTTTTTTTTTTGACTGTATACAGTCAAAAAAAAAATAAAGAAAAAAAACCGGCAAAAACGCATCAAAAACGCTGCAAAAACGCTGCAAAAACGGTGCACTTGCATTTTTGATGCTTGTCCATTGAATTCCATTACATGCAAAACGCTGCTTTTTGCATGAAAAAAAGTCCCCGACCCTTTCCAAAAACGCAGAGATACAAGAAGGCATTGATGTGAACATGTTCCATAGGAACCCATGTTAAAAAATTCCCATGCATGTCTGCAAAATACAAAATGCATCAAAAAACGCGCTAGTGTGAATGGAGCCTAATAGGGCGTACACACGGTCGGACTTTGTTCGGACATTCCAACAACAAAATCCTAGGATTTTTTCCGACGGATGTTGGCTCAAACTTGTTTTGCCTACACACGGTCGCACAAAGTTGTCGGAATTTCCGATCGACAACCACGCAGTCACGTACACCACGTACGACGAGACTAGAAAAGGCCGGTTCAGAACGAAGCGCGGCAACCTTTGGGCTCCTTTTGCTAATCTCGTGTTAGTAAAAGTTTGGTGAGAGACGATTCGCACTTTTTCAGACTCGTGGCTTTCAGATCGTTTTCTGCCGTTCAGTTTGTGCTTGTGGGTTTGTATCTGCTCTTCAGTGCGTGCAAGCAAGTTCCGCGTGACTTTAGGTAGTCATTGTATTCTTGTTCGTTCGTTACTGGTTTTCAGGTCGCTCTTCACAGGCCTTACTGTTCTTCAGTGCGTTCTGTTACTTCGTTCTGAGCAGCCGACCGTTTTCTAGCCATGTTTCGTATGCGTACTCCTCGTAGAGTTCGTGCTGTGCGGGGGCTTGGTGTTGGGGTCCTGACCTTGACACAAGTCCAGTCCATGAACAGGGTGGGGAGGAGTTCATGGACCAAGAATTGGTTGCTTCAGCGTGACCAGTTCTGTCACATGCCTTTGCTCCGTGAGATCCGTGAGAATAATCCTGATGATTTCAGGAACTTTCTCAGGATGACGGACCCCGTGTTTCACCGTCTGTTGGCTTCGCTGACCCCCTATATCAGCAGGCAGGATACCTGCATGAGGCAAGCCATCACTGCGGAGCAGAGGTTGGTCGCTACCTTGCGGTATTTGGCCACAGGGAGAAGCCTGCAGGACCTCAAGTTCTCGACAGGCATCTCCCCCCAGGCTCTGGGTATCATTATCCCAGAGACCTGTTCTGCCATCATCCAGGTCCTGCAGAAGGAGTATATGAAGGTAAGATTTTTATCCTTTTATCTCACATTTTATCGTATTTAATGTTTGATAATATATTGTATTTCTTTCCTCATTCCCTAATTACCATGATTGTAATAGGCTGTGAATGTCCCTTTGTCCTCATGCATGCTGGATTGTTATGTAATTATTATTTTAGGTCCTTCATACATATTTGCCCTTCACTAACCTCCCCAGCATGGTGTCTCCTGCCCTATATTCACCTCATGTAGTCACTTAACAATGTATTTTATCAGCTCTATAGTAGTGCTCTTTACCCCAAACACCCCCTAAAATGTTTGGAAATGTTATTTTTTATTTAAATTCAGGCAGAGTGCCAGAGGGTTTTTTTTGTGGTGTCCCCAAATTTTTTGTAACCCTCCCTCCCCCAACTGCTAAGTCAGCTGATCCCAATTCTCTATCCTTAATCATCTATCTGCTGACTTTGCCAAACCCATACACACTATACCCACCTCTTTACTGGTCAGATTTATGGATGAATTCCCCAAAGCATGTAGTGCAAGGGCCTGCCTGTATACTTTCCAATGGTACTGTTTAAAGTTTTTGTATCCTATTATTATCTTGATAGGTAATAGCAGAATGTTCAAATGTGCTCAAATGTGTACAGTGTGTATTTATATCTTTGTATTATGACACTTCTTACCTGTCCAGTGGTCTGCCAATAGTGTAACTAAGGAGGGTCTGTTCCAAGTAATACCCTGTATTTAGGCATTCATCTCTCAATGAAGTGAAGAGGGTTACCTGTCCAAGAGTTCCCCCCCCTATAATGTTAGAAATGGCCCATGAGGGGGGGAGGGGGAATATGATAGGTGTACCTTATACTTTGTTGTTAAATTCCCCTTAATAAATGCTATCTGGAGGTTGCCCCATAATGTTTGTGTCTAATCTGCTTGCCATGTTTCTGTGAAAAAATAGTAATGTTTATTGTTTTTTCCTCAACGCCACAGGAATGGCAGACTGTGGCCTCCCACTTTGCCCAACGGTGGGACTTTCCTAACTGCGGAGGGGCAATTGATGGGAAACACGTCCACATCGTCCCACCACCCAACTCAGGGTCGTACTATTATAATTACAAGGGGTTTAATAGTATAGTGATGTTGGCGGTGGTGTCGGCTAATTACGAGTTCTTGTATGTGGACGTGGGGAAGAATGGCCGGATGTCCGATGGTGGAGTGATCGCCCAGACGGAGTTCTACAGGCGTCTCCAGAATGGCAGCTTGGACTTGCCACCTCCAGAGGACAATGTTGAAGGTCTCACATTTGTGTTCGTTGCTGATGAAGCATTTGCGCTGGGGGACCACCTGATGCGGCCATTCCCGATAAGGACCCTCACCCCGGAACAGAGGGTTTTTAATTACCGGCTGGCCAGAGCCCGAAGAGTGGTGGAGAACACATTTGGAATCCTGGCCAGCCGGTTCCGATTATTTCTGACACCCATTCATATGGCGGAGTATAAACTGAACCATATAATACTTGCCTGCTGTGTTCTCCATAATTTTTTAAGAAAACATTCAGCCAACTATGCTGGCTCAGTTGGGCCTGAGGCCGGAATCCCAAATCCATCAACACTGACGGCGCTTGAAAGTGGCCGTCCTGGCTTGCCCTCCCTGAGTGCCCGTGATGTCCGGTTATGCTACCTGGAGTTCTTTGCGGGTAGGGGGGCTATCAATATGCCAGACAATCTGTGAAACCTTTTTCAAATAAAAAACAACCAAAAGAAATTCTTGGTGGACATTTACTGCTTGTGTTTGTTTTAGCTGACCCTGACAGAAATGTGTTGAGTGCAGAAAATGTCGTGATTGGGTAACCTTATAAAAAACAGTGTTGGCTGGTACTTCCTAAATGCAAAAACACATTTCACTACAAGTGCACTTGCAACTGCACTGAACCTGCACTTGTAGTGCAAAGTGTATTTGCCCTTAGGAAATAACCCCCATTTTTGCATAAAACAGCAATTACATCACCCCAAAAGTGTTGTAGTGTTGAGACAATAATCCACACATTCTTGAGTAAGGCACTTTTTTATACCTGCACAATCACATGTGCATTTACGAAAGGTTTTTAAAACAAACCAACATGTTTGTTGTATAACAATTTTTGCAGTAGCATTATCAAAAATCGAAATATCCATTTCAGATAAAACAGGCCTGTGTAAAACCAACAAGAAAGCCAAAAAACTTGAACTTACAAAGTTCACATTAGGTAAAACCTGAAGGCTATATCAGACATCAGTATTTAGGAACTGGGTTTGATATAGCGTTCAGATGGGGGGAAATCACCCCTGGAAAAGCCAAATTTGGAAGATGCACACCAATTTACGAATGTCAACATGTGCTATCTGCCATCAGGGGGGATCAAGGGACGTGTTTTGGGGGAGCAAGCCCTTCCTCAACGCAACTTTATAATTGAGGAAGGGGTTGCACCCCCAAAACGCGTCCATTGATCTCCCGTGATGGCAGATAGCACATGTTGGCACACTGTGTGCATCCTCCAAATTTGGCTTTTCTAAACATTGAAAAAATTTTTGGAAGATTGGACCACAATAAAACAGGTGATTTTGTGGGGTTTAAATTCGCCCCAAAACATCAATGATGTTATTATTTTTTTTAATAACATCATTGATTTTTTGCTGGATGTTTTGCAGTTCTGCATTACACCCCATGATCTCCCCGATCAGGATCTGGGCACTTTCAGAAGTAAAGCGTTCTCTATCCCTCACATCACGATCACCTAAAAAGAGATAAAGAACAAAAAAAAAGGTCTCAAAAATCTGCCACCATCCATCTCTTTTACCTGAGCCTGTGGTCGCAGACACTCACCTGTTGTGGTGCCAATCTCCACCACGTCTTCTTCTTCCTCCTGCTCAGCATCTTGTGTTTGCGGTATTTCCCCTTCTTCCAGAGGTGGGGGGTCTCTGTTCTCCTGGGATGAGGGGTGTCCTCCGAGTCTTTTCTCCCCTATGTAAAGCAAAAATGGTATAATTAGCACACAGATATTTGATGGCAGAACTAGAAATAGGAAACATTGCTTGGAAGTGGGGTACAATTGTCTATTTTAGCCGAGTTCCAAGATGTATATTTTTTAGTGTCCTTTGTCAAGCTGCAATACTTTACCTGTTTGGTACAAGCTTCACAGATGTAGCCCCCCCTATAGTAACACTGGAGCACCTGTGTGCCCCCCTTAATAAAAATGGTGTTCTTGTGTCCCACACTAGTGCTCCAGTGTCCAGATGTGAAAACAGCTGCTCAGTGTCCTCTCCTTACAAACCCATCTACACAAACAAATATTTGGCATCCAAGTAGGCCCCAAAAAATGTGGGAAAATGCATATGGCCTAAACAATGGTGTTCTAGAGGCTGAAAGAAAAATGTTTGATACGAACGAATAATAGGCCCATGAACATTAAAGTTGCCCTTTTAAACTTTACAATTAATAAAAGCATATGGAGCAGAACGAAAGGAATAAAGACAGAAAGAATAGGAACATAGCACAACTACTTACTTTTTTGCAGCACTCTCCGGATCTTTCGGTACTGCTCTGGCTCTCTCAACTTCAGGTCCGACCACCGCTTCCTGAGCTGATCTTTAGATCTTCGTACCCCGAAATTCCTCTCAAGACTCCTGACCACTTTCGCCATGATCTTGGCCTTTCGGATGTTGGGGTGGGGGTAAGGCCCATATTTTCCGTCATAGTCGGACTTCCTCATGATGTCGACCATCTCCAACATCTCCCCAAACGACATATTTGTGGCCTTAAAACGTCTCCTTCTGGATCGGGACGTGCCTGGATCTGGCCTTTCCTCCTCCTCCTCCTCGTTGCTAGAATTAACATGCACCTGCTGTAACTCCGCCATCATGCTCTTCACCCACTGCGCCGAACGAAAAGGGACGGGGAATAGACTAGAAAGAACGTCAGGGGCGGGCGGAGTTACACGCATGCGCAGTGTGTATAAAGCGTAACACGCGTGCATATTATGTACGATCTGTGAGCGGAGGAAGGAGCATTGGACGCACCGATCGTAAGAACGAAGGTAAGAGACAAACTTGTGCCTATACTGCTTCTAGATTGAGGCCTATATTGTAACAAGATTAGGAGAGTTTTGTCTGACATTAGGCTTTGTCTTGTGTTGTGTCTTGCAGTGAACATGGATATCTTAATGAAAGACAATGACTTCATGTCAGTATTCGTAGAGATGCTAAGTGAGCTGCCCTGTCTGTGGGAGATTACCCACCCCCATTTCAAGAACCAAGCAAAGAGGAAGGCAGCACTGGAGCAATTGTGTGAAATTGTGAAGCAGGTGATCCCCACGGCAGACATCACTTATTTAAAGATTTTCATTGGTGGCCTGAGGAGCACATATCTGAGGGAGCGCAAGAAAGTCCTGGATTCACAGAGATCCAGAGCAGCAGATGACATCTATGTCCCCAGGATGTTGTACTATGACAGGCTGCACTTTCTGGCAGGCCAGACTGAACCCAGGCCATCCCTCTCCAGTCTTCCTTCCACGCTTCCTTCCCCCCCGGCTGAGGCTTCTGACGCCCAACCTGGGCCTTCCAGGCCACATGTGGAGGAGCCCAGATTGAGCCAGGTATAGCATTCCTCTAAATATTTCTGCTTTTCTAATCAATGATGTTAACTAGATGTTAGTTGGGAGTGCTAATTTAGGATTGTGATTGATGATGCAAAACATTACAACTATGTCCCTTTTTCATACACAGGGAAGTCTCAGCCAGGAGGTGGCCGGGCCGAGCCGGCTGGCTGATATCAAGGTCCCTCCACCCCCCCTGAAAAGAGAAAGTGACAGTAGGAGGAGTACCCTAGAGGAGGCTGCTATAGCATTCTTTTGGAGGGCTACAGAGGTCCTGGGAGCACCCCACACCATGGAGGAGAACATTGCTGCCTTCATAGCATATAAAATGCAGAGGATGGAGAAGGGCCAAAAAGTCATGTGTGAGGCCCTCATATCGGAGGCTCTGGAGAAAGGTATGAGGGGCCAAATTACACCTCACACACATCTTGGGGATGGTCCTCCTCCTCCTCCTGCAGGTCCTCCTCCTCCCTCTCCTCCAGGTCCTCCCAGTCCTCCTCCAGGGCCCCCCAGTCCTCCTCCTCCTCCAGGTCCTACTCCTCCTCCTGCCACATCTCCAACTGCACAGCCACAGCCCGGAAGGAAGCGTGGAAGGAAGACCAGACAGTGATTGCCCTGGGTTCAGTCTGGTCGGCCAAAAGATGCAGCCTCTTGTGGTACCACAGCCTGGGGACACAGATGTCATCTGCTGCTATCCGGATCTCTGCGAATCCCGGACCAGACTGCCCTCCGTTAGATATGGACTCCTCAGGCCACCAATTTTGATGTTGAAGAATTGATGTCTGCCGTGAGGGTCCCAGGCTTCACTAATTTCTGCTGTTGATCCAGTGTTGCCTTCCTCTTTGTTTGGTTCTGATCCCTTAATAAAGGATTTTTGTTTTGAATTATACTCTCCTATGTGTTTTACTTCAAAAAGGACAGTTGGTTTGTGAGGATTCAGGTACATTTCAAATATACAATGTGAAATAAACAAGGGACACCAACAACAAACAATCTCCTTGAGATTAAATAATACAAGATATCAATGGTGTTGGGGTAACTTGACACACAAAACACAAACAAAAATATTCTGGAGTAAAAATAAAAATAACATTGAACAAAGATCAGCCTTGGCAAAAATCCAAACATTAAAGAAAAAAAAAGGCTGAAAATCCAAAAAATAAAAAATAAAAAAAATATAAAACTGTCAGATGTGACAACTAATAACAATATATTCAGGGAATCCTACTAAAAAAACACAAATAAAAGTTTGTGAGAAGTGTGTGTGAATATGAGCAGCAAAACTACTTAATTCTTGTCACATTATAAAGAAGAAGAGAGTGCGCTGTATCAAACCATTTTTAACATTGCAGCGTGACGAAAGTGCTGTATCCATTGCGAACGCTAAGTTTACCAGAACGAGCTGTCCCGTGTCGGAATTTCTTCTGAGCATGCGTGGCACTTTGTGCGTCGGAACAGGCCACACACGGTCTGAATTGACGGGATCGGATTTTGTTGTCGGAAAATTTTATCTCCTGCTCTCCAACTTTGTGTGTCGGAAAATCCGATGGAAAATGTCCGATGGCGCCCACACACGGTCGGAATTTCCGACAACACGCTCCGATCGGACATTGTCCATCAGAAAATCCGACCGTGTGTACGGGGCATTAGAGTTTCAAATGCAATCAGGCAGGCCCTTGCACTACACGGTTTTGGTAAATCTGAAGACAAAAATCTGCAGAAAATCTAATAGTATGTATGGGGCTTTAGGCCTTGTACACACGATACGAAAATCAGAAAGTGAAAATTCCTAAGACGAGCTGTCTGCGGATTTTCAGATCGTTAGTACGGTGCATTCGACAGATTTGACTTTTTCGTCAGATAGCTGGATATGCAGGCTCTAAAATTTTTGTCGGATTTGAACTCAACGTCCGATTTTCGGATGGTCAGCACAGAAGTTCCTCACACAAAAGTCGAAAGTACAAACATTAAATAAAATAAATTCAGGTGCGCTACTAGTGTCAAAAGCCACAATGGTTAAAGATTCACCTTCTTTAACCATTATTATTTGACAGAACTAGATATTCAAGTTTTTATTATTTGTTTAAATTAAGTTATAATATCATTGTAGAGTTTTGGGGATAGCGCAGATTGCTTCGGGTTCATTACATCTTATTGGAAAGTACAAACATGCATGCTCGGAATCAAGGAACGACCCGGAAGAGTTCGGTCTTGTAAACTACTGTTTGTAATCGAGAAATAACATGACGCGGAAATTGATGAAATGTCGAAATGCAGCGCACATTCTCATCTTCTTTAATGGGATAATAATGAAGCTGTTTTGCTGGTGATACTGATGTAGTTATACCAAACATGTTTTAAAAGGCATTTGTTTTGTACAATCTGAAAATCGCAAATCAACGATCACCAAACTTCTACCAACATGAAATTAGCAGAAGGGACCCAAAGGGTGGCGCTTGAGAAATAAACTTCCTCTTTATACTCTCATCCAAAACAGAGCTTCTTCTCCTACACGCAAACTGAAATACTGAAACCAAGACCCCGTGGACACCTCCCACCATCTTTGGACAGACTGTCCCCCAAAGCACCAAAGCCAAAAGTCTGGGAGTCATCTTTGACTCAGAAATGTCAATGGATGCACAAATAGGATCAGTAGTCAGCGGATCTCATCATCTTCTCCGCCTGCTACGTAGACTCATCCACTTAATTCCAGAAGAAGACAAAGCAGCAGTAGTTGGAACAATTATTAATTAATATGCAAACTCCCTCTACATAGGACTACCTAAATATCAGATTGCATGCCTACAACTCATCCAAAACACGGCAGCAAGACTGGTAACAGGAAAAAAACCCTGGGAATCCATCTCTCCGTCCCTGAGGAGCCTACATTGGTTAACCGTAAAGAATCGGATCACATTCAAGACCCTCTGCCTCGCCCACAAATGCATACAAGGAAACGCTCCTCAATACCTATGCGAGAAAATAAAACACTACACACCTAATCGCAATCTTCAATCAGCGAACCAAAACCTCCTCCTCATTCCCAAGTCCCGCTACAAATCAAAGGGAGACCGAAGATTCGCAGTCCAAGGACCACGGCTATGGAACGCTCTACCAACTAACATCCGCTTGGAAGAAAACCATCAGGCCTTCAGGAAAAAACTTAAGACCTACCTCTTCTAAGGAGCTGGACAACACAGGACGGATAAGCGCCTTGAGGTCGATTCAGTTCGCATTTGCAGTGCTATACAAGTCTTTCATTTATTCATTCATTCATTCATAGTACGTCACTACGTTCGTGTTCCTCAAACGACAATTTGCGGATAGTTAGTATGCTAGACAAAATCCTGCACACGCGCTTTTGACAAAAATCAGAAGCTTGGTCGTACAACAATCAAACCGCGTGTACGAAGCCTTAGACCCCATACACGCTATTAGATTTTCTGCAGATTTTTGTCTTCAGATTTACCAAAACCATATAATATGAGGTCAAACCTTAACACTTTCAATTTGTATGCAATTAGGCAGGCCCTTGTACTACATAGTTGAAGGTAAATCTAAAGGAAATTGAATAAGACAATTGTATAATGTATGGCCAGCCTAAACCTCGTACACACGGTCTGATTGTTGGACAACCGAGCGTCTGATTTTTATCAAAAGGGCGTGTGCAGGATTTTGTCTAGCATACTATCGTTGTCATTTGTCGTTTGACAAACACGAATGTAGTGACATACTATAAGAGTATAAAGAGGAAGTTCATTCTTCAAGCGCCACCCTTTGGGTCCTTCTGCTAATTTCGTGTTAGTAGAAGTAGAAGTTTGGTGAGCGTTGATTCGCGGTTTTCATATCGCAAAAAACAAATGCCTTTTAAAATACATTTGGCATAACTACATCAGTATCACCAGCAAAGCAGCTTCATTATTATCCCATTAAAGAAGATGAGAATGTGCGCTGCATTTTGACATTGCATCAGCTGCCACTTCACGAATGTTAATTCTAGATTATGAACAGTAGTTTACAAGACTGAACGCTTCCCGGTCGTTCCTTGATTCCGAGCATGCGTGTTTGTACTTTTGACTTTTGTGTGACGGATTTTTGTACTGACCATCCGAAAAGCAGACGTTGAGTTCACATCAGACAAAAGTTTTATAGCCTGCACATCCAACTTTTGTCTGCCGAAAAAGTCAAATCGTCTGTCGATTGCACCGTACTAATTATCCAAAAATCCGCAGACGGCTTGTCTTTTACCTTCTGATTTTTATACCGCATGTATGAGCCTTTACTCTATCCAAATGAAATAAAAAAAAGTTTTTGCTTCGGTTCTACTGTAACCCCAGCAGACAATGTGGTGACAGTTATTGCCCCCATCCTATCAGTGATGTGCCTGTAGGGGGCGCTACAGAGACACACCATCCCAGGGCTTCCTAACTAGGGACTGGTAAAATATCCACATCTGGACCAAATAGTTCTGTAACCTCCATGTATGCAGAGCCCCTATATAAAAGGATATACTGTACATGGAGGTTTTATAGTGACCATAAATTCTGCAAAAATTGAACTATTTCTTTTTTGATTGATTCTTCTAATAGGAATAATTGTTCTATAGTTGACAATGCCTTTGACTGATATTCCACACATCAACTGCATTTACCACAGGAGGACTCCAATCAAGTTGTAGAAACATCTCAAGGATGATCAGTGGAAACAGGATGTACCTGAGCTCAATTTTGAGTGTCATGACAAAGGCTGTGAATACTTATGTACATGTGATTTTTTTTGTTATTTATTTTTAATACATTTGCAAAGATTTCAAACAAACTTCTTTCACGTTGTCATTATGGGGTATTGTTTGTAAAAATTTAAGGAAAATGATGAATTTAATCCATTTTGGAATAAGGTTGTAACATAACAAAATGTGGAAAAAGTGAAGCGCTGTGAATACTTTCCAAATGGACTGTACGACACACATGGGGAATTTGATTTGATTTTTATTGATAGTTGAGATATGGTTGTAACATATAATCCTAAACTATTGATTGCAACGCACCATGAAATCTCATAATCTGATCGCTCAAAATACAATTGAATCTCAGTGCTGCCAAGTGATGCAAAATGATCAATAATATTCTGCTCTAGTCGACTGACTCAGTTTGATTGAAATAGGCTCCTTTCACACAGGGTGGACTCTGTTTTGATCAGCAGGGGATCTATCCGTGGACCCCCTGCTGATCAGAGTAGAGCTGCTGGATGACTTGTCCATGTCCGCTATGCAGAAACAGAGCCCGCTCTGCTCTATGGGCAGCTTGGTGTGGGTGTAAATGGACAGCCCTTCCATCTGCCTAAACGGAGAAGGACGCATCACCTTCTGTTTTTGTTTTGTTTTAGGGGACTGGAGGTAGGTGGGTGTAGACGAGCACCCGTCAATCCATAGGGGTGAGATGACCGACCAATCAGGTCAGTATAAAAACCTGACAGGGACACCTGAATGGACCCTTTGTGTGAAAGGGGTCTTCAATTGAAATTGAATCTAAATTGATCAGAAGGGAAGTTATAGCTTTTTGATTGTCTGCAGATTTGATTGTTTTGATCGAATCGCACATCGATGGGATAAAATACTCAAAGTGTTTGAGGCTACCATAAGCCGATTGGCCACAGTGGAATATTATTATTTGTTTTGTGTCGATTAGCAGCACTGATATACTGTATTCACGATTTTGTTAGTATTCGCATTATTCCGTTTATAAGATGACATCATTGAAACAGAGATGCAAGCAATAACTTATGATTGTAAATGGTGTCCGTATATTACAGTGGTTGTAAGCTCTTACACAGGGGTCTTCAAACTGCGGCCCTCCAGGTGTTCAGGAAATACAATTCCCATCATGCCTAGTCATGTCTGTGAATGTCAGAGTTTTACAATGCCTCATGGGATGTGTAGTTCTGCAACAGCTGGAGGGCCGTAGTTTGAGGATCCCTGCTCTTACATATACCCAGTAAAGTGACTGGCCTCAGGTGATACACAGAGATGAAACAAATCCCCTTACATAAGTTGTACCTGTTTTATTGGGGACCGTCTTTCCCCTATATCCATTCAAAGTGTAGAATTTACACAGGATCTCTCAGCTATGAAAAGCAGGGGGTGGAGAGCTGAAGTTACATCAGTAAGGTGAACTCTGAGAGCTGATTGGAGGGAAGGGACACACCCCCTTCACACAGCACACAGAACAGAGCTAAGGCTGTCAATCACCTGTAGGTCCCTTCCCTGTCACCTTCTTTCTCTTGGTGTGAGGAAAACTTGTCAGAAGTGGTTCATGCTGATAGCAGAGGAATGAAGCAGCAGACAGAAATGACATTAGTGCTCCGGACTGAGACAAGTACACACTATAAAGCAGAGGTATTGAAATAAAATTCAGGGAGGTCCAGTCATTAAAATTTTCTTACGGCCGAGGTCCGAATCTCAACAATATTTATTGTCAAGTTTCAGTTACGACATTAAACATGTGGACAGTTAGAACTAAAACAGCTTTACCATTACTCTTGTCTTTGTATGGAATACAAACAACTATCTTTAAGATAAAATGTGCCCATCAGCGTGCCCCTTTACATAAAGTGTGTGCCCATCACCATGGCCATTAACATAAAATGTGCCCATCACGTGCCCCTTAACATAAAATGTGTCCATCAGGGTGCCCCTTTACATAAAGTGTGTGCCCATCAGCATGTCCATTAACATAAAATGTGCCCATCAGAGTATACCTTAACATAAAATCTGCCCATCAGCGTGCTCCTTTACATAAAGTGTGTGCCCATCAGTGACCCTATTAACATAAAATATGCTCATCAGAGTACCCCTTAACATAAAATGTGCCCATCAGTGTGCCCCTTTACATAAAGTGTGTACCCATCAGAGTGCCCCTTAACATAAAATGTGCCCATCAGTGTGCCCCTTTACATAAAGTGTGTGCCCATCAGAGTGCCCCTTAACATAAAATGTGCCCATCAGCGTGCCCCTAAAAGCGGTTGTAAACTGCGACTGGTAAACCCCCCCCCAAAAAACACCTGTAAAGCAGTTGTATAATGTGCTAGTATCACCTTAGAATGAAGCTTTCCCACGGCGCTCGGACACCGCTGAGGGGGCTGACATCTTCACCCGGTCTTTCTTCCAGGTTCGTGCGCTCTGGCTGTGTGATTGGCCAAAGCCAAAATAAGCCTTTGGATCCTGCACGAAGCTCTGAAGTTTTGGCAAGGTATGCTGGACCTTCATGTACCTTCAGAGCGCATGCGCCAGTGATGTCAATGGCTGCATACAGGGTAAATACTGTATCTCCTAAACGGTGCATGTTTAGGAGATATTCATTTTACCTACAGGTAAGCCTTATTATAGACTTGTAGTATTATATGGACCTTGCCCTATGGATTGGGTGATTAGTGATATTAAAAATAATTAGGTGAAAAAATATATATAAGCTGCTCCCCTCAAAGTGTAGACAATGCTAACTTGTTTGATCAGTGACAGTGGTAGGGGGGGGCTAATGAGTTACTTAATCAACTAACAATTATAAAACGTGATTATATATTATTTAACCTGATATATATAATAAAGTGCTCTGTGCAAAAGAATTTCATATACAACAATATACAAATCATAAATAAATGAAATTTTTTAAAAGTCCATAAGTTCTTCTGTGATATTTTCAAAACTCAACACCATCACCATTTGCAGATACTTTGCAGTTGCACCAGATGTGTGTGGTTACATTTCCTACTCACCAGAAGAACATGACCTCTTTAGCTAAAAAGGTCAGAATGGGCTTTTGTTTTTGGGCCTTTAAACTTGCAAACACCAACCTCCTCTCCACCAAGGTATCCCATTGAAAATAAGATGAAGAAAGTGCCATAGCATAAAACTATTTATTTAAAATAGCATGCATAACAAGTGCCAATTGGCTGCTTACATGCCTGGACACCTGCGTGTAGTACTTTGGCAGGGATTGTAGGCCGCCCTGGACTCATGGGTCGGCATGCGTTCCACTGGTGTAGTATAATAAACCGGAAATTTGGGACCCGGAAATGACGTGACTGGAATGCTCCTTCACGTACGTTTCGTCTTACGATGTCATCAGGAAGCGATTCCGATTACTGGGCAGATTACATTAAATAGCCTGGTCTTGAAATGTGATTGCCAGTGTTTTTACTCTCCGCCTACCTCATCACTCAGACCAAAGAATGTCCCCTTTTATAGAAGCAGAGAGAGAGTGACTACAGCCTAACTTTGCTAGAAAATGGAAATAATGGTCACATATCGTTCTAACATAGCTGGATGAGTAAACACATAAATCGGCTATGAAATAATGCAAATTTTACAACCTATAAATAGTTATGAAGAAGTGTATAATAAATGCAAGTGGAAATAGTTGGGAAATCGATAAAGAATGGAAAAAATTGAAAAAATTTTTAAAAAATATATGAAAAAAACAAAGAAAATATTTTTTTATTATTTTCATATATTGTTTCCATTTTTTCCATTCTTTATCCGTTTCCCAACTACTCCCACTTGCATTTATTATACACTTCTTTATAACTCTCTATAGGTTGTAAAATTTGGGACAGGCAGGTCACGGGAGTCAACAGAGGTAGCAAGCTGTGCTGAGAACCTTGCTGAAGGGTACGGGGCGCACACATGATTTCACAGGCAGGGAGTGAGAGCCGCGAGCTGCAAGATATCGAACAGCAGGGGGCGGGCGCAAACGTGGCCATCATGGGTTACTGGAATGCCCGCAGTCCCAACAACCAATGACTGTAGATCGGTGGAGATGTGCACTTCAGGCTGGTGGGCTAATGGTTTCTGGACAGTAGTGTCACTTGGTCCACGTCCGGAGCACGGTCTGCTATTTGATAACGGCTGCTATCAGGGACAAGGTCATCCAGTGCCCAGAGCAAAGAGGCCAGACTGTGCCCCTCCTTCATTATGTACGAACTTAGGAGATGCTACCCCAGGCAGTCATCCGCTTGTCAAAATGCTTTGTAGTAGAATCTGGTGCCCCGATCCATACAGTAAACCGCTGCGCCCAGGGCATCTGTCCCTCCTGCCCACCCCTTGTACCAGCCCTGGCTGCTATAGAGGAATGTGCTTTGTTCATATTTCACATCTGAGGTTTACAATCAATTTAACCATCAGTTGATATCCACTTGCTGTGTGTGCAATATCCATTGAATGGGTTGTTGACTACAGAGATCGATGAAATGAAATGGATGCAAGGTGTATAAATTGATGGCAAGGGGAGTTATTGTATGCAGATTCGATGTTGATTTGGTAATAGATTGGTGTGTGATGGTGGAGTGTATGAAGGCTGGCAGTACATGGCTGTACATACATAGCTGTGTAGAGGGCGATCTATGATGAGAGTGGTGTGTGGAGACTTTTAGGGTGTATGGAGGAAAGGATGAAGACTGGCTGTACATACATACATAGGTGTAGAGGGTGAGTAGTGATGATAGTGCTGTGAGTGGTGTGTGGAGTGTGTGAGTGTGAGTGGTGGAGAGGATGAAGACTGGCTGTACATACAGTATCTCAAAAGTGAGTACAACCCTCACATTTTTGTAAATATTTTTTCTATCTTTTCATGTGACAACACTGAAGAAATGAATCTTTGCTACAATGTAAAGTAGCGAGTGTACAGCTTGTATAATAATAATTGTATATGAGTGTAAATTTGCTGTCCCCTCAAAATAACTCAACGCACAGCCATTAATGTCTAAACCACTGCCAACAAAAGTGAGTACACCCCAAAGTGAAAATGTCCAAACTGGGCCTGAAGTGTCACGATTTTTTGTGGCCACCATTATTTGCCAGCACTGCCTTAACCCTCTTGGGCATGGAGTTCACCAGAGCTTCACAGGTTGCCACTGGAGTCCTCTTCCACTCCTCCATGATGACATCACGGAGCTGGTGGATGTTAGAGACCTTGCACTCCTCCACCTTCTGTTTGAGGATGCCCCACAGATGCTCAATAGGGTTTAGGTCTGGAGACATGCTTGGCCAGTCCATCACCTTTACCCTCGGCTTCTTTAACAAGGCAGTGGTCTTCTTGGAGGTGTGTTTGGGGTCGTTATCATGTTGGATTAATGCCCTGTGGCCCAGTCTCCAAAGGGAGGGGATCATGCTCTGCTTCAGTATGTCACAGTACATGTTGGCATTGATGGTTCCCTCAATGAACTGTAGCTCCCCAGTGCCGGCATTATTCGTGCAGCCCCAGACCATGACACTCGCACCAACAAGCTTGACTGTAGGCAAGACACACTTGTCTTTGTACTCCTCACCTGGTTTCTGCCACACACGCTTGACACCATCAGAACCAAATAAGTTTATCTTGGTCTCATCAGACCACAGGACATGGTTCCAGTAATCCATGTCCTTAGTCTGCTTGTCTTCAGCAAACTGTTTCAGGGTTTTCTTGTACATCATCTTTAGAAGAGGCTTCCTTCTGGGACGACAGCCATGCAGACCAATTTGATGCAGTGTGCGGCGTATGGTCTGAGCACTGACAGGCTGACCCTCAACCCCTTCAACCTCTGCAGCAATGCTGGCAGCACTCATACGTCTATTTCCCAAAGACAACCTCTGGATATGACGCTGAGCACGTGCACTCAACTTATTTGGCCGACCATGGCGAGGCCTGTTCTGAGTGGAACCTGTCCTGTTAAACTGCTGTATAGTCTTGGCTACCGTGCTGCAGCTCAGTTTCAGGGTCTTGGCAATCTTCTTATAGCCTAGGCCATCTTTATGTAGAGCAACAATTCTTTTTTTCAGATTCTCAGAGAGTTCTTTACCATGAGGTGCCATGTTGAACTTCCAGTGACCAGTATGAGAGAGTGAGAGCAATAACACCAAATTTAACACACCTGCTCCCCATTCACACCTGAGACCTTGTAACACTAACAAGTCACATTACACAGGGGAGGGAAAATGGCTAACTGGGCCCAATTTGGACATTTTCACTTTGGAATGTACTTACTTTTGTTAACAGCAGATTAGACATTAATGGCTGTGTGTTGACTTATTTTGAGGGGACAACAAATTTACACTATTGTTAGCCTAGGCCATCTTTATGTAGAGCAACAATTCTTTTTTTCAGATCCTCAGAGTTCTTTGCCATGAGCTGCCATGTTGAGCTTCCAGTGACCAGTATGAGAGAGTGAGAGTCAGGTTCTTCCCATTCACACCTGAGACCTTGTAAAACTGACATGGGGGAGGGAAATGGCTAATTTGGCCCAATTTGGACATTTTCCCCTAGGGGTGTACTCACTTTTGTTGCCAGTGGTTTAGACATTAATGGCTGTGTGTTGAGTTATTTTGAGGGGACAGCAAATTTTACACTGTTATACAAGCTGTACACTCACTACTTTACATTGTAGCAAAGTGTCATTTCTTCAGTGATGTCACATGAAAAGATATAATAAAATATTTACAAAAATGTAAGGGGTGTACTCACTTTTGTGAGATACTGTACATACATGCATACATACATAGCTGTAGAGGGTGATCTATGATGAGAGTGCTGTGGGTGGAGTGTGGAGAGGATACAGGCTGGCAGTACATAGCTGTATATACATAGCTGTATAGATAGTGATCTGTGATGAGAATGCTGTGAGTGGTGTGTGGAGTGTATGGTGGAGATAATGAAGGGCAGACTGGCAGTACATAGCTGTATATACATAGGTGTAGAGGGTGATCTATAATGTGAGTGGTGTGTGGAGTGTATGGAGGAGAGGATGCATAGCTGCTTGTACACACAGTGGGGCAAAAAAGTATTTAGTCAGCCACCAATTGTGCAAGTTCTCCCACGTAAAAAGATGAGAGAGGCCTGTAATTGTCATCATAGGTATACCTCAACTATGAGAGACAAAATGTGGAAACAAATCCAGACAATCACATTGTCTGATTTTTGAAAGAATTTATTTGCAAATTATGGTGGAAAATAAGTATTTGGTCAATATCAAAAGTTCATCTCAATACTTTGTTATATTTCCTTTGTTGGCAATGACAGAGGTCAAACGTTTTCTGTAAGTCTTCAAGGTTGTCACACACTGTTGCTGGTATGTTGGCCCATTCCTCCATGCAGATCTCCTCTAGCGCAGTGATGTTTTGGGGCTGTCGCTGGGCAACATGGACTTTCAACTCCCTCCAAAGGTTTTCTATGGGGTTGAGATCTGGAGACTGGCTAGGCCACTCCAGGACCTTGAAATGCTTCTTACGAAGCCACTCCTTCGGTGTGGCGGTGTGTTTGGGATCATTGTCATGCTGAAAGACCCAGCCACGTTTCATCTTCAATGCCCTTGCTGATGGGAGGAGGTTTGCACTCAAAATCTCACGATACATGGCCCCATTCATTCTTTCATGTACACAGATCAGTCGTCCTGTTCCCTTTGCAGAGAAACAGCCCCAAAGCATGATGTTGCCACCCCCATGCTTCACAGTAGGTATGGTGTTCTTTGGTTGCAACTCAGCATTCTCTCTCCTCCAAACACGACGAGTTGTGTTTCTACCAAACAGTTCTACTTTGGTTTCATCTGACCATATGGCATTCTTCCAATCCTCTTCTGGATCATCCAAATGCTCTCTAGCAAACCTCAGACGGGCCCGGACATGTACTGGCTTAAGCAGGGGGACACGTCTGGCACTGCAGGATCTGAGTCCCTGGCGGCGTAGTGTGTTACTGATGGTAGCCTTTGTTATGTTGGTCCCAGCTCTCTGCAGGTCATTCACTAGGTCCCCCATGGGGTTCTGTGATTTTTGCTCACCATTCTTGTGATCATTTTGACCCCACGGGGTGAGATCTTGCGTGGAGCCCCAGATCGAAGGAGATTATCAGTGGTCTTGTATGTCTTCCATTTTCTAATTATTGCTCCCGCAGTTGATTTCTTCACACCAAGCTGCTTGCCTATTGCAGATTCAGTCTTCCCTGCCTGGTGCAGGTCTACAACTTTGTTTCTGGTGTCCTTCGACAGCTCTTTGGTCTTCACCATAGTGGAGTTTGGAGTGTGACTGAGGTTGTGGACAGGTGTCTTTTATACTGATAACACGTTCAAACAGGTGCCATTAATACAGGCAATAAGTGGAGGACAGAGGAGCCTCTTAAAGAAGAAGATACAGGTCTGTGAGAGCCAGAAATCTTGCTTGTTTGTAGGTGACCAAATACTTATTTTCCACCACAATTTGCAAATAAATTCTTTCAAAAATCAGACAATGTGATTGTCTGGATTTGTTTCCACACTTTGTCTCTCATTGTTGAGGTATACCTATGATGACAATTACAGGCCTCTCATCTTTTTAAGTGGGAGAACTTGCACAATTGGTGGATGACTAAATACTTTTTTGCCCCACTGTAGGTGTAGAGGGTGATCTATGATGAGAGTGCTGTGAGTGGGGTGTTGAGAGGATACAGGCTGGCAGTACATACAGTGGGGATGGAAAGTATTCAGACCCCCTTACATTTTTCACTCTTTGTTATATTGCAGCCACTTGCTAAAATCATTTAAGTTCATTTTTTCCTCATTAATGTACACATAGCACCCCATATTGACAGAAAAACACAGAATTGTTGACATTTTTGTAGATTTAATAAAAAAGAAAAACTGAAATATCACATGGTCCTAAGTATTCAGACCCTTTGCGGTGACACTCATATATTTAACTCAGGTGCTGTCCATTTCTTCTGATCATCCTTGAGATGGTTCTGCACCTTCATTTGAGTCCAGCTGTGTTTGATTATACTGATTGGACTTGATTAGGAAAGCCACACACCTGTCTATATAAGACCTTACAGCTCACAGTGCATGTCAGAGCAAATGAGAATCATGAGGTCAAAGGAACTGCCTGAAGAGCTCAGAGACAGAATTGTGGCAAGGCACAGATCTGGCCAAGGTTACAAAAAAAATTCTGCTGCATTTAAGGTTCCTAAGAGCACAGTGGCCTCCATAATCCTTAAATGGAAGACGTTTGGGACGACCAGAACCCTTCCTAGAGCTGGCCGTCTGGCCAAACTGAGCTATCAGGGGAGATGAGCCTTGGTGAGAGAGGTAAAGAAGAACCCAAAGATCACTGTGGCTGAGCTCCAGAGATGCAGTCAGGAGATGGGAGAAAGTTGTAGAAAGTCAACCATCACTGCAGCCATCCACCATTCGGGGCTTTTTGGCAGAGTGGCCCGATGGAAGCCTCTCCTCAGTGCAAGACACATGAAAGCCTGCATGGAGTTTGCTAAAAAAAACACCTAAAGGACTCCAAGATGGTGAGAAATAAGATTCTTTGGTCTGAGGAGACCAAGATAGAACTTTTTGGCCTTAATTCTAAGCGGTATGTGTGGAGAAAACCAGGCACTGCTCATCACCTGTCCAATACAGTGCCAACAGTGAAGCATGGTGGTGGCAGCATCATGCTGTGGGGTGTTTTTCAGCTGCAGGGACAGGATGACTGGTTGCAAGCGAGGGAAAGATGAATGCGGCAAAGTACAGGGATATCCTGGATGAAAACCTTCTCCAGAGTGCTCAGGACCTCAGACTGGGCCAAAGGTTTACCTTCCAACAAGACAATGACCCTAAGCACAGAGTTAAAATAATGAAGGAATGGCTTCACAACAACTCCGTGACTGTTCTTGAATGGCCCAGCCAGAGCCCTGACTTAAACCCAATTGAGCATCTCTGTAGAGATAAAGAGAGAGATGGCTGTCCACCAACGTTTACCATCCAACCTGACAGAACTAGAGAGGATCTGCAAGGAGGAATGGCAGAGGATCCCCAAATCCAGGTGTGAAAAACTTGTTGCATCTTTCCCAAAAAGACTCATGGCTGTATTAGATCAAAAGAGTGCTTCTACTAAATACTGAGCAAAGGGTCTCAATACTTAGGACCATGTGATATTTCAGTTTTTCTTTTTTAATAGCTCTGCAAAAATGTCAACAATTCTGTGTTTTTCTGTCAATGTGGGTTGCTGTGTGTACATTAATGAGGAAAAAAAATGTACTTAAATGATTTTAACAAATGGCTGCAATATAACAAAGAGTGAAAAATCTAAGGTGGTCTGAATACTTTCCGTCCCCACTGTAGCTGTATATACATAGGTGTAGAGGGTGATCTATGATGTGAGTGGTATGTAGAGTGTGGAGAGGAGAGGATACAGACTGGCTGTATATACATAGGTGGAGGGTGATCTATGATGAGAGTGATGTGAGTGGTGTATGGAGGATAGGATACATAGCTGTATACACATAGGTGGAGGGTGATGTACGATGGGTGATGTGTAGAGTATACATAGCTGTATACACATAGGTGATGTACGATGAGTGATGTGTAGCGTATACATAGCTGTATACACATAGGTGATGTACGATGAGTGATGTGTAGAGTATACATAGCTGTATACACATAGGTGATGTACGATGAGTGATGTGTAGAGTATACATAGCTGTATACACATAGGTGGAGGGTGATGTACGATGGGTGATGTGTAGAGTATACATAGCTGTATACACATAGGTGATGTACGATGGGTGATGTGTAGAGTATACATAGCTGTATACACATAGGTGATGTACGATGGGTGATGTGTAGAGTATACATAGCTGTATACACATAGGTGGAGGGTGATGTACGATGAGTGATGTGTAGAGTATACAAAGCTGTATACACATAGGTGGAGGGTGATGTATGATGAGCAGTGTGTAGAGTATACATAGCTGTATACACATAAGTGATGTACGATGAGTAATGTGTAGAGTATACATAGCTGTATACACATAGGTGGAGGGTGATGTACGATGGGTGATGTGTAGAGTATACATAGCTGTATACACATAGGTGGAGGGTGATGTACGATGAGCGATGTGTAGAGTATACATAGCTGTATACATATAGGTGATGTACGATGAGTGATGTGTAGAGTATACATAGCTGTATACACATAGGTGATGTACGATGAGCAATGTGTAGAGTATACATAGCTGTATACACATAGGTGATGTAGGATGAGCGATGTGTAGAGTATACATAGCTGTATACACATAGGTGATGTAGGATGAGCGATGTGTAGAGTATACATAGCTGTATACCCATAGGTGATGTACGATGAGTAGAGTATACATAGCTGTATACACATAGGTGATGTACGATGAGTAGAGTATACATAGCTGTATACACATAGGTGATGTACGATGAGTAGAGTATACATAGCTGTATACACAAAGGTGATGTACGATGAGCGATGTGTAGAGTATACATAGCTGTATACACATAGGTGATGTACGATGAGCGATGTGTAGAGTACACATAGCTGTATACACATAGGTGATGTGCGATGTGTAGAGTACACATAGCTGAGTACACATAGCTGTATACACATAGGTGATGTACGATGAGCGATGTGTAGAGTACACATAGCTGTATACACATAGGTGATGTACGATGAGCGATGTGTAGAGTACACATAGCTGTATACACATAGGTGATGTACGATGAGCGATGTGTAGAGTACACATAGCTGTATACACATAGGTGATGTACGATGAGCGATGTGTAGAGTACACATAGCTGTATACACATAGGTGATGTACGATGAGCGATGTGTAGAGTACACATAGCTGTATACACATAGGTGATGTACGATGAGCGATGTGTAGAGTACACATAGCTGTATACACATAGGTGATGTACGATGTGTAGAGTACACATAGCTGTATACACATAGGTGATGTACGATGAGCAATGTGTAGAGTACACATAGCTGTATACACATAGGTGATGTACGATGAGCGATGTGTAGAGTACACATAGCTGTATACACATAGGTGATGTACGATGAGCGATGTGTAGAGTACACATAGCTGTATACACATAGGTGATGTACGATGAGCGATGTGTAGAGTACACATAGCTGTATACACATAGGTGATGTACGATGAGCGATGTGTAGAGTACACATAGCTGTATACACATAGGTGATGTACGATGAGCGATGTGTAGAGTATACATAGCTGTATACACATAGGTGGAGGGTGATGTACGATGGGTGATGTGTAGAGTATACATAGCTGTATACACATAGGTGATGTACGATGGGTGATGTGTAGAGTATACATAGCTGTATACACATAGGTGATGTACGATGGGTGATGTGTAGAGTATACATAGCTGTATACACATAGGTGGAGGGTGATGTACGATGAGTGATGTGTAGAGTATACAAAGCTGTATACACATAGGTGGAGGGTGATGTATGATGAGCAGTGTGTAGAGTATACATAGCTGTATACACATAAGTGATGTACGATGAGTAATGTGTAGAGTATACATAGCTGTATACACATAGGTGGAGGGTGATGTACGATGGGTGATGTGTAGAGTATACATAGCTGTATACACATAGGTGGAGGGTGATGTACGATGAGCGATGTGTAGAGTATACATAGCTGTATACATATAGGTGATGTACGATGAGTGATGTGTAGAGTATACATAGCTGTATACACATAGGTGATGTACGATGAGCAATGTGTAGAGTATACATAGCTGTATACACATAGGTGATGTAGGATGAGCGATGTGTAGAGTATACATAGCTGTATACACATAGGTGATGTAGGATGAGCGATGTGTAGAGTATACATAGCTGTATACACATAGGTGATGTACGATAAGTAGAGTATACATAGCTGTATACACATAGGTGATGTACGATGAGTAGAGTATACATAGCTGTATACACATAGGTGATGTACGATGAGTAGAGTATACATAGCTGTATACACAAAGGTGATGTACGATGAGCGATGTGTAGAGTATACATAGCTGTATACACATAGGTGATGTACGATGAGCGATGTGTAGAGTACACATAGCTGTATACACATAGGTGATGTGCGATGTGTAGAGTACACATAGCTGAGTACACATAGCTGTATACACATAGGTGATGTACGATGAGCGATGTGTAGAGTACACATAGCTGTATACACATAGGTGATGTACGATGAGCGATGTGTAGAGTACACATAGCTGTATACACATAGGTGATGTACGATGAGCGATGTGTAGAGTACACATAGCTGTATACACATAGGTGATGTACGATGAGCGATGTGTAGAGTACACATAGCTGTATACACATAGGTGATGTACGATGAGCGATGTGTAGAGTACACATAGCTGTATACACATAGGTGATGTACGATGAGCGATGTGTAGAGTACACATAGCTGTATACACATAGGTGATGTACGATGAGCGATGTGTAGAGTACACATAGCTGTATACACATAGGTGATGTACGATGTGTAGAGTACACATAGCTGTATACACATAGGTGATGTACGATGAGCAATGTGTAGAGTACACATAGCTGTATACACATAGGTGATGTACGATGAGCGATGTGTAGAGTACACATAGCTGTATACACATAGGTGATGTACGATGAGCGATGTGTAGAGTACACATAGCTGTATACACATAGGTGATGTACGATGAGCGATGTGTAGAGTACACATAGCTGTATACACATAGGTGATGTACGATGAGCGATGTGTAGAGTACACATAGCTGTATACACATAGGTGATGTACGATGAGCGATGTGTAGAGTATACATAGCTGTATACACATAGGTGATGTACGATGAGCGATGTGTAGAGTACACATAGCTGTATACACATAGGTGATGTACGATGTGTAGAGTACACATAGCTGTATACACATAGGTGATGTGCGATGAGCAATGTGTAGAGTACACATAGCTGTATACACATAGGTGATGTACGATGAGCGATGTGTAGAGTATACATAGCTGTATACACATAGGTGATGTACGATGAGCGATGTGTAGAGTACACATAGCTGTATACACATAGGTGATGTACGATGAGCGATGTGTAGAGTACACATAGCTGTATACACATAGGTGATGTACGATGAGCGATGTGTAGAGTACACATAGCTGTATACACATAGGTGATGTACGATGAGCGATGTGTAGAGTACACATAGCTGTATACACATAGGTGATGTACGATGAGCGATGTGTAGAGTACACATAGCTGTATACACATAGGTGATGTACGATGTGTAGAGTACACATAGCTGTATACACATAGGTGATGTACGATGAGCGATGTGTAGAGTACACATAGCTGTATACACATAGGTGATGTACGATGAGCGATGTGTAGAGTACACATAGCTGTATACACATAGGTGATGTACGATGAGCGATGTGTAGAGTACACATAGCTGTATACACATAGGTGATGTACGATGAGCGATGTGTAGAGTACACATAGCTGTATACACATAGGTGATGTACGATGAGCGATGTGTAGAGTACACATAGCTGTATACACATAGGTGATGTACGATGAGCGATGTGTAGAGTACACATAGCTGTATACACATAGGTGATGTACGATGAGCGATGTGTAGAGTACACATAGCTGTATACACATAGGTGATGTACGATGAGCGATGTGTAGAGTACACATAGCTGTATACACATAGGTGATGTACGATGAGCGATGTGTAGAGTACACATAGCTGTATACACATAGGTGATGTACGATGAGCGATGTGTAGAGTACACATAGCTGTATACACATAGGTGATGTACGATGAGCGATGTGTAGAGTACACATAGCTGTATACACATAGGTGATGTACGATGAGCGATGTGTAGAGTACACATAGCTGTATACACATAGGTGATGTACGATGAGCGATGTGTAGAGTACACATAGCTGTATACACATAGGTGATGTACGATGAGCGATGTGTAGAGTACACATAGCTGTATACACATAGGTGATGTACGATGAGCGATGTGTAGAGTACACATAGCTGTATACACATAGGTGATGTACGATGAGCGATGTGTAGAGTACACATAGCTGTATACACATAGGTGATGTACGATGAGCGATGTGTAGAGTACACATAGCTGTATACACATAGGTGATGTACGATGAGCGATGTGTAGAGTACACATAGCTGTATACACATAGGTGATGTACGATGAGCGATGTGTAGAGTACACATAGCTGTATACACATAGGTGATGTACGATGTGTAGAGTACACATAGCTGTATACACATAGGTGATGTACGATGAGCGATGTGTAGAGTACACATAGTTGTATACACATAGGTGATGTACGATGAGCGATGTGTAGAGTACACATAGCTGTATACACATAGGTGATGTACGATGAGCGATGTGTAGAGTACACATAGCTGTATACACATAGGTGATGTACGATGAGCGATGTGTAGAGTACACATAGCTGTATACACATAGGTGATGTACGATGAGCGATGTGTAGAGTACACATAGCTGTATACACATAGGTGATGTACGATGAGCGATGTGTAGAGTATACATAGCTGTATACACATAGGTGATGTACGATGAGCGATGTGTAGAGTACACATAGCTGTATACACATAGGTGATGTACGATGTGTAGAGTACACATAGCTGTATACACATAGGTGATGTGCGATGAGCAATGTGTAGAGTACACATAGCTGTATACACATAGGTGATGTACGATGAGCGATGTGTAGAGTACACATAGCTGTATACACATAGGTGATGTACGATGAGCGATGTGTAGAGTACACATAGCTGTATACACATAGGTGATGTACGATGAGCGATGTGTAGAGTACACATAGCTGTATACACATAGGTGATGTACGATGAGCGATGTGTAGAGTACACATAGCTGTATACACATAGGTGATGTACGATGAGCGATGTGTAGAGTACACATAGCTGTATACACATAGGTGATGTACGATGAGCGATGTGTAGAGTACACATAGCTGTATACACATAGGTGATGTACGATGTGTAGAGTACACATAGCTGTATACACATAGGTGATGTACGATGAGCGATGTGTAGAGTACACATAGCTGTATACACATAGGTGATGTACGATGAGAGATGTGTAGAGTACACATAGCTGTATACACATAGGTGATGTACGATGAGCGATGTGTAGAGTACACATAGCTGTATACACATAGGTGATGTACGATGAGCGATGTGTAGAGTACACATAGCTGTATACACATAGGTGATGTACGATGAGCGATGTGTAGAGTACACATAGCTGTATACACATAGGTGATGTACGATGAGCGATGTGTAGAGTACACATAGCTGTATACACATAGGTGATGTACGATGAGCGATGTGTAGAGTACACATAGCTGTATACACATAGGTGATGTACGATGAGCGATGTGTAGAGTACACATAGCTGTATACACATAGGTGATGTACGATGAGCGATGTGTAGAGTACACATAGCTGTATACACATAGGTGATGTACGATGAGCGATGTGTAGAGTACACATAGCTGTATACACATAGGTGATGTACGATGAGCGATGTGTAGAGTACACATAGCTGTATACACATAGGTGATGTACGATGAGCGATGTGTAGAGTACACATAGCTGTATACACATAGGTGATGTACGATGAGCGATGTGTAGAGTACACATAGCTGTATACACATAGGTGATGTACGATGAGCGATGTGTAGAGTACACATAGCTGTATACACATAGGTGATGTACGATGAGCGATGTGTAGAGTACACATAGCTGTATACACATAGGTGATGTACGATGAGCGATGTGTAGAGTACACATAGCTGTATACACATAGGTGATGTACGATGAGCGATGTGTAGAGTACACATAGCTGTATACACATAGGTGATGTACGATGAGCGATGTGTAGAGTACACATAGCTGTATACACATAGGTGATGTACGATGAGCGATGTGTAGAGTACACATAGCTGTATACACATAGGTGATGTACGATGAGCGATGTGTAGAGTACACATAGCTGTATACACATAGGTGATGTACGATGAGCGATGTGTAGAGTACACATAGCTGTATACACATAGGTGATGTACGATGAGCGATGTGTAGAGTACACATAGCTGTATACACATAGGTGATGTACGATGAGCGATGTGTAGAGTACACATAGCTGTATACACATAGGTGATGTACGATGTGTAGAGTACACATAGCTGTATACACATAGGTGATGTACGATGAGCGATGTGTAGAGTACACATAGCTGTATACACATAGGTGATGTACGATGAGCGATGTGTAGAGTACACATAGCTGTATACACATAGGTGATGTACGATGAGCGATGTGTAGAGTACACATAGCTGTATACACATAGGTGATGTACGATGAGCGATGTGTAGAGTACACATAGCTGTATACACATAGGTGATGTACGATGAGCGATGTGTAGAGTACACATAGCTGTATACACATAGGTGATGTACGATGAGCGATGTGTAGAGTATACATAGCTGTATACACATAGGTGATGTACGATGAGCGATGTGTAGAGTACACATAGCTGTATACACATAGGTGATGTACGATGTGTAGAGTACACATAGCTGTATACACATAGGTGATGTGCGATGAGCAATGTGTAGAGTACACATAGCTGTATACACATAGGTGATGTACGATGAGCGATGTGTAGAGTACACATAGCTGTATACACATAGGTGATGTACGATGAGCGATGTGTAGAGTACACATAGCTGTATACACATAGGTGATGTACGATGAGCGATGTGTAGAGTACACATAGCTGTATACACATAGGTGATGTACGATGAGCGATGTGTAGAGTACACATAGCTGTATACACATAGGTGATGTACGATGAGCGATGTGTAGAGTACACATAGCTGTATACACATAGGTGATGTACGATGAGCGATGTGTAGAGTACACATAGCTGTATACACATAGGTGATGTACGATGTGTAGAGTACACATAGCTGTATACACATAGGTGATGTACGATGAGCGATGTGTAGAGTACACATAGCTGTATACACATAGGTGATGTACGATGAGAGATGTGTAGAGTACACATAGCTGTATACACATAGGTGATGTACGATGAGCGATGTGTAGAGTACACATAGCTGTATACACATAGGTGATGTACGATGAGCGATGTGTAGAGTACACATAGCTGTATACACATAGGTGATGTACGATGAGCGATGTGTAGAGTACACATAGCTGTATACACATAGGTGATGTACGATGAGCGATGTGTAGAGTACACATAGCTGTATACACATAGGTGATGTACGATGAGCGATGTGTAGAGTACACATAGCTGTATACACATAGGTGATGTACGATGAGCGATGTGTAGAGTACACATAGCTGTATACACATAGGTGATGTACGATGAGCGATGTGTAGAGTACACATAGCTGTATACACATAGGTGATGTACGATGAGCGATGTGTAGAGTACACATAGCTGTATACACATAGGTGATGTACGATGAGCGATGTGTAGAGTACACATAGCTGTATACACATAGGTGATGTACGATGAGCGATGTGTAGAGTACACATAGCTGTATACACATAGGTGATGTACGATGAGCGATGTGTAGAGTACACATAGCTGTATACACATAGGTGATGTACGATGAGCGATGTGTAGAGTACACATAGCTGTATACACATAGGTGATGTACGATGAGCGATGTGTAGAGTACACATAGCTGTATACACATAGGTGATGTACGATGAGCGATGTGTAGAGTACACATAGCTGTATACACATAGGTGATGTACGATGAGCGATGTGTAGAGTACACATAGCTGTATACACATAGGTGATGTACGATGAGCGATGTGTAGAGTACACATAGCTGTATACACATAGGTGATGTACGATGAGCGATGTGTAGAGTACACATAGCTGTATACACATAGGTGATGTACGATGAGCGATGTGTAGAGTACACATAGCTGTATACACATAGGTGATGTACGATGAGCGATGTGTAGAGTACACATAGCTGTATACACATAGGTGATGTACGATGAGCGATGTGTAGAGTACACATAGCTGTATACACATAGGTGATGTACGATGAGCGATGTGTAGAGTACACATAGCTGTATACACATAGGTGATGTACGATGAGCGATGTGTAGAGTACACATAGCTGTATACACATAGGTGATGTACGATGAGCGATGTGTAGAGTACACATAGCTGTATACACATAGGTGATGTACGATGAGCGATGTGTAGAGTACACATAGCTGTATACACATAGGTGATGTACGATGTGTAGAGTACACATAGCTGTATACACATAGGTGATGTACGATGAGCGATGTGTAGAGTACACATAGCTGTATACACATAGGTGATGTACGATGAGCGATGTGTAGAGTACACATAGCTGTATACACATAGGTGATGTACGATGAGCGATGTGTAGAGTACACATAGCTGTATATACATAGGTGATGTACGATGAGCGATGTGTAGAGTACACATAGCTGTATACACATAGGTGATGTACGATGAGCGATGTGTAGAGTACACATAGCTGTATACACATAGGTGATGTACGATGAGCGATGTGTAGAGTATACATAGCTGTATACACATAGGTGATGTACGATGAGCGATGTGTAGAGTACACATAGCTGTATACACATAGGTGATGTACGATGTGTAGAGTACACATAGCTGTATACACATAGGTGATGTGCGATGAGCAATGTGTAGAGTACACATAGCTGTATACACATAGGTGATGTACGATGAGCGATGTGTAGAGTATACATAGCTGTATACACATAGGTGATGTACGATGAGCGATGTGTAGAGTACACATAGCTGTATACACATAGGTGATGTACGATGAGCGATGTGTAGAGTACACATAGCTGTATACACATAGGTGATGTACGATGAGCGATGTGTAGAGTACACATAGCTGTATACACATAGGTGATGTACGATGAGCGATGTGTAGAGTACACATAGCTGTATACACATAGGTGATGTACGATGAGCGATGTGTAGAGTACACATAGCTGTATACACATAGGTGATGTACGATGTGTAGAGTACACATAGCTGTATACACATAGGTGATGTACGATGAGCGATGTGTAGAGTACACATAGCTGTATACACATAGGTGATGTACGATGAGAGATGTGTAGAGTACACATAGCTGTATACACATAGGTGATGTACGATGAGCGATGTGTAGAGTACACATAGCTGTATACACATAGGTGATGTACGATGAGCGATGTGTAGAGTACACATAGCTGTATACACATAGGTGATGTACGATGAGCGATGTGTAGAGTACACATAGCTGTATACACATAGGTGATGTACGATGAGCGATGTGTAGAGTACACATAGCTGTATACACATAGGTGATGTACGATGAGCGATGTGTAGAGTACACATAGCTGTATACACATAGGTGATGTACGATGTGTAGAGTATACATAGCTGTATACACATAGTTGATGTACGATGTGTAGAGTATACATAGCTGTATACACATAGGTGATGTACGATGTGTAGAGTATACATAGCTGTATACACATAGGTGATGTACGATGAGTGATCTGAGCGGTGTGTAGAGAGTGTAGAGTGTCAGTGAGGCTCCTCCCCCCGCTCATGTCTCATCAGATGATTTGCTGCCTCCCCCAGTGATGGAGCCGGACACACAGTGACCCCGCACCGCTCTCTGGTGTCACACAGCCGGCCACAACGATCACATTGGAGCTGGATAGCGGGATGCGGGGTGACAAGCCGGAGGATGAGCCGGGGGATGAAGATAAACAAGAGCCGGAGAAGAAGGAGGAGGACGGACAGGAGTCGGTGTGTGTTGGCGGAGGAGCATCTTCTGGGGCAGACAGCAGCACGGACTCGGAGAGTGTAGAGAGCGGAGATACTCCCAGTCCTCCGACCTGTAAGATCTGCTTCCAGGGCCCTGAGCAGGTAATAGTGTCATGCTGGGACATCATTGTCCACCCTTCCCCTGTGTGTGTACTGGATGGAGGCTCCTCATTAGATGTACACATCTGTCACACCTTTCATGTCCTCTGCACTTTCATCCTTCCACATCCTCCTCTCACAGTCCTGGCTCCTCATTATCCCAACTTTCTCCCATCATTAGGGTTCATTAAGAACATTTTAAACATGCCATGATCCTGCAGCCCTCCTCTACCTGGAAGTATGTTGTCATTTATACCAAGCTTCTGTGATCCCCAGTACTGGATTCAATAAAGCCCTAAGGCCCCATTTACAGCTCGCAATTTGAGATCGCTGGCAGAATCGCTGTGATTCTGCCCGCAATCCCAAATCGCATGGCAATCACGCACATCACGCTGCGCTCATTGTCCTTCAATGGCACCCCAAACGCGATGTGTGACACCTCCACAAATCGGGCAAAGCACGTCACCCAAAAAGGAGCAGGAGCTTCTTTTCAGGCAACAAACACACATAGGGCAGCCCATTGGAGTGAATAGGCTGCCCTACGAGGGAAACCGTGTGAAAATCACAATGTCAAAATCGCATAGCGGGAACGCTCGTTCTCACTACGCAATTACGTGAACAGGGACTTTTCTGGCAGTATGGGCCTTTAAAATGGCCTGCATCAGATTAAAAAATCCCTGCTGCCTGTTACAGTAAGTTTAGGTAGTACTTAATCGGAACTAAACCCATTGATTTAACAGCTTCCCAAAACGGTTACATTCAAGGCATGCCATGAATGATAACTGTCACAGTTGCTCGTGCTTTCAGATGAACTGTCAAGCCATCAAATGGTCAAATTAGTCACATGTGCAGCATCATGGCAGCTGCAAATCAAACAGAGGCTAAGATGGCAGCTTCCTTGGCTGTAAAAGGATAGGAAGGTTTAATTCAACTCTAATAGCACCACGTTTACAAAGTAACACTTTTACTGCTCCAGATTCAAAAATAATTAATTCCAGTTCATAGATTGTGAAATTGGAGGTAATTAAAGCAGAACTAAGCCCATCGATGTAACAGTTTAAAAAAAGCAGTTACGTTCCCAGCTCGTGCTGGGAATGTAAAGTAACTGTCACATTGCTTGTGCTCTCAGCCAAAGTGTCTAACCATCAAACGACTGATGTCATAACTAATCACATTGTGTAGCATCATGGTAGTTACAGATCAAACAAGGCCAAGATGGCAGCTTCTTTGGCAGATATTGATAGGAGGGTTACGCACTTTAAGACCAACTGAAATGCGGAGTACAGAGGCAGGAATAGTGCCTGTCTCTGTACACCGTGTTGCAGGCGGCACATTTGCTGCCACTACCCCTCTTCAGCTGTCACTGGTTGTTAAGAACGCTGTCAGATTTACAGCCAACAGCCTCCTAACAACCATTGATATTGATAGTGAGTAGAGCCTGATGGAGGGGAAGCTGAGACAATAGTGCTTTATCAGGTCCACTCTCTTGTGTTTGACAGCTGGCAGTGGGCAGATTCTTTAGCCAATAGCTGGCCGACTATAGATGATGGATCCACCCACTGCCTGCTGCCAATCACAAGCGGAGAGGACCTGATGGGGAGCTAGTGTTTCAGCTTTCCCATCATGTTCCTCCCACAAAACCCTTTGGACACTGCTCTGTCTTTGAGACAGCTACAGCGGGAGGAGGGAGTTCAGCTGCACTAAAGATCGGGTATCTTTAGTGCCGGTTCACACAGGGGCGGCTTCAAAGTCGCCAGACTCTCATCCGACTCTGAAGCCGCCCTGTACAGCGTGACTTCAGCGCGGTTTGCAAAACGAATTCTGTACTGAGGTCAATGCAAGCCGCTCCGAAATCACCCCAAAGTAGTACAAGGAGCCTTTTTCTAAGTTGGAGACTTGAGTCGCTCTTATTAGAATGGTTCCATTGTACTGAATGGAACAGGACTTGTCAGGCTGACAAGTGGCCTGACAGGTCGCCCCTGTGTGAACAGGCACTTATAGACACTCCAGTCTCAGTGGTCCTCCACGTGAAGTGCATGTCCCTTATTCATGCACCTGTACAGGCATTTTTGAGCTTTTTTTGCAGCATCCTAGGCTTGGGCATTTTTTAACAACTTCCAGCCTAGTCCTTATCTAGCACGCCTTTCCTACATGTAAAAAATATCATTTTTTTGCTATAAAATTACTCAGAACCCCCAAACATTATATATGTTTTTTTTAGCAGAGACCCTAGGGAATAAAATGGCAGTCATTGCAATATTTTATGCCACACAACATTTGGCAGCAATTTTTCAAATGCATTTTTCCTGGGAAAAAAAAATGTTTCATTAACTACAAAAAACCCAAAACACTAAATTAGCCCGATTTTTTTGTATAATGTAAAAGATGATATTACGCCGAGTAAATAGATACCTAACATGTCATGCTTTAAAAGTGCGCACACTCGTGGAATAGCGCCAAACTTTGGTACCTAAAAATCTGCAAGCCCGCAGGGACGGAGGCGCTTTAAATTTTTTATTTTTTAACACTTTCCCTTTATATTGTTTTTTTGATCACATTTATTCCTATTACAAGGAATGTAAACATCTATGACAGGTCCTCATTACAGAGGGATTTTAGATCTATAAGACCCCTCATTTCTCCTCTAGTCTAGAAAGCATGAGATAAAAAAAAAAAACCATCTCAGCCATTCCAGCTAAAAACACGGCAGTGTTTACATCTGCAGAGGCCAGAAGTGATGTCATAACATCACGTCTGGCCTCCGAAAGTCATAGAGAAGGCCAGGGACCATCTGGTCCTCAGTCAGCTCTATGATAAACGGCCACCGCCGGCCGATTCATTCTCTGGCTCACCGATTGCACGGGGGCGAGCTGGTAGAAGCACCGGAGGGCGGCAGAAGGGGGAGGGGGTCAAGCAGCTGAACAGCCATTATGATTGTTTTTACTTTGCAGGGAATCGCTGGCAGAAAAAAAAAGATATCTCAATGATGCCTGCAGCTGCAGGCATCATTCAGATGTCTCCACTCAAAGTCCAGGACGTCAATGGAAAGCTAGTTACTAGGGAAAAAAATGTGATATGCACATTTTTGAGGATTTTCAGATGCTGCCATTGAAGTCTAGTGGGGCTAATAACACTTGAAGCTTGTAGCTCAAAAGAAGCTCATGTACATATTGGCTACAAGCCTCAAGCGACACTACGCTCAGGTGTGAACAGGCACTAATGAAAAACATGGGATTTTGGATGTTGAACGTTTTGAGGCTTCAAGTTACAAAATACTCAGGTGTGAATGGGGTCTAAGAAGGGTCCAGTGATACAACAGATTATGACAGTAGGGGGCGAAATGATGGAGAAAGTAAAATTCCAGTTGTAAAGTAGAGGTAGGATGGGTTTCCATAAAAAGAAGAGTTTTCAAGGATTGCCTGAGGGTGGACAGAGTAAACGATAGCTAGAGGGATTGGGGTAGGGAGTTCCATCCTCAGCGTATACTCACAATGTTATCAGACTCATCAAAAGCTCAGACTCTTCTTTAACTTTAGCTGAAAATCATGAATGAGAAAACATAATAATGTTGTTTTACCAGTGGTTGTATGTATGTTAGTGATCTGACTTGCTTTTAGATTTCATTCTCAGGCCAGGTGTACTGCTCAAGGCATGACTATACAGTGGTAAACCCATAAATCCAATGCGGGTTCACTATGTGTTTGTTTAAAAAAAGATTCATAAAATGAAAGTGGAGCCATTGCCAATAAAATGTGTAGGTTGAGAAGTGAATTTCAGCATGCCATTGGTTGCTATGAACAACGTTTCCACCTTTCCTGTTCTCCATTGTTTATACATGAAGCCCAATGTCTAATGGTGGCCATACACACTTCGACTTTATTATCATGTCAATGTGCGATTCAATCAAAGTGATCGAAACAGCAAACAATCGAATAGTCATAACTGTTTCTCTGATCGATTTAGACACAATTTAGATCAGAATCAATCAAACTGAGTTTGTTGGATAGGGTGAAAAATGAACCATTATGTTGTATCGATCAGCAGTACTGAGATGCTTTTTCATAAAATCGATCCTAGTTTGATCAATCAGATTATGAGATTGCATGGTAAAAACAGGGATGCAAGTGATACATTATGATCGTATCTTTGAAATATCGATCAAAATCCACTTCACGTGTGTGAATGGGTTGTCAACTAAAGATTGATTATTCCTATTGCTAAAGATTGGAAATTAAATTGATCATTTATCGAAGCATAGATGGCCGCCATAAACATTTGAACATATCTGTAAGACAATAGAAGGACTAACTATGATGTACAAAAGGCACTTAGCCATAGCAACTAGGGCTTAGTTTACTGTTGTCAGATTTAAGCACTGATTTATTGGCAGGGGTTAATGCACTTTGAACTTTCCCTTTCTAAATAGGCCCAGATAATTCTATTATGTCAGCTAAAGGAGTATTAGGTTTGTGTTGTCTGTTATATGTTAAAAATATGACATTGACTCTCTTGCACTGACTGTGATGCTTGAATATGTGGATAGATCATAGAATTCTTGTCTGTTCATTGACTTTTCTAGAGTACCAAAAAAGCCAAAGAATGTCATAGTCCTGATGTAATTTTAGAGTGAACGTGACCTGGCATAAAAGGTTTCTCAATCAATAACACTGCTGAAGTATAGGAACCTTGTGGTGCAATCACTTAAAGTAATCTCCAAATTGGCTCCTGTATCCTTGTGGAGCCCCTTGAATCCTTTGTTCAGGCTGTACAGGGGCCTCAGAGTTCCCTACAGGTCAAGTCCCACTCTTCCCTTACTTATACTCCACCCCATCATCAAATTCTAGAGCAGCCTTTCTCAACCTTTTAACATGGAGGATACCTTGAAACAACTTTCCAGTCTCAGGGAACCTTTGCTGATAGTTACTATACCTACCGCTCATGGTACATAGTGTGATGGTCACTGGGGATTCACTCCTTACATTTGTAATTATTGGGGAGAATTTATCCCACTTACAGATAGATAAAGAGAAAACTATTGTCAGCAGTTACCTAAGAGACAGAAATTGCTCATTGCTCAAGGAACACCAAGCAACTTCAGGAGACATCTTAGGGTTCCTCGGAACTCTGGTTGAGAAATGCTGTGCTAGAGCCTGTACAGCCTACTGATATTCTGACATTTGACCATTGAATGAGGGGAAGCAGAGCTAAGAGTTATGCCCCGTACACACGAGCGGATTTTCCGTCAGAAAAAACTTGGATGGTTTTTCCGATGGAATTCCACTCAAGCTTGGCTTGCATACACGGTCACACAAAAGTTCTCTGAACTTTCTACCCTCAAGAACGCGGTGACGTTGAATGAAGTTCACTGCTTCCGAGCATGCGTCGAATTGTTTCCGAGCATGCGTAGGAATTTTGCGCGTTGGAATTGCTACAGACGATCGGAATTTCCGTTCGGAACTTTTTGCGACCGAAAAATAGAGAACCTGCTCTCAATCTCTGGAATTCCGCCAGCAAAAGTCCGATGGAGCATACACACGGTCAGAATTTCCGACCAAAAGCTCACGTCGGACTTTTGCTGGGGGAATTTTCAATCGTGTGTACGGGGCATTAGGAGGAAACCGGGCATAATCTTGACTTTAATCCTACTTACAACCTGGATTTGAAATCTATGGGACAAAAGGATGAAGAATAACAGGAACCACAAGGTCTTGCACTTTGGCACTCTTGATACCTTTTAAACCAGATCAGATTCACCGTAAATTGAGTTTTGGGTATATGTAGATCAGCATCATGATTATACCCGGTGTTTGTAATGGCTTTGTGTTTTTTCAGTGACGCACACAGTGCGGTTTATTTACTAAAAATGGAGAGTGCAGAACCTGGTGCAGCTGTGAATGATAGCCAATCAGCTTCTAACGTCAGCTTGTTTAATTAAGCTTTGAAAAAAAACAAAAACAAAAAAAAAACGAAGCTGATTGGTGTCTATGCGCAGCTGCATCGGATTATGCACTCTCCAGTTTTAGTAAATCAACCCCAGTATACAGTACTTTGCAGGACTATAGTGCAACACACTCCATACATGGCATGTGTAGTACAAAATAAATTCCGGTCGAGATGGAGGCAAGTGTCATTTGTTTAGATTGTGCTGCAAGTTCCATTTCATTTTTGTACAGTTGCAGCACTCATTGGTCAAGCATCTTATTAGGAAAATGAATAAGTGTGGTCTGATTCTGCTGGCTATTATTGCTTTTTATAAGGGAGATTGCCCTAAAATGCATTTCACAGATGTATATAGAAAATATTGATATACTTGGTGAATGATGTCTGTGTAAGTAAAAAGAAAACAAAAACAAAAAAACAAAAACTGTGATTGAAGGTTAATGAGAATCAGCACCCCGGACAGCTCTCAGACTCAAAGACTGCTGGTCTGGATTTTTTTTTCTTCCTGGTCTATTAAACATGGATATAAGGGAATGATTAGCATGGCTCTACCAAGTATCCTATAATAGCAGATACTCAATGTGTTATTTTCCATTTGATTTGGAAGTAATGGTATAAAAATCGTTTTTTGAAGACAGTGTTGTACCTTAGTGTGCTTTAATGTAGAATTTTCTGCTTCTGTTTTGACTAATGTTAGCCGAACAATGATTCTGTCCTTGTAAATTTAGAAAATCTACAACCAAGTGATAAAACTTAAAGTATATGGGAAACAAACCCGTGGAAGATGTTTTAGACTTATTCAAAAGCAAAAAAAAATTAAAAAAAAAGCTTTAAAAATCACCTTTAATAACGACATCTGTGCTCTGCGCCTTTGTGTATATTAAAGCAAAGGCAATAATGAAAGTTACACTCCAGTCAAAATAGAAAAAATAAATCTGATCTTTGGACATTAAGGCTGGGTTCACATAATGAGCATGCAGCAGCTCACAGCAGGGGTCCGATGTGCCCTCGTTCACTGCTTCAGGTCTGATTTCGAATTTATGGCCGAATTTGGACCCGAAATTGACCAAAAGACGCACAGGACTCCTGGAGCCACTGTGGAGATATGTGAACCGGCTCCATAGAGAGCACAATCTTGTACTAGTGTGAATCCAGCCTAAAGCGGAACTTCAGTCATTTTTTCAACTTTCCATCTATTAAATCTTCTGCTCTTGTTGTTTTAACTTTGGATAGTAAAACATTTTTTTTCTGCTAGTAAATACCTTATACAGCTCACTTCCTGTTTCTTGTCTGGTAAAAAGCCTAGGCTTATGACATCATGCACATCTCCCTCTCTAACTCTCATGTGAGTTTGCCAGGGGATGGGTCATAAGAGGGCCAATGAGAGCTGCATGGCTGCAGAGCTGGAGGTGTGCCAGGAACAGACAGACAGCAGTTTCAGCTGCCCACAGTTTAAATGGACGCAGCCAGACTCAGTGGAGGGAGCTTTCTACAGCATATTTGGCAAGTACAGAATCACAGTTTATATAAAATAATATGCAAAGTGGTTGGAGGGAAGCTTCAGAATGGCAAATATGTTTTTATTACAAATTATGTGGGCAGACTGCAGGTCCTCTTTAAGCCTCCCTCTATCTCCCTCCCTACTAATTGCCTTGTTAGTTTTCAAACATTCGAATCTCTAAACCCCTTTTAGTTACTTAGGCCTCATTCGCATGGGTGTACCAATCTGTACACCTGTGTGAAGGGCTCTTTTTGCCTGCATGAGATGTACAGGTGTTCTTATGGAATGCAGCCGCTATACGAACAAATGACAACCACCCCAACCTATAACTAGCCTTTGCAGCAAGGATCACATGAACGGACAACACACATCAAAAACAAACAAAAAATCTCAACCCACTTACCAGTCAGCCTGCAACAAACCAAATTGACCCTGTCTAACAGGTCACATTAAAAACAGGGGGTTTAGTCGCACACATCTGGAAACATATGGGTAACCTGCAGCAGCCACATCAAGGCGCCCCAGTGTACTGCGGTCCTAACTCTATAATTTTGAGAGTCTCCCAAGTTGGAGCACATACAGTGCCTTGCAAAAGTATTCACCCCCTTGGCATTTTTCGTGTTTTGTTGCCTCACAACCTGAAATTAACATGGATTGTTTGAGGATTTGCATCATTTCATTTACAGAACATGCCCACAACTTTGAAGATGTTTTTTGTTTTTTTTATTGTGAGGCAAACAACAAAAAGGACAGAATAACAGAAAAAGTCAATGTGCCTAATTATTCACCCCCCCCCTAAAGTCAATACTTTGTAGAGCCACCTTTGTGGCTATCACAGCTCCAAGTCACTTTGGATAAGTTTCTATGAGCTTGCCACATCTTACCACTGGGATTTTTGCCCATTCCTCTTTGCAAAACTGCTCCAGCTCCTTCAAGTTGTATGGTTTGCGCTTGTGAACAGCAATCTTTAAGTCTGACCACAGATTTCCTATTGGATTGAGGTCTGGGCTTTGACTAGGCCATTCCAACACATTTACATGTTTCCCCTTAAACCACTCAAGTGTTGTTTTAGCAGTATGTTTGGGGTTTATTGTCCTTCTGGAAGGTGAACCCCCGTCTTAGCCTCAAATTACACACAGAATGCTACAGGTTTTGCTCAAGAATATCCCTGTATTTAGCACCATCCATCTTTCCCTCAACTCTGACCAGTTTGCCAGTCCCGACTGCTGAAAAACATCCCCACAGCATGATACTGCCACCACCATGTTTCACTGTGGAGATGGTGTTCTTTGGGTGATGTGATGTGTTGGGTTTGCCCCAGATATAGCGTTTTCTTTGATGGCCAAAAAGTTCAACTTTAGTCTCTTCGGACCAGAGCACCTTCCTCCATACATTTTGGGAGTCTCCCACATGCCTTTTCGCAAAACGTGCCATTTTGTTTTTTGCTTAAAGTAATGGCTTTCTTCTGGCCACTCTGCCATAAAACCCGACTCTATGGAGCGTACGGCTTATTGTCGTCCTATGTACAGATACTCCAGTCTCTGCTGTGGAACTCTGCAGCTCCTTCCCTTCAGGGTTACCTTAGGTCTCTGTGCTGCCTCTCTGATTAATGCCCTCCTTGCCCGGTCTGTGAGTTTTGGTGTGCGGCCGTCTCTTGGCAGGTTTGCTGTTGTGCCATGTTCTTTCCATTTGGTTATGATAGATTTGATGGTGCTCCTAGGGATCATCAAAGATTTGGATATTTTTTTTTATAACCTAACCCTGACTTGTATTTCTCAACAAAATTGTGCCCTACTTGTTTGGAGAGTTCCTTGGTTTTTATGGCAGTGTTTGGTTAGTGGTGCCTCTTGCTTAGGTGTTGCAGCCTCTGGGGCCTTTCAAAAAGGTGTGCATATGTAATGACAGATCACGTGACATTTAGATTGCACACAGGTGGACATCATTTCACTAATTATGTGACTTCTGAAGGTAATTGGTTGCACCAGAGCTTTTTATGGGCTTCATAACAAAGGGGGTGAATACATACACACATGCCAATTATCAGTTTTTTATTTCTGGAAAATAGTTTTATGTATATATTTTTCTAATTTTACTTCACCAACTTAGACTATTCTGTTCTGATCCATCACATATAATTCAGATTAAAAAAACATTGAACTAAAAGCTGTAATGTAACAAAATAGGTAAAAAGCCAAGGGGGGGTGTGAATACTTTTGCAAGGCACTGTATATAACAGTGGTATTAGATTAAGAGCGGGTTTGCCAAGAAGGAGCCCACCTTGTCCTAGTAGACATGAGTGGGATTGCTTGCATGAGGATACATGGAATACTTGTGCATCCCATGCGGGCAAAGACAGCATGGGTGTACAGACAGATACAGCCATATGATTGAGACCTGAAATCCATTGTCACATGACATCCTGGTCCTAAGTCTTCTATCTTCCTCAATGCAGAACGGAAGAGACCTTTGTTTGCCCACTTCACTGCCTGGGTGACATGGATACTTCCTAATGTCTGTGGGGTCATCTGAGTGCCTGCAGACTGCAGTGGGCTGATGGGGTCACAAACTGCTGTGCTGGATGAACGATTTCCATTTTCGGAAGAGGTGTTGGTGGGCGAACATGTGATGACAGACTGAAAGAACAGCATACTTGCTCAGTACATCAGGCTTCTAGAAAATGCTGTAATGCAAAAGTACCTTCCATTGTTAATCAGATGATGTGAGAACCTCTTGCTGGTGATCCAAGAGTTAAGCTGGCCATAAGCAAATTTTGCCCAGTTCCTAATAAGCCGGGTGAAATTTGCCAACTGCCTCCTGCCCAAAATCCCTTGATTAAAAAATTTAAGAGCTGGGCAGAAAATTGGTAGCCGAGCAGCACCTGCATCCATGCAGATGCAGTCGTTGTTTGGGTATTTTGACAGCTGGTGGGGCCTGCTGTCAAGATAAAATAGCTGCAGGATGGGATTTGTCTATTCACGCTGTGTAGCATGGATGGGAAATTTGTTAATGTTTCTTGTAAAAAGTATCAGTAAAAAAAAAAAGGATTCTCACAGTCTCCAATCCGATTTGAATGTGGCTTAGAATTTTGAATGGGATCAATGATACAGGAAGTAGAGAGAAAAGGAGTTACACATCACAGGCTACAGAAATACACCCTTGAGATTGCACAAAGCAAAATAAATGAGACCTGTCAAGATAGAGATATAAGAAATGCCATTGCTGAGGCAATCCAAGGTCTCCTGGCCTGTCAACTGACCTAACACACCAACTCCCATCATCTTAGTATTTAGTGGGGGAGGTCAAGCAGTTCACCAGCAGCAGCTGTCCCTGACATCCCTGGCACTCTAGCTAAAGGCTTTGGCAATGTAAGAAAAGCTAAGTAACAGGGAAATAATAATAATCATAAAGTCCAAATATGATAGGGTCTCTTTAAAATAAGCTGGATGGACTTTTTAATTTTATCACAGCTGCAAGTATTTGCTAGATAGCATTTTGAGCTCACTGATTGGTTTCACTTGTTGCCTTGCTCTTCAATAATTATTTCAAGTAGAATTATTATTTATTATTATAATATAGGATTTTTTTTATAGCGCTATCAGTTTGTGCAGCGTTTTACAGTCTAAAGGGAGACAGTACAGTTGCAATATAATAAAATACAAGAGGGTTAAGAGGGTCCTGCACATAAGACCTTGCAATATAAAGATCTATACTCAGACAAAACAAAAAACCAGGCAGACTTGATGGACTACTCGGTCTTTTTTCTGCTGTCACTTTTTATGTTTCTATATTTCTAAGGGCTACCCATGGACATTAGGCTGAGTTCATTAGATTTGAGAGTGATTTTTCATAAGAAACTTTATTCCATGAACAGTACAATCTTAAAAAATATGTACTTGCAAAATTCACATCTGACATGTCTTGTTAAATTAAGACAATTCTTCCAGCTACAGAAAATTCACATACAGTATATATTCTCTATTAAGGCCATTTGATAGTCTTAAGATAAATAAATAGACATGCATAGTGGTTGTTCATCCATCTGTAAATTAAAAATTTCATCTCCTCAGTTCTCTTTTTATGGCATCATTTGTCAATGAAATACATTTAAAAATAGATTTTTTTCAGATTGTAATAAATAGTTTCTTCATGCCACTGTCACATATGTGTGGGTAGAGTGAAAGGTCAGTCCACCCAGAAATTCCATTTTATTTATAAGCTGGGTCGGGTGAGCGTCATACACCGATATTTTAATTCTCTTGGGGATTCTCCATGTCATTTTTCTTACCTCCATTCCCACTTCTCTTATTGCATTCTCCATAATATGGAATACATTAAAAATCTAAAAAGGGGATGGGAACCTTTCCAGTGGCCACTGTAGGTGTGCAGACCCAGGAACTAAAAGAGGTATCAACACTGGAGACCCTGAAAGATACAAAATTTTATTGATTTAATTTTCCAATAGGGTTGCACCGATACTGATATCGGTATTGGTGCTGATATTAGGCATTTTTGCGAGTATTGGTACTTACCAAAATGCTCCGATACCCAAAACCAATACCGGAAGTGACGTCAGCTTCGGAGTGGAAGGCCTCCTCCTCCCCTCCGGTCTCCTCTGGCCCATGGCCATCTTAATGCATGGGCCAACCTGGGCACTGCCTATGTGGGCAGGATCTGTAGTGCTCCAATCACAGGGCATGGAGAGGAAACTGGTGGGGATCAGAGCAGTACAACTCCAGCTCCATAACATGTAGAAGAGGTACGGTCATGCCCCGATCTAGGGGGTATTGGGGAGGGATGGGCTCCCCCCTTCCAAGCCCTCCACCACCCCTAATGGTTGCAGGCACTCTCCTATCCCCGCATGGCATTAAGAGCTCCTCCTACACATCCCATTCCCTTACAGCTACCATGCGCATAGTGTATAGCTAGCTACTGCATAATGTATAGCTAGCTACTGCAACTCAGTTCCTACCATGGAATGTTACAGGTTGGAACAGCAACCAGTAGCTAGTTATACACTATGCACACTGTAGCTGTAAGGGGATTGAATTTAAGCTCCAGTGTGTGCTGTGTGGGGAGCAGGAGTTCTGCCTGTGTTCAGGCTGTGTACAATGCAGGAATGGGAAACATAGCTCTGCCAGCAGTGACCCCTGTACTGTGCCCTCCTACCCCGCTTACTGTGCCCTCCTAAATCCCTTACTGTGCCCTCTTAACCCCCTGTACTGTGCCCTCTTATTCCCCTTCCTGTGCCCTCCTAACTCCCTGTATTGTGCTCTCCTAACCTCCTGCACTGTTTCTTACTAACCCCCCCTGCACCGTGCCCTCCCTGTGTTGTGTCCTCCTGCCCTCCCTGTGTTTCATTTTCTTGCCCACCACCAGCTGTCACTTCTGCCTCCATGTCTTCCATCGACCCCCCCCATCCCCATCCTCCTCCCCCCAGAGATAACAGCCTTTTCCATCCGAACTCTACCACCCCACAATCCCTATTTCACCCCACCCTCAACTACCCTGCCCTCATTTACCCCTCTACTCCCCCCCCCGACCCTGCCCTCACCCACCTCCCAAACCACCCCTCTACCTACTCTTCCTAGCGACAGGTATCGGTAATTGTTACTCGTACTTGGTGTTAAAAAAATGGTAGTGCATCCCTACTTTCCAGCATCAATAATTAAATTGACCTAATGGGGGATTGGCCTTTTTGTATTATATCTGATCAACAGGTTTAATGTGTTAAAAATCATTCATACAAATAATCTCTGTTAGATGATTGTCTCCAGGTAAATCAATCTGTACAGCTGACTTTTTTTTTTTTTTACCAAATTTTATCAGATTAATGATATTTTTATATGTTTATATTAAAAGTGATCAAATACAATAAAACCTATTTCTACTTTTGCAGTCAAATTTTAGAAAGCCCCCCAATTTGTTTGTTATGTGTTCTTGTTCACACAGCATGCGCAAAAAATGTAAAATATTTCTTACCTTTTAGACAGTTTTCAAGAGGAGGTGTCATGGCTACAAAGGTTTTTTTGAATAATGTAAAGTTGGTCACACACTATACGTTTAAAAAACTTACAAATCACAAACCCAATACCGCATATAACAAAATAGAAGCGCGTATTAGTAACCCACATTTTTGTGGCCACAAAGCAGACCATTGCAAAGGCATGGAAGGCGCCCTTTCTTTCGCTTGATGAGGTTAACGACGGGTACATGGTATGAATGAGAAATTACAGACATACACAATACATTTTTTGCATATTTGGTAGCCCTGGCTAGGTCCATTCCCTTTTACCAGACCACCGATGCGTTTTCTGGACTTCTAAGGCCTTACCTGGGTTTATCCAAGCTGGTCTCAGACCCCATCAGAGAGGGATTCTGTTCTCTCCCTACTGACCCACTCCTCCTCTCTTTCTATTCTTACTTGGTAATTTCTACCCTTTTTTTCTCTCCAGTGCCCTCCTTGGCACTACCTACTGCCCCTGACCCAAAACACCACGTGATCTGTCCCCCTGTGTTTTAATATTCCCACAAACTATATGCTCTGTTCCTATGCAGGCATAAATTTGGCCTTTGATATGAGATGGCCCCCTTAGTAGCTTTGTAGAGTTTTGGTTCTGCCTTTTAGCCCCATGTATGGAACACAGGGTGACCCTGGGTGCTGCTCTGACCATCACTTTATACAGTAAACCTTTTCTGCATATGTATCTACTTTTGGTGCTATTTTGTTTCACCCCCCCTATGGAGCAAACTATTTTGTTGGGTCTTTATCTCTGGAATAACTTTCTGTTTATTGTTTACATGAGACTTACCTGACTGTTACGTAGAAGGTTTGGCTTACTGTTATTGTCAAATCATGTACCTGTTGTATCTTCTCTATTTTTATTGCCTGAAAACTCTTTCATCTGACATTTTTGGGCCTCAAGAAATGAGATAGCCCATCAGTACATCAGGATTGATCAATTTTCAGATATATACCATAGTTTGTGGACTCTATAACTTTCTACAGACTAAATAATATACACTGATTTGGGTTATTTTCACTAAAGAAATGTAGCAGAATGCAGTTTGGCCTACATTTTTGGAGAACAATTTTTTATTTGCAAAATATTTATAACAGAGACGAATAAAAACGTGTTTTTTAAAAATTTTGATTTTTTTTTTGCTTTGTTTAGCAAAAAATAAAAAAAAAACGTGGTGATTAAATACCACCAAAAGAAAGCTCTAGTTGTGTGAACAAAATTATAAAAATTTAGTTCGGGTACAGTTTTCCATGATCGTGCATTTGTCAAGTGCTACAGCGCTGAAAGCTGAAAATTGGCGAGGACAGGAAGGGGATAAAAGTGACCGGTATTGAAGTGGTTAATATACAGTGGAAGAAGCACAGGCTCTATACCCTTAACCGTTTGTTAGGACATACAGTATTCTAATCTAGTTACAATTGATAATGAACATCTGCTTGGAGAGTTACATAGTTAGTCAGGTTGAAAAAAGACACAAGTCCATCCAGTCCAACCACAAAAAAAAAAAAAAAAAAAACGTACAATCCAATATACCCAATACTATACCCACAGTTGATCCAGAGGAAGGCAAAAAACCCCAGCAGAGCATGCTCCAATTTGCTACAGCAGGGGAAAAAATTCCTTCCTGATCCCAGAGAGTACAGGGTTCATAATAGCAAACACAGCTTCCCCCACCCTTATAAACAAAGAAAACTACTTAGGCCAGGGGTCTCAAACTGGCGGCCCTCCAGCTGTTGCGAAACTACCCATCATGCCTCTTCCTGTGGGAGTCATGCTTGCAACTGTCAGCCTTGCAATGCCTCATGGGACTTGTAGTTTCGCAACAGCTGGAGGGCCACCAGTTTGAGGCCCCTGACTTAGGCTTTTTCCTTGCAGGTGGATCCAAAAAAGAGCATGTATCTAAAAAATGTAAACTGCAATTACATTTTTTTTTTTAAGTTATCATTTACGAATGAGGACATGTAACATATACAAAATAAGTGTTATCTCAGTTTGGTTGTAAACGTGGAAAAACCTGAAAGCATTCTATTGATACTATTACTATACATTTTGTCATTTTTTTCAATATAGAAGATTGTTACTATCTATGGAACAATATTTCATAGCAAAGATTAATCACAAGTCTGGTAATCACGACCTTTTGCCTATAGGTAACTTTATACTGTAGTATACTGTAGCTCACTTTCTTGTGCCACACAAAGAACATTAAGAAGAATTAGTCACATCTGGGCCCATGAAAGGATATACTGTAGATATTCAGCCTTAAATCCAGCAAAACTTTTTTTTTTTTAGGTAAAGATAGACTGAGTATGGGTTAGACCATCAAACTTTAATTGGCCCCTTGTGGGAGGTTTTTAGTTACTTTTCCACAGAGAAAAAAGATAGTGATATATAGCCTCCCCAATGGAGGCACAGACAGAAAAAAAGTTTATTAGGAATGTAAGGTAATCCTTTTTGTAGTCCCTTTTGTTTTTTATTGCTGTCTGTTTCCCCCTTGGGAATTTTCCCTACTATTCTGTCCAGGTGATGGATGTGAGACAAAGCAGGAAGTTACATTTTAAAGCATTTGCATCTTTAAGTGGTTCTTACTCTTTTCTGGTCTATGTTTAAAAATGCTTTGGCTGTTGTTGGGCTTTTAGAAGACACTGTCACCTTTCCCATGCAGGGCACAGTGACTGTATATCTGCAGTGGGCATCCCTCGATCCCCATATACTCGTGTTACCAGTGCTTCCTTGCAGCTCCTTGCTGTGTCAGCAAAATGCGGGAGCGTTGACATCACTTGTTTGGACATGTGATGGTGCTTCGGCCCAGCAATTGGCTTATAGGCACAGTCATAGGGGAGCAGGTTACTTGCCACCTCATACTGGAAGTGCCAGATATTCTCACCAGTTGCAGAAGAGGAAGAAGCTACAAGGGAGAGCAGGTAAGGTATTAGGGGACGGAAGAGGTCTCTTGCTAAGACTTTCCATTCTCTCAAGAAATGCAATTGGCTTATAGGCACAGTCATAGGGGGAACAATCTTAAAGTAGATTTCCAGGAAAACTACTGTAAAAAAATGCCCCCTCCTAACACCTATTCTGACTAAACTGTGAAAGAAAGATCTGTATACTCACCTATTTTCAGTCCACTCCATCCGGTCACATGATCCGTCTCCCCTCTGTCAGCAAGTGGCACTGCAGGGGAGAGGAGGGAGCACCAACAACGGATGGGCTATAGGAGCAGTAACGGCCCGTCCATGCGGGGAGCAGGTACGCTGCCCCCATAATCCATTTAATCCAATCTAATTTACATGCAGGGTGCCGGACACACGGATTCCAAATTTTTTTTTTTTTTTTTTTTAGAAGCACGCGATTAGAGCCGGAGGCTCTAATTGGCTTCAAAAAAGGGTGGGCTTGGGGCACTGCACCCCGGGCCCACCCAGTTGTGTAATAATAGCAAATTAATATTCGCTATTGTCTTCCTGATTCTCCTCTCAGCCAATCCCGGCTCAGGAAGCGGGTCCTGAGACCCGATTGGCCGAAAGGAGAATCGATCCTATTGGCCACCGAGAAAGGAGACGCAGGGGAAGCCGCTCTGCCGTGAAACCGAGGAAGGAGGAGACACAGGGTGAAGCCACCTCCCTGAGAAAGCACCGCAACCTAGATGGGGTTAGTGCAGGGACCGATCGACAAACCACCAGCCACCACTGTATAGGAGCCTATGGGTGACATCACCACTCCCAGGCATTACCAGTTGTTGTTGAACGCTCTCTCCTGTCCCCTGCAGCTGGCACTGGCTGACACAGGGGAGATCATGTAACCAGACAGGAGTGGCCTAAGAATAGGTAAGTATTCAGATCTTTCTTACACAGGTTAGTCAGCATAGGTGTTAGGATAGGGGAGGAAGCATTTTAAGACCAGTTAGGTTTTGCTGGGAATTGTACTTTAATGCTAGTTCACACCAGATGCAGTTCCATGCGCTTTTTTTCTGCACTAAAAATGCATGCACAGTGTTTTCCATGTATTCCAATGGCTCTAGTTCACACCATTCAGTTTCTGGTCAGTTTCCGGTCAGTTTCCGGTGCAGAAACTGACCGGAAACTGACTGCGTGATGTGAACTGGAGCCATTGGAATACATGGAAAACACTGTGCATGCATTTTGTGCAGAAAAAAAGCACACAGAACTGAACGGAACTGCGTCTGGTGTGAACTAGCACAATAATAATCATGTATGACACTATTTGTTTTTCAGTTTACTGTTTTCAGTGTATTTGAAAGTTTCCATCTACTAGACAAACATAACTATACAGCTGAGTAATTTTGCTGTCACAATTCAAGCTTACTGTGCTTCTAAAACATTGCTTGACTTAGCAAAAATAAATTTCAGTATGCACCATGCATTTGTTTTAAATGCAGTCTGCAATTCAATGCAAATGTTTTAAATGAAGTGAGCAATGACTTTTCATGCCCTTATTTTTCAAGAAAAGAAAAGAAGAGGAGATCAGGCACACATCAAGTCTAAAAAGCTTGATAACTTGGAAATAATAAATGGGAAAAAGTTTGCACTAAAAACATTTCATGAAACAAAATCCCATCATGTTTGCCATTGGCAACTCCTGAGGTTGAACCTCTGCATGCTGTTTTCCATGGGCTGCAAACACTGATGCTGGCTCCACACACTGATGACACAAGTGGAACCTTGGAAGGAATGGCAAAACTGTTGGTGGTGGAAGTGCAGTGCTGCTCCTTTTCCAAGATGAATATTGCTCATTATCATTTATCCTACTTCCTGTAAATGCAGGGTGTCAAGGGCCCACCCTGGATTCACAGAAGAATGCTGCAGAGAGAGGAGCAATGTCATTACGTCTCTGCATCATTTAGGATTCTCGCACTGCTAGAGGAAGAAGAGAGTTAAGTGGACTTGTCATGTCACTGGACTGGACCCAAAACACCAGCAAAAAAGTTGAGCGTACAGATTTTTATTTTTTTTTATAGGTCGGGGTTACTCCAACAAAGACTTTTTTTAGTTTAGGATAGATTGGGGAAGGGCTGAAACTTTTTTCTATCTCTGTATCCTGAATTTCTGTAGGGGCACCAAGACAGAAAGTGGGAGGAAATTTCCATGTAGAGACACAGATAGTATTAAAGTCCGGTTCTCACTGTTCCTCATTGTGATGGGCGAACCTGCCCAGGTTTGAGCCACCAAGGGTCCAGCTATTCTTGTTCGAAATTTGACCTACTCAAACATAGAGTTTAATCCAGTTGAATTCTGTGGGGGTGACCCTTGTTATATTCTGGATATTTTTATGACTATTAGGCAAACTACATTATAAAAAAAGACTTTTGAAGCTGGTCGCTGCCATTGGGGACATGTAATGCTATACAAAGGGGAGAGGGTTTTTTCATGTGGCTTTGAGGGCAACAATGAAAATACACAAATCCTTTAAATACTGTTTCGCAACAGTACAGTTTTTACAGACGGTCTCAGCTATGGTGTACACTACCAGTGCTTATTTACCTGTGGAATTTTTTTTTCTTTTATAATAACATTGACATTCATACAGCTGCAGCATCCCAATCTTATTTATTTCGGATGAATAAAGGCCTTTTTTTCAGGTCGTTTTTCCAGCGACACGTGTTTTTTACATTGATGATTATAGGCCTACTTTGACTGGCAGTAGAATGTTTCCACTAGTTTGCTGTGGCTGTCCTTGTTTTTGGTGATGCAAATTTCTTTCAAGAATTAAGAGATGGCAGATGATACAGTAGTGTAAAATTGGCCATCAGTAGAACATTTTTACTGAGGAATATTTGGCTTAAATGTAGAACAAAAGAGTAAAGGCATGTGTTTTACTACAAGAAACAGGAGACAGCAGACAATACAACAGTGTGAAACTGGCCAGCAGTAGGACAATTTAAATAGTAAGGCTAGGCCCAAACGTACCAGAGAGAGAGCACAGGCTGGACTTAAAATTGTTGTAAACCCTAAACATTACCACTGAAATGACATACCTCAGGTGATACACAGAGATGAAACAAATACTCCTACATAATCTGTTCCTGTTAATTGGCAACCCTTTCTCCTTTACAGACATTCAAAATGCACAGATCAAAGACTATTTCTAAACTAAAAAGAGGTGGGGGCGGGGATCTGAAGTCGGAGGTGAGGATTCTGATCACGTGACCGCTGTGATTGGCTGTCACATGCTTCACATGATCAGAATGCTCCCAATTGCAAGTATGTACCCGCCGGTCTATGTAAAGGTGTCTGCATGTGGCCTCTTGGCATTAAAACTGACCTGACGAGAGGTCGCATATATGCATATGGCCGGCGGAAACCGGTTAACCACAAAATAAAGGCCTTATCAACATAGAATAAAAAACAATATACTGCGCAATAAATGAAAATCCCAAAATACCACTCTCTAAAACAAAAGCCAATTTTTAGCTACAATCCTTGTAGCACAAAAAAGAAAAATTGCTATGGACAAGACCACAGCTAAAAGTAACTGCTGACTTCAAATTAACCAGAAGATAAAATGAAAGACAAAAAACCCCTAATAATAAAAACAAAAACAGCTACAAATGGGTTGAATGTCTCAAAAAGGGTCTGGAGGATATTAGTTATGAAGAAAGGTTGCGAGCACTGAACTTATTCTCTCTGGAGAAGAGACGCTTGAGAGGGGATATGATTTCAATTTACAAATACCTTACTGGTGACCCCACAATAGGGATAAAACTTTTTTGCAGAAGGGAGTATAACCACTTTAATACAGGACATTTTTACACCCTTCCTGCCCAGACCAATTTTTAGCTTTCAGCGTTCTCACACTTTGAATGTCAATTACTCAGTCATGCAACACTGTACCCAAACAAAATTTGTATCATTTTTTTCAAATAGAGCTTTCTTTTGGTGGTATTTAATCACCACTGGGTTTTTTATTTTTTGCGACATAAGTGAAAAAAGAGCAAAAATTTTGAAAAAAAAATAAAATTTTTTTTTAGTTTCTATGATAAAATTGTGTTCATAAATTTGGGACAAACTTTATACTGCTACATCTCTTTGGTAAAAATAACCCAAATTAGTGGATATTATTTAGTCTCTGTGAAAGTTATAGAGTCTACAAGCTATGGTGCAAATCATTGAAAATTGATCACACCTGATGCACTGACGGCCCATCTCATTTCTTAAGGCCCTGAAATTTCAGGAAAGTACAGATGCCCCCCAAATGACCCCTTTGTGAAAAGTAGACAGTCAAAGGTATTTAGTAAGAGGTATGGGTTGAGTTTTTTGTAGTTGTAATTTTTCCCACAATTCTTGGGAAAATTAAGAATTTTTTTTTTCCACAAAATTGTCATAATAAGTTATTTCTCACACACACCATATGCATACTTCCAATTACACCCCAAAATACATTCTGCTACTCCTCCCGAGTATGGCGATTCTAATTTCCTAACAACCTATTACATTTGTGAAGGCCCTGGAGCATCAGGATAGTGGAATTACCCACAAAATGACCCCATTTTGGAAAGGAAACACTCCAACGTATATTCTATGAGGCATGATAAGTCTTTTGAACGGTTCATTTTTTTACACAAGTCTTCGGAAAACGTGGAAAGGAAATTAAAACGTATTTTTTTTTTTTACACCAAGTCGTCAGCTTATAAGATATTGCTAACTCAAAGCATGTATATAGCAAAAATGACACCCCAAAATACATTCTGCTACTCCTCCTGAGTATGGTGATACCACATGTGTGTGACTTTTACACAGCCTGGTCACATACAAAGGCCCAACATGCAAGGAGCACCGTCAGGCTTTCTTGGAGCATAAATTACACCTCTAATTTCCTAATGACCTATTACACTTTTGAAGGCCCTGGAGTACCAGGACAATGGAATTACCCACAAAATGACCCCATTTTGGAAAAAAAACACCCCAACGTCTATTCTATGAAGCATTAGGAGTCTTTTGAACGGTTAATTGTTTTACACAAGTCTTCAGAAAACGTGGAAAGAAAATGAAAATCTTTGTTTTTTTTTTTTACACAAAGTTGTCAATTTATAAGATATTTCTAACACACAAAATGTATATAGCAAAAATTACACCCCAAAACACATTCTGATACTCCTCCTGAGTATGGCGATACCACATGTGTGAAACTTTTACACAGCCTGGCCACATACAGAGGCCCAACATTGAAGTAGTACCTTCAGGCGTACTAGGAACATAAATTACACATCTCATTTCATTCATAACTATCACACTTTTGAAGCATAACTATCACACTCTTGAGCACCAGGACAATGGAATTACCTATAAAATGACCCCATTTTGGAAAGCAAATACCCCAACGTATATTCTATGAGGAATGGGCTGCAGATAGGTACTCGAGTACTCTGATGGGCTGGAGACAGGTACTCGGTTACTGTGATGGGCTAGTGACAGGTACTCGGGTACTCTGATGGGCTGGTGACAGGTACTCGAGTACTCTGATGTGCCTGGTCCCCCCTTCTGAGGGACACACCTTATCCCCTCATCCCTGATCGCCGAGCGGCAAGAAACCGAGGAGGTCATATGACACCCGCCCAGGATGGGAGATCCCATCTGCAAACGTCATATGACTATAGCCTGGTATTGAAGTGGTTAACAAGACACGTGGCCACTCATTAAAATTAGAAGAAAAGAGGTTTAACCATAAAATACGTAGAGGGTTACTTTACTGTAAGAGCGGCCAGGATGTGGAATTCCCTTCTCAGCTGGGGGCATCGATAGTTTCAAAAAACTATTAGATAAGCAGCTGAACGACCAAAACATACAGGGATATACAATGTAATACTGACTTATAATCACACACATAGCTTGAACTTGATGGACTTGTGTCTTTTTTCAACCTCACCTACTATGTAATACTATGTATGTAAGAAGAACAATAAACTGCTCTGTGCCCCCCATCCCCTTTAGAGTTAGGGGGCTGGCTTATCCAAAAGCCCTTGTATTGCCCCTTCTAAGTCTACTGACCATACTTTAAAGGCCATGTTTTTCATTATGGTTTTAAAAATTCTACCATACGAATGTGCAAAAAATTAGCTGGGCTTGCAAATCTCAAACCCACGGGATTTGAATCCTTGAACCCTTAGTAATGGGTAACCCAAACCTCATCCCTATCCCCACTCCATTCCATATGAAAACAATTTTAGCAAGAGTTATCGTTTCAGTTGTTATTGGTCCAGTTTGAATACAGGGTTATCATTGTTGCATGTGGTTAAAAGCAAAAAAAAAAAGAATGGTATTCATGACAAATATGAATAGCATTTCACTAAAATTAGTTTAGCAGATATTTTAGAGTGAGAATAAAACTAGTACCTTGTAGTGCAGTAAAAATAGCTGTACAATTTATGATACTCTAATTTAAGGACTTTGAAAAGGCTAAAATAAATATTTTGGATTCAATATCTAGTTTCAGCAACAAAGAGAATTCATTCAGTGTAGAAAATGTTGATTTTTTGAAGCGTTTTACAGATATAAATAATTTTACCTCCACATAGAATAATAGAATTGAGTAATTTTTTTTACTTTGTATTGCCCAAAAAAAGAAACTGTGCTGTGCATTTCTTCAAGTATGACTAATACATAATTATTCATACTATACGCAATACTTGAATTGCACTAGAAATCTATTGCATATCTACTGTTTCTTTCTTATTTAAATGTCACATAAAATCATCATCATAATAATGGTCTGTTGTGTTAAGGATGCATTTTTCACATTTCCTGATCGTTGCAGGAAATGAAAATGCTATAAAAATATTTATCTCTATATAAAATCACATAAGTCAGATACTCAATAGACATTTGAATCATTGCTTTTACTAGTAGGAACGTGGAAGCTTAAAATACAGTACATAGCCTGCTGCAACATATAGCAGCTCATTCATTTGGTAGTACTTATAGATACTCTGTGAATGCTGGTTCAAGCCACAATTTCTGCATTCTAGTTGTGTTTCTGCATATGCTTTTTATAATGTGTTTTTGATGCGTTTGGTGCTTTGTTTTCCTTATCTCAATTAAGAACATATACATTCCAGTGCATTTTTGATGCATTTTAGATGCATTCCGGTGCATTTTTTTCAGTGAAGAGAAAATGCAGCATGTTCTACTTTTGTTGACTGCGCTGGAACGTACTGCACTGGTTTGAACTGGGAAGGTTGGAATCCTTGTTAAACGCTGTCCATTCGTAATTATGGTATTATGGTATGGTAACTACTGAAAGTCCGGCGACGTACTAGTACGGAAGTGAAAATCTCACGACATACTGGTACAGAAGTGGTTAATTAAATGCCTCTGTGACATTTCAGTGAACTTCATTTAAAAAAAAAAGTGAACAGTGTGATGTGCCAAGATCAGTGCATCGGCTCTGCAGCAGCTGGTGTGAATGAGCAGTGTAAAGGAATTAAAAAGCAAATTTTCAAACTATGTGACCCAGGGATGTCAGCCAAGATTCAAACAGCAGAAATAGTTTGCCCTGAGCAAGGTAACCACCATTGTATGAGATTATAATGATATCTGTTGTGGCTTGCTGTTCATAAAGCAAACCTGTAGTGATTGAAGACTTAGTAAGTTATACCAGGCACCTGGTCGGGGTGGACTGGTAACTTTTGGAAACCAACTGCCCTATCAGTCAACGGCCCTCGCAGTTTCTTCTGAGCCAAGGACAGTGTCCCACACAATTTGATTGGTGGGCATGTTAAAAAATGTGTCTTAAAGCACATGGGCAGACCGTGTCTGAAGTCAAGCCATGGCTTCCTACACAGATACAGTGGAGGATTGAGCAGTGCCAAGGGAAGTGTGTTATTCGCTGGATTTTCAGGTGAAAATATAGGGAAAAAAAAGTCTGAAAAGAAAACACGCAAGGCTTTTATACCCATACCTGCCGTCATAGGTGGTTCCACTGGGAGTATGAAGAAGGTCTTTACATAATGTCATCCGCTGCTCCAGGTCTGCTTACACCAGTACTGCAAGAAGATGGGTCTTTGAAACATCATGGAGGTGGGTGGGCCAGAGGCGTAGAGCAGCAGACCGGGCTTTGTACTGTAATAGACAGTCTAGGATGCTGTCATTTACAGTGTATGGCAGTGGTGCTGTTTTTATAGAGGGCCCACTGTAGGATCCTCTATGCCAGTGGTTCACAAGCTCAGTCCTCAAGTACCCCCAACTGGCCATGCTTGCAGGTTTTCCTTTATCTAGCACAGATGCTTTAAATCAGAGTCAATGGCTTGGTATTTTGGACAGCTATTTTATCTAAGAGAAATTCCCAAAACATGGCCTGTTGGAGGTACTTGAGGACTGAGGTTGAGAACCACTGCTCTATGCCATGTGACAATCCCATGTGTTTCACACTACATCCCCTCCCCTCAGAATGCTGCTGTGCAAATGTGCCCCCTGTTCTCCTTCATCCAGAGTGGGGACACTCTAATACAGGAGGTGTGTTAATGGCCAGATCACCAAGTGAATACAGGAAAAAAACAAAAAAGTGGATTCAGCTGCCATATCTAATTATTGGTAAGCTGCAATATATTACATTTTTGGTTTTGGAATATAGCTTGCTGTTAGCTGATTTTGAGTCACAGGAGAGCAAAAGTAAGTGTGCAAGAGATTTCCAGTAAAAAAGCTTTGACCACACTTCTCTTTTAAGAGTGTTAAGCTGGGTACACATGGTCCGAAAATCAGATAGTTCAGCAGGAGCGGCCAGTGTTTGGATCATGTGTACAGCTGTCTTTCTGACAGAAGCCAGTCTAAGGACCGGCTTTTGTCGAAGGGACATGCTGGAAAACCAGCCAGTGGCTGCGAGCACTGATTAGTGTGTTCTGGCGGGGGGGGGGGGGCACAAAGGCACAGCGGGAGGCACAGCGGGAGAGATCGCTGCACTAAAATTGCTTAATTAGTACAGCGATCTCTCAGTTTTTTTTTCATTCAGCCCACTGGGTTGAACAATAAAAATTGAATAAAAATGTGGGCACCAGGCATTGCTGAACTATTTGACTAGGGCAGTGGTCTCCAAACTCTTGGGGCACTGATCTACCAACTGACACCCACCATTAATGAGACACTATTCTTTCCATGTATAGCAACAATGGGACACTATTCCTTCTATTCAAACCAATGATGGGACATTGTTTATGCCCACCTGTGTATAGTGACATGTGAAAGCTGCCTAAAACTGTTCTCTTAGCATATTGTAATAAAATCACATGCATATAAATTATTGCGGCGCTGAAAAGTTCAAAAATGAAATTGAAGAGTGGGAGGAATCCAATCACCAAATATATTGTGCAGATGTAGAAAGAGTCACTCATCACCATGTGGTAATGTAGTCTGCTTACCAGAAGGTATTAAGGATTAGGCATAGATGATAAATACTCAAAAGCATCCAGCAAATCCAGCCCACTGGAACCCCTCGTCAGACCACAACATCTGTGGGATTTCCTCTGAAGACATCTGTTATGATGAAACATGTCAGGCAGGCTGACATCCGTACGCTGATTGCTGCAGCCGTTTGTGCCTATCCTTGATGCATGCTGTTTTAAGCTTCAACTGTAAGTTACTACAATAAACGTTTTTTATTTATCATTACGGGCTTCACTATGGGTCCTTCATTTTCTTTTCTCGGATATATGATGACTACATGCCTGAATGCCTAATTCTGAAGTGACCATTGGGAGAAGTTTATATGTGAAGGAAATCCCACAGATGTTGTGGTCTGACGAGGGGTTCCAGTGGGCTGGATTTGCTGGATGCTTTTGAGTATTTATCATCTATGCCTAATCCTTAATACCTTCTGGTAAGCAGACTACATTACCACATGGTGACGAGTGACTCTTTTTATATCTGCACAATATATTTGGTGATTGAATTCCTCCCACTCTTCAATTTCATTTTTGAACTTTTCAGCGCCGCAATAATTTATATGCATGTGACTTTTTGTTTGTTATCTACGAACTTTGCTGGCCGCTTGCTTTTTTTCAGTTCAGCGCGAATTTTTACTTGTTTTTTGCCATTATTGTAATAAAATCATTCAGTATTTGGTGACCTTTACCTCAGATATTGGAAATACTTGCCCTTTTGAAAAGTGTCCAAAGGAAGGCCTTTTCATGTTCTCCCCTTTGAGTTCAGAAATCTTTGAACATCTGTCTACTAAAAAAAGAGTAGACCCACTAAATACTGGTGGTGGCACCATCCTTATGAACATTGGCATTGACTGTCACCTTGTGTTCTATCATTGTGAATCTGTAATTATTTATTCAGCATCTTTTAGGACGTGGCACTTTTGTCTTATTGGGGTTGGTAGGTGTCCATTGTGCCTCACAATGGCCCCTCGGTCCTCTTTGTCTTTATCTACCCAGGTAAAGTTTGTTTTAGAATCACAGACAAAATAGATTCTTGGCTCTCCAATCAAGTAAAATAAAGTCGAAGATTCAAACAGTGGTAATGATTAGGCATTAGCTTAATGCATTTTGCAGTCTGCTAAGACCCATCCTTTGAAAATTAAATTTGTACTCTGGAGTGTTTCCCAATGTCTTTGGTGAAGTCAGTCAGAATGACTGGGCAGTTTTTCTGCTTGTAAGCTTGTCATAACCACCACTTCAGAATGATAATGTTTACAATAAGGGTCTAAGGGTTTTTTTTTCTCTTTTTTATAAAAGGAGTGTTTAAGTGCATTTTATCTTCCAGACGAAACTTGAGTACTGCAAAGCTCTTCTCTGTTACAATGGAAAATGTGACTCAGGCCAAATGACACGTCTTTGTCACTGATTACACGTATGCGATAAAGCTGGATGCCAGGCAAAAACACAAACCTCAATGAATAATCATTTGGATGAACTCCACTGAGTAATATGGATATGTTAACATCACTTAAAGATGAGCACATCCTGGAGTAAAGTAAAAGAAAAATTAAGGAAGTAAGATGGAGTTCGTGTACCCCCCCCAGTTTCAGTCTGATATTTAGAATTGCAGGTAAAAGCATAAAAATTCTATTGGTTAAAATCATAACTTTCAGTTTATTCCCCTTTCTATAATTATTTTCATTTATTTGCAATGTGTCCTTGAACTTGCTAGAAAAAGTGATTACTCCAGGAAGTCAATTCCCTAGCACATCCCCTTCCCTCCATGCATAGCTCTCTGCCCTTGGGAAGTGTACAAATACAGCCAATTCACATTGCCCCACTGTGAAATCACACAACAGCTGGAGCGATTCACCGTCCTGGCCACTCTGTGTTGCTGCTAGGGTGCAGTGTCATGCACAATTAATTGCATCACACTGCCCCCTTTTTTTGTTTTGTACTAACTTTATTTGAAATGCACACTTGTACGTACACTTCATTCACTGCAATGTCAGGTGGCGTGATGTGCTATGCTGCCTGACGTTGCACACTGCAGCGCAGCACTAAGTTGCATTGCTTTGTGAATGGTCGGAGCGAGAATTGTCACCAGGACACCATGGGTCTCTAAAATTGGGTCCAAAGCTTTTTCCAACGATCGCATTGTTATAGCAAACAGCAATGTTTCAGAGCCTCGCAGGACCCCTTCATCAGGCATGTGACAAAGCGTGATACAGAACAGAAAATATTTAAAGAACCATCCACCAATCAGTAAGAATGGCCTGAGGTCATGGAAATGTAGGCCGCACCTATTCCTCCTTCAATACCCAATTTACCTTTAATAAATAATACTTGGAATATAATTGGCCGAGGCACGTTTATTGGTGTAAACTGTAAATAACTTAAATCCATTGAATCATTTTATTAGTTCATAAAATTCTCACTTGTAAATAATAAATATAAACAGCTCAGTCTTCAGGACTCGAGCAATACCGCATATCAATAAAACAAGTCCCCCCTTGGGTGTGGGTGTGGGGGGGGGCTTGTTGCTGTAATCTGACCAGCTGTGAGGAGATTCCCATGGAGGACCCCTTTATGTAACCTTGCCCCACTTCCAGAATGTTCCCACTGGTCATGTGACCTTTTGAACCTTCCTGGTTGGATCAATGACAATCCCTACCTATACTCCAGTGTTACCTGACCCTATTTTCCCGCCTGACCTACTGTACATTTTTCTTAAAGTGACATGACTTTTTTTTTTTAAGAAATAAATATTCTATCTGTCCAGGGGCAGCCACATGTCCATGCTGTTCAGGCCATATTCTTTAGGCCTCTCAGGCCATTCTTTTCTTACTGATTGGTGGATGATTCCTTAAATATTTTCTGTGCTGTGTCACACTTTGTCACATGCCTGATGAAGGGTTCCTGCGAGGCTCCGAAGCATTGCTGTTTGCTGTAACAATGTGATTGGTGAATAAAGCTTTGGACCCAATTTTAGAGACCCGTGGCGTGCTGGTGACATTTCTCGAGATTTCAGTCCTGCCCCTGGCATCACAATTGTTTCCTGTGTGCTCCTGTAGTGACAGACCTTTTACAATGCGGTAAAACACATGTCACCACATATTGTGTAAATTGTCCCTTACTCTCTATGCTGGCCCAGCTCCTCCTTTCCTCCACTTCCCTTCCTGCATAATCTTTTATGTAGCTGCTGGGGGAGGAGTGAAGGAGAATAATATGGAGTCCTAATTGAGTGAAAACTCCAAGTCTGCTGGGGCTGCTGACAACATATCCAAGATGGCGGCCCCTAGCAGCAACCTGTAGGCTTTTATAGGTAAATAACATACATAAAATATTTTAAATGCACATATATTCTTATGGGAAGATTTTTGTTAAAGTACAAGATTGAATAGGTTAGGTTGACAGGGATAAACAGTTGTGAAGCACTGGAATTAAAAAGCTTACCAGCAAACTTAAATAACTTAAAGTTGTCCGTCGGGCATGTGTGATTGCATTTTTTACAGGGCAATGGTGCCCTCTGTGTGGGATTTCTGGGTAAAACATTGGAAAAGATATGGCACTGCAATTGCACGCATGCACAGTGTGTGTAGGCTTAACTTCAGCATGTGTGGTAACAAGATTAAAATAACTCTACAATGTATGGGGTTCCTTGACAAAATGTGTAGTAATGGCTTTAATCTTTAGCCTAATGGCGCTGAAAATGTGTGTGTGCACAGTAGTGGCTTTGAAGCAACAGTATGATGGCCATGGTTCTTGACAAAATGGCAACAATACTAGGCACAAGAATTACCAGTGGTCTCTTTGCAGCAGATGTTTCCTTAATACTCATCTAAAATGCCTTGGCCACTGTGTCACAAGTGGAAAGGCCGTCATGGTAGAGACGGACCTTTTCTTCCTTATGCCCGAGCCTTTAGCAAAGAAAACAGTGAGCAGAACGGTAGTGACATCATCAAATTTCACTCCATCTGTTGAGACTAGCAGTTAGAGGCAGCAGTGCCTTAGATCTCACATTGCAGATAATACATCTATGGGAGTGCCTAGGCACAATTACATACCAGGAAGTTCGCTGCTATTTCTCAAAAGGAATTGCAAAAAAAAAAGTAAAAGTACTGCTTAGGGGTCTACCTCTTTGTCCCCTGCTCCATCTGTCATCCACATGTCATATGAAGCGTCAATAAAAGGATTTTTGGAAGCGCAGCCGTAATCATTTCCTTATGTACTGCTTAGGCACGGTTTTGACAAACTACTGAATTGGCTAGAACTAGCTTCTGTGAATGACTATTCCACATTTTACAGGTGTTGCTGTGAAAAAAAAACCTTTCCATATGCATCAGTTAAACCTTGTTTTTCTCCAGGCACAAAGAAATCCTGCTTATCTTCAGACAATCTTCCTCTTAGTTGAGGTCCCTCACACAGTTTAGTTATTTGATTGCCTGTCTCTGTACCGTTTCCAATTCTGCATCCTTTTTGTGAACTGGTTCCTGTGTTAAAGTGTCATTAAACCCACCTCCATAAAAACTGACCACACATGCTGTATTGCATGCTGCTCATACTCACTTGGTCACTATGGAATCCGTTTTCTGTATTCTGCAATAAACCTGGTTGATCCTGCTATTTACTGTCTCTTCCTTCTTGTGTCCCCGCTGCAGCCTGAGATTGTGTAGACCAGTTGTTGCCACATCTACTGAGCATGCTCCAGTTTCAGTTCCCTTCTAAGTTGTTCATTTCCTCCTTATTCTTATCTGTGCAGCCCAGATGACTAGAGTCATACATGTGGATGTATACAGTCCGGATTAATGACAATCCACTCCCTCCCTCCTCCTCTATGCCCACTAAATCACTGTATACTGTGGGGGTGGGATATTACATGTTGATTGATGGAGGCGTCACCTACCTGTAATTCGAAGACATCTAAACAGTAGATAGGCTGTAGAGGCATGGAGCAGGCTGTGATCCGCAGAACCTCACTCTAGATAGCTCACACCATGTTTTTGCACAAAGATGAAGTTTAAATACATATTTGTATGACAATTTAAGACATGTATGTGATCATAATTATGTATTTTTCCTTTATATTCTGAAAGCTGAAGGTAGACGACTAGAAGCTCCTATTGCCAATATTTCCCTGCAGACAGGCTAGGAAAGAGCTGAGCCACATGACAGCTGTATATAGTTTATGAAAAATGGTACTTAGCCTCCTTCACATCAGGATCACCCCTATCACATCAGGGTTCCCATCACATAAGAGCCCCCCTTTACATAAAATTTGCCCCCGTACATCAGAGCCAGGCCCCATCATATCAGAGTCAGCTCCCATTACATGAGAGTCGGCCTCCATCACATTAGAGTCAGCCCCCTTCACAACAGAGTCCTCAGCCCCCCTTTATATATAGAGTCCTGTCTTCAAATCTTGCAGGCATGATCTTGAATGCAGCCTCATGGCAGTGGGTGGGAGTTGGTGCAGGTCTAGACAGAAGCAGGAATTCCATCCTCTTCTAAATCCCCTCTCTGAATCAGTGTTATCCATTTCCATGGTGCAGACGGGCCAGCCTACAACTCCATAGCAATGATGCTGTGCGGCCTAGTTAGCCCCCCCTGCACCATGGAAGAGAATGATGCAGGAAGGGCACTGTGCAATCATGCCAGCTTGGTCAAGGCTGCCCCCTACCCTGTCCACATTCTGATACCATTACTGGTCCTAGGGAAAGGGGGTACAGCTGAAATCTGAGGGGCACAGCCCACTCCAGCAACCCCCTAGATTCACCCCTGTTAGTAGAGAGTATCTAAACCCTAAACTAAAAGCAATAGTGCAGCTTTGTGACCTAAAATGAGATGGCTGCATTCATTTTCATTTTTCTGGCTTATAACCTATATTTTACTTGGTAATCCTAAACATAACATATGTTATGTCTCTGGGTAACTACATTCACTTTTCCAGTGTGTCTATGGAGGGAGCCATGGTTGATAGCCCGTCTGGACTAAAAATATGTCTGCCCTTGTTCATTTCCAATACCCGAGGGATGGGGAGATTAGTAGTCTATAGAAAAATGATAACATTACAACATTTTGCTTGCAGTTGAGCTCATAAGAAGTGACAAGGACACTGCATTTTAGGCAAGAATAACAAGAGCAAGCTTTATATTCCAGTGCTGCTTTTAAGTCCAGTACAGCGCTGCTGACACTGCAATGTATTCATCTGTAGAGTTACAGTTATGCAAGCCTAGGCTCCTATAAGCTTTCACACAAAAACAATTGATCTGTGTATAATGACATTACATCGTTTTAAAAGGATGGTTAAAGAAAAAAAACACACGTTTAACCCTGTTATCCATATTGGGGTTGATTTACTAAAGGCAAATAGACTGTGCACTTTGCAAGTGCAGTGTTTCCAAAGCTTAGTAAATGAGAGAAAGCTCTGCTGACTTCCATCATCCAATCATGTGCAAGCAAAAATGCTGTTTTTTTTTTTTTTTTTCTTGCATGTGATTGGGTATTCTTTGCAAAGTGGAGCTTCACCTCATCTCTGAAGTTCTGGAGCAACTACTTTAGCAGAGTGCAACTGCACTTGCAAAGTACACAGTCTATTTACCTTTAGAAAATCAACGCCATTGTCTTTCTCTTGTTCAAAATCACTTGTGATTACAGAAAAACTTCTTCTAATTTGTGACTCTGTTATTTTAAAAACGCTTGCCAGCTGGGTGTAAGGTGACAAAAAATAACTAAGGAAAAATCCAAGCTCTACTTACTGACCAGCTTGTGACCAATCAAATGAACCTATCTAACAGTGTGCGTTAAAAACAGGAATTTAGTCTGCACACATTTGCAAATGCATGCATAAGCTACAGGTCACGGCAAAGCAGCTGGTGTAAGGTGCAGCAGCTTTAATTGGTTCCTGCTTGCCCAAATACCATCTCATCAGAATGGGCCAAACTTCTACACTTCTAGGTAGTGGAAGTTTCCTGTTACCTCCTGCCCCCCAGCATTCCTACTGACCCATCTTTATGAGATGCTGCCTCACTGGTGTAGAGCCCTCCTCTGGTTAGACTGCTAGACTATATTTCGTTTTTGGCTTCATTGCAGTCAGTGGAGCAGTGATTGATTGTTTCTGCCTGGTCGGGGTTTCCAAAGCTGGGTGTTTGATGTCTCTCACCTGCTTCTGGAAGAAGCTTCCAGAATATACGGTTGGGAGTCAAATGATCAGTATAGATATTTATCATGCTCCAGCCAATCCCTGGAAGGAGGGCCTGGAGAAGATTGCAAAGAGGATTTTTGCTACAGTTTGAGCCTCAGCAGGTGTTGAGCTGAGAGATTGGGGAAGACTGTTAGAAGGTTTTTGTGCGGGAAGGAACTGCCTAAAGTCCTGGTCTGGAGAAGGATCTTTTGTCTCCCTCACAGAGGATCTCCCAATGGAAGTTAAGTGGTGTACGGCTCCTGTGAGTAGGACTTGGTTTGGAACTTTCATGTGTGACTGTGGTTATGAGGATTTAGTGGAAAGATTGTCCTCCTATTGATTGCCATTATCATTTTGGAGTATCCTGTGACCCTAAACCCCTCTCCTGTTTCAAGTTTCTCAGCAATAAATTCTAAAAGGACATCCTCTAGCGCAGGCGTGTCAAACTCAATTTCATTGCAGGCCGCATCAGCATCATGGTTGCCTTCGAAGGGCCAGTTGTATCTGTAAGATTATATAAATGTATCTACTTTTTATCTTAACCCTTTCATGACTAAGCCTATTTCTGACATTTGGTGTTTAGTCTGTATTTTTTGCTAGAAAATTACTTAGAACCCCAAACATTATATATATATATTTTAGCAAAGAATCTAGAGAATAAAATGGCGATTGTTGCAATATTTTATGTCACACGGTATTTGTGCAGTGTTTTAAACGCAACTTTTTGGGAAAAAAGACAATAAGTAACTTTACTTATTACAAATAAGTAAAGTTAGCCCAATTTTTTTGTATAATGTGAAAGATGTTACGCTGAGTAAATAATTACCAAACATGTCACGCTTTATAATTGCACGCACTCATGGAATGGCGACAAACCACGGCAAATGGCGACAAACTTCGGTACCTAAAAATCTCCATAGGCTACGCTTTAAATTTTTTTACGGTTACCAGGTTAGAGTTACAGAGGAGGTCTAGTGCTATAATTATTGCTCTTGCTCTGACAATCGTGCGATACCTCACATGTGTGATTTGAACACCGTTTACATATGCGGGCGCAACTTCCGTATGCGTTTTCTTTGCTGCGCGAGCTTACGGGAAAGGGGGAGCTTTAAAAATGTTTTTTTTTCTTATTTATTTTATTTATTTTTACATGATTAAATTGTGTTTAAAAAAAAAAAAAAAATTGATCACTTTTATTGCTGTCAGAAGGAATGTAAACATCCCTTGTGACAGTGATAGGTGGTGACAGGTACTCTTTATGGAGGGATCGGGGGTCTAAAAGACCCCAAATCCTTCCTTTACAATTCAAAGTATTCAGATCGCCTTTTCGGCGATTCTGAATACTGTATATTTTTTTAAAACCGGCGCCATTGGCAGCCGAGTAAACAGGAAGTGACGTTATGACGTCGCTTCTGTGTTTACATTCAGGAGACTGGAACGAAGCCGTTCGTTTTAGCCACATCGCTTGTTATACCTGGAAAGCCGATCGCCCGCTCTAAAAAAACGGTACCAGGATGATGCCTGCAGCTTCGGGCATCATCCCAGTATAACCCCCGAAAACCGAGGCCGCACATCTGCGTACGCTCGGCGGGAAGGGGATAATAAATAATCGCCTCAGCATTCAATTATTACTGGTTTTAGTAACAACTTAAGACTTAAGCTGTCAAGGACCGGTGCAGGCCAGCACAGAGCCCACTCCTGTAGCAGATGATGCAAGTCTGAAAAGGAGGGTCACACCCCGCTGGTATCATTCACAAGAAACTTAATTGGAGGCTGCTCAGACAGAAAAGGGTTCTGCTATGGTGTTCTGTCTGAGCAGTCTCCAATTTTTTTTCTGAATAATACCAGTGGTGTGCAACCTTCCTTTTCAATTTGCATAGATTAATAAAATTTTAAGCAGATATCCCCCACGCACCTCACACCTAGAGGGAATCTGCAGCACTTTTCTATATGGAAAACTGCTGCATTGCCTCTGTAAATTAGGGGCATATCTGTGCTGGTTTCTGTTTCACTCTGGTGCAGACAGACCTGAAACAGGTCTATCTGCTTAGCTAATGTGGTGCATGCTACTCCTGACAGTTTCCTATGCCATGCTTGTTCATTTTGTTTTAACCTGTTAAGCTTGTTCATTTTCTGCTGTGCCTCCTACTCTTTTAGGTAAAAGAGATAAAAAGCCAGAGAGAACAGTGTGGAGAGAATAAGTATATTAACCTGCAGTCTGCTCAGGAGTCTTTGCAGCAAAGAGGTTGGGGGGCTAGGGAACTAATTTGGAGAGAGGGAGCTAAAACTGAAATGTACTAAGAATGGAAATAGATGCAATTAATACCTGGCAGAGTCTTTTGACATCCTTCAACTTTGCAGGATTTTGGCCGCAGAAGGCGAAAGCCTCAGTCAAATTATATATATGCTAAAAAGCAGGAGGGGGAACTGCGGAGTAATGATGTACTACTGCCATTTTTCTGTCTTTGGTCCAAGTTTACTTATGACATCTCCTTAAATATATATAATATTTTGGTAATAAAAACAAATTTGTTACAAGAGAATATAAAACTGTGTTTATGCATTGACATACTCTAGCAGAGTTGCCTTATATTTTACTATTTGAGGTAACTTTGCTGAATGACTTTAACAAATGTGTTCCTTGAAATGAGTTACTGTGTATTATATTCTATATTGTAATTGTTTTGCTTGTGTCTATCTAGCAAGGTTACTTTGCAGTATAAGCAAGGAAGCTGAGACCTCTGCAGTGTGTAAATGTGCGTTTACTGAACAAAAATGCTGTACATAAAAAACTATTACAATATTAGGAATACAGTACAAGGCTGACAGATATCTATAGCCAGATGCCTAGCAAATAAGCAGAAACTATGGTCTGTAACAGTAGAAATACACTTAAAGGTTACTTAGCTCCAGTTACTGTGTTCATGATCTCCATTGACAACGAGGCATCTGGAGATCAGGCACCTTTCTTCTTCATTGGCTGTTTACAGACATTTCCTCTTCAGTCTTAAGGCATGATGCAAGTCCTGTCCAGCTTATGCCTGGCAACCTTTATATAGCTCAGGTTGTTTATCATAACAACCAACTAACAGAAAGACATCTCTGTCATTCAATTAGAGATGCACTCTGAAATTCTACCTCAAGATGGCATCATACATGCTATAGGTTATATATTTCCTGTTTACTGTAGCTATAGAGACCATATACTGCTCAAACTGTCACCTGAATAGAACAATGGTATCTACCTCCCCATTGTATCCAGCAGCATTTGAGGAGCATGTTTGAGGAGCATCCTGAAACAAACGCAAAAGTAATCTGATTTATGTTTCTATGACCAACTACTAAACAGACTGTCCCATGTAATGTTATGTCTGATTAATATAAAAAAATGATATTGTTTAACAAACGCAGCACATTCCGCCCTTGCTTTTTTTCTCAGACTACACACAGAAAATCTCTTCATTACTAACAAATCATTTTACACATTCATTTTCCTTGAACGCAACCCCTCCCATATTTCTGTCACTGAGAAAGTGTTTCAGTCTTTGGCTAAAAGTTCATTAGAAAGTCCATTTTAAAGTTCTTTAGAAACAAGTCCAGGCTTGTAATACATCAAAGGCCTAGCACTCCACAGCTCTTGCAGTCTTCCATCATTCTATCCATCATGAAACCACTTTTCTCTGGGCTTCCTATGGATCAAATCGGAGACAGTCTGTGGAGTGGAAAACAAAGCAGATTGTCTGTTCCTTTTAATAATACATAAACAGTAGACCCCGGCCCTTCAGCTACAATCTCTTCTCTAACTAGCTTCTTGCCTGGATCTCTGACCAACACTTTGCCACCTGCCTGTATCCACTTCTGACCCTCCCAAAGGACATCAATAGGGAGGAAAGGAAATATACTGATATTTCCCAGAAGATCACTGCTGTTCATTTTGGAGGTTTTGATGTTATACAGCCTCACTTTCCACTCTTGCTGGGAAGTATCAGTCCCAGCCACTATCCTAAAGCTCATCTGCAAATGCAAATATACCTTAAAACAGGGGTTTCAAACTGGCGGCCCTCCAGCTGTTGCAAAACTACAAGTCCCATGAGGCATTGCAAGGCTGACAGTTACAAGAATGACTCCCTCAGGCAGAGGCATGATGGGACTTGTAGTTCCGCAACAGCTGGAGGGCCACTAGTTTGAGACCCCTGCCTTAAAACCTTCTTGCCAGGTTCCCTCTCATTCCTAGATAGACTTCAGCTTCATATACGTCACTCTTGGTTTCTATGTCATGGGAAGCAGTAACATGGTACCTGTTAAGCCCTGTTCTTTTAGAAACCTTATGTAAATACTGAACTCTGCACTCCAGCTGTGGAATCTGTGCCCCAGCCCCTACCATCCTCTCATATGGTGTGCTTTTGGCAAGAAAGGAGTTACAGCAGGTCTAAGGATCCCTACTTTCAACAGTTCTTAAATAGTCTCCCCAATTTCTTTTTGGCCTCTAGGAAGTCTGTACTGCTTGAGACAGACTGACTTCTCTGGTGGAGGAATGCAGACGGGTCCATTTCGCATGACCTCTGACCACAGCCTTCACCGATCTAACCAGAGACGCTTTATCAGAATACCCGAATGTGAATGTACCCCGTTCAGTCTGAATATACTGACCTTGAAGTACATCCATCCCAAGAATATTTTCAGGTAACTCTGATACCAATTTGTCCAAAATCCTGGTCTCTTGCCATTAGCCAATTTCACTCGTGTCCTAACTGCTGGTTTGGTTTGCCCGCCCAAACCTTCTACATAAATCACTTCTCTTTTGTGATGGGACGGATTTCCTTGCAAAAGTGTAACTTCAGCTCCAGTATAAACTAAAGCCATCACATGTGTAGGAGAAGATGACTTCCCCCACCTTACAGTGACACTGTCCTTACTGTTGTTACAGGAGACCCACCTTCCCTTCATAAAGGATAAGGAACCTCCCAATACCTTTTTCTGAGTCTCTATAACTCCTTCCCATGATAGGGATTTGGGTTTTGGTTCATGTGCAGTTTTGGGAATCGGTTTGGGGCTAACAGGAGGGGTCTGTTTTGTTTTTTCTAAATCTAGGCTGATGTTATCTTCACTAGGAATAGTGTTCCTAACCCTGACAGTTTTCCCCACTAAATATTTCCACCACTTCAGCAATTCTGCAGTAGAAATCCCATCTATCTCATCTTTAGGTACTCCTGCCTTTAATAGGCCCACCCACATTTCTTTCCTAGAGATAAAAAGCCTGGTTTTCTCTTCACCTCCAGTCTTCTCTACCCCATTCCCTTTCTTCTCTGCTCTTTTCTGCCTGTTCTCTTCCTGTCTGACCTTGACCTTATCTACTGCCCTGACAGGATTTGTTTCAGTCTGCTCTAGCTCCCCCAACTGGCTTAAAAGGGTAGTGGCTTAATGAATCTTGCTGTTTAATCCCAGGCCTCCCAAAGATAATAAGGGAGTCCTGAGATTAAATGGCACAGACTTCACCATCTTAAAGCACAGAGTAGACGTAAAAGGTCCCATATCTGGTCCCATCTATTCTGGAAACATATTTAATCCGGTTCTCACGTAACCTGGAAAATACCCTCTCCTATTGTTCTCCAGGAGTAGGAATTTTCCAGGTCACTGGGACTAGCATATACTCGGACTATTCCATCTCTTACGAGGTCTAACAGTGAAAAATTCACACTAAACTCTTGGGCTTTTCGCATGGCCTGATCCAATTGTGGATCATGGGTTAACACTCCCTTACCTGACAAAACAACACTGTCTGCCCCTTCATCCCACAAACGTAGGAGCCAATTCAACAGGGCTTCCCCAGACCTCTGTTTATATTGTTTTGCCAGCTCATGAAGTTCAGTTTGTGTAAACTCCCATACTTCTTCAAATTCAACATCTCTGGGGTTGTGATAATGCACCTCCCCATCTGCCATATCCTCTCTATCATGTTGCCATTTCCTATGCTTAGTATTGAGAGGTCTGGCACACCTTTTCTTTCACATTGGATGATCATCAGAAACATGAAACTCTATCTCCTCATCCACGCTATCATTTGAGGAGAGCACATCCTCACAATCCCAGTCTTGGGATGTGACAATGGCACGTACCCTGGCTTTACTAACAGGTTTACGGCCCTTCCTTTTCCTTAAGGCATTAATTGATTTGGTCATGAGGGCTGCACACTGCTCTTGCAAATCATCAGCCCGACTAGCAGTTGAACAAACACTCTGAAGCAACTACTAGCCGGTCTGTAACCAGCCATTGAAGAAAAGATGCTTTCTCCTCCTTCTCCAATAACTACCAACTGAGTTGGGGGGGTTATCCTGAAGGGGGTCCGTATTGATGGAGGGGAGTTATCCTTGGGGGGGGGGGGGGGTCTGTACTACCAACTGAGTAACTGGAGATAAGTAACTTTTAAGTGTATTTCTACTGTTACAGACCGTAGTTTCTGCTTATTTGCTAGGCTGTTAATTTGCTATAGATATTTGTCAGTCTTGTACTGTATTCCTAATATTGTAAGAGTTTTGTATGTACAGCATTTTTGTATAGTAAAAGCACATTTACACACTGCAGAGTTCTGAGTTTCCTTGCTTATACCGCAAAGTAACCTTGCTAGATAGATGCAAGCAAAACAGTAGTTTATTTGTAATATTTTTGTCGTTATTATTTCTGACATGCTTGGATGCTGTACAGTACCACTTATCTTGTTGTGCATGATGGCTGTGTTTCTAAATATCTGTTCTTATTATGAATGTATAGTTCAAATGTGTCAAACACAAGGCCTGTTGGCCAAAATCCAGGCCACCAGGCCATTTCATGTGGCCTTGCACCCAGGTTTTTTTTACAGCTAGAACATGGCAGAACGGAGTCTGCCACCTCTGGCTCTTGCCTGCCCCTCCCCAAGAGTGGTGCAGAGGTCAGAGCTAAGGAGGGGTGGAAGTGAGATGTGGACAGCCTGTGAAAGAGAGCTGAACCCTGCACACTGTACATAGTATACTCATAAACCCAGGGGCGGCCCTACCATGGGTCCCGTGGGTCCATGGGACCCAGGCGGCAGCTTGAGCAGGGACAGCCGTAGCCCAGCGACCCCGCTGCCACCTCTATATGTCCTGACTCCCTCCGGCCACCAAAAATGCAGTGTGTGTGTGTGCAGTGGCATCGCTGGGGGGCGGGGCACCGCCCTGAGCGCGGCAGAGGGTCCTGGAGGCAGGGCTCTTCAGCCGGAATGTGTGGGCGCCACGCTAGCCCTGCGTGAGACTCCCTCACTCTCACTGCTCAGTCCTGACCTGTCAAAAGCGCGCTGCCCAGGGAGTGACAGTCGGAGCAAGCAACTCTCCGGGCGGCTGCACAGTGAATCCTCTCTCTCTGCCCACCACTAAGGTGCATGAGGGGAGGGGGGATTTATCCTTAGGGGGGTCTGTACTGATGGAGGGGGGGATTTATTCTGAGGGGGTCTGTACTGATGGAGGGGGGTATTCGGAGGTGGAGGATTTATCCTGAGGAGAGCCTGTACTGATTGGGGGGGTTATGCTGAGGGGGGTGTATTGAAGGAGGGGGATTATCCTGAGGGGGTCTGTACTGATTGGGAGGGGGTTATGCTGAGGGGTCTGTATTGATGGAGCGGGGGTTTATCCTGAGGGGGGGTCTGTACTGATTTGGGGGGGTTATCCTGAGGGGGGTCCGTATTTATGGAGGGGAGTTATCCTGGGGGGGTCTGTACTAATGGAGGAGGGGGTGATTTGTCCTGAGGGGGGGTCTGTACTAATAGAGGAGAGGGGTGGTTTGTCCTGAGGAGGGGGTAGTTTGTTCTGAGGGGGGGTCTGTACTGATGGAGGGGGGTCTATACTTAGTGGAGGGGTCTGTACTGAGGGGAGGGGCGACTATAGTTGGTGGAGGGGGGGTGACACTATGTTTTACCACACCAGGTGACACCAACGCTAGTGACACCACTGTGTGTGTGTGTGTGTGTGTGTAAGAAGAAAAGTATCAGTGATTGGCACCCGGTAATGGCATTACCTCTCAGCCTCAGTGTTGCGGCCGCCAGCTGGGCGGGTACAACAGGCAGCCAGCATTAAAATACACCGCCGGCACGGTACAGTCTCTGCCTTTAGTCTCCAGACCAGCATACAGTGTCTGTGTCACCTCCTCACCTCCTCTTCCTGTGTACATTGCTGCTGGGGAGCGGGACGAGCGGCATTGGTTTGGAGCGGTGTGGGGTGGGCATGGCTTGTGCAGCGGAGCCAGAGCAGCGCATGGGTTAGGGAGTGGAGCGGAGCAGGTTGAAAGGCCTGGAGCACATCACATGACAGCATAGCACAGGACAAGTACCCGCTCATCACTGACACCACCAGTGCTGCAAGACGGAATAAGAGACTCAGGTACTACTTTGCCAGCTAGTGAGTTCTATGTTAATAGTAAATCTAGGTAATGTGAGTGGCAGGCTGACTTAATTGGTTGCTCTATGTATGATTACTCAGCTCAGGGCAAGTTCCTCCCACTTGCCAACCCGCGCTGTAGCCGTCAATCGCCAGCTAGTTCTGGGTTCTCAGTCTTGCACTTTTCAGAAGCGTCCATGATTGCTGGGTCCATAGAACCCAGCGCATCACGGATCGAGGTAAAGGGCCAATGACAGCGGCACTTGATCACTCCGTCCAAACTTCTTATCAAACCAGTGTCATTGCCTGTTCAGCTCATGCTGCTGTAGTGAGAGGAGAAAGAAACACAGCAGCAGCTTGAGCTGGCCAAAACCTGTGTGCCATCGGTGCAATCACAGTGCCCCATCAGTGTTATTACAGTGCCCCATCATATAGACAAGGTGCTGGTGCATGTAAATCTGACTTCCTGATAAATTTAATTTGAATTATCACGATATAAAATAATGTGTGTTGGGGCCTTTTGGTGGGTGCAATTTTTTTTTTGGGGGGGGCAGCATTTCATTCTTGGACCCAGGCAGCAGAATGTCTTGGGCCAGCCTTGCCTAAACCCTGCGCTCTGTATGTAGCGCACACCTGAACTCTGTACCCTGTGGATTGGCACTCCTGAAACTGCACTCTGTAAATAGCGCACCCCTGTACCCTGCACCCGGTACGTAGCACACCCCTGAACTCTGCACTCTGCGCGAAGGGCACTTCTGAAATTACAGTCTTTACACAGTGCATACCGGAACTCCACACATAACGCACTTCTGGTATTTATTGCCCATTTACGATCCTCCCCATGTTAGTGCAGTTTGGCCACACTCACCGTTTGACATGGTTTAGCAGGCGGACATGGTTTAGTTCCTGCATCTATTCTCTGAGAAGAAAAGCCCTGTATAAATGTATATAGTCTTACAGATACAATCAGCTCTTTGAGGGCAACCATAATGCTGATGTGGCCCGCAATGAAACTGAGTTTGACACACCTGGTATATTCTTTATGCTTGGGGTATTTTGCTGTATTTTTCTTTTTTTTTGTAACTTCTGTTTATTGTTTTTGAATAGAAAAGATAATATTCTGTATGTAGAGGCGGTGCACAGTACTACTTCTCATATTCTGTATATTGGGTACAATTTTCTGTTTATTTTCTTCTTCTGTATGTATGAATGTTTAACGATGCTACTTGTTCTTTTTGCTGAATATAATTCCCAGTATCTGTTCATATACTGTATGTATGGATGCTGCACAGTACTACTTCCCATGTTTTATATGCTGAGTGTAATTAGCACAATCTGTTCTTATTTTGTAAGAATGCTGCCTAGTAACACTTCTCTTGTTTTGTATGTTGGATGTAACATACAAGTCTTGTTTTTATTCTGTATATATGGATGCTGCACAGAACTAATCTTTATGCTGGGTGAAATTCTCAGCATGTCTTCTTTGTGTCTATGAACACTGCATGGTACCAGTTCTCTTAGGGGCTCTGTGTGTTGTGTATTATTCTCAGAACCACTTATTTTGTTTATGTACGGATGCTGCAAAGTACCACTTCTTGTGTTCTGTATACTCGGTGCTACACCCAGTATCTGTTCTTAGACTAGGTTCACATTTGAACACTGTGGGAACACCTGCATAATCATGCAACAATACGCTGATACTGCCACACTTGTATAGGTGTGCACGGAGCCTTTATCTGTATAAATGGACACTGCATAACATATGATACCGCCACATCACTTATATTTAGTCATGTCTACTTCTTTCTTAGCACCTTATAAAATATTCTTTCAAGCTAGCAATTTTGTAGAAGTGCTCTGCTGCTTCCAGTCTAGGGATTATATGCTAATGGTAATTTTTTTGTTAATTGCCTTAATTTAAAAAAATGTGCTAATAAATCCCTGTTAGAAAGCCAAACTTTAAATTCTATATATTGGTCCTCTTTAAAGTTGATGTACTGTAAATCCTAACTAATGCCATTTCTTTTTAAAATAAAATGCTTTTCACTTTTCTCATCTTCTGTTACATTTCAGTGCTGGTCCTTTGCAGCCTGTGTGCAATCACTTCCTGTCTACACACACTGTTGGTGAAAGTGAAGGCAGTAATTACCCCCAGCACTAGTGTCAGTGGGAATAATAGTAACTTCCAGCATTGGTGTCAGTCATCGTAATAAAAACCCCCATCACTGGTATCAGTGGCATTACTATTTAACTCCTGCTGGCATTTATGGTCAGTGGCAGTGATATTTTCCCCCTCCATTGGTAAGTGTCAGTCAAACTTATCCCCCCTGCATTGGTGGTCGAGGCAGTGAAATATATCCCCCCCCCCCCCCCCCCCCCAATTGGTGGTCAGCAGCAGTAATATTTAACCTTCTCTATTGGTGGTCAGTGGCTGTGAAATTAACCCAACCCCCCATGCTCCCATTCTGATCTAAACTAAGTAATCAGGCATACAAGTTTTTTCTTAAGGTGTCACTTAGCCCACATCATAAACAACTATCAATAAATTATGTAATACATGCTGTTCATACTCACTTGGTCACTATGAGATTTCTTTTCTGTATTCTGCAAAAAACCTGGTTGATTCTGCCGCTCTCTAGCTCCACCATCTGTTTATGACCCCAGTTCAGTTAGGGATTTTGCAGCTGTGGTGGCAACTCTACACAGTGAGTTTTCAGTTTTCAGTGAGTTTCTATGCTGAGCATTTCCTCCCTATCACATCTGAGCAGTCTATGTGACTATAGAGTCACACATGTGGGTGTATACACAGTGATAAATGACAGCCCAATCCCTCCATCCTCCTCCATGCCCACAAACCAGTTAAACACAATGGGGGTGGGATATTACATGTAGATTAATAGTGGCTTCACCTCCCTCTTATTCTAAGACACAGGCTGGAGGAGCGGAAACACAGAGACACAGCCTGCTCCTCCTGCTTATGTTTCCCTGCAGACAGGCTGGGAAAGATCTGGGTCATGTGACAGCTGTACATCAAATAGGAAAAGGTACTTCGTTTTTTTTTTAATTAAAGTAATTACAGTGCCTTCATCCACATACGGAAATACTGTATAAGGGAAAATGTAAATTAAACAATGTGTGTTTAGTATCACTTTAACTGCTTCCTCCCATTGGGACTAAAGCAGGTATTTTTTTGTGGGAACATCTAGTTTTAGTCCGCTATGGTTGAGACCACAAGGTGGGTAAAATACATTAGCAGATTTTGTGGTAGATTTATTAAAATGTGGATACGTGTACCAGCACTTAAATATTAGAGTCCATAACACAATCCCCAATTCTTGTAATATTTCTGCTTTATTCAATAAAATCTAAAGCTAGCTATAGATGGATTGAAATTCGGCTGGTTCAGCAGGAACCGGACAAATTTCAATCCATCTATAGGCAGGCTGGTTGCACTGAAGCTGATCCATTGATCGACTTCAGTACAAACAGCCTGCTGTTTTTTTTTCGCTAAATCACTGCCGGTAGCTATAGCCACCAGCAATGAGCATTATTTTCTACCTGTGGGGAAGGTTTCCCATGGCAGAACGCAGTAGCGCTGTGGGAGAGATTTCCCCATCAACACTAACTGTGTTGATGAGCGAATCAAGCAATTTTGCATAAAGTATGGTCTGCCTTACACTCTCACCAGATGTGCAACCCATAATGTGTGTATGGGTTAAATAAAGCCTGATGACAAACTCTAGGCCTCATGCACACTGGACGTTCTTGGACGTTTTTACAGCAGCTGTTTTCGGCTTCAGATGTTTTTTTTTTTACAGTCAGTAAACTCCCCATCATGTTATCCTATGTGTCCATGCACACATAGGCTGTTATCAGCAGTTTTTGGCTGGGGCGTTTTTTGGCTTTAAAAAAAACCCAAAACTATTGGGTTCTGAGAGGAGTTTTTCAGCTGTAAAAACGCTATAATGTCAAAAAACACTGATAAATGCCGTTAAACGCTCAAAAACGCGGCTTACCAGCGTTTTTTTACAGATTTGATCCATTGAAAAAAAAAAGAGAAATTAAAAAAAAAAAAGCTAATGCGGAAAACTCTCTTGCAAAAACATTGAAAAACTCACTGCAAAGCTACGGGCGTTTTTATAACGTTATAGTAAAGTCCAGTGTGCATGAGGCCTAAATGTCAGCAATACCAGATCAATTGCCCTCACATCCCAGGGCCAAAAATCCTTCTTTTTCTCTAGCCCCCCTTTCAGGCCATGCAATCTCAGCTAGGGAAATGACTTGGGAGATGTGGTTTCTCTTAAAGTGGTTGTAACCCCATATAATAAATAAATAAATAAATAAACCTGCAAGACAAAGGCACAATGAGCTAGTATGCCCTTTAGAAATGGCACGATTGAGTTTCAGTGCGCATGCACCGATGATGTTTACGCAAGCGTATATGGTAAATATCTCCTAAACCGTGCAGGTTAGGAGATATTTACAGTACCTACAGGTAAGCCTTATTATAGGCTTACCTGTTAGGTACAAGTGGTTCTGCTTCTGTAAAATTCGGGCAATGAGCCGGCTGACGATGAACCTCTGACTGCCAATCAACACAGGCAACACAAGGACTATGTTGAATGGGAGTCAGAAGCTTGATGTCAGTGCTGAATTTTACCTGAACGCTGAATAGTTACCTAGTAGCTTTATTAAAAGGTAAATAGGCTGTTTACTTTGCAGGGGAGTTTGCCCGAGAGCTTAGTGGATGTTGTGGCATTTCACTTTGCATAGAATACCCAATCTCATGCAAGGAAAATAACAAAAAAATGTATGATGGAAGTCAGCAAAGCTCTGCGGAAATTTCTCTCGCACAGTTTAACTTTCTCTGCAAAATGAACAGCCTATTGTCTTGGATAAATCAACCCCTATGTCTTCATTTTATGCATTTTCCTGATCTGTAACAAACCATTTTGGAAAAGAATGTGCAAGCCATGTGTAGGATTCATGCTTTCACTAAAGGATATGTGGGCAGATGGAGGGGTTTTCGTGCCCCAACATCCCCCCTATGATGTTTACTGATAACCAGGTTGCCTCAGTATACTGAAACAAAGATAAAAAAAAGAGGATGCACCAGCCTAATGCATTATTATAAGGTCCTTTATTGTAAAAGAATATAAAATCCAATGTACAGGTGGGATTCTGAGTTGAATTTACCTTACTAGAAATCAATCCTGATCTTAATCTGTGATATTACATCCAAAATGCTTAACGTAGCCAGAGCGTTGATTCTATTATATTGTAAAGCCACTTCTCCTCTGACAGTTAAACAATGGATCAACAAGCAAAATTTATAAAAAGGAGATGTAGACTCCAAAAGGACTGAATGGTATGAAAACACACCAGTCCTTATCCATTAAACACAATCCCCCCCCCCCCCTTTACTTACTTACCCACCCTATCTCATACCCTTATAACCCTTTCATCGTATTTACTTTTATTCTTCACTACCTCCTCCTCACTCTGCTTTTACCTTAATTCCCCTTCTGTATAGCTTTCTTCCTCCATATAAACCTGTCTTCTTCACCCACACCCTAATAACTCTCCAATGTACACAAACAAGATAACCTTAAACTACTTAACCTGATTAGGGTGTTTGGAAGAACCTCTAACCCCACTGAAAGTCCTACCTTGGGCCTCCTACTTCAGTAGGTTTAACAGGGATAATGTACAGTCACCCTTTGAACTTCTCACCCACCTATACAATAGAGAATTTTCTTCCTCTTTTTTATTATTTATCTAACACATCCCCTTTGCCTTTTACTTAGATCTTCTTAGACACAAAGACTGTGTGCTAATCATCAATTAACAATTTCTCGAGAATCTTTTTATTTATACTTTTTGTAAGCACATTACAAACTGTTGGAGCTGTTAACTTTCATGTTAAAGCTGAATTCCAGGAAATCGGCAGCTTTGCAAAAAGTGAAGGCACACTATTAGTTAAGTCCAATTAGGTGCATGCCACCTCTTATCTCTATTACTTGTATGTGACAGGTTTATTTCATTCCTGAGGACACACTCTGGCTGTGAGAGAAGAGAAGCACACAACGCAGCTATGCCGCTCCTCCTCTCTGCTGCCCATTCACAGAAGCCTTTGTTTTTTTAAATGAGTTCACATAATACAAAGGCTTCTGTGAGTGGCAGAAGGGGGGAGGGGCAGGCTTAGCATTTCCAGTGACTCTGCTTTTGAAGGAACAGTGAGCAGTGTCTGAGCTCCAGAAGTTATCTTCCTTAAGCACAATACCTGTCACATGTAAATAACAGAGATAAGTCTACGAGGCCGTAGGCACTTCGTTGGACTTAACTCATGGTATGCCTGCAGTTTTTATAAAGTAGCTGAATTCCGGGAATTCAGCTTTAAATTGTATTTCATTCATTATAGTACATGTTGTTTATGACTGTACCTTTTCATTTTATAAATAAAAAACAAATAAACAATATAGTTTCAATATAAGAACTCTTTGTTAGTGAAGGCCAACAGCCTCACACTTCAAGATAAAGCTGCTATATACCATGGGACACAATGATAAGACCATGGGCAGGCTACAAAGCAGAAACATTATCTGACATGTAGGTCAGGGGTTCCCAACCTACAGGCCATGGACTGGTGCCAGTTCGTCGCCTGTTGCTGACCAGGCCGCACAGCAGAAGATGAGCGGCGACCACGATCCACACAGGGTCATCACAGATCGTGGTCGCCGCTCATCTCCTGCTGTGCGGCCATGCCCATGTGTACTCTGCCAGCTCCCATGCCCGCCCGGCCAACAATGTCATCCTATCAGCAGGGCAGGGGATGGGAGGAGCTGCAGATCGGAATGGAGAGCTCCCCCCGCCCCCTGCCCTTCTGACAGGATGACATAGTCGGCTGGGCTGGTGGGAGGAGGAGCTGGGAGAACACACGCCAACTGTTAACAGCTTCTGTCCTGCAGCTATGAGTCCTGAGCAGGGGAGGCAGAGATTGATGTTAGAGAGGAAAGAAGGAGGAGAGGCAGACTACAGGGGAACTCTAATATAAAGGGGGCTGGGATGTAAAGGGCCACTGTCACAGTGCCCCTTTACAATGCAGTTCCCTGTATATCATAGTGCCCCCTTTACATCACAGCCCCCACTTACATTACAGTGTCCCTTTTACAGTGCAGTCCCCTTTATATCGCAGTGCCCCCTTTACATCATAGCCCCCCTTTACATTACAGTACATTAATGTAAAGGGGACTGCACTGTAAAGAGGCACTGCAATGTAAATGGTGGGCTGTGATGTGAAGGGGAACTGAGGACACTGTGGGACTGCTTTAAAGGGGGTACTGTGCTGTAAAGTGGGACTGTGGACACTGATATAAAGGGGGTACTGTGCTGTAAAGTGGGACTGTGGACACTGATATAAAGGGGGTACTGTGCTGTAAAGTGGGACTGTGGACACTGATATAAAGGGGTACTGTGCTGTAAAGTGGGACTGTGGACACTGATATAAAGGGGGTACTGTGCTGTAAAGTGGGACTGTGGACACTGATATAAAGGGGTACTGTGCTGTAAAGTGGGACTGTGGACACTGATATAAAGGGGTACTGTGCTGTAAAGTGGGACTGTGGACACTGATATAAAGGGGGGGCTGTGCTGTAAAGTGGGACTGTGGACACTGATATAAAGGGGGTACTGTGCTGTAAAGTGGGACTGTGGACACTGATATAAAGGGGGGGCTGTGCTGTAAAGTGGGACTATGGACACTGATATAAAGGGGGGGCTGTGCTGTAAAGTGGGACTGTGGACACTGATATAAAGGGGGTGCTGTGCTGTAAAGTGGGACTGTGGACACTGATATAAAGGGGGGGCTGTGCTGTAAAGTGGGACTGTGGACACTGATATAAAGGGGGTGCTGTGCTGTAAAGTGGGACTGTGGACACTGATATAAAGGGGGGGGCTGTGCTGTAAAGTGGGACTGTGGACACTGATATAAAGGGGGGGCTGTGCTGTAAAGTGGGACTGTGGACACTGATATAAAGGGGGGGCTGTGCTGTAAAGTGGGACTGTTGACACTGATATAAAGGGGGGGGGGCTGTGCTGTAAAGGGGGGTTGTGGTGTGAAGGGGGCTGAGGACAGACTTTGTGAACATCCAATCCCTGACCTGTCCACCACAACCACCACATCCTCCCCCAGCACACCGCACCCCCTCCCCTCCCCCCCTATCCCTAGGAAAATTGGCTGCCATGAAACCGATCTCTGGAGCCAAAAAGGTTGGGGAGCTCTCATGTAGGTAATTGCTTTTATAGCTAGTTGAAAACATATGTTTCTCTTCCTGGAGTTGCTTTTTTTACCATTCATCTGGTTGCCCACATGACTGCCATGTTATTATTCAGGGTATTATTCAGTGATTGACTATTTGTATTAACTATTGCAGGATGCAAATGACTCATCTTTTGTTTACTGGTTTTTAATTGCTGCTTGTGGAGTTTTTCTCAGACCTCAATTGTCCATAAACTGTTACAAAACTTCAGTTTAATTAATAAATAATTGTTTCAGTTAAACTTAAAAAGAAGCCTTTGGAGTTGGTATTCTAAATTTCTGGTGAAAATTGTTATATTAGCCTTTGAAAACATACTACATTCTTTTCAGGAAGCAAGCTGCAGGGTGCCAACTTCAATATAATAATTGCAAATCTAGTGTCAATGTCTTGTTTATGTAATTAAACATTATTTTCACCATCTGAAAGTGGAGAAGTAGTCAATTTTGTTTTATGTGCTAAAAAAAAGTAGGTACAGTAATACCTTGGATTACAAGCATAATTTGTTCCAGAAGAATGCTTGTAATCAAAAGCACTCGTATACCAAAGCGAGTTTCCCCATAGGAAATAATGGAAACTCAGATAATCCATTCCATAGCCACTGCTTGTCTATGCAGTACCGCATATGGCCAGAGGTGCGGGGGCGCGGGAGACACTCGGGAACCGAGTGTCTCCAAGTGTTTCCGAGTGTTTTCGAGTGTCTCTGAGTGTCAGCAGTGCCCCCGCACCTCTAACCAAATGTGGTACAGCACATCCCAGCGGCTTGAATCCTGCTTGTCTTGCAAGACGACGCTTGCAAAGCGAGTCAGGATTTTTTTAAAAAAAAGCTCGTATTGCGAAACGCTCATAAACCACGTTACACGCAATCCGAGCTTCCACTGTATTGCAAAGGTAATGTATTGAATCCATAACTGATAATAGACATGGTAAAGCTCTATAGAGGCTGGCAGCATGTATTGCCCAGCACATGGTCACTAGAAGTTGCACATAAACCACACAATTCCGGAACTGGGTTATAGGATCCTGTTCTATAAGTAACTATAAGTCTACTATGTTGGCTTACTGCAGCCCATCTCTAGTCTACCAGATGTGATGTCAGTATATCCGGACTTGCTGCCACCTGTAGTCCTCCACTCTTTCTCCTGTGAGGAGATGTACCTGAACTCTACACTTCGGTTTTACATGTGAGTGGATATTGTTTTTTATTAATAAATACATTTGATACATACTCAGTGGCGCCCCTTCGCCTTGTTTTATCTTTCATTGCATTGGACTTGGCTTTCGGTCCTTTTGGTGGCTGCCTTGATAGACTTACCTTCCACCCATATATATGGTTTATATATGCTAGTGTGGATTCTGCCCTTGCATTTATAGGAACAGTTGATCGAGGTATCTTGTATTGCGCCTTTTTTTACTTGTATAATAAGTAACTACAGGCTGTTTAATAATTTTTTTTTTTTTTTTCGAAACAGTGAAGCACAAGATACATTAGAGTGTACCTCAAGAGAGTTTTATTTAGCTTGGCATAGAGTGCAGAAGGGTCTCCATCAGGTTCTTATTACTTTGTGTGTCCCAACTTGGAAAGCTTCCCTTGATTTCATTTCCCAGAGGGGCAGCAAGAAGTGAGTTGATATCTCACCAAAATAAGGGCAAATCTCATCTTTATTAAAAATGTGTCACCATTCAAATTTTTGTTTGCTTGGCAACTTACATTTTTGTTTATTTTTTTATAATTTACTTTTTTTTTGAGGATTTTTTTTGAGATAGTGGTTAAACAGTGCAACTATACACATATTTGGAATTTTACATGGTGCAATTTGACATACAAGAGTGCAACAATACAGAGTTTGAGTAACAAAGTGGGTTAAGTGTTCTTTTTTTTTTAACATAAACTTTATTTAAGTTTCAAAACAAACATAAAAGCAGTGTTACAAGCTCATCAACCATACATTGAGTACTCAGTGATATCACAATCTAAACAGCAGTAGTAAGATCCACTGTTACCAAGGTAGTCTGGCAGGAAAGCCACCTCCAGGAGCAGAATCTGTATAAGAGAATTACCATCTTTGAGCCCTTTGCATGTTTCTGCTTATCATAGATTATTTATACCTCTGCATTGCATTCCTTTCCCTAATCCGGAGGCAGCCGCCGCTCCCGGCCCATGCCGCCCATATTTTATCAAACTTTTTGGGGCAGTTTTGTCCCATGTATGTAAGCTTGTACAGGGGCAGCGCCAGGTCTACCAGAGTCTGCCATTGTTAGACCGGGGGGGGGGGGGGGGGGGGGGGGCTTGTTCCAGTGTAGGAGTATTGCATAGAAGGCTGTATAAAATACAAATAATTATTTAGATTGGGGGGCCTTTTCGCAGATACCCAGTTTCAAGGGTATTGGATCACAAGAGACCCTCAGTTTACCTACAGAGTTTATAGTCCCCACCACCCCTGCCTCAGCCCCGCCTCTACGGCAGGCCGGCTGTCTGTCAGGGCATATTCTAGCCAGTCTTTTGGAAGACTAGTAGACCCGGTGTAGGAACTTCAGTTGGGTAAGTCATAAAGCTTTGTGATTTTCTCCAAAAAAAAAATTTGCAATTTTTTTTTAAAAAACTTTGCTATTTTTTTTAAAAAACTCGATTCACGATTTGAATAAAGTTTTTTTTTTTTTTTTTTTTTTGATGGACACAGCGCCGTTCCTGAGGAGCTGCGGGCAGGAGTTTTAAGGCGAGGCCGCAGCGTCCGGCCTCGGGGACTAGGCTGAAGCCACGGCCTCGCCTAAAAACTCCTGCCCGCAGCTCCTCAGGACCGGCACGGTGTCAGCACCGGTCCTGGTGAAAAAAAAAAATCTAAAAAATTGATTTGCTGAAAATTTGAGTCGATTTGACTTCTCAACACGATTCAAATCGATTTTTTTCCCCAGCCCTAGCAAGTCTGTCTTTGGCCGAGATCATTAATGGGATGTACTGTTGGATGCCCTCCTCCCAGTCATCATCTGCCAGTTCGGGGATATCTGATTGCCATGCTGAGAATAGCTGTGAGCCCCCTGAGGTATCCAGTCCTGCTAGAATATAATAAAGAGCTGAGAGAACTCCACCCGCCCCTGAGGCCCTCAGTAAGGTTTCAACGTCTTGAACCTCTAACCTAATAGCTTGTGGAAATTGGGCCTGGAAGGCATGGCCTAGCTGTAGGTATCTAAATAGCATGCGGTTAGGCAAGGCTCGGTTCCGCTTGAGGTCATCAGCCTACACCTACTCTCAACAGGGGCACAACTTAAAGGGCGGTCAGGTAGGTAATGGGTGAATGGCATAGGATACAGTTACCGTGCTCTAGGTAGGTTGTCAAGCTAGAAATGGCCTTAAAGCGGTCCTCCTCTAGGGTAGACTGGTCCGTTGGGGCTGTCTGCAACGCTACATTTGTGAGGCGCGTGGGAGTCTCCTTTGGTTGCTGCGGGGGGGGCTTTAGGAGCTGAGGTACCTCGTCGCCTGGAGCCAGACGTTCCGCTTCTCATACCCGAGATCCCCCGGAGTAGAGAGAGGCGGCCGTTGAAGTTAAATCCCAGAAATCACGGATAAATTATGCAGGTATATGCGGAGCTCAGGTCACCAGCTTGACCACAACCCCCCTGGGTAAAGTGTTCTTATGCTTTAACTAATGTATCACTATAAAATCTAGAGTAAAATAGAAGCAAATAAATATGGTGGTGATTTGGACAAGCTCACTCCTTCCTTATAGCATAGATGCTGAAGCGTTGTATACGAGTTGTGCCATGGAATATATACAAACATTTTTGATTTTTTTTCATTTTCTGTTCCAGGGACACATGTTGCCAGAAAAAATAGTGAGGAAGGATGACCCCCACAACAAGGATACAGACATTAAAATTTGGCAACGATTTCTAAACCTTTCCTACTCTTTTGGCTGCACATCCATTTTCGTTTCTAATGCCAAATCAAAGTACATTCCCTTTATTAGGTAACTAATAACAACTAACCATCAGTTATAGGGAAAGGATAGCATATTTTAAGAAAGCACATAATTTGAGATATTATTGCAGCCTATTGGTCATTAGATGCAGGGAATATTGGCTACTACAATTATATGGCCTTACTGCATAACAACCTCTTGAGATAGAATATGGAGCAACAAACTGAAAACACCCGTGGGATTCCAGGTACGATCACCGCAACATACATATTGGTATTAGTTAAAAGTGGTTTAGTATTTTGTTAGCACAAGAACAATAAAAACATATATTCTCATTAAAAACATAAAGCTCATTTCATACAATCGCAAGTTTTTCACAGTGTAACTTAGTACAATACTTAGTCAAATTACATCATGCACGTTGTGTTTGGTATTATTTATTATTCTCTCCACCGGCTTGGTTACAGAGATATTTTCACACAATTCCACCAAGTAGAGCAAAAATTTACACTTCTCCACACGTTTTGAGAATTTTCGCTCATAACACCTGCAGGACAGATGTTATGGACAAGGTGTCTGCAAAATATAAATGTGCATTAGAAATCAGTAATTGTTTTTGTTCCAGACAGTTAGAAGTTTGTGTACATGATACCTTGTAAAAAACATCTGTCCAGGGTGGATTTGATTTAAATCAAGTCGATTTAAATCACTAGTAAAAGGCTTGATTTAAATCAACTCAATTTAAATCATAATTGTTAACCACCTCAATACAGTGCACTTACACCCCCTTCCTGCCCAGACCAATTTTCAGCTTTCAGCGCTCTCACACTTTGAATGACAATTACTCAGTCATGCAACATTGTACCCATATGAAATTTGCGTCCTTTTTTTCACACAAATAGAGCTTTCTTTTGGTGGTATTTAATCACTAGTGGGTTTTTTATTTTTTGTGCTATAAATAAAAAAGTCCGTAAATTTTGTGAAAAAAATGCCTTTTTCTTTGTTTCTGTCATAAAATTTTGCAAATTAGTAATTTTTCTTCATAAATTTTGGCCAAAATTTATACTGCTACATATCTTCGGTAAAAATAAACCAAATAAGTGTAAATTATTTGGTCTTTGTGAAAGTTATAGAGTCTACTAACTATGGTGCCAATCACTGAAAATTGATCACATCTGATCACACCTGATGTACTGAAGGCCTATTTCATTTTTTGAGATACTAACAAGTCAGGAAAGTACAAATACCAAATACAAATTCCAAGGTATTAAGTAAGTAGCATGGTGAGTTTTTTTAAGTTGTAATTTTTTCCCACAATTCTTTGCAAAATTAAGATTATTTTATTTTATTTTTTTTTACAAAATTGTCATATAGCAAGTTATTTCTCTCACAGAGCATATGCATACAACAAATTACACCCCAAAATACATTCTGCTACTCTTCCCGAGTATGGCAATACCACATATGTGAGACTTTTACACAGCCTGGCCACATACAAAGGCCCCATATTGAAGTAGCATCTTCAGGCGTTCTACAAGCATAAATGACACATCTCATTTCTCAACCACCTATTACACTTTTGAAGGCCCTGGAGCACCAGGACAAGGGGATTGCCCCCAAAATGACCCCATTTTGGAAAGCAAACACCCCAGTGTATAATCTATGAGGCATAATGAGTCTTTTGAACGGTTCATTTTTTTCCAGAAGTTTTTGGAAAATGTGGAAAAAAAATTAAAAACGCATTTTTTTTCACAAAGTTGTCCATTTAGCAGATATTTCCAACACATATCATGTACATAGCAAAGATGACACCCCAAAATACATTCTGCTACTCCACCTGAGTATGGCGATACCACATGTTTGAGACTTTTACACAGCCTGGCCACATACAAAGGCCCAAAATTGAAGTAGCATCTTCAGGCGTTCTACGAGCAAAAATGACACATCTCATTTCTCAACCACCTATTACACTTTTGAAGGTTCTGGAGCACCAGGACAATGGAATTGCCCCCAAAATGACCCCATTTTGGAAAGCAAACACCCCAATGTATAATCTATGAGGCACAATGAGTCTTTTGAACGGTTCATTTTTTTCCAGAAGTTTTTGGAAAATGTGGAAAAAAAATGAAAACGCATTTTTTTTACACAAAGTTGTCCATTTAGCAGATATTTCCAACACATATCATGTACATAGCAAAGATGACACCCCAAAATACATTCTGCTACTCCACCTGAGTATGGCGATACCACATGTGTGAGACTTTTACACAGCCTGGCCACATGCAAAGGCCCAACATTGAAGTAGCATCTTCAGGCATTCTACGAGCATAAATGACACATCTCATTTCTCAACCACCTATTACACTTTTGAAGGTTCTGGAGCACCAGGACAATGGAATTGCCCCCAAAATGACCCCATTTTGGAAAGCAAACACCCCAATGTATAATCTATGAGGCACAATGAGTCTTTTGAACGGTTCATTTTTTTCCAGAAGTTTTTGGAAAATGTGGAAAAAAAATGAAAACACATTTTTTTTTATACAAAGTTGTCCATTTAGCAGATATTCCCAACACATAGCATGTACATAGCAAAGATGACACCCCAAAATACATTCTGCTACTCCTCCTGAATATGGCGATACCACATGTGTGAGCCTTTTACACAGCCTGGCCACATACAGAGGCCCAACATCCAAGTAGCACCATCAGGCATTCTAGGAGCATAAATGACATAATTTCCTGGCAACCTATCATTTTTGAAGGCCATTCATATTTCTAACACATAGCATGTACATACCAAGAATTACAATCCAAAATAAATTATATTGCGGAAAGGGTAAAAAAAAAGCATTACCTGTGCTTTTAGTAGTATCCGCAGAGGAGAGCACTGGTCCAGGCAGCAGGCAGGGATGTGCTTAGCAACAGCAATAGTAATTATCCAGGCAGCAAGCAGGAATATTGTCTATAGTCAGCACAAGCATATTGTCAGCACAGCACAGTCCATAGAAATTGTCCAGGCAGAGACAGCCAGCACAGCCATAATATTGGTCCTGGTACACTGTTACCTGCAGACACTCATTGTACCGCTCTCCAGCCCTTCATAAACATACTTCCTGTTGCTACAGCTAATTATTGGCATAGTCCAGGTAGCGGTGCGGTCCGTTTATGCGGCAGGCAGAGGCACGATGGCAGTAAGTCAGCATCAGGCTGAGGGCCGCAATCAGGTAAGACCTGTGCACAGGGGTAGAGGCTTCGACCCACCCAAATCTCTATGAAGCCTCCGGACTCCAGACCCTAATCCGGAAATTCCGAAACCCGGAGAAAACAAAAAAAAAATTGTTTTCTCCATCCGAAAAAACAATTCTGGAGCCCCTCACATATGTGAGACCCCTGTGTACTACAGTAGCAGGGCAACAGATCAGTCCAAGTGGCAGGCAAAAGCATAGTCTATAAAACAGGCCAGGGTCAGTTCACGTGCAAGCAGTCCAAGTGGTAGGCAGTAGAGTAGTTGATAAAACAGGCCAGGGTCAGTTCACGTGGAGGCAGTCCAAACGGTAGGCAGAGGCATAGTCACAAAACAGGCCAGGGTCAGTTCATGTGGCAGCAGTCCAAACGGTAGGCAGAGGCATAGTCAAAAAGCAGGCCAGGGTCAGTTTACGTGGAAGCAGTCCAAACGGTAGGCAGAGGCATAGTCAAAAAACAGGCCAGGGTCAGCTAACGTGGAAGGCAGTGGCATGGTTATTTGGGGAAGCATGGAAAATGATCAGCACAGATAATGAAAATGGGGAAATGGTTAAAAATATGGGCTAATATTTTAGGGATGTATGAAAAAGTTGGAAGCATTCACCAATGCAAAGGCCAGGTTGGGAGGGACACTGGGGACAATGGTAGCTGGTATCTTTTCGAAATCCTCTTTTGGTGCACATGCAATATTTTTTTTTGCCGTCTTCGACCTGCTTCAAATGGTGGAATGTTGAAGGGGAAGTGGCGCTCATGAAGTCGGCAAACAGCCTCAGAGCGAAGGTCTTCAGGGGGGGTCTTTGGTGATAGATGAGGGACGTAACAACTTCTTCTATGAATTGTAGGGGGGGGGCTTTCTGTGGATTTGGTGTAGACTACATAGGAATTATTAAATGGCCAGATGTATGAGATAAATTGCTACCTTCTTGTACCAGAATCGGGCCCTCCTTATCGACAAATAGGGCTGAATCATTTGATCATTGAAATCCACCCCCCCATGTAAAGATTATAATCTTGGACACATACTGGCTTTTCAATGGGACCTCTTCTTCTTTGAACCTCAATTGTAGTGTCGTCATGGATGGTGGACATCATGTGCACGTCCCTTTTATCCTTCCACCTCAAGGCCAGCACTTCATTGCATCTCAATGCTGCTCTTTCCCCCCTTTGCAGCTTTTTGTTTGCAAGAGATTGTGGGAAGCCCTTCCTATTTTTTCTGGAGGTTCCGCAGGCCAGGGTTTTTGCAATGTATAGGTGTTTGAAAAGGGGCAGGCCAGTGTAGAAATTGTCGAGGTATATGTGATATCCTTTGTTCAGAAGTGGGTATGCCAAGTCCCATACAATCTTTCCAGTTGTGCCCATGTAGGCCGGGCACTCAGGAGGCTGGAGCTGGGAATCTTTTCCTTCATATATGTGGAACGCATACAAATATCCTGTGGCTCTCTCACAGAGCTTGTATAATTTTACTCCGTATCTGGCCCTTTTGCTAGGAATATATTGCTTTATTCCTAGCCGGCCTGAAAAGGGTACCAGGGACTCATCGACACATATATTCTTATCGGGGACATAGAGTTCTGCAAATTGTTGACAAAAGAAATTTATCAGTGGGCGAAGTTTATATAGTTTGTCGTAATTTGGATGATTGCGGGGAGGGCACTGGGTGTTGTCGCTAAAATGCAGAAAGCGCATTATCATTTCGTATCGGGATCTGGCCATTACGGCAGAATAAATGGGCATGTTGTGGATAGGGTTGGTGGACCAATAGGCATGTCCTTCATTTTTTTTTGTAAGCCCCATGTTTAGGGTGAGGCCCATAAACAATTTGAACTCCTCCAAATTTAGATCTCTCCACTCAAATGGAGGGGCATAGGATGATTGGGGGTTGTTGGCAATATATTGTTGGGCGTATAAATTTGTCTGGTCCACAATGAATTGCAGCAAAGTGTCGGGCAAAAACAGATAAAAAAAATCAATCGCTGTGAAATTTTGTGTGTTGGCCTGCACACCTGGCTGTGCTGTGAATGGGGGAATAATTGGTGATCCCGAGTCAGATGGCAGCCATGTTGAGTTGGCAAGACCATCTGGCATATATGTAGAGGCCCTGGCTCTTGGGGGATGTGACACTCCAGTAGTTGGGGGAATTGAATTCCCTGTGCTGGTACTCAGGCGTGATGTGGCAGCACTGGTACTGGGTCTGGGCATTTGTTCCTGGGGCCTGTCGCTGGCGGCATCGCTGGTACTGGGCATTTGTTCCCTGGGCCTATCGCTGGCGGCGGTACTGGGCCTGGGAATTTGTTCTTGGGGCCTTTTGCTGGCGGCAGCACTGGTACTGGGCCTGAGAATGTAATCCTGGTTTCCAGAGTGCCGGGCCCTTTTAGGAGGGACCCATTCTTCCTCCGAATCATTTGCCGATTCACTATTCGGTTCAAATGCCGAATTTGATTCGTAATCAGAATTGGAATCTGATGAGAACTCCCGTTGCTCTCATCAGTCATGGAGAGGATCTGAAACGCCTCCTCACTGGTGTATAATCTTTTGGACATGATGCTGATGGCTGTGTGACAGGTGACGGTCACTGATGGGCTGTGAGATGGGTGGCAGGTGACGTTCACTGATAGGTGATGACGGTGTGACAGGCGATGGTCACTGATGGGTGACAGGCCATGGACGGTGACGGGTGATGGTCACTGACGGGTGACGGGTAATGGCTGACGTCACTGATGGGTGACGGGTAATCGCTGACGTCACTGATGGGTGATGGGTGATGGCTGACAGGTGAAGGCTGACGGTCACTGATGGGTGACGGGTGATGGCTGACAGGTGACGGCTGATGGTCACTGATGGGTGACGGGTGATGGCTGATGGTCACTGATGGGTGACGGGTGATGGCTGACAGGTGACGGCTGACGGTCACTGATGGGTGACGGGTGATGGCTGACGGTCACTGATGGGTGACGGGTGATGGCTGACAGGTGACGGCTGACGTCACTGATGGGTGACGGGTGATGGCTGACAGGTGCACGGCTGACAGGTACACCGCTGACGGTCACTGATGGCAGTCTTATGTGACAGGTGCACTTTATGGGGTGACTGTGGTGACTGTTGGGTGACAGATGACAATTGGGGGGGGCGATGGGACAAGTGTTGTGCTTGTGCAGTACAATACAGACACAGATCGGTAACTCACTGCTCCTAGCTCTTCTCTCCTCACACTGAAAACGGTGTGTGAGGAGAGAAGAGCTGGTAACAGCTAGTAACCGCTCTGTGTTTACATTTAGTGATCGGCTGTGAATGGATCACAGCCGATCACGTGGTAAACAGCCGCCGGCCAATGGCTGTTTACCATCCTCGGTGACAGCAGTGTTCCCGGGAACACGCCGCCACCAACGTGCACGCGCTGCGCGCTCCCGATCGCGTGCATGCGCTGTGCACAATGGGGCGGTACCAGCTGTCATCGGCCGTGACTTCACCACGGCCGATCACGTGGTAATCAGCCATGCCCAATGGCTGTTTACCCCCCTCGGTGGTGAGCGGTGTCTCCGTGACATGCCGCCACCGAGGGTACAGGGATGCGCGCGCACGATCGCGCGCATTCCCTGTTTAAAGGGCAGGGCGTCATATGACGCCCTCCCAGAATGAGAGCCGCGCCGCCTCGCCGTCATATGACAGACGGCGGGCGGCAAGCGGTTAAATAGCAACTGTCATCTCTGTCCCGCAGCGGCTCCTCATCTGACCCGCTGTTGGCTCACCGACAATCCCATTCACTTTAATGGGATGGCTGGTGATGCGGCAGTGACACAACAAGGTGAGGGACGTGGCAGCAGCAGGTGAGTGGATGACCGCTAACAGGCGCTGCCATCATGGATCTGAAACGACAGGTGCTCTTTAACCACTTCAGCCCTGGAAGGATTTACTCCCTTCCTGACCAGAGCATTTTTTTGCGATTCGGCACTGCGTCACTTTAGCTGACAATTGTGCAGTCGTGCGACATTGTACCCAAACAAAATTTTTCCCCACAAATAGAGCTTTCTTTTGGTGGTATTTGAGCACCTCTGCAGTTTTTATTTTTTACGCTATAAACAAAATAAGAGTGACAATTTTGAAAAAAAAAGCAATATTTTTTACTTTTTGCTATAATAAATATCCCAAAAAAATATATAAAATGACTAATTTCTTCCACAGTTTAGGCCAAAATGTATTCTTCTACATATTTTTGGTAAAAAAAAAATCATAATAAGTATATATTGATTGGTTTGCGCAAAAGTTATAGCGTCTACAAAATAGGGGATAGATTTATGGTATTTTTTTTTTTACTAGTAATGGCGACGATCTATGATTTTTTTTTGTGACAGCGACATTGCGGTGGACAGATCGAACACTTTTGACACTATTTTGGGACCATTGACATTTATACAGCGATCAGAGCTAAAAATAGCCACTGATTACTGTATAAATGTCATGGGCAGGGAAGAGGTTAACCTCCCTGGCGGTATGATTATTTCAGATTTTTGCGTCTCAAAGCGGTACAATTATTTTGCATAGAAATTTGGCGTTTTATATTGTAGGCCTGTAATTCTTAGCAATAACACACTTAAATCTGTCCACCAAGAGTCTAGTAGATATCCCGGGTATGATGAAGTTTGAAACACAAAATCATAAATTATAATAAAATAAATAAATATAAATAATTAAAAAAAAATAATAATATAATAATAATAATAAAATACATTTCCCCACGATTCACTATCGCTCAATTCTGCAAGTGTTATAATTTACTATCGTTGTTTTCTAGCTGGTCTAAAGCCACTTTTGACGTAAAGGGACACTTTTTGGTTGCTATGGACAATCTCAAGTTTCCAGGCAGAAAGAACAGTATATATAATATAAAACTGCATGCAGGGCATTGGACAAAGCATTGGGGGGCAAAAGGGATGTGAAATGATTTCATACAGTACTGTAATCTGTAAGATTACAGTACTGTATGTGTTATGATTTTTACAGTTCTTTGAATTTACCGCCAGGCTCCGCCCCCATGCTTTGCAACGCTCGCAGGGAATGGAGCCCGGCACAGAGAGGCTTTGGGAGGAGGACAGAGCCCACGGACACAGCGGGGGACATCGCAGGATCCTGGGGACAAGGTAAGTATACCGCACCAGGATCCTGCAATGCAATCCCGAGTGTGGCTCGGGGTTACTGCTAATGGTGCTGAAATTTAACCCCGAGCCACACTCGGGAATACCATGAGGGAGGTTAAACACTAGGGGGCGATCAAGGGGTTAGCGTGTTCTAACTGTAGGTTAGATGGGCTCACTAGAACATGACAGAGATCACTGCTCCCGATGACAGGGAGCAGTAGATCCCTGTCATGTTGCTAGGCAGAACAGGGAAATGCATTGTTTTCATCCCGGCGGGAAATACGAAAGGACGTAGGGTACGCCCTTTTGCGCACCCATGCCATTCTGCCGACGTAAATCGCCGTGCGGTGGTCGGCAAGTGGTTGAATGTAAGGACTTATTCTTACTGGTAGTTAGAATCTTTAATATTTGCAAACAAAATGAAGATTTCCTATTTAGAATAATAGGCTGTCAGATTAGTAAAACAGCGATATCAGAACCGATTCAATCATACTGTTTGTAGTGTACATAGATTTGCAAAACAATGGGATAAAGGAATATTCCTGAACTATGTTTTATCTCATGGTTACTGTGAAATTGTGTGAATGCATCAATGCAGTGCATGTTATCTCAGCTTGCAGAGCTTTTATTCATTGGATGAGTATACCAAAAACGTAAATATTGCAGAATATACAGCCTCATGCTACATAACTAAGCTCCATTTCATGCTGAATAAATTAAATTATTAATATATCTTAAATAGAAAACTATCTTTAGATAGATTTTTATTCCAAAAGCATTTTATTAAAATAAATTTGATTAAAAAAAAATTAAACAAATCAATTTAAATAAAAAAAATCGGATTTAAATCAAAAAATCTGATTTTTTTTTTTTAAATCATTGATTTATATCCACCCTGCATCTGTCCTAATGAAGTTAATTAAAATTCATGAAACGTGTTGAGAAGTGTTAAGTTTTGCTGTACCTGGTGGATTTCTGTTAGCATATCACTGTAACCAACCCAGTGGAGAGAGTATTACATACCCCAAACACTATGGGGTTGATTTACTAAAACTGAAGAGTGCAAAATCTGGTGCAGCTCTGCATGGCAGCCAATCAGCTTCTATCTTCAGCTTGTCCACTTAAGAGTTGACAAAAAAAAACCTAGAAGCTGATTGGTTTCTATGGAGAGCTGCACCAGAATTTGCACTCTCCAGTTTTAGTAAATCAACCTCTATGTATGATGTGATGTACACTATGAAAAACTTGCAACTGTATAAAATCAGTTTTATGTTTTTCATGAGAATATATGTTTTAAGGGTCGGTTCACACTGGGGCGACTTGGGATCCGACTTGTACGCCCTCAAGTCGCCCCAAGTCGCCCCAAGTCGCTTTGCATTTAGGTTAACATGGTAGGCAATGGGAGCGTCTTAATTGACACTACTGAAGTCGCTCCGACTTCAGAAAAGACTCCTGTACTACTTCTATCCGACTTGTAGGCGACTTGTACCCATTCAACTCAATGTAAGTCGCCTGCAAGTCGGATCTCTCTGTAAAGTCAAGCGACTTTGCAGAGAAAACCCCTCCCTCCCCCCCTCCCTCCCAGAGAGGTGATTGGCCACAGGCGAAGTCGCCTGTCATGGAGGCGACTTCAAGTCGCCTCGTAATTTGCCGAAGTCGCGCTGAAGTCGCGCTAAAGTCGCGCTGAAGCCGCGTTGAAGTCGCGGTACAAAGTCGCGCTAAAGTCGTGTTGCCCATGTGTGAACCGACCCTTATTGTTCTTGTACTAATGAAATGCTAAATAATTTTTAACTAATAGTAATCTGTATGTTGTGGTGATGCACCTCTCTGCAAGTCACACTGGTGTTTTCGGTTTGTTGCTATACATATTGTATATATTAAGGATGTTGTTATACATACTGTATTAAGGATGTTGGTACATCATCCTGTGTACCAGATCTCAAATTAACTGTGTAACTCTTAAGATATTCGCCAAACATGGGGATGATGGTTTTTGATGAGTCAGATAATGAATAGGTTTTAGATTTTGAGTAGGAGTAAAGCATAACCTTTGTGTAGCATTGCGACGCAGGAAGCAGAGCCTTCAAATGTAATGATCAAATATGTCTGCACCAGGCAGCCTTATTTTTCTTTTTTTCTTTTTTTTTTTGGATTGTATAGGGAGAGTTTACAAATCAGTTTGGGTTTGAAACTGTTTTCAAGCATCTTTATTGCATTTCCTGCATAAAATAAACATAAGCAGCCTTTCCAGCATTTAGGCAACATTTCCACAGGGACAAATAAAAGACATAACATCAATTCTAGCCTGCCTGGGATTTACTACATATTTCAAATGACCTCTCTAAAAGGAAAATGTATCTTATGTCCAGCTCCAGTGAATACTAGCTTGTACTTACGGCTGTCCTCGGTCAGTCTCTCCTTGCAGACCAACATAATCTGGCTGCGCCAAGATTAACCGCTTCAGCCCCGGAAGATTTTACCCCCTTCCTGACCAGAGCACTTTTTGTGATTCAGCACTGCATCACTTTAACTGACAATTGTGTGGTCGTGCGAGGTGGCACCCAAACAATATTGTTGTCCTTTTTTTCCCACAAATAGAGCTTTTTTTTGGTGGTATTTGATCACCTCTGCGTTTTTTATTTTTTGCGCTATAAACAAAAAATATGTGACAATTTTGAAAAAAACGCATTCTTTTTTACTTTTTGCTATAATAAATATCCCCCAAAAAAATATCTAAAAAAAATTTTTTTCCTCAGTTTAGGCCGATATGTATTCTACATATTTTTGGTAAAAAAAATCGCAATAAGCATATATTAATTGGTGTGCGCAAAAGTTATAGTGTCTACAAATTAGGGGGCATTTTAATTTTTACGTTTTTTTTATTAGTAATGGCGGCGATTTGCGATTTTTTATCAGGACTGCGACATTATGGCGGACACATCGAACACTTTTGACACTATATTGGGACCATTGTCATTTATACAGCAATCAGTGCCATAAAAATGCACTGATTACTGTGTAAATGACACTGGCAGTAAAGGGGTTAACCAATAGGGGCGATGAAGGGGTTAAGTGTGCCCTTGGGAGCGATTCTAACTGTGGAGGATGGGCTTCAAGTCACATGACACCTGTCTTCGGGAGTGGTGATCTCTGTCATGACACAAGTCAGAACAGGGAAATGCTTTGTTTACATAGGCACTTCCCCGTTCTGAGGCTCCGTGACGCGATCGCCGGGAGACCAGCAGAGATCGAGTCCACCCGTCCCATGGTCACGCTGTACGCGGTGGGCGCTGCTATCCCTGGCTTATAAAGGGGACGTACAGGTACGCCCATTTGCCCACCACTGCCATTGTCCCGACGTATATCGGTATGCAGTGGTCAGCAAGTAGTTAAAGAGAGCAACTATGAAGGCAGCTACTTCATCTATCCACACACTACTCCGCATCAGTAGCATGATTAGTTCAACATTTCAAAATGCTCAATAGTCTAACCATTTCAGCACATTTATACTCTTTATGGACATGACCAATTTTTTACATTTCTACTACGGGCCTGCTTATTCAGCAATAAATGGGGCATCACTTAAAGTATTGCTAAAGGCAAAACTTTTTCTTCACTTTTGGATAGAGTGGAGAGAGATTAGAACCGCTGTCAGTTTTTATTGCTGTCTCTGCCCCTGTTAAGGAGATTACCCCTCTCTATTTTTCTTGTTTACCATTATCATTGACAGTGAAAGGAAAGGAAAATCCCAAAATTTGGGTTGTCCCCAGAAAAGTAATAGAGGGGAAATCTTTCAATGGGGATGCTAGTTCTGGTGACCTGGGGGTCCCCAAGGAATTTCCTTAATTTGCAGGGATTTCCTCCCATTTCCTGGTTTGCTATGGGACAAGTAGTGAAGTGAAATCTCCGCAATGGGACAGGTTTTGCACAGAGCAGTCACAAGCTTCTTCTTCTGGGGTCCCTCGCAGGTGCTCCAGGCCCCTCGTCTTCATTGGGTGCCCCCAGGGAAAGCCGCTTTCTCTGGGGACACTCATGCTTGCCGCTCCCGAGTCCCGCTGCTGCGTCCACTGACACAGACAGCGGGAGTCGGCCCCACCCCCCCGATCTCGTGTCACCGCATTTGATTGACAGTAGTGGGATCACTCCTGCTTCCATAAATCTGTCCAACGAGTAGAGAGACAACAGCGGGAGCTGCTGTGCTTGTGCACACCGCTGGATTGGATGGACTCAGGTAAGGAAAATGGGGGGTTTGGATGGCAGCTGAAGCGCAGAATGTTTTTCACCTTAAAGCATAGAATGCATTAAGGTGAAAAACCTTAAAGTGATTGTAAAGGTTTGTTTAAAAAAAACAAAAACGAAACAAACATGTTATACTTACCTGCTCTGTGCAAGTGTTTTGGACAGAGCAAGCCCAATACTCCTTTTCTGGGGTCCCCTGGCGACACTCCTGGCTCCTCCTCTTTATTGAGTGCCCCCACAGAGAGCTGCTTTCCATGGGGGCACTTGTGCGGGCGCGCTCCTGAGTCCTGCTGCTGCATCCATTGACACAGACAGCCCCCGACTCCCGTGTCGCTGGATTTGATTGACAGCAGCGGGAGCCAATGGGGAAATCTTAAACAAATTATACTATTATACAGGAGGTTTGTATACTGACAAACAAAAAATGTTAAGCTAGTCCTCATATAACCCTGCCTCTAACCATCATGCATCAGTTTTTTTTTGCAAGTGTCCTTGGAGGTTGGATGCCTTTTTTCAGCTCAGCTGAAAAAAGTGTAACTATTTTTGCTAGCCTTTTTCCTTCTATTTTTCCCAATTATTTGTTCTTCAAATAAGATACCTGCAGTGTATCCCCAGCAACAGCTGAAAGATTGAAGGGCCAGCTTGAAATGCGACCCTTGAGAACTGGGATCTGCATTATGGAGCTTTCTAGACCTTTGTGTACTGTATTTGATAGTTACAGGGTGCCATCTGGGTTCAGAGCCATGGCACAGCCTCTCATGTGACTGTGAAGGCTCACTTAGTGTGTAAGACAGGTTGGGTTGAAGCAATGGAAACTACTTTTCTAAACTACCTGCCAACCACTGGTTTCACTATGTTGGGGTTAAGGCACAGATACTCAATAACTGACATCATCAGTTATGTGAAGCATTCCAGGTGCTCACTCTCCACTCTCTCTTACCATTTAGCCTAGAGAAAGCACAATCCTGCTTTTGCTTCTGCTTCTGAAGCACCTCTCTGGTTCATTTCCCTGCCTGCCTACACCTCTTGGTCACCTCAAGCCACTTGCAACCCTCATCAGCTCTAGCTGCTTGGGTTTTTGATTATGCAGGGCATTGCCTCACTTTGGAACAAGTTGTTTTCCGTACTGAGGTGCAACATGCAATTTCAAAACACAGAGGACAGTTGCTCTGCAGTGGGTAACCTCAGCCCATGCTCCCCTACTGCTTTTAGAGACGACTTCCCTGTTTTGCCTGATAGAACAGATGGCTGCAAGGTAGATCCTGGAACCCCTCTTTTTTATAGGGTTGTCCTCATCACAGTTGTCTTCAGTTCCGTTGGATAAGGCCAACATTTCCCATGTGTCCCCAAGGCTTCTTACATGCCTCCCCATAGAAGTTTGCCTCCCTGTTCCTCCTCACAGAGATGTCCTTTTCCCTCACAGGTTAAAGCCGTTGTAGTGCTTTACTTCCCTTGGCCCAATTTCTCTCCCGTGGCATCAACAGAGTTCAATATCTGTGGCTTCCTTTCCTAGCAAGCTCTTCTGTGTCTTCTTCTGTATCCTCCAACAGTTCCAAATCCTGTTAATAGCACTAGTTTTCATGTTCACCCTAGTGCTTTTTCCTGGCAGTCCCTTTGTGGAATGCTCAGGAGACCACTCTCAACGACAATCAGATTCCTGGATTTTCATAATTTGAGCAGTGTAGAGGCTCCAAACCCTGTCTGGATATGGATTGCCAACTTGCACTAGTACTTTTTGGGTCATCTTCAAGTGGAGCTGTTTGGCTGAGGTCTTTGTGAAGAAAGTTCACTCCCTGTGGATCTTTGATCCTTTCCTTCTGTGTAGCAGAAGTTTCACCATTAACCTTTTTCTGGGTTTGCGAAATTGTTCAGGAATTCCCATTTAGCATGATTCCCTCTTCTCATATGGTCTTTCAGTAATTTTCAGCCTCTCCCTCAGGCTTGATTCACACCTAATGCCGATGCGGCTCCCAGCAGGGGCCTGTGCGTCCTGTTTAACCGTTTCAGGTCCAATTTTAGCCCGGATTTGGGGCTGAATTCAAACCTGAAATGGACCAAAAGATGCAGAGGGCTCCTGTGCAAATTCGCATCTGAGCCGCATCGGAGATTTGTGAACCGACTCCATAGAGAGAGACGATCACAATCTCCTGCTATTGCGAATTGGATGCGGGGGGATTCCACATCCAGTTCGCAATAGTGTGAACCCAGCCTAAAAGTTAGGGAGTTTGAAATCTGAATAAGGCACCAAGCTCGTTTCCCAGGGCCAAGAAGTCCTGGATGCTATCTCTTGGAAATTGGCCAGGGAGGTCAAATCTTTGATCTACATATGAATGAAATTGTAGATACAGTGTAACACAGTACATTGTTACACTGTATTAGTTAATGAAACTTGCATACTATCTACAAGTATCATTTTTACAAAGGATCAGCTAAAATTTGACAGCCATCCTTGTTATGCAATACATAGCAATTCCCAGCTGTCATTTTGACAGCCGATAAAAGAGGTGGGGGGAGCTCCAGCAGGGAGAGAGCAGCAGGATGTAGAAGATATGTCTTAGAAACTTTGTAGAAGTTTTTTTTATGGTGTGTCTCCTATATTTACGGTCCTGAGGTGGTTAAATTACACCTTTTTAACAAACTAGGTTTTCTTGGCGCTTTAACACACATATGAGAGTAATCTGGGAGGAATGTAGACTCTTTCCCCAGTGATTCTTTCATAATAGAAAAAGGGTTTTTGAAAAATATACATACATCAGTAAGAATATGTAAATCAAGATAATCAATTACAGTATATATATATATATATATATATATATATATATATATATATATATATATATATATATATATAAAATGAATAAAAAACAAATTCTCAGTGCTCAGTTATCCTGTGACCTGTATTCATTTGAGATTACCAAACGTCCTGTAAATAATTTTAATCATTATTTGTGCACACTATCTGGTTTTCAGCATGAAGATCTACAGCCATTCACACATTTTAGATTTTTATTTTGGAGAAGGTAGAAAAAAACATCTATAAATGATAAGATCTGAGAGCCCATTCACACAGAGGCAACACGACTTCCAGCACGACTTTGGGAAGCAACTTGGATACGACTTGAGTATGAATCACAGCACGACTTGGGGCAACTTACAACACAGCTTGAAATCACCTCCAGGACAGGGAACTTTACAAGTGGCCAATCAGAGCTTATCAGCTGTGTGTGAGAAGGAGGGGGCTGGCTGTTTAGTGGAGGAAATTACTTTCTGTTTCCTTTCTGCTTCCTGTAAAGTTGCCTCAGTATGAACAGTGATCAGACTTGGAGGCAACTTCCATTGAAATCAATGGGTACAAGTTGCCTTCAAGTCGGATTGAAGTAGTACAGGAACCTTTTCTGAAGTCGGAGCGACTGCAGTAGTGTGCATTAAGATGATCCATTCACTTACATTGATTTTTTCATGTAGCGCGACTTGAGGCGACTAGGGGCGACTTGAAGTCGGATCCAAAGTTGCCCCTGTGTGAATGGGCTCTAAATGCTATAAGGAAATTAATAATTCATTTGCTGGCAGCATCAGCACCCTTGACATCTTGGACTAGACAGGGATTCTGATGATAATGATGATCAAACAAATATAGAGGAACATTTTGAATTTACATTTTCTGACATGCAGTAGCATCCCTAAGAAACAGCATCAACACAGTCAGCATCTTGAGCATGAAGGCTAATGATGATAAATGAAAAAAAACTTTGTAGTATGACTTTGTAGTATTTAATACTTTACAGCAACCCCACGGTATTATATTAAATGATATTTTTATACTTGGAATTTAAACAGAATTGGGCTATATTTTACAGTATGTCAAACAGCTCTGTCTATCAGCAACTTGGACTCTACAGGGGATATATTAGTAAAGTGATATTAAAGGTATTTTTTTTACATTTAAAAAAAAAATAACAAACATGTTATACTTACCTGCTCTGTGCAATGGATTTGCACAGGGCAGCCTGATCCTCCTCTTCTTGGGTCCCCCTGCCGGTGCTCCTGGTCCCTACTCTTCTCTAAATGACCCCATAACAAGCCGTTTGCTTTGGGGGCAATCATGCGTGCTCGCTCCTGAGCCCTGCTCTGGGTGTCCCTGCCCCCCGCTCCCTCCTCACTGGCTGTGAGCTGTGATTGACAGCAGAGACCTGATAGAGCAGCCGTTCTTATACACATTGCTGGATCGCGATCGGGCTTGGGTAGGTATGGGAGGGGGCTGCCACCACAATCCCAATCCCAATTTGTCTATACCTTCAAGTCCATTTCACTGAAGAACCAACTGAGCAAGGATAAACTGAGTTGTTACACTGATAAGTAAATGTGGCGCTCACTCAATGAGCAATAACATCAAGGAAAAAACTACAATTAATAATGTGCAAAATCCAAAAGTGACAGTGCATTAAATAATGTGAACGTCAAAAGGTGCCGTAATATTAAAGTGACAATGCAACGCGTCGGGAGGAGCCAGGTGACGTCGCGTTCGGTCACGGCTGAGACCGAAAGTACTATATGTGAAGCCATTTGTCCTGATTTTAAACTGTAAGTCTACTACTTTTCGGATGGTGGAAGTTGTTTATGACTTGGATCTCTCTTGATACAAGCACTTTATTTATGTACTTTTTTTGATCACTTTTTTATTGCCTTGTCACTTTAATATTACGGCATCTTTTGGTGCGTGAAGTTCATGTTATTTGATGCACTTTGCCTTTTGTATTTTGCACATTATTAATTGTTTTTTCCTCAATGTTATTGCACATTGAGTGAGTACCACATTTACTAATATCAAATTAGCACTGTGTGGGAACAGTTTTTTCATGTTGGCAGCTACTCAGTTTATTTATATATATTTGGTTTGCGCATAAGTATTTTTCACTTTATTTGAGTTGTTACCCTGTTACAGAGAGTGGTAAAATATTATATCTACTGCCAGGATCAACAGGTAATACAATTATCTACATAAGGCTGGGTTCACACCATTGCGAATTGGATGCGGGTTCCTCGCATCCAATTCGCAATAGCATTTTGTCTGGCTCTCTATGGAGCTGGTTCACATATCTCTGCTGCCGCTCCGGCGCAAAATTGCACAGGGGCCCTGTGCATCTTTTGGTCCATTTCAGGTCCGAATTCAGCCCAAAATTTAGGCTGAAATCGGACCTAAAGTTGTGAGCCAGAACACACCGGACCCCTGCTGGGAGCCGCATGCGGAGATGGTGTGAACCCAGCTTAAAAAAATTTAAATGCTGTGGTAATGCTTTTGACAGGTAGCAGCAGATATGTATTTTTTTTTTTTGCCCATAGACTCAATTCAGCATCTTGGCACAGGCAGAAAGGCTATTTTTTTTATACAGTACATACTGTACATATGAGAGTTGTTTTACCTGCTGAAAAAATTGGGTATCCCTATGACCTGTCTTAAAGTGTAAACCCAGTAATATGAAAATAGTTCATCCCCCCCCCCGCAGTACCTACAGCTTATAAATCTTCTTTTTACATAAAAATACTGCCACTATATACCTTTTTGGCTGATTTGTATACCGTGGTCACATGATAAACTGCAGGGTCTGCCTGAGTGCTGAGCGTTCAGGTAGGAGGAGATTTCCACTACAGCCTGTGTCCTCATGCTTTTATGGGAGGTGGATCATACATGAATTAAGATGTGACATCCCACCCACTGTGTTCTTTTTTAGTTACTGGGCATTAGGAATGAGCCGAAAACCCCCCTGTTCGGTTCGCACCAGAACTTGCAAACAGGCAAAAAATTCGTTCGAACACCTGAATAATCAAAAGTGCTAATTTTAAAGGCTTATAGGCAAGTTATTGTCATAAAAAGTGTTTGGGGACCCGGGTCCTGCCCCAGGGGACATGGATCAATGCAAAAATAAGTTTTCAAAACGTCCGTTTTTTCAGGAGCAGTGATTTTAATAATGCTTAAAGTGAAACAATAAAAGTGTAATATTCCTTTAAATTTCATACTTGGGGGGTGTCTATAGTATGCCTGTAAAGGGGGGCATGTTTCCCATGTTTAGAACAGCCTGATAGCAAAATGACATTTCAAAGGAAAAAAAGTAATTTAAAACTACTTGCGGCTATTAATGAATTGCCAGTCCGACAATACACATAAAAGTTCATTAATAAAAACGGCATGGGAATTCCCCACAGGGGAACCCCGAACCAAAATTAAAAAAAAAAAATGACGTGGGGGGTCCCCCTAAATTCCATACCAGGCCCTTTAGGTCTGGTATGGATATTAAGGGGAACCCCGGCCACAATTTAAAAAAAAATGGTGTGGGGCCCCCCTCAAAATCTATACCAGACCCTTCAGGTCTGATATGGATTTTAAGGGGAACCCCGCGCCAAAATTTAAAAAAAAATGGCGTGGGGTCCCCCCAAAAATCCATACCAGACCCTTATCCGAGCACGCAACCTGGCAGGCCACAGGAAAAGAGGGGGACGAGAGAGCGCCCCCCTCTCCTGAACCGTACCAGGTCACATGCCCTCAACATTGGGAGGGTGCTTTGGGGTAGCCCCCCAAAACACCTTGTCCCCATGTTGATGGGGACAAGGACCTCATCCCCACAACCCTTGCCCGGTGGTTGTGGGGGTCTGCGGGCGGGGGACTTATCGGAATCTGGAAGCCCCCTTTAACAAGGGGACCCCCAGATCCCGGCCCTCCCCCCTGTGTGAAATGGTAAGGGTACCCCTACCATGTCACAAAAAAACTGTCAAAAATGTTAAAAAGGACAAGAGACAGTTTTTGACAATTCCTTTATTTAAATGCTTCTTCTTTCTTCTATCTTCTTTCTTCTATCTTCTATCTTCCTTCGGTTTCTTCCTCCATCTTCTTCTTCTGGTTCTTCCTCCGGTATTCTTGTCCGGCATCTTCCTCTGCGGCGCTGGCATCTTCTTACCTCCTTCTCCTCGGGCCGCTCTGCATACATGATGGCATGATGGGAGGCTCCTGCTGTGTGACGCTTCTCCTCTTCTGACAGTTCTTCAATAACGGGGGGCGGGGCCACCCGGTGACCCCGCCCCCCTCTGACACACGGGGACTTGACGGGGACTTCCCTGTGGTATTCCCCGTGACGTCAGAAGGGGCCGGGGTTACGTAACGGGTAATCAGTTTCCAGGTTTTATTGTCAAAGCTTAACTGAACAAGCTGAAGTTAGAAGCTGATTGGCTACCATGCACAGCTGCACCAGTTTTTGCACTCACTGGTTTTAGTAAGTCAACCCCTGAGTGTCATTTCTCTCTGTTGCCCTGTTTCTCTACTATAAGCATGAGTCTTTTCTGACAAATTTTCGTGACTCCAAGAGATAACTGGTGATGATGGAGGAGAGTTCCAGCACACAGCCTGTGTTTGACAGCCACAGTTGTGCATATTCCCTCTGTACTGTGGGAGAAGGGTGTGCCCCTTCCCTCCAATCAGGGCTGAGAGCTCTCCTCTCTGCAGATCCCTGCCGCCTGCTTCTTAGAGATCAGAGATCCTGTGTTAATTGTGTGTTTTGGAAGGCTGTAGAGAAGAGAGGGCTGCAGATAAACAGGTACAACTTTTGTAGGGGAGTTTGTTTCATCTCTTTGTTTCACCTGAGGCTGGTCACTTCACTGGATATGTGTGGGGGGTTTTAACCGCTTTAAGGTCAAAAGTATCTATCTAAGTAGCTATCATGGGTGCATTAGCACCACATTTGAAGGGTCATACACTTCCAACTGGAAATGGGCACAGAGGCTTCATTTAAAAAAAGGATCGTGGGACAGCACCACTTTAAAGAATTTGGACTGACAAGCTAAACCCATTAGACACTTTAATGATATGGATATGGGTTGTTTGTTTTCAGCAAGCAAAATAGTTAGAATTTTTTATTGGAGAGACGAAAAGAATCATGGACTGGGCAGGAAGGCAACAATAAAAATTAATATTTTCATAATTTTTTTTTTTTTCATGGGGAGTAGTAGGACCAAAGCATAATAGATTTTTTTTTTTATATACAGAGATGGCGATGCTTTGAATAAGAAAAATAAAGGTTAGTAGTGTTCATTGCATCTTGCAGGCTATCAACAAAAAAGGAATGGATAGTATGCATTTTCTTTATTTCAATTATATAAAATATATGAGTAACTCATAGTGCCCTGGGAATCCTTTAGCATGTATTGAATATTTATTTGTAAAACCAATTCTCTATTAAAAGGAAACCTGGACCAAAGAGCAATACCATTACTGGACCCTCTTGAAAATAATTGATTCCTGGTTCTCATACTGTTTTAGGTTGCTAGATTTTTTTTAATGTTCATAAGCTGTTTACATGCATACATGGATACATTTCTGGATCTGAAAAGGTGACACTCTCTAACACAATCGCTACTAATTTCTTTTTAAAATAATAGAGAATAATATATGTTCAAACATTTATTGTTTTAATTATGGGTGGCAGTGAATGTATTTTGTTGCTGTGTTTGCGCTCTCATTCGCAAACATTAAAAATAAATTATTATGCAAATTTTTGTAGGAAACACACAACTTACTGAACTGTTGATTTGATTTGTCAATGAACAACATCAAATTATATATATATATATTTTTTTTTTTTGTGAATATGCATTGTCCAACCAATAAAGTTGCTAAAAAATTCAAGCACTGCACACACAATATATATTTTATATAAATTGGTATGATGTGTTGATATTTGTAAGTCGTGATGAGTATTACTACCATTACCATCCCGATATTTGTTATTTTATGTAAGTACTTGATATCTCACTTATGGTAGTAGAGTACTGTGGATATGGTTGCAAGCTTTCCTTTTTGCAACAAATTCTAAAATGTAGTAGTATAGCTGATACTGTGTGCAAAAAGCCCTACATATGTTCAGGTGATGGGTCAAACGCTCCGCCAACCAATGAACCTTTATAGATTTACAATTGACAACAAAACAGATGCTCTTGTAGTGACTCATTTCTACAGCACAGTCAACTGTGAACTTCAAATCACAGAAAGAGAGGCCTGAATGGGAAAATGTAAATTCATACAAAACTCTTAATTTAAAACTTTAGACTGCGGCCTAAAAAGAGAGATACATTTTATGTGCCACTATAATTAGGGCAATAAAGCTTTTCTTCCCTTATAGCTGAAGTTTAAGTTGAAAAAATCCAAAATACAGTTTTAGTCATATCACTTACCTGTAAGGATGTATGCCACACCTTGTGCAGGCAGCTGGATCCTGGAGAAATCTTCACTGCCTGTCTTCTTCCTGTCTCTGAACATCTGGCTCTGCAATGGTTCCACCCAAATTTTGAACAATATCTGTATGTATTCTCTTCCTTGCCTAGATGCTGACATGCTGTTTAAAAAAATTTAAATCGCCGTAATTACCTTTTATTTTTATATTCTTCTTTGCACTTCCTGGTTCTCCTCCCGTGGGAGTAGGCGTGTTTCTAGCCTCTCCCAGACTCCTGGGAGCTAGTCTCAGGCTTCCCAGGATGCCACTGAGCATGTGCGGGAACGAGCGGTGAATGCTGGGAGCACAGCATTCACCACATCCAGGAAATAAATGCTTGTGGGCTTCAAATGCCCACAATGAAGATGGAAACCGCCTGCAGTGAATAATATAAGTTATTCTTTCCTATGAAATCTGACACAGGCGGACATATTACACACAATATGTGAGTATGTAATGCTGAGAAGAAAAGTTTGTGAATGAACTCAAAAAAAAAAAAAAACGATAGATAGGTGGACCCCCGCTTTAACAGCATTGGGTCTTCAGGCAGAACAGCAGTACAGATGATCCAATGGGGACACACCCTCTAATTCCTTCTATTCCTAATCCATTGAGAAGAGTTCTTTCGTTGATTTCACTGCATGTAACATGATTTTTGAATGAGGGAAAGAGAATCTGTTGACTAATTAGACTCTCCAATTCATAGCATGTGGTCCAGGTCGTGTAATCAATGGAATAACTTTTCTCAATGGAGGAGGAGGAATGAGGGGGTGTGTCATTTTTATTTTGGATAGAGCAAAGGAAGGTTATAACCCCTGTCAGATTTTTTTTTTGCCATCTGTATCCCATAGCTGAGATTTCCCTTTCACTTCCTGTTCCATAGCCAAACAGGAAGCAGAGGAAACACCTGCAAATCAAGGGAATTCCTTGGGGACCCCCAGCTCACCAGAACTAGTGTCCCCATTAGAAGATTTCCCATGGGCACACTATTGGAAGATTTCCCATCTATTACTTTTCTGGGAACAGCTCAATGATAATGGTAAACAGGACAAATAGAGAGGATGAATCTCCTTAACGGGGGTACAGACAGCAATAAAAAGTAACAATTTCTCTGCACGCTATTCAAAACCCCAAAAAAGTTTAGCCTTTACTTTAAACTCCAAACTTTCTGCATATGTCAGTTACATAATTTGGGAGATTTACTAAAACTGGAGCACGCACAATCTGGTGTAGCTCTGCATTGAAACCAATCAACTTCCAGCTTTTATTGTCAAAGCTTAATTGCACACCTCCCAACTTTTTGAGATGGGCATGAGGGACACCTATTAGCAAAAGTATGTAGGCATAGGACACACCCCCTGCCACACCCCCTTAAAGGGGAATTGTACAAAAAAAATGCGCTAATATTAATCTCCCAATATAACACGTGTGATCTCTTAATGATTAATCAGTGAATCATGTGCAAAATAATCAAAATAGAGCCTATTATAAATAACATAACATCCTTCACCATAACAAAATCCTATAACTAAATATCAATGTGATAATAAATTATTGAACACAATTAAAAAGAGAAAAATAAAGATAAGATATATTAATGTGATGAACCACAGTGCACAGGTATCTTAATTGGACAGCATACTGATGTGAAAAAATATAACGTCTTTGGTGATTTGATGAATATAGACAGGTTTCAATGAGTAATCCCCAGTGATAGATGACTTGCTCATATATTCAGCTGCTCATTAGCATGGGCTGGCTTCTGGCTTTCAAAGAACTTCAGCAGTATGAAACAACAAAGAAAGAAAGACCATTGCGCAGACAGTGTGATATGTAATCCCTATATAATAAGGGTAAAAAATTCACTCACACTTTTCAGCAGAATAAATCGCATATGGTAAGGTCAGTTGCATACAGCTAACAGCTGGGATCTCCTCACACACCAACAGTGTACACACAGCACTGCTTGTCACTGGCTCCTCCCGGGAGGAGTTATTTATAATAGGCTCTATTTTGATTATTTTGCACATGATTCACTGATTAAACATTAAGAGATCACACCGTGCTATATTGGGAGGTTAATGTTAGCGCTTTATACATTTTGAATATATACAACACTTTTTGTGTGATATCAGTTCACATACACAATAATTGCAGCTATATTATTTGGTCATCTTCTAGTATTTGTCACTTATTTATTTATTTACTTGTTCATATCAGCGCTTTAGTACACTTTTTACTACAAAAAAATTATTGCTTAAACACTGCTTTTTTACCACTATTATACCTTTATACTGACTTGTGGAATTTACTAATGCAGCAATTTAGAAGTTGGGTGAAAGGTTTAACACTTTAAAACACTTTTTGATAGATAAGTATTGCATTTTATATACAACTATACAGATCAGACCAAAATGAGGGACAAATGAGGAAGAAAGAGAGGCAGGGGGACTTTGTTCTGAATGAGGGACAGTCCCTCCAAATCAGGGACTGTTGTAATTGAACAAGCTGAAGTTAGAACAGACAGCAATTTCTGTGTGCATCAGTTTTAGTAACCCCCCTCCAATGTATTTGCACTAGGTGCCCTTAAGGTGGTTGTAAACCCAATAACCCCCCCCCCCCAAAAAAAAAAAACCCCTGCAAGACAAAGGCATAATGCATACTTGCTCATTATGTATTACTTACCTGAGATCGAAGCCTCCGCAGCTGTCCTCGTTCACAGCTCCAGCCGGCCACATTGCTCCCAGAGTTACTTCCGGGTATTGCAGACTCTGGCGCTGTGATTGGCCGGAGCCGCGGTGATAGGGGCGGAACTACCACCATAGCGACCCATGCGGGCGATATGGGGCCCGCAACCGAGAGGGGCCCGGTGAGGATGAAAGCACCGCCGACACAGTCTCCCAGCCAGGGGAAGAGAGAGGAGAGGAAGAGGCGAGCTGTCCGTATCAGCAGAGAGCTGAATTGCCCGATGTAATAGCTTTCATTAGAACTTCCAGTGTTTCCGGGGCTCACGTCACATAGCTCCACCTCTTGGCCCGGCGCCTTTGATAGACAGAACGCCAATCCAATGCGGGACGTGTGACATCATCAAAGGCATCAGGCCAAGAGGTGGGGCTATGTGACGATGAGCCCCGGGAAGACAGGAAATTCAAATGAAAGCTATTACAGCGGGCAATCCCGCTCTCTGCTGATCCGGGTGGCTTGCCTCTTCCTCTGCACAGGTGAGGCTGTATGGGACACAGGCAGACCAGGCTGTATTGGGCATAGACAACGTTGTATTGGGCACAGGTCACGCTGCATTGGGCACAGGTCACGCTGTATGGGGCACAGGTCACGCTGTATGGGGCACAGGTCACGCTGCATTGGGCACAGGTCACGTTGTATGGGGCACAGGTCATGCTGTATGGGGCACAGGTCACACTGCATTGGGCACAGGTCACGCTGCATTGGGCACAGGTCACGCTGCATTGGGCACAGGTCACGTTGTATGGGGCACAGGTCACGCTGTATGGGGCACAGGTCACACTGCATTGGGCACAGGTCACGCTGTATGGGGCACAGGTCACGCTGCATTGGGAACAGGTCACGCTGTATGGGGCACAGGTCACGCTGTATGGGGCACAGGTCACGCTACATTGGGCACAGGTCAGGCTGCATTGGGCACAGGTCATGCTGTATGGGGCACAGGTAATGCTGTATTGGGCACAGGTCACGCTGTATGGGTCACAGGTCACGCTGCACTGGGCACAGGTCATGCTGCATTGTGCACAGGTCATGCTGCATTGGGCACAGGTCACGCTGCATTGTGCATAGGTCACGCTATATGTGGGACAGGTCACGCTGCATTGACACTAGGGCAGCTGTGGGGGGGGGGCTGTTTGCAGGGGTTCCCCATACAACATTTTGCTATGGTGCCCTGCTATTTCTAGTTACGCCCCTGCGCAATGATGTCACTCCTGAGCATGTGCGTGGGAGCCGCAGGTAAAGGCACAGTCTAACTGAAGCAACGGCGCATACGTGCCATTGCGTCAGTTTGCTTCAGTGCGCAGGGGCCGATGACGTTGGCACAGGCAAATACAGAGGATGTCTCCTAAACCGTGCAGGTTTATGAGATATCCAGGGTTAGCTATAGGTAAGCCTTATTATAGGCTTATCTATAGCAAAACGTGTGTTGTAAGGGTTTACAACCACTTTAACAGCCATAAGTACTAATTTGGATTAGCACAGCCATAACACTGCACAGCATAAAAGAATCCTATAAGTTGCCGGGTTTGTGACCCTGTATTGTGAATGCTCAAGATATAGTGTATATTTCTTATATTATATAAAAATTACATGTAACATATGTACATTTGCATGAATAATATTACTAATATTCAAAAAAATTCCAAATTCATTGACAGTTACTGTTTTAATGACACTTTTAAAATGAATCAGATGATACAAGTGACACATTCACTCTTCACATACTGTATATTGATTGATGTACACTGCTGTTCTGCAGGTTATTAGCGTTTGTCCAACAGACAGATGTCATTATTGGAATACATACTTCAAACATTTGCTGTATAATTCTGTTGGGGAAACGTTATTATCTTTATGTGTACCTCTACTCCAGACCTTCATTTCACTCTTCCTGTTCATGCTAAAGAGCAAACGCTCAACAAATGTATCCTACTAGCCATTTAAGGGTTTTAGAGTAAGTGCTCAAGCTGTGCTTATAATTTCCCTGGGGTATCCAAGAGCTAGAAAATACATTTCTATATAACATTTAGCTAGTATTTGTGCTATCTGTTTTAATTAGCGGTTGTAAATAGCTTTCGCTCCATTGACTTGTTAAAAAAGGGGACTACTAGTGAGTAAAATGCAAAAATGGCAAGATATTGACTTGTGGCATCCATCCAGCTATGTGTTCGGATGGCATGGATCGGAGTAGATATATATAGCTAGCTTTGTTAAATTGTCATTTTCTATTGAAACTGTGTTTCACGTAATTATAGGATATCAGGCATTAGGAATGCTGCCTGCAATTAGATAAAAATAGAATTAGGACAGTAAAACAAAAGAATGCAATTACGGCAGGGACAGACTGGTCAAGCATAGCTGCATGCAACTGGAAAAGAAACAAAGAAGCTGTAGGAAAGACGATTTTTGAAGACAAATTGGAAACATGAAAGGTGAGCAGATCTGTAGTCACTGTTTGGCCAAACAATGGTTAGGCTGTCATTTACAAGGGCAGCGCTGTAGGTGGGGAGTCCCTGGAGACAAAACAGGTAAGGGATTTAAATGGAAACACACATGAGAACCAACAAGAGATATTTTGGTAATTTTATACTAGAGCTGCACAATTAATCGTTAAAAAATCGTGATCTCGATTCACCCCCTCTGAGATCTCTCCTGCTGAGTTTGCCGATTCTTTCATATAAACAAGTGCAGAGATTATCTACTCACTCAGCTGTCAAAAGAAAGCATCCGGGCATTCTGCTAAGTTTATAACTTGAAACATTGTAACTAAGCTTCCTTCTTGGATCAAAGGGATAGAACTTCTGTGTAAATAAATAATGGGCAGTCTGCCAAGTTTTCTACAAGGTGTAAATGCAGGAAGTTTAACCACTTAAAGTCTAAATCTTTTTCTGACACTTCCTTCTTAAGTTAAAATCATTATTTTTTGCTAGAAAATTACTTGGAACCCCCAAACATTATATATATATATATATATATATATATATATATATATATATATATATATATATATTCTAGCAGAGACCCTAGGGAATAAAATGGCAATTGCTGCAATATTTTATGTCACACTGTATATGCCCAGCGGTCTTTCAAATGCAGTCTTTTTGGGAAAAAATACACTTTAATGAATTAAAAAAAAAACCGAAACAGTAAAGTTAGCCCTATTTTTTTTGTTTTAATGTGAAAGATGATGTTACACCGCGAGAATAGTGAGAGAATCATGATCTATCTTCTAAGCAAAAAAATCGCAATTCTCATTTTAGCCAGAATCGTGCAGCTCTGTTTTATACTAATTAAAGTATAATAATGTAGAGGGATTAGATCGCCTGTCAGGTTTTTATTCCTTTCTGTGCCTCCATTAGGGAGATTTGCCTATACATATTTATCCTGTTTACCATTATCACTGGGAGCGAAAGTGAAAGACCATCCCAAATTTTGGGTTGTAACCAGAACAGGAATAGATGGGACATCTACTAATAGGGACACTAGTTCTGGTGACAGCCAGGAATCCCCTCACTTTGGTGGGATTATTCTCGCTTACTGTTTTGGCTATGGGAAAGGAAGTAAAGAAAAATCTCTCCGATGAGACGGGTTATAACCCTCCCTTTCCAAAATGGGAAAAAAGATTTGCTTTAGTTCTACTTAAACCAATACTTTCAATAAACTATCCCAGCCTCTTGTTACTCTAGGGCAGTGGTTCTCAACCCTGTCTTCAAGTACCCCCAACAGGCCATGTTTGCAGGTTTTCCTTTATCTTGCACAGGTGTTTTAAATCAGAGTCAATGGCTTGGTATTATGGACAGCTATTTTATCTAAGAGGAATTCCCAAACCATGGCCTGTTGGAGGTACTTGAGGACAGGGTTATAGAACCACTGTTCTAGGGAACAACATGCTCCTAGAGATAGGAGTATATTTTTTTAGTTCATACAATTAGAAGGATCCTAATATTAATTTATAAAATGCATATGTACATAATATAATGTTTAACACAAACTCATTCACCCCTACCCATGTGCATAAGTTGAAGTGTTACTAAACCCTGCATTCATTATACCTGGTCTCCCACAGTACACAGAACATGGAAATGCAATAGTTTTAGTAAATATAAACTGCTAAATACCTTTTCTCACCAGAAGTTAGAGCAGTCTTGTGACTTCTATCTGTGTCTGGTTAAAGCTTGTAGGAGTTCTCATTCTACTCTGACCTATGAGGCTGCAGGACCCCTGACCCTCTATCTGGACAGTGCTGATTGGCCCTAGCATTTTTACACAATGCAGAGGATTAACCCAGTGAGTATAAAAAGCATGCTTTACTGCATATACAGACTGATCTTACTGTTGTGGGTTTAGTAACACTTTAACAGCAACATTTTTATGAGTCCTAAGAGCAGGGGTCTTTCCTAAAATATTTTTTAATATCTAAACATTAAAGGAGAAGTCCAGCCTGAGCTTTTTAGGCTGGGCTTCTCCTCTGGGTCACAGGAGTACAATTAGTTTTGCACTCCTGTGACCCGCTTTCAGCAGAGAGCGGTCTGAAGTTCGCTCTCCGCTGACGTCACTGCTGTCAGTCGAGACACCGCGTCATTGCGAATTTCGATGTCTGGATCTGTCAGCTGCCTTGACTGATGACAGTCTCAGCAAGCCGCTGAGACGGGCGCTCCCCGCCCCTCCACTGCTCAGTGCTCCAATGAGCGTGGAGGAGCAGAGCAGGAGCGATGCTGATTGACAGTCAGCATCTCTCCGCTCGGGGAGGAGTGAGAACCGAGCCATCGGTGGCGTTTGGTGGCTTGGTTCTGCGTGCAGAGACGCCGGGGGACACCTGCAGCATCTGTCTGATGCTGCATCCACCTAGGTAAGTATGAATAGCCAAAAAAAGCAAAAACCCATACTTCTCTTTTAAGGAAACATTTACTCCTCCGAGTTTTTCATGCATTGTTCTTGGGGTGTGTTATGCTTTTAGAGATGTTCTATGCCTTGCAATTCATCTTAAAGGGGTTGTAAACCCTTGTTTTGTTTTTTTTTAACAAAATGTCATACTTACCTCCACTGTGCAGTTCGTTTTGTGGCTCTGATCTACCTCTTCTGGGGTCTCCCAGCGGCGCTGGTAGCTCCTCCCCGCATCGGGTGTCCACATTGGAGATGTGCCCTACTTGGTGCACTCCCGAGTCCTGCTTTTGCGTGTATTCACACAGAAAGCAGGACTCGGCCCCACCCCCCATTGCCCGCGTCATTGGATTTGATTGACAGCAGCAGGAGCCAATGGCTGCGCTGCTGTCAATCCATCCAATCAGGACATGAGACAACAGCTAGAGCTGGTGTGCTCGTCCCCAGCCAGAGAAAGACAGCGTTCAGGTAAGTAGTGGGGGGCTGGGGGGCTGCAGCACTACAGAAGGTTTTTCACCTTAATGCATAGAATGCATTAAGGTGAAAAACCATGACAGTTTACAACCCCTTAAAAGGGGATGTAAACCGATTCATGAAACTTGAGCTGGGCACATATATCTGCATTGTTTACTTATCTCTCTCCAAAGCCCCAAGTTCTGTGTCTTTCTGCTGTTTCCTTCCTCTGTTATCAGCATGATAACTTCTAACAAGCTCTTCAGCTGAAAATTTGTGTTGGGGAGGTTGCTATAAATAGATTAGCAGAGAGCTGATATATTCACAGCACAGCTCTGCATATTTCTTTCTTCCTCTGCCTATGTGGAGAGGGGGTGTGGGCCTTTCCTCCAATCACCTGTCACACAGTGTATGCCAAGACTCCACTCCCGCCGCTGAAACAAGAAATAACATTTCTAACACAATGTTCACTTTCTAAAGAATATAGAAACCACTTGCTTACTGGGCACTTAAACCCCCCTCCTGCCCAGACCAATTTTCAGCTTTCAGCGCTGTCATGCTTTGAATGACAATTGCGCGGTCATACAACACTGTACCCAAATGAAATTTGACACTGGAGTATCTGTACATAGGACGACAATAAGCCGTACGCTCCATAGAGTTGGGCTTTATGGCAGAGTGGCCAGAAGAAAGCCATTACTTTCAGCAAAAAATGAAAAGGCATGTGGGAGACTCCCAAAATGTATGGAGGAAGGTGCTCTGGTCTGATTACACTAAAATTGAACTTTTTGTCCATCAAAGAAAACGCTATGTCTGGCGCAAACCCATCACATCACCCAAAGAACACCATCCCCACAGTGAAATATGGTGGTGGCAGCATTAGGCTGTGGGGATTTTTTTCAGCAGTCGGGACTGGGAAACTGGTTGGAGTTGAGGGAAAGATGGATGGTGCTAAATACAGGGATATTCTTGAGCAACACCTGTACCACTCTGTATGTGATTTAAGGCTAGGACGGAGGTTCACCTTCCAGCAGGACAATGACCCCAAACACACTGCTAAAACAGCACTTGAGTGGTTTAAGGGGAAACATGTAAATATGTTGGAATGGCCTAGTCAAAGCCCAGACCTCAATCCAATAGAAAATCTGTGGTCAAACTTAAAGATTGCTGTTCACAAGCGCAAACCATACAACTTGAAGGAGCTGGAGCAGTTTTGCAAGGAGGAATGGGCAAAAATCCCAGTGGTAAGATGTGGCAAGCTCATAGAGACTTATCCAAAGCAACTTGCAACTGTGATAGCCATAAAAGGTGGCTCTACAAAGTATTGACTTTAGGGGGTTGAATAGTTATGCACATTGACTTTTTCTGTTATTTTGTCCTATTTGTTGTTTGCTTCACAATAAAAAAAAAAAAAAAAAAAATCTTCAAAGTTGTGGGCATGTTCTGTAAATTAAATGATGCAAATCCTCAAACAATCCGTGTTAATTCCAGGTTGTAAGGCAACAAAACACGAAAAATGCCAAGGGGGGTGAATACTTTTGCAAGGCACTGTAGTTATAGTCACTCCTATAATGTTTTTCACTCCCCCTTACACTCTGACACTAAATTTGAGCTAGATATTGGGGGGCAATAGCATTGCAGCGGCACTTCAAAATCAGGGATAGAGGGGAGTGATATTTTGATGGGAGATACTGGGGGTTATTTACTAAAGGCAAATCCACTTTGCACTACAAGAGCAAAGTGCACTTGAAATTGCACTGAAAGTGCACTTGGAAGTGCAGTCGCTGTAGATCCGAGGGGGACATGCAAGGAAAATAAAAAACAGCATTTTAGCTTGCACATGATTGGATGACAAAATCAGCAGAGCTTCCCCTCATTTCAGATCTACCCCTCAGATATACAGCGACTGCATTTCCAAGTGCACTTTCAGTGTAATTTCAAGTGCACTTTGCATTTGTAGTTTGCATTTGTAGTGCAAAGTGGATTTGCCTTTCGTAAATAACCCCCAGTGTGTTGAACTACTGGTTTGAGGATGAGAGAATTGTTTTTCTTGAAGGCATTACACTGCTGGGTTGAGGATATAGAAAGTGATAACTTCAGGTAACTTGTGCTGCTTGTGGTGAAGTTACTGCAACTTTTCTAGAGCAATGTGTTGCTAAACAGTAAGAGGGTGCAACAACAACAAAAAAGAATAGTAGACATGTATATGCTAATGAGCAGAACATTGAAGGTGCCAGGGGGTGTGGAATTGGTGCCTTACCCATAACATGCTGTGATGCCTATCATTAGAACACACTGGTCCTCCATTTGGTTATGATAGATTTGATGGTGCTCCTAGGGATCAGCTTTGAATAACATCCAGTTTAAAGTTCAAAAATGTGAAAGAGACTAGGCAAGTGTGTTATTTTTGTCAGCGTTTGCTAAATATTTACATTGACATTTTGTAATTGATTTACTTTTTATTTTATTCAAGGGTGAATTACTTAATCCATGTCGATGTGATGGTTCTGTAAGGTACACTCATCAACTCTGCCTTTTAAAATGGATTAGCGAAAGAGGATCATGGACCTGTGAACTATGCTGCTACAGATACCAAGTTATAGCTATTAAAATGAAGAAACCTTGTCAGGTAAGGCAAACCATCTGCATCTGCACTTAAAGGGCTTTTTTTTAACCAGTTTAAAATTAATGGCATTAGGCCATAGTTAGCCACGGTTTTGAAGATAATTGGTTACTGTTGTCCAGTAGAGTGGATTAATTTGCAAAGAACATGTAGTTAACTAATCAGAAATGATTTTTTAAGAGTATGAGTTCACTAAGCAACTAAAATCTCATTAATCTGGTTGCTGTGAATTGCAGAATATTGTTGTATTAAAGAGGAGCTCCAGTCTCCCCCCAAAAAATGTTCAGGGATTCAGCGATGTCCTCACCCAAGCCGATTCTTCAATTGGCTTCGGGTGCAGGCGCCGGCATCTTAAAGCGGAACTTCAGTCATTTTTTTCAACTTTCCATCTATTAAATCTTCTGCGCTTGTCGTTTTAACTTTGGATAGTAAAACATTTTTTTTCTGCCAGTAAATACCTTATACAGCCCCCTTTCTGTTTCTTGTCTGGTAAAAAGCCTAGGCTTATGACATCATGTACAGCTCTCTCTCTCTCACTCTCGTGAGAGTTTGCCAGGAAGGGATGGGGGGTGAGTCATAAGAGGGCCAATGAGAGCTGCAGAGCTGGAGGTGTGCCTCTGTAGGTCTGTGTAAATCCAGGAAGTGAACAGGCAGCAGCTTCAGCTGCCCACAGTTAAAATGGTTGCAGCCAAACTCAGTGGAGGGAGATTTCTGCAGCATATTTGGCAAGTACAGAATCACAGTATATAAAATTATATACAAAGTGGTTAGAGGGAAGCTTCAGAATAGCAAAGATGTTTTATTACAAATTATGTGAGCAGGCTGCAGTTCCTCTTTAACCACTTCCCTACCCGCCTATAGACATATGACGTCCACAGATGGGATCTCCCATCCTGGGTGGACGTCATATGACGGCCTCGGGTTCCCGGCCGCCTAGGGGGCGCGCGCGATGTCCGCCAGGCACCCGCGATTGCCCGTTAACCGGGCCGGACTGTAGATCTGTGTGTGTAAACACACAGATCCACGTCCTTTCAGCTCAGAGGAGAGCGATCTGTGTTCCCAGAACGGAGGAACACTGATCGGTCTCCTCCCCTTGTGCGTCCCCACCCCCTACAGTTAGAAGCATTCCCTAGGAAACACATTTAACCCCTCCCCGCCCCCTAGTGGTTAACCCCTTCACTGCCTGTCACATTTACACAGTAATCAATGCAATTTTACAGCATTGATCGCTATATAAATGTGAATGGTCCCAAAAATGTGTCAAAAGTGTCCGATGTGTCTGCCATAATGTCGCAGTCACGAAAAAAAATTGCGATCGCCGCTATTACTAGTAAAAAAAATAAATAAATAATTTTTTTTTAAAAATGCCATAAATCTATCCCGTATTTTATAGACGCTATAACTTTTGCACAAACCAATCAATATACGCTTATTGCGATTTTTTTTACCAAAAATATGTAGAAGAATACGTATCGGCCGAAACTGAGGAAAACATTTTTTTTTTTTTTTTAAATGGGATATTTATTATAGCAAAAAGTAAAAAATATTGTGTTTTTTTCAAAATTGTCGCTCTTCTTTTGTTTATAGCGCAAAAAATAAAAACCGCAGAGGTGATCAAATACCACCAAAAGAAAGCTCTATTTGTGGGAAAAAAAGGACGTCAATTTTGTTTGGGTACAACGTCGCACGACCGCGCAATTGTCGTTTAAAGTGTGACAGCGCTGAAAACTAAAAATTGGTCTGGGAAGGAAGGGGGTGAAAATGCCCGGTATTGAACCGGTTAAGTAAGGGAAACCTGGCAGTGAAACCTTGCAGCTTCACAGCCAGTTTCCTACTGTGCATGCATGAACTGTGCTGCACTTTGTGAATGGTCCTACAGTTTTCTGGGACCTGCAATGTGTCTCAGAAGGCTGCAGAGCTTTGCTTTTGGCTGTGCCAAAAGTGTTGGCCCTGAAACGATGCAGGTATCTTCAAAAAGGAGGTCAATCAGCTACAGCTTAACCACTTCAGCCTCGGAAGGATTTACCCCCTTAATGACCAGGCCATTTTTTGCGATACGGCACTGCGTCGCTTTAACTGACAATTGCGCGTTTAAGTGACATTGTACACAAACAAAATGTATGTCCTTTTTTTCTCCACAAATAGAGCTTTCTTTTGGTGGTATTTGATCACCTCTGCTGTTTTTATAAATTCTTTATTTGCAAAGAGGCAGGAAAACAGCAATATACAAACATCAATAGAACGGGTACATCAATTTTCCACATTTTACGTACAGTTCTACTGATTAATCCTTACTGACTAGCAATACAACCTAATAACGTGTATAATCCTATACAGTTTTTCCCTAGTTAACTGGTTTACAATTCAAGGAGGCCTGCTGTGCCAGGTTTACTGTTATGTATTACCTCTTGTTGTATTTTCTTTTCTTAATTTTCTGTGTTCTCCCTCCTTTTCCCTTATCTGTATACTGTAGTATGCGAACAAAGATAAACTAAGAACGGAAAGAGAAGGAGACAAGGAAAGTATAGAGAGCGAGGGGAAGAGGGATGAGAAGGAGAGAGGAGAGAGCGAGAGAGGGAAAGAGAAACAAACAAACAAAAAAAAAAAGGGGGGGGGAGGGGGAAGTGGGAGAACCACCCCTCTCCAGCCACACCTACAGTGTCTCCACATTCAATTTCTCCAACTTACTAAATATCTAGGCCGCCAGCCCTGCATACTCTTCTGAGTAGAAAAATTGGAGCCAATAATACCACTTCTTAGAGAACTGTTCTCCACGTCCCTGGTCAATGGCCACGAGGTCCTCCATTTTGTGAATATCAACTATCTTTTTCAACCATACCGCAATACCCGGGGGCTCCGTCCTTTTCCAGAATAGGGGAATACAACTTTTCGCCGCCGTAATCAATGAGGGCAGGATTGATTTCCTGTATGCCTTGCTTGGTATTTCATGATGGTGTAATAAAAAGAATTCGGGGGTTTTGGGCAGCTCCCTATCTGTAAACTTCTGTGTGATCCGGTGTACTTCTGACCAGAAAGGTGCAAGAAGCCTACAAGACCAGAATATGTGAAGAAGAGAGCCCTCTTCCTCTCCACACCTCCAGCAAATATCCGCGCTCTGAGGAAACATCCGATGCACTCTGTCTGGTGTGTAATACCAATGTGATAGGACCTTGAACCCCGCTTCCTGTTGGGCCGCACAGATCGAAGTCTTGTAGGTAAAGAGAAATATTCTCTCTGCCTGTCTCTCGTTTAGCTTTATTCCCAAGACTCGTTCCCACTTAGCTAGATAAGGAGGTCTAAATCCCTCGGGGGGGTGAGATGAGGAGCTGGTAAGTTAATGAAATGGCATGGCGCAACGGCTCCTGCTCCGAACAAATAAGTTCGAATGCTGTCAGTGCTCGCAAGAAAGGTGCCGGTGAGGGCTGTGCTCTAAGAAAATGCGCTAATTGGACCTTTTGCCAAAAAGAAAGGCTCGCCAGGAGGGGATCATCCATTAGTTCCTCCCTGGTCATCCATTTCCCATTCCCAATGAAGTGACAGAGCTGAGACCTGTTACCCCCCTTAAGAGCTTGGAATCTGGGTTCGTTCACTCCTGGGCTAAAGGCAGGATTATCCGTTACTGGGGTTAGTGGTGAGGGAGCGGGCACAATCGAGTGTTCTCTAAATATTTTTTGGGCCATTCGCCACGTCTCACCCACTGTAGGATGGTCCGTTATGCGGACTGGTAAATTCTGCTGACACCACGGCAATCCCTCTAGCTCCACACCCGTCAAACACTTTTCTATTTGAATCCATTGTTTTAGTGTCCCATGGCGACACCAGTCAACTATTCTTGTCAAATGGCAAGCTGAATGATAGAGAGCCACATCTGGAAGAGCAATTCCACCGAGCATTTTTGGTAACCGTAGGATTGATTGGGTGAGCCGTGGGGGCTTTCTAGCCCAAATAAACAGGGTCAACTCCCTATTTGCTGCTCTTAGAAATGCCTTTGGAATCCTAACGGGTAGAGTCTGGAGATAGTATAAAATGCGGGGCATAACATTCATTTTTACTATGCTACATCTTCCAAACCAGGAGAACAAACCCGATTGCCACTTCTGCAGATCTTTTTTAATGTCTCTCAGCATGGGGGGAAAATTAAAAGTGAATACGTCTTCCACCTTCTTTGGTAGACGGATGCCCAAGTATTTGATACAGGAATCCGCCCACTTAAAGGGAAAGTCTGCTTGCAGCAGTTTAGCCAATGAACTCGGCATGGATATGTTTAGGGCTTCCGATTTTTGGAAGTTAACTTTAAAATTAGATAATTTACCGTATGCCCTGAGCTCTGACATCAAGTTAGGTGTGGAGACTAGGGGATTAGATATAAAGAAGAGCAGGTCGTCCGCGAAGGCCGCTATTTTGGGAGACAAGGAGTCCTTCAGGTGTATCCCTGATATGTTAGGATTGTCTCTCACCGTACGGAGAAAGGGCTCCAATGATAAGATAAATATTAAAGGGGATAAGGGACACCCCTGCCTTGTCCCGTTGGCAATATCAAAAGGGGAGGATAGCAGTCCGTTTTCTTTCACCTGAGCCGATGGTCTAGAATATATGGCTAACATCCAGTTCATCATCCTCTGTCCCAATCCTATGTGATATAGGGTCTCGATCAAGAAGGGCCAGTTCACCCTATCGAACGCCTTTTCGGCATCGGTAGAGAGGAGTAGCATCGGGATTCCCTTCGTTCGTGCTGCGTGAATAAGGTTGATTGCTTTCGCCTCTCTGGAGGGCACAAATCCGACCTGATCTGAGTGGATAATTGACGGGATCCAATCCGATAATCTCATGGATAGAACTTTGGTAAAGATCTTTAGATCCACATTAAGGAGGGATATAGGCCTATAATTCTGGCAATGCAACGGATCTTTCTCCTCCTTTGGAATCACCGAAATGAACGCCCGTAATGAATCCTGAGGTAGACTCGTCCCCTCCCCAGTGTCATTATAGGCCGCAAGAAAGTGTGGTGTCAGGATACCCCCGAATGTCTTATAGTATGTCAGCGAGTATCCGTCTGGGCCCGGGGCTTTACCTTTTTGCATACGGGTGATGGCCAGTGCTACCTCCTCCTCCGATATTGGTTCCTCCATAGTTGCTAATGCCTCATCAGGCAGTCGAGGGAGACCCGACTTCTGGATATATTGTCGTATAGCCTCCCTTTCTCTTACTTTATCACTAGCCGACAATTGTTGTGGAAGGTTATATAAAGAGGTATAATATTTGCGGAAATGTTCCGCAATGTCCTCCGTAGTATGTACTTTGTGGCCCTGTTCTCCCATGAGCTCAGGGATGAACGTTTGTGCCCTCTGGGCTCTCAAGGCCCTCTGCTGTTTTTAATTTTTACGCTATAAACAAAAAAGGAGCGACCATTTTGAAAAAGACAATATTTGTTTTACTTATTGCTATAATAAATATCCAAAAAGTAAATGAAAACAAAACACATTTCTTCATCAGTTTAGGCCAATATGTATTCTACATATTTTTGGTAAAAAAAAATTGCAATAAGCGTATATTGATTGGTTTGCGCAAAATTTATAGCGTCTACAAAATAGTTGATTGACTTATGGCGTGTTTAATATATATATATATATTTTTTTTTTACTAGTAATGGCGGTGATCAGCGATTTTTAGCAGGACTGCGACATTGCGGCGGACAGATCGGACACTTTTTTTTTTTTTCAATAAGTTTTTATTGAGCATTATGTCAAACAGAGCAGGCAAAATTTTCCATACATAGAAATTTGCAGAAATGCGATGAGGTGATACTCTCTAACATGGTTAAACTATAGGTGTTACCTGCGTGTCACATACGACATTAAAGTGTAAGTAAACCCCCCTATGGTTTTCAGCCAAGGAAGCTGCCATCTTTGCCTCTGTTTAAACTACAACTGCCATGATGCTGCACATGTGATCAGTTATGACACCAACCATTGGATGGTTTGACAGTTTGGTTGAGAGCACAACCAATGGGAGTGTTACATTTCTGGCACGTGCCGTAAATTAAACGGTTTTCTGGATGGGTTTACTTCCGCTTTAAAGAGAATCAAGATATACAGATCATCTCAGTCAACATGTCTCATTTTTACTCTCGCATGTTAGGTAACCAACCTAGACTATCTTTAATAAGCGGCGAGTATCTCCTTGCTCGATAATAAAGAAAATACTAACTAACAGAGAAAATTAATGAACAAAACCTGTATGGTAATAGGGCTACATTAGAAATGCTGCTGTAAGATTGATCTTTGATCTTGCATGTAAGATCAATAACTGAAGTGCAGTACAAGAGAGTACAAAGGAGATTTTTACAAGGGAAAAAAGGGGAGAAGAGAAGAAGAAAAAGGAAAAAAGGAAGCAATTCAGCTAATCTTCCATTCGCTCTCCACATCTTCTGAAGTGTAGGATTGAACCTAGCTACCGTGTCAGTCAGGGAGCTCACCATTTTCTCCTGGGCCATTATCCAGGAAATTTTCCGTTTAGCTGCCGAAAAAAATAATCTTTGGTTGTTTCCATGCACTTGCCATGGTCAATTTAGCACCCAAAAAGATAAAGAAGATTAATTCTCTGGTAGCTCCATTGGTGTCGGGTAAATACTCATTGAGCAGGGCCATAGAGGGGCTCTTGGGGATTTGGTATCATGTTATCTTGCGGATCATATAGAAGATTCTGTTCCTAAATCCCCTCAGTTTTGGGCATTCCCACCAGATGTGGATCATTAATCCTGATGATGCACAGTCTCTGAAGCAGAGAGGCGAGGAGGAGGGAAACATTTTCGCTAATCTCGTTGGGACTAAGTACCATCTGGTAATCACCTTGACGTTTGCCTCTATAAGAGCGATATTTCTTATGCCTCTACAGACGCGGAACAAGTTTTTATTCCAGTTTTCGATACTCCAGCTGACTTGGATTTCGTTATTCCATGCGTGCATGTAAGTTAGTTTGGTGCTATCTGTGGTCAGTGACAGGTAAATAATCGAAATACCCCCCCTCTGCTCTGTGGCTTGGCCACACCATCATTCATATGTCGTTAATCTTGGGGGTTCTGATTTGTTCTTCCATAGGGAATTTAAGAAATGAGAAATCTGTAGAAATCTATACCACTCCGATTCTGGCATTTCCAGTGTCTTTTTGCAATCATTAAGCAAGAGCGGACCCTTAGGAGTTAGAAAGTGTCCAATGCGGTATAACCCCTTATCCAACCTCCAGCGGAAGGCCTGGTTCATACCAGGGGTAAATTTGGGGTTATGAAAAATATGTGCTAACGGTTGAACTATCTAAGTTAGGGTGGGAAGGTTTTTCAGGCTATCCCAAAGGACTATCGAGTTAGACAGCACTGGAGACAGAATTGGTGGGTGGTCTCTTGGAGGACACCATAGAAGAAAGTCCAACGTGTGAATCGGGACTGCTTGTCGCTCTATATGTACCCAGTCAGGTTTTTACAGGCGCGTGTAGATTACTGATAGTTGTGCCAAGCGTGCCGCTCGGTAGTACCACAGTAAGTTAGGAACCCCCAATCCTCCCTGTGTTCTTGGTCTATATAGAGTTCTCTTCGTGAGACGGTGGCTTTTCCAGATAAATTTCAAAAGTTTGCCTTGGAATTTTCGTAGGTGATCTGTCCTCAGGGGAATCGGGAGGGATCTGAAGAGATATAGTAATTTGGGAAGGAGCGTTATCTTGATTGCGTTTATCCTCCCTAGCCAGGACACTTCATGGAGGGCCCAGCCTTTGAGCTCCGCTTCGAGCTTATTATACAGTGGGGAGAAGTTAACCTGATAAAGATGTTCAACTTTTGGGGAGAGTTCTACTCCCAGATAATGAATGATGGAGTCACTCCATTGAAATTGGAAGTTTTTAAGGGTCTGAGCAGTTTGATGAGGGATTGTTATATTTAGAATTTGGGACTTAGAGAAGTTGACCTGCAACCCCGAGGCCTTAGTAAAGTCTTCCAGTAATTTGCAGATGTTTGGGAGTGAGATTGTTGGTGACGTGACAAATAGTAATAGATCGTCTGCAAACAGGGCGCATTTATGCATCTGCTGTCCGCAGTCGCCCCCCCGAATATCAGGATGGTTACGAATGGCTATCGCCAGGGTTTCTATTGCCACTGTGAATATAAGGGGGGAGAGGGGCATCCCTGTCTCACCCCTCTAGCTATTTTAATAGGCTCAGAGTAATATCCTTGTAGTCGGACTCGTGCTTCTGGTTGCGAGTAGAGGGCCCCCATAAGACCCATAAATTTCTGACCAAAACCCCAGCGGTGCAAAATGTTGAATAGGTAGGGCCAAGAGACTGAATCAAAGTTTTTTGTAGGTCAAGCAAAAGTAGCAGGCCCTCTCGGCTGCCCTTCCTTGCCCATTTGGATTGTAGTGTTGAGATAATGTCTATCGCCCTTCTAATTTGGTCTGGACCTTATCGGCCTGGGATGAATCCCACCTGGTCTTTATGAATGTACAGACCAATGAAGGATGCCATGCGATCTGCTAGGATCATGGTCAAGATGTTCATGTTGTTGATTAAAGAAATGGGCTTATAGTTCCCCACCTCCCCCAGGTCTTTGTTTGGTTTGGCTATAACGGAGATGAAAGCCGCATTAAGCTGTCTCTCTAGCGGGGCCCCTGAAGTTTTAGAAAATTTAGAAGTTTGGTAGGTGTGGAGCTAGGGTCTCCGCAAACGTTTTATAATATGGCGTGGAAAAGCCGTCCGGTCCAGGAGCAGAGACCTGTTTGAGGTTCTTAATAACCTGAGTTATCTTTTCCGCTGACATCGGAGCTTCCAGTTTTTCTTGGTGTCGGGATTATAATTTTGGGATTGGGAGCGAATCTAGGAGTGAGTTCCGATGGGTCTCATTGTCTTTGTCCCCCCCCGCTGTATAATTTCTCGTAGTATGCATGGAAAGTTTCCATGATGCGTTGTGGATTTAAAGTGTGTGTCCCATCAGGGATGCGTATTTTAGGTAGGGAGTGTTGTCTAGCCTAAGGGGTAAGTTTGGCTGGTAGCATGGAACCTATTTTATCTCTGTGGTGATAAAATTTTGCTTCGCTCCATCTGATGTTCTTTTCGGCCTTGGCCGTGAGAGACAGATTTAGGGAGAGTCAGGGTGGGATCCAGTGTATCTGTGGGCACCTGTTTGGGGTTTTGTTTATGAAGGCTTTTCAGGTTTTTGAATTCTTTTTCTAGTTTGCCAAGTATGCCAATTATGTACCCAGTACAGTGGATTGTGTTTAAATAGCCATGAGGAAAACATTTTGGGGTTGATTTACTAAAAGCAAATAGATGGTGCACTTTACAAGAGCAGTTGCACGCTGCAAGGGCATTTGCTCCAGAGCTTGGTAAATGAGCTTCACTTTGCAAAGAATACCCAATCATGTGCAAGGGCAAAAAAACAGCATTTTGCTTGCACATGATTGGATGATGGAAGTCAGTAGAGCGTCTCCTCATTTTCTTAGCTCTGAATCAAATGCCATTGCAGAATACAACTGCACCTGCAAAGTGCACAGTCTATTTGCCTTTAGTAAATCAATCCCTTTGCTTGCAACCCCAAGCCAGCTCCTTACACACCTGAACAATTGTGCAGTCTCTCATCTGCAGATGCAGAGATTTCTGGTTAAGGGCTGACTTTGCAACTCAGATCTGTGGAGTGACACAGACAGAAAACATCAGGAGCATATGAGCAATGAAGCCTGGAGTCTGTTATTAGTGTATACTTGTATGGTTAATGAACTCTTCCTTTGCACAGAAGACCATTATTGACCTGTCCTTAACAATCACTATGTACTGTACCTGAACCTACTGTCACATTCCCCAATGCCATTCACTGTTTCTCTTTTTAGAAACATGCACAGTAAATAGATTTTCCCTTTTCAAAGCAGAAGTGAAGAATCTTTAGCCAGTAATCAAATACAATAATTTAAAGCAAAAATATGACACACCTAACTTGTCTGCTGAACAAACTGCTCCTTCTAAGGCTGTTATATTGTATGGACCTAGACCTGGCCATGTGTACTCTTTGGGTAATAGAAATTCATTACAATTGAAGAAAAGAATATAGATAATTCACCATATGCTAACATATGTTATTTCAAAGATTCATATCAGTAAACATTTTAAAGATATTCACATAATTTATTCATTCATATAGAAGATAAAAATCATTATAGCTCCCTAAACAAGTTGAATCAGTAAAATGGTTGATGTATACATACAGTACATGACATTCTGTAATATGTCAGCCCGCTTTATGTGCAGTAATGTCCGCGCTGAGCCAATCACGGCGAGCGATGTATTCTATTAACCTCCCTGACGGTATTCCTGAGTCTGGCTCGGGGTGGAATTTCAGAACCAAAAGCGGTAACCCTGAGCCAGACTCGGGATCGCATCGCAGGATCCAGGAAGAGCTTACTTACCTTGTCCCCTGGATCCTGCGATGTCTCCCCGCAGTGTGAGAGGCTCATCCTCCGCTCGATTCATCACGGAGCCGAGCTCCGTTTCCTGCTAGCTTTGCAACGCACGGGGACCGAGCATGGCGCCAAATTCAAAAAGTGAAAAACACACAATACATACAATATACTGTAATCTTACAGATTACATTACTGTATGAAATTATTTCACATCCCTTTTGTCCCTAGTGGTTTCTCCAGTGCCCTGCATGTAGTTTAATATTATAAAGACTGTTTTTTCTGCCTGGAAACTGGAGATTGTCCATAGCAACCAAAACCGTCCCTTTACATCAAAAGTGGTTTTAGACCAGCTAGAAAACAGCGATAATAAATTAGAATCACTCGCAGAATTGAGTGATAGTGATTTGTGGGGAGATCCGTCATCAAATACTGAAAAGTAACAGCGACAATTTTGCAACTGAGCAAATTTCAGTGTTTTTGATTTGATTACATTATTGAATCATTTTTATTATTATTATATTATTATTTGGTATAATTATTTATAGTTATTTATTATATTATAATTTATGATTCCGTGTTTCAAACTTTATCATACCCGGGATGTCTACTAGACTCTGGTTTGGACAGATTTGTGAGTTATTCCTAAGAATTACAGGCCTACAATATAAAACGCCAAATTTCCATGCAAAATAATTGTACCGCTTTCAGCATCAAAAATCTGAAATAATCATACCGCCTGGGAGGTTAATGAATACAAAGCCTGCTCGGATTGGCTTTGAGAGTCAGAGAGGCAGGAGCTGATGATGTTCCAACCTCAATCACAGCGAGCGATGTATTCTATTAATGAATACAGAGCCTGCTCAGATTGGCAGAGGTTGTAATCTCATCAGCCGGCACCTCTCTGAATCTCAAAGCCAATCCGAGCAGGCTTTGTATTCATTAATAGAATACATTGCTTGCCGTGATTGGCTTAGCGCGGTATACTGTAATACTGTATACAGTATGTTACCGAATGCGGCTACCCCTCGGCTCCTCTTCCTTCCACGGCCACCTCACCATTCACCACCGGAGCTTTGGTTTGAAGCACCTGACCCTTCATCTGGCACCTGACCCTCCATCTGAAGCACCTGACCCTCCATCAGTGGATTTTGCTGGGCACATGAGGTATTTACCACCGCAGCATTGCTTCACAAAGCTGGTGATTAAGTTGCACAGACTTATTATTGCTGTTTCAGTATGTTACCCAAGCTACTAGACAGACTAGTCAGAAGGGGGTCGTCTTATACGGCGAGTATATCTCAAAACCAACGTTTTAGCTGGAAAATTAGGGGGTCGCCTTATACGCCGGCAAATACGGTATTCCATTTCTGTAACACGAATCATGTATTAAATGGGCACTCTTAACCACTTCAGCCCCGGAAGGTTTTACCCCCTTCCTGACCAGAGCACTTTTTACAATTCGGCACTGCGTCGCTTTAACTGCTAATTGCGCGGTCATGCAATGCTGTACCCAAACGAAATTTGCGTCCTTTTCTTCCCACAAATAGAGCTTTCTTTTGATGGTATTTGATCACCTCTGCCGTTTTTATTTTTTGCGCTATACACGGAAAAAGACCGAAAATTTTGAAAAAAAATGATATTTTCTACTTTTTGTTCTAAAAAAAATCCAATAAACTCAATTTTAGTCATACATTTAGGCCAAAATGTATTCGGCCACATGTCTTTGGTAGAAAAAATGTCAATAAGTGTATATTTATTGGTTTGCGTAAAAGTTATAGCGCCTACAAACTAGGGTACATTTTCTGGAATTTACACAGTCTTTAATTTATGACTGCCTATGTCGTTTCTTGAGGTGCTAAAATGGCAGGGCAGTACAAAACCCCCACAAATGACCCCATTTTGGAAAGTAGACACCCCAAGGAATTTGCTGAGAGGCATGTTGAGCCCATTGAATATTCATTTTTTTTGTCCCAAGTGATTGAATAATGACAAAAAAAAAAAAAAAAAATTACAAAAAGTTGTCACTAAATGATATATTGCTCACACAGGCCATGGGCATATGTGGAATTGCACCCCAAAATACATTTAGCTGCTTCTCCTGAGTATGGGGATACCACATGTGTGGGACTTTTTGGGAGCCTAGCCGCGTACGGGGCCCCCGAAAACCAATCACTGCCTTCAGGATTTCTAAGGGCGTACATTTTTGATTTTACTCCTCACTACCTATCACAGTTTTGAAGGCCATAAAATGCCCAGATGGCATAAAACCCCCCCAAATGACCCCATTTTGGAAAGTAGACACCCCAAGCTATTTGCTTTGAGGCATGTTGAGTCCATGGAATGTTTTATATTTTGACACAAGTTGCGGGAAAGTGACAAATTTTTTTTTTTTTTTTGCACAAAGTTGTCACTAAATGATATATTGCTCACACAGGCCATGGGCATATGTGGAATTGCACCCCAAAATACATTTAGCTGCTTCTCCTGAGTATGGGGATACCACATGTGTGGGACTTTTTGGGAGCCTAGCCGCGTACGGGGCCCCGAAAACCAATCAGTGCCTTCAGGATTTCTAAGGGCGTACATTTTTGATTTTACTCCTCACTACCTATCACAGTTTCGGAGGCCATGGAATGCCCAGATGACATAAAACCCCCCCAAATGACCCCATTTTGGAAAGTAGACACCCCAAGCTATTTGCTGAGAGGCATGGTGAGTATTTTGCAGCTCTCATTTGTTTTTGAAAATAAAGAAAGACGAGAAAAAAAAATTTTTTTTTTCTTTTTTCAATTTTCAAAACTTTGTGACAAAAAGTGAGGTCTGCAAAATACTCACTATACCTCTCATCAAATAGCTTGGGGTGTCTACTTTCCAAAATGGGGTCATTTGGGGGGTTTTTTTGCCACCTGGGCATTCCATGGCCTCCGAGACTGTGATAGGCAGTGAAGAGTGAAATCAAAAATTTACGGCCTTAGAAAGCCTGAAGGCGGTGCTTGGTTTTTGGGGTCCCGTACGCGGCTAGGCTCCCAAAAAGTCTCACACATGTGGTATCCCCGTACTCAGGAGAAGCAACAGAATGTATTTTGGGGTGTAATTTCACATATTCCCATGGCATGTTTGAGCAATATATCATTTAGTGACAACTTTGCGCAAAAAAAAATAAAAAAAATAAAAAATTGTCTCTTTCCCGCAACTTGTGTCACAATATAAAATATTCCATGGACTTGACATGCCTCTCAGCAAATAGCTTGGGGTGTCTACTTTCCAAAATGGGGTCATTTGGGGGGGTTTTGAACTGTCCTGGCATTTTATGCACAACATCTAGAAGCTTATGTCACACATCACCCACTCTTCTAACCACTTGAAGACAAAGCCCTTTCTGACACTTTTTGATTACATAAAAAAATAATTTTTTTTTGCAAGAAAATTACTTTGAACCCCCAAACATTATATATTTTTTTAAAGCAAATGCCCTACAGATTAAAATGGTGGGTGTTTCATTTTTTTTTTTCACACAATATTTGTGCAGCGATTTTTCAAACGCATTTTTTGGGGAAAAAACACACTTTTTTAAATTTTAATGCACTAAAACACACTATATTGCCCAAATGTTTGATGAAATAAAAAAGATGATCTTAGGCCGAGTACATGGATACCAAACATGACATGCTTTAAAATTGCGCACAAACGTGCAGTGGCGACAAACTAAATACATTTTTAAAAGCCTTTAACAGCCTTTACAGGTTACCACTTTAGATTTACAGAGGAGGTCTACTGCTAAAATTACTGCCCTCGATCTGACGTTCGCGGTGATACCTCACATGCATGGTGCAATTGCTGTTTACATTTGACGCCAGACCGACGCTTGCGTTCGCCTTAGCGCGAGAGCAGGGGGGACAGGGGTGCTTTTTTTTTTTTTTTTTTTTTTTTTCTTTATTATTATTATTTTTTTATCTTATTTTTAAACTGTTCCTTTCATTTTTTTTTTTTTTAAATTATTTTTATTGTTATCTCAGGGAATGTAAATATCCCCTATCATAGCAATAGGTAGTGACAGGTACTCTTTTTTGCAAAAATTGGGGTCTATTAGACCCTAGATTTCTCCTCTGCCCTCAAAGCATCTGACCACACCAAGATCGGTGTGATAAAATGCTTTCCCAATTTCCCAATGGCGCTGTTTACATCCGGCGAAATCTAAGTCATAAAATGCTCGTAGCTTCCGGTTTCTTAGGCCATAGAGATGTTTGGAGCCACTCTGGTCTCTGATCAGCTCTATGGTCAGCTGGCTGAATCACCGGCTGCATTCTCAGGTTCCCTGTTGAGACAGGAGAGCCAGAGAAAAACACGGAAGACGTTGGGGGGGGGGGGCATTCCCTCCCACTGCTTGTAAAAGCAGTCTAGAGGCTAATTAGCTGCTAGGATTGCTTTTACATGAAAGCCAATCGCTGGCTGAAAAGAATGATACCAAGATGATACCTAAACCTGCAGGCATCATTCTGGTATAACCACTCAAAGTCGTGAATGGCGTACCTGAAGACAAAAAAATGGTTAACAATAAAGCACAGTAAACGGTAAGGTATAAAAAATTGCATATCTGAAAAGCAAACATGATAAAACATAACAACAATAAAACATTGCAGAATAGAATACAGTAAAAAAGAGCAGAACAATAGAGAGAGAATAGAGAGAGAGAACAATAAAACGACAACTATTTTTTTTTTATTTTATATTTTTGTTTGTGTTTTTTTTTTTTTTTTTTTTTACACTTTTTTTTGTAACTAACTTTTATAACTGTAACCGGTTCCAGGTTCGGGTCTCTCAAAATGCGATGGCATCTTGGGAGACCCTGTGAAAGTGTGCCTAGTCTGTGCAATGCTGTACCCTACGCTAATACTCAACTAGTGAATGGTAGTGTTCAAAACATTCACCAATGCAAAGACCAGGATTGTCAGGACAGGAGGGACAATAATAGCGGGTGTCACGCCTATATCCGCGCTTCCTGCAGACACAACATCTTTTTTGGGGGGGGTTTGTTGGGTAGGGGTACTCGGGAGGACATAAAGAAAACGCCTCTCATGCAGCCGACTGCATTTGGTTGGGGATGTGAATGGGGGAAGTACGGGCGCTGCAGAAGCGGTGGGTTCCCAATTAGGATTGGCGAATGCAGCAGGAAGGGCATTATGGGCACGACGGGCCTGTGTTTGTCTTCTTGGTGGCAGCGGGACACTACTTGTGCTTGCCACCTCACCAGCTTGAACTGCATTTATGGGACTCGCCATGTCACCAAGTGTTACTGCAGTGCTGGTTTGACTATGACCGGGGTGTACTAGGGCGCTGGTGCTTGCCAGTTCACCAAAACACTACCAAAAAAACTGTTAGAGATTGCAGGGATCAGGCCTGACTCTGCGAACGCTGCAGTTATGCGTTTAGTGTTTTGTAAGTGTCAGTGATCGATCGATACTGCACTTGGGTGGGCTGGGCTGGGCCGGGCGGAGGGGCAAAACGCAGGTGCTAGCAGGTATCTGGGCTGATCCCGCTAACACTGCGTTTGTGGGAACCCTAAACTGCTGGGGACGCTAGTATAGATCTGATCAGATCAGATATTGATCCGATCAGATACTATACCACTAAGGGAGGTGTACGGTGCGTGCGTGGGTGTTAGCGGTACTGGCGCTAACCTGACGCTGCCTGGGGCTGGTGCTTGCCAGTTCACCAAAACGCTACCAAGAAAACTGTTAGCGATCGCAGGGATCAGGCCTGACTCTGTGAACGCTGCAGTTATGCGTTTAGTGTTTTGTAAGTGACAGTGATCGATCGATACTGCACTTGGGCTGGGCCGGGCGGAGGGGAAGAACGCAGGTGCTAGCGGGTATCTGGGCTGATCCCGCTAACACTGCGTTTTTGGGAACCCTAAACTGCTGGGGACACTAGTATAGATCTGATCGGATCAGATATTGATCCGTACAGATACTATACCACTAAGGGAGGCGTATGCTGCGTGCGTGGGTGTTAGCGGTACTGGCGCTAATCTGACGCTGTCTGGGGCGACGCATATCACCGCCGGGCGATCAGGGGGCTAAACCTTTATTAGGTAATAAACGGCGGGTCCCCTGACACTATAAAAAATAAACGAACTAACCAGCGTCACCCGTAACAGTTATACGGTGATCAGTGGTGAAAGGGTTAACTAGGGGGCAATCAAGGGGTTAAAACATTTATTAGGTAGTATATGGGGGTCCCTGTCACTATAAAACGCTGACGGCGAACGTAAATATTTACGTTCCTAACTAGCGTCACCAGTGACACTAATACAGCGATCAGAAAAATGATCGCTTAGTGACACTGGTGACAGGGGGTGATCAAGGGGTTAAAACTTTATTAGGGGGGTTAGGGGGGTATCCTAGACCTAAAGGGGGGTAATATTCACTGCCCTAACACTGTAACTGTCACAAACTGACACCATGCAGTAATCAGAAAAAAAAAAAAAAAATACTGCTTGCTGTCAGTTTGTGACAGGGGGGGGGGTGATTGGGGGGGGATCGGGGGGCGATCGGGGGGGGGATCGGGGGTGTAAAGTATGCCTGGCATGTTCTACTGTGTGTGTTTGTGTTGTGTGCACTTACATGTCATCTCCCCTCGGCGCTGGAACGGAAACTGCCGAGCTGAGGAGAGATGACATCACATCCTCTGCCTGTGTGAAACTACACACAGGCAGGGGAGGATTCCGATTGGCTGGGAGCGATCGCGAGGGGGGGGCCACGATCGGATGGTCTCCCCCTCGCCTCCCGACGCTCCCAGTCAAATGCCGACCGCCGCTGGCACCGGGGGGGGGTCCGATCGGACCCCCCGCCCGCGGGAGGCAGATCACGTACAGGTACGTGATTCTGCCTGCCCGTGCCATTCTGCCGACGTATATATACGTTAGGCGGTCGGCAAGTGGTTAAAGGAAAACACGCTCGTGGCTACAAATATACAGTGCCTTGAAAAAGTATTCATACCCCTTGACATTTTCCAAATTATGTCATTTTACAACCAAAAACGTAAATGTATTTTATTGGGATTTTATGTGATAGAACAACACAAACAACACAAAGTGGCACAAGTGAAGTGGAAGAAAATGATAAATGGTTTTCAAAATTTTGTACAAATAATTACTGTATCTAAAAAGTACGGTGTGCATTTGTATTCAGCCCCCCTTTACTCTGATACCACTAATTAAAATCTAGTGGAACCAATTGCCTTCAAAAGTCACCAAATTAGTAAATAGAGTCCACCTGTGTGTAATTTAATCTCAGTATAAATACAGCTGTTCTATGAAGCCCTCAGAGGTTTGTTAGAGAACCTTAGTAAACAAACAGCATCATGAAGACCAATGAATACACCAGACAGGTCAGGGATAAAGTTGTGGAGAAGTTTAAAGCAGGGTTAGGTTCTAAAAAATATATCCCAAGCTTTGAACATCTCACCGAGCACTGTTCAATCCATCATCTGAAAATGGAAAGAGTATAGCACAACTGCAAACTTACCAAGACATGGCCGTCCACCTAAACTGACAGGCCGGGCAAGGAGAGCATTAATCAAAGAAACAGCCATGAGGCCCATGTTAACTCTGGAGGAGCTGCAGAGATCCACAGCTCAGGTGGGAGAATCTGTCCACAGGACAAATATTAGTCGTGCACGCCACAAATCTGGCCTTTATGGAAGAAGTCATTGTTAAAAGAAAGCCATAAGAAGTCACAATTGCAGTTTGCGAGAAGCCATGTGGGGGACACAGCAAACATGTGGAAGAAGGTATTCTGGTCAGATGAGTCCAAAATTGAACTTTTTGGCCTAAAAGTAAAACGCTATGTGTGGCAGAAAACTAACACTGCACATCATCCTGAACACAGCATCATGTTGTGGGGATGCTTTTTTTCAGCAACGACAGGGAAGCTGGTCAGAGTTGATGGGAGGATGGATGAAGCCAAATACAGGGCAACCTGTTAGAATTTGCAAAAGACTTGAGACTGGTGCAGAGGTTCACCTTTCAGCAGGACAATGACCCTATTCATATAGCCAGAGCTACAATGGAATGGTTTAGATCGAAGCATATTCATGTGTTAGAATGGCCCAGTCAAAATCCAGACCTAAATCCAATTGAGAATCTGTGGCAAGACTTGAAAATTGCTGTTCACAGAGGCTCTTCATCCAATCTGACAGAGCTTGAGCTATTTTGCAAAGAAGAATGGGAAAACATTTCACTCTGTAGATGTGCAAAGCTGGTAGAGACATCCCCAAAAAGACTTGCAGCTGTAATTGCAGCTAAAGGTGGTTCTATAAAGTATTGACTCAGTGGGGCTGAATACAGATGCATGCCACGCTTTTCACATATTTATTTGTAAAAAAATTTGAAATCCATTTATAATTTCCCTTTCACTTCACAATTATGTGCCACTTTGTGTTGGTCTATAACATAAAATTCCAATAAAATACATTACGTTTTTGGGTGTAACATAACAAAATGTGGAGAATTTCAAGGAGTATGAATACTTTTTCAAGGCACTGTAAACTAGCATAAATAACCACTACACAAATTTTATTGTTGCTAAAATTTACTTTTATGTTTCAATCTGCAGACCACTCTGATTTTCTAAAGTAGCCACAAAACTCTTGCTTACAATTACTTACTATTACTGATTATATCTTTTTCCTGCTTATATGATTGGTTGTTTTCCCAAAAGTCTTCACACAGCTGGATGTAGAAATAAAACAGTTATGGCCCGTACACACAATCTGAAAATCGGACGACAGATCGTCCGTTTTTTGGGGGGTTTTTTTTTGTATGCTAGTTGCATATTGAAAATGGAGAGGTTACTAAAGTTACGAAAATTCTCGTACGACAGAATAAAAAATCGGAAGTGATGTAATGTGTTGTAGTGTATTTGTATTGTATTTTCAGTCGACAACTGTACTGAATAAATGAAAAATCACACGATATGATATCATACGAGAACAATTTTCATGCTTGTCTGGTCGGATAATATCGGATGAACTGTCGTGATCGGCTCTCGATAGCTCTGTACTAACGATCCGATTATTGCACGATCGCTTCAAAATCTGTATTTTTCGTCGGATTTTCGGATTGTGTGTACGGGCCATTACTCTTTATGACCCTGCACAGCTAAAGGGGTGCAGATTATTATTACAGCACTGAGTTTGCTCAGCTGATAATGAAGGTAGACCCTCCTACCCCTTGGTCATTTTGAGAAAGCACATGGTCAAATTCTTGACAGAAAATTGTCAACCAGACAGCGCCTGGATCCAGACGGGCGCTGTTTGTATAGTGTCAGGATACAATAATCCTGGCAGGAGATTCATCCATCTGTGCTGTTTAGAGCTGAATGATTTTTTTTTTTTTCTTTTTGCCACATCAGCGAGAAAATTTTCCCCCGGGTATAAATTTTTCAATTATTTAAAATTCAAAATCTTCCCAGCTTGTCATCACATCATAGTGGCAATATAGATCTATTTTAAATAACAAAACCAGAATATTACACAAAGTATTTACTTAAACAAGTTACAATTACATCCCTCCCAAAACTCCCCCTCCCCTATCCCCCCCCCTCCCAAGACCGTACCCCACCTATTCCCCCCCCTCTCTTCCCACAGGCTCCTCTTTTCTGCCCCCATTTCGGTTTCCCTATGCACCCTTCTATGGTGCGATGCTCAGACCCTTAATCTACCAAGTTACAAGTATGACTCCCACAGGCAGAAGCAGGATGGCACTTGTAGTTTTGCAACAGCTGGAGGGCCGCCAGTTTGAGACCCCTGATCTAGATAGTCCATATCTCAAGGGCTTTTGGGGATTCCCTGAATTCTACCCATGCTCTCCACTTTATTTCATAAGCCCCCATTTTCATCCCTTCACTGAATCTTAAATATTCTAAACTATGTATCCCATTGATTTTATTAAACCAGTCCCTCATCGTGGTTCCTTCTATCTTTTGCCAATACTTGGGGATTAGGCTTTTGGCCGCATCGATAAGGTGTGGCAGAAGCGTTCTAAGGTAAGTTTTAGTGGGCATGTCGCTCATATGGAATAGGCAGACCCAGGGGTCATTGGGTATGTCAAGACTTGTGATATCCTTAATATATTTTCTTACTTCTCTCCAAAATATTTTTATTTCAGGGCAGAACCACCATATATGGGCCATTGACCCTAGTTCTTTACAACCCCTCCAACAATATTGTGAAGTCTCATTTTGAAATTTATGTACTCGATCCGGGGTCAGGTACATTCTGTCCAGACACTTAAAGTTTAGCTCTACCATTTTACAGTTAACTGAGGTGGCCGAGACTCTCCTCAATATCATTGAGACTTCTGGGACTGTAAGCGTTCTTTCTAGTTCCTTTTCCCATTTCCCAATAAAGGCCGGGCTCTCTGTGCTTCCCAGCTCTATAAATATTTTGTAAATCCGAGAGAAACCCCCCTTCCCATTTTTATCTGTACATATTTTCTCTAATGGGAGTAGATTTTCCGATGATCTGATTGGTCGCGGTAAAGAATCTATAAAATGCCTTAGTTGACTGTACCGCCAACTATTGATAACTATCACATTTTTCTTATCTTTGAGCTCTTGAAATGAGCATATTCTAACCTGGCTCATTACATCTTTTAGTTGTATATTTTCTTCCAGTAACCACTTGCTAAACCACTCCTCTTTCCCTGGTGAAAAATAATCTGAGTCTTTGAGTGGCATTAAAGGTGAGTTAAACTCCCAGTGTTCCCTTTTGTGCAAAGTATCCCATATCTTAAGTGCATGTCTGGTGATATCGTGTGTTTTATTATTATTTATTTCAGGTACTTATATAGCGCCGTCAATTTACGCAGCGCTTCTACATATACATTGTACATTCACATCAGTCCCTACCCTCCAAGGGGCTTACAATCTAAGGTCCCTAACCCACATTCATACATACTAGGGACAATTTAGACAGGATCCAATTAACCTACCAGCATGTCTTTGGAGTGTGGGAGGAAACCGGAGTACCCGGAGGAAACCCACGCAGGCACAGGGAGAACATGCAAACTCCAAGCAGGTAGTGTCGTGGTTGGGATTTGAACCAGTGACCCTTCTTACTGCTAGGTGAGAGTGCTACCACTACACCACTGTGCAGCCCATTTCAGTGCTATATTTTTTAACTGAGGTGAGATCCATATTATTTTATTTAATTTAGTGTCACTAATTTTGTTTTCCATTTCTACCCAGTGTTTTTCTTTATTTTTAACCCAGTCTATAACCCTAGCAAGGGCAATAGCTTTGTAATATTTATGGACATCTGGTGCTCCCCATCCCCCTTTACTTTTAGCTTTTATCAGTTGCGTGAATTTTAATCGAGGTGTTTTCCCTCTCCAAATAAATCTTAAAAACATTGAGTGTAATCTTCTAAGGTATGTTTGCGGCAGCGTTATTGGAAGCATTTGCATTCTATATGTAATTTTTGGCAATAAAACCATGGCATAAAACCCTGGTGCCCGAGGCGGTCCTGTTATGTCCCCCGGCGATCGGAGGTCAGGGGGAGGCCATCCGTTCGTGGCCCCCCCTCGCGATCGCCGCCGGCCAATCAGATCATTTCCTTTGCTGCTGTATGCTAAACAGCAGCAAAGGAAATTATGTCATCTCTCCTCGGCTCGGTATTTTCCGTTCCGGCGCCGAGGGGAGAAGGCAGGTATGTGAGTAAAAACACACACACACAGTAGAACATGCCAGGCACACAAAACACCCCGATCCCCCCCCCCGATCCCCCCCCAATCACCCCCCCCCCCCCTGTCACAAACTGACACCAGCAGTTTTTTTTTTTTTTTTCTGATTACTGCATGGTGTCAGTTTGTGACAGTTACAGTGTTAGGACAGGTACTGTTAGCCCCCTTTAGGTCTAGGGTACCCCCCTAACCCCCCCCTAATAAAGTTTTAACCCCTTGATCACCCCCCGTCACCAGTGTCGCTAAGCGATCATTTTTCTGATCGCTGTATTAGTGTCGCTGGTGACGCTAGTTAGGGAGGTAAATATTTAGGTTCGCCGTCAGCATTTTATAGCGTCAGGGACCCCCATATACTACCCAATAAATGTTTTAACCCCTTGATTGCCCCCTAGTTAACCCTTTCACCACTGATCACCGTATAACCGTTACAGGTGACGCTGATTAGTTCGTTTATTTTTTATAGTGTCAGGGCACCCGCCGTTTATTACCGAATAAAGGTTTAGCCCCCTGATCGCCCGGCGGTGATATGCGTCGCCCCAGGCAGCGTCAGATTAGCGCCAGTAGTGCTAACACCCACGCACGCAGCATACGCCTCCCTTAGTGGTATAGTATCTGTACGGATCAATATCTGATCCAATCAGATCTATACTAGCGTCCCCAGCAGTTTAGGGTTCCCAAAAATGCAGTGTTAGCGGGATCAGCCCAGATACCTGCTAGTACCTGCGTTTTGCCCCTCCGCCCAGCCCACCCAAGTGCAGTATCGATTGATCACTGTCACTTACAAGGCACTAAACGCATAACTGCAGCGTTCGCAGAGTCAGGCCTGATCCCTGCGATCGCTAACAGTTTTTTTGGTAGCATTTTGGTGAACTGGCAAGCACCAGCCCCAGGCAGCGTCAGATTAGCGCCAGTACCGCTAACACCCACGCACGCACCGTACACCTCCCTTAGTGGTATAGTATCTGAACGGATCAATATCTGATCCGATCAGATCTATACTAGCGTCCCCAGCAGTTTAGGGTTCCCAAAAACGCAGTGTTAGCGGGATCAACCCAGATACCTGCTAGCACCTGCGTTTTGCCTCTCCGCCCGGCCCAGTCCAGCCCACCCAAGTGCAGTATCGATCGATCACTGTCACTTACAAAACACTAAACGCATAACTACAGCATTCGCAGAGTCAGGCCTGATCCCTGCGATCGCTAACAGTTTTTTTGGAAGCATTTTGGTGAACTGGCAAGCACCAGCCCCAGGCAGCGTCAGGTTAGCGCCAGTACCACTAACACCCACGCACGCAGCATACGCCTCCCTTAGTGGTATAGTATCTGAACGGATCAATATCTGATCCGATCAGATCTATACTAGCGTCCCCAGCAGTTTAGGGTTCCCAAAAACGCAGTGTTAGTGGGATCAGCCTAGATACCTGCTAGCACCTGCGTTTTGCCCCTCCGCCCGGCCCAGCCCAGCCCACCCAAGTGCAGTATCGATCGATCACTGTCACTTACAAAACACTAAACGCATAACTGCAGCGTTCGCAGAGTCAGGCCTGATCCCTGCGATCACTAACAGTTTTTTTGGTAGCGTTTTGGTGAACTGGCAAGCACCAGCGGCCTAGTACACCCCGGTCGTAGTCAAACCAGCACTGCAGTAACACTTGGTGACGTGGCGAGTCCCATAAGTGCAGTTCAAGCTGGTGAGGTGGCAAGCACAAGTAGTGTCCCGCTGCCACCAAAAAGACAAACACAGGCCCATCGTGCCCATAATGCCCTTCCTGCTGCATTCGCCAATCCTAATTGGGAACCCACCACTTCTGCAGCGCCCGTACTTCCCCCATTCACATCCCCAACCAAGTGCAGTCGGCTGCATGAGAGGCATTTTCTTTATGTCCTCCCGAGTACCCCTACCCAACGAACCCCCCAAAAAAGATGTTGTGTCTGCAGCAAGCGCGGATATAGGCGTGACACCCGCTATTATTGTCCCTCCTGTCCTGACAATCCTGGTCTTTGCATTGGTGAATGTTTTGAACGCTACCATTCACTAGTTGAGTATTAGCGTAGGGTACAGCATTGCACAGACTAGGCACACTTTCACAGGGTCTCCCAAGATGCCATCGCATTTTGAGAGACCCGAACCTGGAACCGGTTGCAGTTATAAAAGTTAGTTACAAAAAAAGTGTAAAAAAAAAATATATATATATATATAAAATAAAAAAAAATAGTTGTCGTTTTATTGTTCTCTCTCTCTCTATTCTCTCTCTATTGTTCTGCTCTTTTTTACTGTATTCTATTCTGCAATGTTTTATTGTTATTATGTTTTATCATGTTTGCTTTTCAGGTATGCAATTTTTTATACTTTACTGTTTACTGTGCTTTATTGTTAACCATTTTTTTGTCTTCAGGTACGCTATTCACGACTTTGAGTGGTTATACCAGAATGATGCCTGCAGGTTTAGGTATCATCTTGGTATCATTCTTTTCAGCCAGCGGTCGGCTTTCATGTAAAAGCAATCCTAGCGGCTAATTAGCCTCTAGACTGCTTTTACAAGCCGTGGGAGGGAATGCCCCCCCACCGTCTTCCGTGTTTTTCTCTGGCTCTCCTGTCTCAACAGGGAACCTGAGAATGCAGCCGGTGATTCAGCCAGCTGACCATAGAGCTGATCAGAGACCAGAGTGGCTCCAAACATCTCTATGGCCTAAGAAACCGGAAGCTACGAGCATTTTATGACTTAGATTTCGCCGGATGTAAATAGCGCCATTGGGAAATTGTGGAAGCATTTTATCACACCGATCTTGGTGTGGTCAGATGCTTTGAGGGCAGAGGAGAGATCTAGGGTCTAATAGACCCCAATTTTTTCAAAAAAGAGTACCTGTCACTACCTATTGCTATCATAGGGGATATTTACATTCCCCGAGATAACAATAAAAATGATTAAAAAAAAAAAAATGAAAGGAACAGTTTAAAAATAAGATACAAAAGCAAAAAAATAATAAAGAAAAAAAAAAAAAAAAAAAAAAGCACCCCTGTCACCCCCTGCTCTCGCGCTAAGGCGAACGCAAGCGGCGGTCTGTCGTCAAACGTAAACAGCAATTGCACCATGCATGTGAGGTATCACCGCGAAGGTCAGATCGAGGGCAGTCATTTTAGAGTAGACCTCCTCTGTAAATCTAAAGTGGTAACCTGTAAAGGCTGTTAAAGGCTTTTAAAAATGTATTTATTTTGTTGCCACTGCACGTTTGTGCGCAATTGTAAAGCATGTCATGTTTGGTATCCATGTACTCGGCCTAAGATCATCTTTTTTATTTCATCAAACATTTGGGCAATATAGTGTGTTTTAGTGCATTAAAATTTAAAAAAGTGTGTTTTTCCCCCAAAAAATGCGTTTGAAAAATCGCTGTGCAAATACTGTGTGAAAAAAAAAAATGAAACACCCACCATTTTCATCTGTAGGGCATTTGCTTAAAAAAAATATATAATGTTTGGGGGTTCAAAGTAATTTTCTTGCAAAAAAAAATAACTTTTTCATGTAAACAATAAGTGTCAGAAAGGGCTTTGTCTTCAAGTTGTTAGAAGAGTGGGTGATGTGTGACATAAGCTTCTAAATGTTGTGCATAAAATGCCAGGACAGTTCAAAACCCCCCCAAATGACCCCATTTTGGAAAGTAGACACCCCAAGCTATTTGCTGAGAGGCATGTCGAGTCCATGGAATATTTTATATTGCGACACAAGTTGCGGGAAAGAGACAAATTTTTTTTTTTTTTGCACAAAATTGTCACTAAATGATATATTGCTCAAACATGCCATGGGAATATGTGAAATTACACCACAAAATACATTCTGCTGCTTCTCCTGAGTACGGGGATACCACATGTGTGAGACTTTTTGGGAGCCTAGCCGCGCACGGGACCCCGAAAACCAAGCACCGCCTTCAGGCTTTCTAAGGGCGTGATTTTGAATTTTTGATTTCACTCTTCACTGCCTATCACAGTTTCGGAGGCCATGGAATGCCCAGGTGGCACAAAACCCCCCCAAATGACCCCATTTTGGAAAGTAGACACCCAAAGCTATTTGCTGAGAGGTATAGTGAGTATTTTGCAGACCTCACTTTTTGTCACAAAGTTTTGAAAATTGAAAAAAGAAAAAAAAAAATGTTTTTTCTTGTCTTTCTTCATTTTCAAAAACAAATGAGAGCTGCAAAATACTCACCATGCCTCTCAGCAAATAGCTTGGGGTGTCTACTTTCCAAAATAGGGTCATTTGGGGGGGGTTTGTGCCACCTGGGCATTCCATGGCCTCCGAAACTGTGATAGGCAGTGAAGAGTGAAATCAAAAATTTTCACCCTTAGAAATCCTGAAGGCGGTGATTGGTTTTCGGGGTCCCGTGCACGGCTAGGCTCCCAAAAAGTCCCACACATGTAGTATCCCCATACTCAGGAGAAGCAGCTAAATGTATTTTGGAGTGCAAATTCCACATATGCCCATGGCCTGTGTGAGCAATATATCATTTAGTGACAACTTTGTGCAAAAAAAAAAGTGTCACTTTCCCGCAACTTGTGTCAAAATATAAAATATTCCATGGACTCAATATGCCTCTCAGCAAATAGCTTGGGGTGTCTACTTTCCAAAATGGGGTCATTTGGGGGGGTTTTGTGCCACCTGGGCATTCCATGGCCTCCGAAACTGTGATAGGCAGTGAAGAGTGAAATCATAAATTTACACCCTTAGAAATCCTGAAGGCGGTGATTGGTTTTCGGGGCCCCGTACGCGGCTAGGCTCCCAAAAAGTCCCACACATGTGGTATCCCCATACTCAGGAGAAGCAGCAGAATGTATTTTGGGGTGCAATTACACATATGCCCATGGCCTGTGTGAGCAATATATCATTTAGTGACAACTTTTTGTAAATATTTTTTTTTTTGTCATTATTCAATCACTTGGGACAAAAAAAATAAATATTCAATGGGTTCAACATGCCTCTCAGCAATTTCCTTGGGGTGTCTACTTTCCAAAATGGGGTCATTTGGGGGGGGTTTGTACTGCCCTGCCATTTTAGCATCTCAAGAAATGACATAGGCAGTCATAAACTAAAAGCTGTGTAAATTACAGAAAATGTACCCTAGTTTGTAGACGCTATAACTTTTGCGCAAACCAATAAATATACGCTTATTGACATTTTTTTTACCAAAGACATGTGGCCGAATACATTTTGGCCTAAATGTATGACTAAAATTGAGTTTATTGGATTTTTTTAATAACAAAAATTAGAAAATATCATTTTTTTTCAAAATTTTCGTTCTTTTTCCGTTTATAGCGCAAAAAATAAAAACCGCAGAGGTGATCAAATACCATCAAAAGAAAGCTCTATTTGTGGGAAGAAAAGGACGCAAATTTCGTTTGGGTACAGCATTGCATGACTGCGCAATTAGCAGTTAAAGCGACGCAGTGCCAAATTGGAAAAAGACCTCTGGTCCTTAGGCAGCATAATGGTCCGGGGCTCAAGTGGTTAAGCGCCTTTCTCACTTCAACCTCCGTGATGGGGGCCTCCAAGGAGGTTTGTTCCCTTCCGGTTATTTTGGCCAGTCCCACATCTTTTAAATAGTTTTTAATTTTCACTTGTTTTCGTTCCCTCTCTTTAATGGTGTCGTTTTTATTTATAGCATATAACTCCCCATAGAATTCTTTGAAAGTTTTCGCAATATCTATGTCTTTATAGCTGATCTCCCCTGTTTTAGTCTTTATTTTATCAATATAATTATTATTTTTCTTCTTGCTTAAAACTTTAGCCAGGAGTCTGCCAGGTCTGTTACCGCCTATGTATCTTTCTTTTTTTACAAGGTTATATACCTTCCGGTTTTCTTCTTCAATTAGCTCCCGCATAGCCTCTCTCCTCCTGTATAAAACTGCCAGTATCCCCCCATCCTTTGTTAATTTATGCTGTTGTTCTAGTTCATAAATTTCCTTCTGTAGGGCAATTTTATCTCTATTCTGTCTTCTTTTTTTCTCCGATCCCAGCATCATTATGATGCCTCTGATGTATGCTTTGTGAGCCTCCCAGACTACTGCTTCCGACGTCTCGCCCGGGATGTTGGTTTTAAAATAGAATTCCAATTCTTCCTTAATACGGTTATCAATATCTCTTTTTCTCTTTTTCTTCCCACCTTCCCTTCTCCCCTTCTTCCTCCTTCCCTTCCCTTTGCTCTCTTACTTGTGCTCTCCCCTCCCTTCCCTTTTCCCCCTTCCCTCTCTACCAAAGTCAGGTGTCACTCAGCTTATACAGGGTTCTTTGGAATTGAAGCGTATTATTGGGGGTAATTTTCCCCCCTTGCTAGACCAGTATGACTAGAATACCCCTGTTGGAAGTTACTCAGAGGGAGCCGGTCACACCTCCATTAGTAGCGATTATAGATGCACCAGTAGGAAGGAGGGGGGACACAATCATTGTTATCTTAGCGGAATAGACATAAACCGTTACATGTATATTGTATATACTATTCAGGCTGTCCAATTGTTAACGGCTTAATCTATACGGACTGCGTAAATACTTATCAGTCAGCGGATTCCTATACAATCCTTCACACTATAGGGTTGAGGAGGCTAGAGAGAAGATTTGGCGCCTCTGCATTGGGGACCCTTCAGATGTAGTCACTGTTTCCAAATAGGTTGAAGCCAGGCCCTGTCCGTCTTATGTCTGATGTTCCAAATGCACACAGGGTGTAGGAATATAGGATGGAGGAGAAGGTTTAAACAGGTTCTTAATAGAGGCGGGAGTTTTACATCATTTTACAGTCATTATCCAGGGGCCGACCACTTGGACTAGGGGCAGGTGTGTTCATAGAGTGTAGGTGGCATATATCACCTAATCCAGGGGCCCCTCAATGGATGCCTCTTCCCATAGGCTGTCTTATATTGGCTTGTCTTTATAAACAAATGTTCACCTATACCGTGCTACACACTTATGCTTTCTGCTATATGCTATACGTCAAAGCGCTATCAATACCAAACTTTCACTGTTCTTTTTATGCTATTTCAGGTACATAAGATATGGTACATTGTATTAAACAAAGAGATGCATAGCAAATCTACTTGCCAGTCCTCCAGGTTCTCTTCTAGCTTTAGCATACAATTATGTACCACACTTACCCCCTTCTGCCGGGCTCACACGCTCTCACAAACCTCTCAGTCTTCAGAAGTTTTGCTTTTCAGCCGGCGCTCCACCCCTGCCTCCCCTGTTGTTTCCTGTGCCTCTCCTTATGACGAGGTGAGACAGGTGGTCGGTGTTCTGGGGGGGGATGAGCGGGGTAGTGAGCCCCGTATCAACGTCCGAACCAGTTGTCTGTGACCGACAATCACAGCGCTCGTTTTCAGGGAGAGTAGGGTGCAGAGTCAGAGCGTCCGTCCAGGGCTTGGGTCTGCCTGATCGCTTCCATCCCTTCTAAGCATAAAAAAGAAAGGCAGCCAGACTTGAGTAGGCAGAATATCTGGGGGGGGGGGGGTCCGGAGTGGTCAGGTCTTGGAGCCCGCAGGGAGCCCAGTGGGGGGGGATGGTCCACGCCTAGTCAGACACCAGGATCACGGAGATAGAGAAGTCCGACATCCCGGGTCTAGCACAGGCACCAGATTGACGCCCACATCCAGCTCCTCCCCGATCTGCTTATGTGTTCCAGCACTTGGCACTGAAAGAGTGAATGAATTTATATATGACTTTATATGTGGCCAGCTTTACCCTAAAGATTGGTCTGTGAGGTGTAGTGTCACATGCTGCACCTGCGATTAATAAATGGAAAGTGCACATACAAACTGGTAGTATGACAGATTAGGTCATTGTAGATGCAATGCGCTGAAATTAATTATGTATGCCATCCTATTCTGGCCGTTGCTACTTGATCAGAATGCTACACTTAAGCAAACAAATTTTTTTTGCTTAGGACTTCTGTATCATAGACAATAGATGCAATCAAAATTCTGCAAAACCTACTGAAATTGACATATGAGAAAAGAACTGTGTAGATATTTGTTCGCTTTGCCGTTTCCTTTATCATATTGCTGTAGGGCTTGATTTTGTTTGTTTTGTTTACAATATAACCAAAAGTAGGCTGTTCAAGAAAATCAAAGAGAAAAATAAAAGAAGCAAAATGCAAAAAGACGCTTGCAAATGAATTTTGGATGTATAAAAAACTGGATCCAAGACCTAAAGAACGTCAAATATTTTTTGGTCAAATAGGCCTGAATACTGAGACACTGAGAATAACTTCAGCCCAATAGTAGGGAATGCCAGAAGGTTCAACCAAACATAGAGGAGATGGTCCCAGATGTCCTAAATATATTCCTTAAAGGTTAACTCCACTTTTGTGGGGAAAAAATATCAAATAAAAGAAAAAAATATATATAGCGTATACAATTGCAACATAAGTCATATTGTAATTGGATGTTATCCACAGCACTGATATTTTCTGTAAAATGCAATGCAATATGGCTACCTGGAGGTGTTCTGTACACAGAATGTGTACATAACAACCCCCTAATATGTAATTTCCTGCTTGTGTGATTGGCTTACTGATTTTCCCAGAAGCCTGCACTAAGATGCAAGTCAGATTTCCGGCATCCCCTGCAACAAAAATGTAATTTTTGGTGAGATACTCCTAATAGGAAATCACGTTTAAAAGGGAGGCCGATCATGCAATTTTCCTTATTAGAGCTTTGCAGGTGCAGCAGCTGGTTCATAATTATGAAACCACTCCCATTAGTCTTGCTCAGGACATGGGCACAGAAAAAGACATAGGGATTTCTTCAGAATCACAAAAGGTAGGAATCTGCAACAAAGTTTATTAGAATCCTTGTAATGTACATTGACCACCTAAAGGGGAATGTTTTTTTTATCATCAAAAGTGGAGTTACTCTTTAGGTTGAAAGCCAGACCTTTGGAGGTATGGAACAACCAGGAAGGGTTTGTACACATTTTTTTGACAACAAAACATTCTTTGGGACCTATTTATACCAAATTGTCACCAAAAGGTCTCCCTTTTTGTGCTACTTTTGACAGAATTTTTGATCTTTTGGCCAGCAATTTCTCTTGATATATACACCTACAAATCCAAATTGTGTGAGTTGTTATCAGGAGAAAAGGCCTGTGAAATTTGCAGTTGTAATTTTCTTTTTTGTTAAATCTAGGGTCAAAAATTGTGAAAATCATGATGTCAGTCTCCTGCAGTGCTGTCAAAAGAATGATTCTTCCTCTAATGGCCCATGTTACCTAGTTTTTATCAATAAATACAGAATTTTGTTACCAGTAAAAGAGCAGAGAAAATTGTTCTATTTTATCTGAATAATAAAATTGATTGCTGCTTGAAAAATAATGACATAATAAGCTCTCTGCATAGCTCAATAAGTGCAAAATTCAAGGAACAAAAATGGCAAATGACTGTTTCTATTAATAGGCCCATTAGAGGCTTCAGCTCTCTATTGCCAAATCTGTCCCAATCTTCCAAGTCTATCTCAATTCTGCAGTACTTCTCCCAGTCCCTCATTTAGGAAATTAGGGCTCACAATTCCCGAAAGCCATGGAGGAATATATGATGGCACTCCAACCTGATCTGAACGGTAAAGTCAACTTGCTAATTTTAGCAAACCAGATAGAGAGAGCAAACTGGAAAATCACAAGGGTAAACCTGGCATCCAGGAATGTCTCACTTTGCTATAATACATATAAGGACTGCTTTTCCCTTAGTTCAGGGAGTTCCCAGGCTGTCAGCCAGTGACTGCACTACATTCATAATAAATTGTAATTGTATTGCATTTGTTGGGTCCAGTATAAGCTTCAGCAAGCATTTTAGTCCTAATGAAGGGGGAGTTCTGAGCCCCCGAAACATGATGGTTTTTTCTTCTGATTTTTTTTCTTTCAAGAATAAAAACTTTAACTGGATTAACCCTAACTTGTGCCACGCTCATCCTTTGCGTAATTCTCATTTGTCCACTAACACTCAGATGACCATTTGGGGCCAGGATCTGGGATCTCTGATTCTGTACAGAAAGAGATTGTAGGATGCAGAAGAGCTATTGAAATTAAAACAGGATGAGGAGATGTAAGATGAATGTGCAGGAAGGATAACACCTTCTTTTAATTAGGATGAAAGTTACAGTAAAGATCTGTTACTATTGTAGAAAAAATGTTGCAGAATTTATTTTAGGTACTTATATAGTGCCGTCAAGTTACGCAGCGCTTTACATATACATTGTACAGTCACGTCAGTCCCTACCCCTCAAGGAGCTTACAACCTAAGGTCCCTAACAGACATATACTAGGGCCAATTTAGACAGGATGCAATCAACTTACCAGCATGTCTTTAGAGTGTGGGAGGAAACCAGAGTACCCGGAGGAAACCCACGCAGGCACAGGGAGAACATGCAAACTTCAGGCAGATAGTGTCGTGGTCGGGATTCAAACCAGCGACCCTTTTTTGCTGCTAGGTCAGTGATGGCGAACCTTGGCACCGCAGATGTTTTGGAACTACATTTCCCATGATGTTCATGCACTCTGCAGTGTAGTTGAGCATCATGGGAAATGTAGTTCCAAAACATCTGGGGTGCCATTGTTCGCCATCACTGTGCTAGGTAACCACTACACCACTGTGCTGCCCAAATGCCTAGGAATGTACGGTAATTTCTTCTGGGCGAATGTTGATCAAATTTTGGTTTCTAAATAGGATCAGTGTAGCCTAAGGAAGTTTGGGTGAATCTCCAGATATTGTTGGGCCAACTCCCCCACTATAAAATATCACACCTTGTGCTTAAAAAGGAAAGTTCTTATTTCTGCCTTTGCATTGTCATTAATGTATAATTAAAACAGAAAATGTGAAAAGGAGAGTGAGGCTACTTTGTAATGATAATGCCAGGTGGGTAGGGTTTTTAATTCAATGGCTAGTTAATAATGCCTAGGATTATTTTGTGTGATAGGCAGGAATTTGGAGTTTAATAGTGTACCCAAGAACAGACCTGAGGAGTGGGAATTCCTTTAACTTTTAAATAAATTCTGTATGCTGCTTGGTTTTTGATGAGTAATAAGCCAGTTCTTTTTCAGTCTTTAGCTCAGAGTCATAATAGATAAATACCTGTTTGAAATTGCAAATATGAACTGCCGCCGTTTGCTAAAATGATTTCTGTTTTTGTGTTTCAGTGGCAGCGCATTACAGTTACATTGGTGGAAAAGGTTCAGATGATTGCTGTCATACTTGGCTCTTTATTCTTAGTATCTAGTGTGACATGGTTATTGTGGTCCGCATTTAGCCCTTATGCCGTATGGCAAAGAAGAGACATCCTTTTCCAGATCTGCTATGGAATGTATGGTTTTATGGATCTAGTGTGTATAGGTAAGTTTTATCACGTATTTTACAGAATGGTGTATTTAAAATAAATCTCCCAAAATTTGTTGAAGGTATGATGGCATGATAAAACATATTCCAGCCATTAATCTAACTGATGAGATTGTTTTTCTATCATACAAAAGCTCTGCCGACCCATTTTGTCACAGGACTTCCTCAGGGCAATCGTGATGAAACATGTCAGGCAGAGCTTTTGGGTGGATAAAAGGGGATTTTGCGAGCCACAATGGTATATTGCCTCAAATGTGGAAATCACCTAGCTGCCCACGCAGAACACGTTTCATATGCTGTGCAATACAATGTATACAAAAGATACGCTGCGCCAAGGTGAAAATATCAATCTGGAGATTATTAATGCATATGAGGTATACTGAAAATACCGCATAAGCGGCTTATCCAGCCACAGCAAGGCACAAAGGATATATATATATATATATAAAACAAGTGATTTTAAAGTGCAATGTGTAAATAATATACTAGATGTATACCATTAGAATGAGAGTGGCGATTACTGAATTACTACCTGTATATATAATGGATGAAAAAATCATTTATATAGTCTGAAATTTACTGTATAAAAAAAAAAAAAAAAAAATATATATATATATATATATATATATATATATATATATATATATATATATATATATATATATATAAATATATCACAGTGATAAGTGCAAAATACAACAAAGTGCCAGGTGCCACACAATGAGTGTGAATATCAAATCCAAGATGTGGTACGTGATTATTAAAGTCCAATATATGAAAGAAATGCACATAAAGTCCATAAAAACAGTTCATAAAAAATCCAATGTGCGTGCATCAATCTTAGTGCTCAGAATTCCATGCTCAAGTGCCATCCAGTGACCCCCCGGGGACAGCCGCTCACCTCAGAGCGTGCGACTCAGCTGTGAGACTGAGTCTAAACACGCTTATGAGCCATCCCACGGCTCAGTGATGGAATCCAGATACACAGTTTTCAGCAGCAACTCCACAGTTAGGAATAAAGGAAAAGAAAAACTGGATAGTGTGATATCGTTTATAAATATTTATTAGAATAAAAGCTCTCTACATTAGGGTACTCACATATGCAAGGTGCGTGAGTGCACCAATCTGATAACAGTCTCCAAAGTTTGCCTCAAAGTTTGCCTGTCAGGAGGGATAAGCTGTGCATCGCATCTCAGTGGAGTGAAAGGCTCCGTGCTCCATCCTGGTTTTTGGGTGACATAAGCACGTTGGACGGAACACGGAAGTGTTGTACTTATTATTAGCAGAATACCGGCAACTATACTGTGGGGCTCAAAAGTAGCGCACTTATACACATTTTAAATTGGGAATGAATAAATTGTTTTTTGGAAGATAAAAGCACTATGTAGTTTCCTCTCTTTGTGGCCATTTTCTTCATATCTTGGAGGAACCGAGGAGTGAGTTTATGACCTTACATTTTATAAGTGGGTCATAAATTTTGGATGAAAGCTGAGCCGATGGAGGGGCTTGCACAGAAGGGACTTACAGGGAGTGTGCGCTATAAGAGACACTGAAGATCGTGTGAGATCCTGTAGTGTATACGAGGACTTTTATGTGATAGATTTCAGTTTTGTGGGAAAATTGTGTGATATTGTGGTAAAGGGACTATAGCGCTACACCTTTTTTTTTGTTTTTTAAAATATTCTATACATGTGAGATGTGTTATGGGTGTTGGCAGCTGTAATTGACTGAGTCACATTTTAATTTTGAATTACAATGCATTTAGAAATAGCAGTGCAAAGAGGTGCCTTAATAGTTTAAATAAGGTGGTAAAGTTCCCTTTCTCCTGGCAATAAAAATATTCATCAGTGAACATTCACACAGCAGTAGATGTTCAAGAAAACTCCAGATTTGTGTTCTCTCAATGGCACAATCTTTTCCTATTTATAATTCACTTAATCTAATATCTCTTAAAAATTCCATTAAAAGTAAGTTATTTAATTATTTATAAAACATTGCTATTGCTATAGATTACAAATGTACAAAAAAAAAAAAAACATAATTGCAAATCACATTTACTTCATTATAGAAACATATTAATTAGAGCAAAGCCTTGAAAGACAATGTGTGACATTTATTGACATTTTCACAGCAATGCGTACATCATTAAATCTCTTAGATTATCATTAGTAATTACAACGCTGGTCAGAAATCATGGGAAGGGCATGAGTCACTGCAGGCCATTTAAATATAATTTTACAGTTAATACAGAACGAGTCAATAAGCAGCCACAGCCAAAGGAAATAACAACAGAATGGCAAAAGAGGGGTCCCTCACATTGTGAGAAACAGCAATGAATGACATTTTCAGAGTATCACAAACACATCTATCTAAACATGTTATATTAATTAAAAAATATACAGAATTGCCAGAAAGTCATTTCAGGACAACATAATTTAGATTTCCAGTTAAGAGCATTGCATTTAAATAAAACTTTTGAAAACAGTAGCTACCCAGAAGGAGAGCAGGCTAGAGAACTGATCAGAGTGTGTTCTCCTGCCTAGTGTGGTCAGTTTTTAATAGGAAATCAGAGGGACTGGCAGGAACACCAAGGATTTCACACAAAGGAAGCAATACAAAGAGAACAGGATACTTTCTCATATAAGTACATGGTACAGCAGGCACATATCAGGAATATCAAATGTTGAGCTAACAAACACTTTAGGGAGTAGGATGCTAAGCACAAAGACAAGCTATGCTTCCGGCTGGGAATCTTAGTTGCCTTTGTTGTTGCAGTGAAATCTTCTTTTTACTTTTTATTCTGATTGCAAGACAAACTGCTATGCTGGCTGACAAGCTGTACAGTCTAAATCTTTGTAATGCCCACAACTCAGCCAATGAATGTCCTTGCTACATGTGGGTTCAGCTGCAACAGCCCTATCCTGGATTGGGATGGCCTGTGATTTTTCTCACTAGGGATACAGTCCCCTACAGTCTTTGAGGCTTTGCTCTGAGGGATGTGCCCCCCCCCCCCCCCATCCTGTATTTATTGCCAAGCTTCCTGCATAGAGAATTGGAGGATATGGATACAATTTTTTTTTTAGGTTTTGCAGTTTTACCCATTTGAGGAATCCTTTTTTTAAAGAGTGGGCTATCCCTACTGGTGATCCAGATGTTCTGACTTAATAGAGCACTAGGGATTCCTGTAGATGGTGCACCAGTGTTTAAGAATCCCATAGATAATCCCTGGGAAAGGGACCAGCTGAATTTCGATCAGTGTGTGTCCACTCCTATTTAACAAGGGTTAATCGCTAGATTGACTTCTGTTGAATGAACACACTGGAAAACTTTTGTTGATCAGTGGCTGCAGTCAGTTGGCTGTATCTGCTGATTAGCATATTCTGAGAACAGTGGTAGGCAGCACTTATTGGCATTTACAGGTGGCATTGATTGGCACTGGTAGGTGGCACTGATAGGCAGCGCTGATGGGCACTGATAGGCAGCACTAATTGGCACTGATAGGCAGCAGTGATTGGCACTGATAGGCAGCACTGATTGGCACTAACAGGTGGCACTGATTGGAAGCACTGATTGGCACTGACAGATGGCACTGATTGGCACTGGCAGGTGGCATTGATTGGCACTGACAGGTGGCACTGATTTGAAGCACTGACAGGTGGCACTGATTGGCACTGATTGGAAGCACTGATTGGCACTGACAGGTGGCACTGATTGGAAGCACTGATTGGCACTGGCAGGTGGCACTGATTGGGACAGATTGGCACTGACAGGTGGCACTGATTGGAAGCACTAATTGGCACTGGCAGGTGGCACTAATTGGCACTGATTGGAAACACAGATTGGCACTGACAGGTGGCACTGATTGGAAGCACTGATTGGCACTGGCAGGTGGCACTGACTGGGGGAGATTCACATTGAGCAGATCATGAGGCTTGTAAGATCCGCTCAGAGTGTGAAACTGTTGTGTAATGTAACTGCATGCAGGGAGAGGGCTGTCACTCAGTGGTAATGTCGGGGATGGGCGCTGGACCGAACACCAGCCAATGATTGGGTTGCTTAAGAAAGGGGGCGGAGCCACATACACATAGCAGCCTGCCCAGGCCCGATCCCATTAGCTGGTGTTTGATAGCCGTTCGGTCCCACCCATCCCCGATATTATGGTTGAATTATGACAGCGCCTCTCTCTCCCTGCATGCTGTTACATTACATGACAGTTTCACACTCTGAGCAGATCTTACAAGTCTCATGATCTGCTCAATGTGATACTGTCTCACAATCACAGGCAGCGGGGGCTACTCACTGCTTGTATGCAGCCTTTCACAGCAGCCCAGGCAGATCTCGGGACACTAACACACACAGGGTGATTAGGGTGTGCCCAGGCACATCCGGCTCACCCCATGTGCACGCCTATGACGCAAGTTTAACGCAGTATATATCAGTGCGTTACTGCACGTTTAATGCAGCATATTTGAGTATGTTACTGGATGTTTAACGCAGTATATATCAGTGCTTTACTGCATGTTTGACACAGTATATTTGAGTGTGTTACTTTATGTTTAATGCAGTATATATCAGTGCGTTACTGCATGTTTAACACAGTATATTTGAGTGTGTTACTGCATGTTTAAAGCAGTATATATCAGTGCATTACTGCACGTTTAATGGAGTATATTTGAGCATGTTTAACGCAGTATTTTTCAGTGCGTTAGTGCACATTTACCACAGTATATTGCAGTGCGTTAGTGCACATTTACCACAGTATATTGCAGTGCTTCAGTGCAGTTTTACTGCAGTATATTGTAGTGTGTCAGTGGAGTGTGTCTGTGTAATGAGTACTCAAGTTAAAGTGCACCAAACACCACTTTCCATTGATTAAAGTGCATCCACATACACATTTCCACATCTTTATTACATTTTGTTAGTAAACGTCCACCCCATCATGTCTGGGAGGCCAACAAGGAGAGGCACTGTGAGATGGCCAGCAGCGTACGTGTCTACAGGCAAAGGTGCACGTGGTCTGTTCTCAGGCAGTTCATCATTTCCTCTGTTTAGTGATGTTGCCCATGCCATCCAGCCACAGCATGCAGAGGAGGTGGTGGACTGGCTTACTAAACCATCTTCATCCTCCTCATCCTCCATCACCCAAGCAGAGACTAGTGCACAGTCCACTGCAGCTGCCAGAGAGGTTTACTCTGCCTCCTTGTCCACAGCTACTCCTGCCATAGCCCCAGCATCAGGCATGGAGGAGTCAGCTGAGTTATTTGAACACAGCATCAGCCACTTGCTCCTTGATGATGCACAGCCATTACTTGATTCTGATGTTGGTTCTAAGGTTGAGGAAGGTAGGAACATTAGCCTATAGAGAAGGGAGAACACTGGTAAACAACAAATTAGCAGTCATGTTCCCCCAACCGCAGTGTATTGCCAAGTTGTTGCCAGTAATATTGAGGATGGAGAGGATGATGATGAGGTCACTGACAAGACTTGGGTGCTGGATAGAGCAGAGGAGGAAAGTGAGGGTGAGGCACAACCCCAAAGAGGCAGCCATCATGGAAGAGTAGAGAGCCGTCACCCTATTCCACCAGATTGCGGAGCTGTTATCTCCCGGCCTACTTCCTACAGCTCAGCTGTTTGGGCCTTTTTTTAGCACTTATGAAGCCGATCGCACTGTTGCAATTTGCAAACTTTTCCTCAAGCACATCAAGTGTGGCAAAACCACCAGCCATTTTGGTACCACATGCTTGACAAGGCATTTAACCATCCACCATTCAGCCCATTGGCAAGAGCACCTGAAAGCCACACAACAGGGATGCAATTCTGCTCCTTCTCACTCCTCACATTTCCGGTCTACCCCCGCTATACATCATGACCTCTCAGCAACCTCCACTGACAGGGATGATGGTGTAGCGCAGGGTGTCCCAGGTCCTTGCAGCACGTCTGCCAGTAGCACACCACCAGCTGTAGTCTATAGCAGGCAAATTTCTCTGCCCCATCTGCTGCAGCAAAAAAAAAAAATAGTCACTGCCACCCACATGCCCAGCGTCTAAATTAAAGCTTGTCAAAGCTGCTGGCTTTACAAATCCTGCCTTTCCGTCTGGTGGATTCTGCCCCCTTCCGTGAATTTGCAGAATGTGCTGTACCACAATGACAGGTTCCCAGTGACTATTTTTTTTCATGTAAGGCTATTCAAGCTCTCTACCATCACGTGGAAGGCAATGTTGTGGCATTGTTGGTCAAGGCAGTTAGCCACAAGGTCTACGTTACTGCTGACACATGGTCCAGCAAGCATGGTCAGGGACGATATATTTTGTTCGCAGCACACTAGGTAACTGTGCTTGCAACTCGCAAGGATGCAGGACAGAGCTCAGTGCTGCAGCTTGTTGTGCCGCCACATTTCCATACAGCTAGTGGTGATGATGCAAGATTTGTCAGCTCCACCCCCTCTTTCTCCTCCTCCACCTACATGCCCTCTTCTGCTGAATTTTCCCATGAACCGCAAGTACCCCCTACGTGTTCAAGGGGCTATTCAAAGAGTCAGGCTAAAAGGTGCCATGCAGTGCTTCAGCTGGCCTGTCTAGGGGACAGGAGCCACGCTGGAACAGAGATTCTTGCAGCTCTGCAAGGGAAGACCCAGAGGTAGTTTATCCCATGCCAGCTGGAGCCTGGAATGGTGGTGTGCAAAAATGGCACAAACCTCTTGTCCGCCCTTAGACAGGGAAAGTTAACACATGTGCCATGCATAGCGCATGTCCTCAATTTGGTGGCGCAGCGTTTTTTTTAAATAGGTACCCAGGGTTGGAAGATCTGCTAAAGCTTTGGGTATGGATAAAAATGGGTTATATCAGCCCCCAAAATTTTCACTGGCCTGCTCGCATTTTGCGAGTGAATATTAATTGAGGGCGAGTATTCCGGCTCGGGCAGGGGGTGCATCTGCTTGGCTCGGGCTGGGGCCAGGTCGGCTCGCCTTGGGCAGGTCCACTTGGCTCGAGTAAGGAGCATGTCTGCTTGGCTCAGACAAGCTACACAACCTTCCCCAGTCATCTCTATGGAGGGCTCGTGTGCCGCGCTGCACGCTGGGAAGTGTAGTTTCCACTGCAGTCCCACAGATTCTCTTCTCACTGACATGGCAGACAGGAGGCAGCGGAGGAGACACTCGTCCCAGGACAGCGAGGAGGAGGAAGAAGAGTCCGGCAGGGAGAGCGCAGGCTTCAGGGAACAACCTACTAGGAAGAAGTGAGAACCGAGAGGTCGGGGAGACAGTCAGAGACAAGTCCTTGTGTGTAAGTGTGCACAGGCTGGCAGTGTACAGGGATGGTGAGCACAGGCTGCCCACTTACTGACTCACACACCTACCTACCTTATTCAACTAAGAAGTGGAGCACAGTGCAGCCACCCATAGCAGCCTATCAGAACTCAGCTCAATGAGACCACACACCATTGTAAGGCAGGCTCTGATTGGTTACTAGTGATACTGCACTGAGTGTTCATGTTCTTGTCTCTAAAGTGTAAGGATGTACAGACAGTTGGGCTTAGTCACTCAGTGCAGTAGCCATAGCAACTTTACAGTCCATTCATTTAAATGGGGATGCCCTACACAAGGCAAAGTAGCTCATTGAGCCTTTTTTTTTTACACCACCAATTTTTACAGTGTTTGCACATGTTTGCACATTTTTGCATGCAGAAAAATGGATGTCAGCTTGCAGTGTTTGGGATGCCATTTACAATGAACCGCGCAGCAAATGTGATGTGGTTTTAGCACGTTTTATAAATGCATGCAGAACTACGCAATTTTGCATGTGTTTACAAAACGCGCAGGTGTGAGTGGAGCCTTAGGGATGGGTTCAGTGCAAACCCAAAAAGAAGGTGTCACTCCCACCCAGTCACCTAGTGTAGCACACCTCTCAACCCTGCAGCCTGTATGTAGCGCATATTTACTTAACAAGGCAGTAATGATGTGTATGGTGTCTATAGCAGCCAATCGTATCTTATCCTTATTTTATGTATCAAAGTCAGATCAATGAAATATGCTTTATGTTAATATTGTTGTTGTTAATATTTATTTTTGAACCTTAATTCTGCATAAAACATTTAACAGTGTCATTTCATGAGATAATATTAAGAGGTCATGTTTAGAGGTGGAATTGGGGGCAGGACAGGGTAGGGATTGGGTGGAGCAACTGCTGGAGAGTAAGTCTTAAGGCCTTTTTTGAAAATTTTTTATGCCCTGCGTTATAGGATACGTGTGTTGGGAACATGATGACATTGACTAGACTCAAGGTGTTTCGTGGCCAGTTGACACTCATCAGGAGAAAATGCATAGTATATCTGAAAAAAATGAAAAAAAGTACCAAATAGGATCTAATGTTTTGCCCAGATGGTAAGAAAAAAGGTAGGGACAAGGAGAAACAAGATGTATATCTCCCTGGAATACTTGCATATGAATTGTTCTCATAAGCAGTATTGCAAGTCAGGATCTGTGAAGCGAGTCTATCCCAGGAGCTGAGGGAATGAGCCCAAGGAAGAAGCGAATGCACCGACACAGCCCAGAAGCACCCTCCGAACGTAATGGGCTAGGGTGAAAAAAATCCAAACATGTCTGTAGAGTAAATGATATAGGACCACTATATGTGAATAGTACCGGTATGTACATATTCATGGAATATAAACCAACACCCATTATTGTCTAAAAAAGTGGTAGATACAAAGTGAAGGGAATCATATACCACTTAAAGAGAAAAGAAAGGAAAAAAGTGAAAAATCGCATGAAAATCATGTGATTCCCCAACAGGTAAATTGGTGAGTAAAAACAGAAAGGTGTGCGCTCTTGGTGATAAAGAGGAAATCAAAGGCATAGTTACCTGATAAAATTGCACATGCTCCAAAACATGGTGTGCATGTGTGAGGAGAAAAGCCAGAGTGTGAACAAGACTCCCAGTGGGGGTACAAGTAACACCCAACATTCCCCGGGCTCCCATACATATTCATTGATTATAAACCAACACCCATTGTTGCCTGAAAAAGTGAAAAGCAGGGTGAATACAAAATGAAGGAAATCATATGCCACATAAAGAGAAGAGGAAATAAAAAGGTGAAAAATCGCATGAAAATCATGCAATTCCCCAAACTGAACAGGGGGTTGTTCAGCCCATTGCTAGGCAAAGGTATATTTTGATTGGCTAAATTTGTTGGGAGCATATACAAATAAATAATGTCAAATAATCTATACCACTAAGGCCCCTTTCACACGATCGGACCGTTCAGGTCCGCATTTCAGTTTTGACGGCGGACCTGAACGGGCGATCCATGTTAGCCTATGGAGCGTCGGATGTCAGCGGAGACATGTCCGCTGACATCCGACCCTGTCCGATCCGCTAAAAGCAGACGTATGGCTCTACGTCCAGATCCGTCGCTGGCGGATCGGATCGGGTGAGATCTGACGAAAACGGACACGCTGTCCGTTTTCGTCCGATCCCTCCATAGGCGGCAGCGGCGCCTGACAAGCCCCTCCCCGCTCAGTGAGCAGAGAGGGACCTGTCATCCGCCGGCTCAGCGGAGATCAACGGACTGATCTCCCGCTGAGCCGGCGGACCGAGGCGGGCTCCGTAGAAACGGAGCCCGCCTCGTGTGAAAGGGGCCTAAGTCCCAACCTTTTTCCCGACAAGTAATACAAAAACAGTGTTTTTCAAAAAACGATGGCCATCTTATATAAAATTAGTATTGTGTTAGATTTGTAAAACTATAGAGATCTTCAGAAGTCTTTCAGGAAGCTGGCTGTTGAACCAGCAAGGTTGAGTGTTAAAATGACTGGCTGCAAATAAGTAAAGGTAGCCATACACTAGAAGTGCGCATCTTTACTTGCCTAACGATTCGATCCGATTACGATTATCAGGTCAACGATTCGATTCGATTCCGCGATGCATCACGATGCATCAAGATTATTGCGTGCGGTTTTCATTAAAAAAAAAATTCAAGCAGTCAGGAGAACTCCATTTTTTTTTTTTATCTGTTCTTAAAAAAAAAAACACAACAGACATGATACAGGACATGGTCAGAGACTGCAGACATGATACAGGAGATGGTCAGAGACTGCAGATATAGTACAGGAGACGGTCAGAGACTGCAGACATGATACAGGAGATGGTCAGAGACTGCAGACATAATACAGGAGATGGTCAGAGACTGCAGACATGATACAGGTGATGGTCAGAGACTGCAGACATAGTACAGGAGACGGTCAGAGACTGCAGACATAGTACAGGAGATGGTCAAAGACTGCAGACATAATACAGGAGATGGTCAGAGACTGCAGACATTATACAGGAGATGGTCAGAGACTGCAGACATGATACAGGAGATGGTCAGAGTCTGCAGACATTATACAAGAGATGGTCAGAGGCTGCAGACATTATACAGGAGATGGCGAGAGACTGCAGACATTATACAGGAGATGGTGAGAGACTGCAGACATGGTACAGGAGATGGTCAGAGACTGCGGACGTGATACAGGAGATGGTCAGAGACTGCAGACATAGTACAGGAGATGGTCAGAGACTGCGGGCATGATACGGGAGATGGTCAGAGACTGCAGACATTATACAGGAGATGGTCAAAGACTGCAGACATGATACAGGAGATGGTCAGAGACTGCAGACATTATACAGGAGATGATCAGAGACTGCAGACATGGTACAGGAGATGGTCAGAGACTGCAGACATAATACAGGAGATGATCAGAGACTGCAGACATGGTACAAGAGATGGTCAGAGACTGCAGACATTATACAGGAGATGGTCAGAGACTGCAGACATGATACAGGAGATGGTCAGAGACTGCAGACATGATACAGGAGAAGATCAGAGACTGCAGACATAATACAGGAGATGATCAGAGACTGCAGACATGGTACAAGAGATGGTCAGAGACTGCAGACATTATACAGGAGATGGTCAGAGACTGCGGACGTGATACAGGAGATGGTCAGAGACTGCAGACATATTACAGGAGATGGTCAGAGACTGCGGGCATGATACAGGAGATGATCAGAGACTGCAATCATAGTACAGGAGATGGTCAGAGACTGCAGACATAATACAGGAGATGATCAGAGACTGCAGACATGGTACAAGAGATGGTCAGAGACTGCAGACATTATACAGGAGATGGTCAGAGACTGCAGACATGATACAGGAGATGGTCAGAGACTGCAGACATGATACAGGAGATGATCAGACACTGCAGACATAATACAGCAGATGATCAGAGACTGCAGACATAATACAGGAGATGATCAGAGACTGCAGACATGGTACAGGAGATGGTCAGAGACTGCAGACATGGTACAAGAGATGGTCAGAGACTGCAGACATTATACAGGAGATGGTCAGAGACTGCAGACATGATACAGGAGATGGTCAGAGACTGCAGACATGATACAGGAGATAGTCAGAGACTGCAGACATTATACAAGAGATGGTCAGAGACTGCAGACATTATACAGGAGATGGCGAGAGACTGCAGACATTATACAAGAGATGGTCAGAGACTGCAGACATTATACAGGAGATGGCGAGAGACTGCAGACATTATACAGGAGATGGTCAGAGACTGCAGACATGGTACAGGAGATGGTCAGAGACTGCGGACGTGATACAGGAGACGGTCAGAGACTGCAGACATAGTACAGGAGATGGTCAAAGACTGCAGACATAATACAGGAGATGGTCAGAGACTGCAGACATTATACAGGAGATGGTCAGAGACTGCAGACATGATACAGGAGATGGTCAGAGACTGCAGACATTATACAAGAGATGGTCAGAGGCTGCAGACATTATACAGGAGATGGCGAGAGACTGCAGACATTATACAGGAGATGGTGAGAGACTGCAGACATGGTACAGGAGATGGTCAGAGACTGCGGACGTGATACAGGAGATGGTCAGAGACTGCAGACATAGTACAGGAGATGGTCAGAGACTGCGGGCATGATACGGGAGATGGTCAGAGACTGCAGACATTATACAGGAGATGGTCAAAGACTGCAGACATGATACAGGAGATGGTCAGAGACTGCAGACATTATACAGGAGATGATCAGAGACTGCAGACATGGTACAGGAGATGGTCAGAGACTGCAGACATAATACAGGAGATGATCAGAGACTGCAGACATGGTACAAGAGATGGTCAGAGACTGCAGACATTATACAGGAGATGGTCAGAGACTGCAGACATGATACAGGAGATGGTCAGAGACTGCAGACATGATACAGGAGAAGATCAGAGACTGCAGACATAATACAGGAGATGATCAGAGACTGCAGACATGGTACAAGAGATGGTCAGAGACTGCAGACATTATACAGGAGATGGTCAGAGACTGCGGACGTGATACAGGAGATGGTCAGAGACTGCAGACATATTACAGGAGATGGTCAGAGACTGCGGGCATGATACAGGAGATGATCAGAGACTGCAATCATAGTACAGGAGATGGTCAGAGACTGCAGACATAATACAGGAGATGATCAGAGACTGCAGACATGGTACAAGAGATGGTCAGAGACTGCAGACATTATACAGGAGATGGTCAGAGACTGCAGACATGATACAGGAGATGGTCAGAGACTGCAGACATGATACAGGAGATGATCAGACACTGCAGACATAATACAGCAGATGATCAGAGACTGCAGACATAATACAGGAGATGATCAGAGACTGCAGACATGGTACAGGAGATGGTCAGAGACTGCAGACATGGTACAAGAGATGGTCAGAGACTGCAGACATTATACAGGAGATGGTCAGAGACTGCAGACATGATACAGGAGATGGTCAGAGACTGCAGACATGATACAGGAGATAGTCAGAGACTGCAGACATTATACAAGAGATGGTCAGAGACTGCAGACATTATACAGGAGATGGCGAGAGACTGCAGACATTATACAGGAGATGGTCAGAGACTGCAGACATGGTACAGGAGATGGTCAGAGACTGCGGACGTGATACAGGAGATGGTCAGAGACTGCAGACATAGTACAGGAGATGGTCAGAGACTGCGGGCATGATACGGGAGATGGTCAGAGACTGCAGACATTATACAGGAGATGGTCAAAGACTGCAGACATGATACAGGAGATGGTCAGAGACTGCAGACATGATACAGGAGATGGTCAGAGACTGCGGGCATGATACGGGAGATGGTCAGAGACTGCAGACATTATACAGGAGATGGTCAAAGACTGCAGACATTATACAGGAGATGGTCAGAGACTGCAGACATGATACAGGAGATGGTCAGAGACTGCAGACATGATACAGGAGAAGATCAGAGACTGCAGATATAATACAGGAGATGATCAGAGACTGCAGACATGGTACAAGAGATGATCAGAGACTGCAGACATTATACAGGAGATGGTCAGAGACTCCGGGCATTATACAGGAGATGGTCAGAGACTGCAAACATTATACAGGAGATGGTCAGAGACTGCGGACGTGATACAGGAGATGGTCAGAGACTACAGACATATTACAGGAGATGGTCAGAGACTGCGGGCATGATACAGGAGATGATCAGAGACTGCAATCATAGTACAGGAGATGGTCAGAGACAGCAGACATAATACAGGAGATGATCAGAGACTGCAGACATGGTACAAGAGATGGTCAGAGACTGCAGACATTATGCAGGAGATGGTCAGAGACTGCAGACATGATACAGGAGATGGTCAGAGACTGCAGACATGATAAAGGAGATGATCAGACACTGCAGACATAATACAGCAGATGATCAGAGACTGCAGACATAATACAGGAGATGATCAGAGACTGCAGACATGGTACAGGAGATGATCAGAGGCTGCAGACATGGTACAAGAGATGGTCAGAGACTGCAGACATTATACAGGAGATGGTCAGAGACTGCAGACATGATACAGGAGATGGTCAGAGACTGCAGACATGATACAGGAGATAGAGACTGCAGACATTATACAAGAGATGGTCAGAGACTGCAGACATTATACAGAAGATGGCGAGAGACTGCAGACATTATACAGGAGATGGTGAGAGACTGCAGACATGGTACAGGAGATGGTCAGAGACTGCGGACGTGATACAGGAGATGGTCAGAGACTGCAGACATAGTACAGGAGATGGTCAGAGACTGCGGGCATGATACGGGAGATGGTCAGAGACTGCAGACATTATACAGGAGATGGTCAAAGACTGCAGACATGATACAGGAGATGGTCAGAGACTGCGGACATTATACAGGAGATGATCAGAGACTGCAGACATGGTACAGGAGATGGTCAGAGACTGCAGACATAATACAGGAGATGATCAGAGACTGCAGACATGGTACAAGAAATGGTCAGAGACTGCAGACATTATACAGGAGATGGTCAGAGACTGCAGACATGATACAGGAGATGGTCAGAGACTGCAGACATGATACAGGAGAAGATCAGAGACTGCAGACATAATACAGGAGATGATCAGAGACTGCAGACATGGTACAAGAGATGGTCAGAGACTGCAGACATTATACAGGAGATGGTCAGAGACTCCAGGCATTATACAGGAGATGGTCAGAGACTGCAGACATTATACAGGAGATGGTCAGAGACTGCGGACGTGATACAGGAGATGGTCAGAGACTGCAGACATATTACAGGAGATGGTCAGAGACTGCAGACATGATACAGGAGATGGTCAGAGACTGCAGACATGATACAGGAGATGATCAGAGACTGCAGACATAATACAGGAGATGATCAGAGACTGCAGACATGGTACAAGAGACGGTCAGAAACTGCAGACATGGTAGAAGAGATGGTCAGAGACTGCAGACATTATACAGGAGATGGTCAGAGACTGCAGACATAGTGCAGGAGACGGTCAGAGACTGCAGACATAGTACAGGAGATGGTCAGAGACTGCAGACATAGTACAGGAGATGGTCAGAGACTGCAGACATAATACAGGAGATGGTCAGAGACTGCAGACATTATACAGGAGATGGTCAGAGACTGCAGACATGATACAGGAGATGGTCAGAGACTGCAGACATAATACATGAGACGGTCAGAGACTGCAGACATTATACAGGAGACGGTCAGAGACTGCAGACATAGTACAGGAGATGATCAGAGACTGCAGACATAGTACAGGAGATGGTCAGAGACTGCAGACATTGTACAGGAGATGGTCAGAGACTGCAGACATTATACAGGAGATGGTCAGAGACTGCAGACATGATACAGGAGATGGTCAGAGACTGCAGACATTATACAGGAGATGGTCAGAGACTGCAGACATAATACAGGAGATGGTCAGAGACTGCAGACATTATACAGGAGATGGTCAGAGACTGCAGACATGATACAGGAGATGGTCAGAGACTGCAGACATGATACAGGAGATGGTCAGAGACTGCAGACATTATACAGGAGACGGTCAGAGACTGCAGACATAGTACAGGAGATGATCAGAGACTGCAGACATTGTACAGGAGATGGTCAGAGACTGCAGACATTGTACAGGAGATGGTCAGAGACTGCAGACATTATACAGGAGATGGTCAGAGACTGCAGACATGATACAGGAGATGGTCAGAGACTGCAGACATTATACAGGAGATGGTCAGAGACTGCAGACATTATACAGGAGATGGTCAGAGACTGCAGACATTATACAGGAGATGGTCAGAGACTGCAGACATTATACAGGAGATGGTCAGAGACTGCAGACATGATACAGGAGATGATCAGAGACTGCAGACATGATACAGGAGATGGTCAGAGATTGCAGACATAATACAGGAGATGATCAGAGACTACAGACATGGTACAAGAGATGGTTAGAGACTGCAGACATGGTACAAGAGATGGTCAGAGACTGCAGACATTATACAGGAGATGATCAGAGACTGCAGACATGGTACAAGAGACGGTCAGAGACTGCAGACATGGTACAAGAGATGGTCAGAGACTGTAGACATTATACAGGAGATGGTCAGAGACTGCAGACATGATACAGGAGATGGTCAGAGACTGCAGACATAATACAGGAGATGATCAGAGACTGCAGACATAATACAGGAGATGATCAGAGACTGCAGACATGGTACAGGAGATGGTCAGAGACTGCAGACATTATACAGGAGATGGTCAGAGACTGCAGACATGGTACAGGATATTGTCAGAGACTGCAGACATAATACAGGAGATGATCAGAGACTGCAGACATGGTACAGGATATTGTCAGAGACTGCAGACATAATACAGGAGATGATCAGAGACTGCAGACATGGTACAGGATATTGTCAGAGACTGCAGACATAATACAGGAGATGATCAGAGACTGGGGACATGATGCACCAAGTAGCCAGCATTGGAATCTAATGCGCTGCTGCTGCCATGGAGACAGAGACCAGCGCTGTCAATAGCGGTGCCAGGACAGCAACCCTGGTTGTTCGCCCACTGGTCCACTGTCGGAGGATTCCCCCATCCACCTGGAATGTGTAGATGGGGGAATTGGATCTTCTTTTTTTTTTTTTTTTCAGTGTAATGACCAAACGAAAAAAAAAAAAAGATCAATATATGGGCTGCATAAGTGGCTTAGTGCTAACTGGATCTTGGAAGAACAGAGTGGGGAGGGAGACAGATAGGGAGAGAAAGGGACAGTTCAGTGATCAATGTGTAATGAAACATGCAGTGCTTACTCAATCAGGGATGAGGCTGGAAGTTCACACAGCTTGGAATGTGGAGCTGCTGACTGTTCTTCATATCTCCCCTCCCCCCCTCTCCTCTCTCTCCTTCACAGCTGTATGTCGGCATTGGAGAGTGGGCGGGCTGGGCAGACACAGGGGGGAGTGAGGAGGAGGGGCAGCTGTATGCAGTGTATTGTAATCTCCGTCCATTGCTGGGAGGGGGAGTGAACTTTGGTGGGCTGTGTGAGATGAGTGTCAGAGACACTCCGCTCAGCTGCAGCCACCAGCCCCTAAATGTACACACTGATTCTCCTGTCCTACAGATGGGAGAATCAGTCTTTTTTCTCCAAATGTCACAGGGATAATGGGGGTGCTGGAAACACTGCAATGCCCCCCACAGTGCAGGATCTCCAGGGACTGGATGTGATGACAGCTACAGTGATCTGTCTCACAGCTCCGTGGGGCTCTGTACCCTGCACATTGGGAAGATGAGAGGGGTGTCCAGTGTCTGAGGAGGGGGAGTGCGTGGGTGGGGGCAGTAGCTGAGGCTACATCTTCCATTGACGGGGAATGGCGCCAGGCTCAGCCAGCCGATCGGTGGCTTGTCATCACCAGCAGACACTGCTGTGCGGGGGGAGGAGCCAGAATGACGTCATGCACAATCGATTACGGCTGGATACCGCATCGATGCCGAATCCGGAAGGGCAGAATCGCGATGCATCAGTGCGGCGATCATTTTCAACACCCCTACCATACACTAGTAAAATTTAGTTCTGAATTTTTCATTTGTTCGATTTTCTAATTGTTAGTGGGGTGAAATCAACGTCTCTTTTCAACCACAGTGACAAGAAAATTTGAAAGGGCAGGATGAAAAATGTTTCTTGAACAAACTACTTTCTAACGGTGTATATTGTTTTAGTTTGGGAAAGTCCTTTCATTCCAAAATTGAAAGTTAAAAGCAGAAGAAATCTGGAAGCACTTTAGTATGGACATTTGTCAAGGCATCGAAAATCCTGAGAATTTTTGTACACATTTTCATACTTATTTTTGTACAAGTGTACATTATAAAAAATCCACTAGTGCGTGTGGCCAGCCTAAAGTGTTTATTACCCCAACATTTCACATTCCTTAAATGTGCCCACTGTACCATGTACTTGTAGGAGAAAGTATCCTGTTCTCTTTGTATTGTTTCCTTTGTGTGAGATCCCTGGTTTTCTTAGTTTACAATTAAAAACTGACCACACTAAGCAGGAAAACACACCGTGGTCAGTTATCTAGCTATGCTGGGAACTCAGGCTGCTCTCCTCCTGCTTTTTTATATCTGTACACAAATGTTTTGCCTTTCATTTCTTTTTTAAACTGAATGGGTTGTTTTACAGGGTGATTGTTTAGGCTGGAGCTTACACCACTGACTGCCAATGACAGCCAAGATCCAGCTCAAAACATAAGGGGCTTCTATAAGCGTGTCCTTTTAGCACAACGTAAATAAATGTGCAATGTCATCCAGTAATTTTACAATAGACATGCTTGAAAATAACTGCCTGCACAATTCCAACTTCATCTTTTGTTAAATGTATAAATTATGCTAACAAGTTTTTTTTCTCTTGCATAGGCCATCCTGTAACACTGAAAATGAAAAAGTTGTAATAAACAGAAGGCAAACTTTTCAAACTTTGTTTTATGGCTTGGCCATTATGTTGGTTACATAAAACTTTCACTTTTGTGGTATGCTTGTACTAAGAAATCTTCAATTTATTAAGCTATAACAGATGTATTACTTGCCATAACTTGTGGCTTCTCACTGCTGAACATAGTGGGAAGGGACATTCTGCTGACTTCCATCATCCAATCACGTGCAAGCAAAAGTGCTGTTTTTTATATTTTCCTTGCAGTTGGGTATTCTTTGCAAAGTTAAACTTCACCACATTAACTAAGCTCTGGGGAAAACTCCCTTGCAACTTCCCTTAGAAAGTGAACAGCCTATTTGCTTTTAGAAGATAAACTCAACAGTGATTTAGCAAACTAAGGGGGTTATTTACTAAAGGAAAATCCACTTTGCACTGCAATTGCACTTGAAAGTGCACTGAAAGTGCACTTGGAAGTAAAGTCACTGTAGATCTAAGGAGGACATGCAAGGAAAATAAAAAAACAGAATTTTAGCTTGCACATGATTGGATGATAAAATCAGCAGAGCTTCCCCTCATATCAGATCTACCCCTTAGATTTAGAGCAACTGCACTTCCAAGTGCACTTTCAGGTGCATTTGTAGTGCAAAGTGGATTTGCCTTTCATAAATAACCCCCATTATGGCATTGACTTAAGTTCTAAAGAATTACTTTAGTGAATAAATCCTTTTTGTTATTTTTATACCTTTTTCTGTGAATTGTTTTTAGTTGCAAGTTGCTTGCTTTCATTGAATTTCTATGTAAAAAAATAAAGACTTGTTCTTGATTCATTAAAACATACATTTTCTATGATTTTAGGTCTAATTATCCATGAAGGAGCTGCTGTGTATAAGGTTTTTAGGCGGTGGAGGGCGGTGAACTTGCACTGGGATGTACTAAACTATGACAAAGCAACAGACATAGAAGAAAGCAGTCGTGCAGTGCCTTCAAACAGTAGGACATTATGGTTGCCATTGACTGCATTCCGTTCCCGGACATTGGTTCATCCAACACAGTTAAGCTCTCCCCGATTGCAGTGTGGATATGTATTGCTACATTTGTTCAGTCGAATGAGAACTCCTCCAGAAGAGTCCATAGAGGATAGTAATTCTGGTGAGGTTGTAATGAGAGTGACTTCGGTATGAGGAGGGACAAGAGCTCTTCTGAAAAGACAAAAAACATTCCTTAATGTGTGGACAGTATTTTTGAATGTTGGTGCAATGAACCCAAAGCACTTTTAAAGTATTTAAATATAAATATATATATATAAAAAACATTTTTTTAACTTAAGTCTTTTTTATAGAAGCTGTTATATTAAAAATACAGTTTTCAGAAACAAAATATCGTTTGCCGTCTTTGACTTTGTGTATATTTGCTTAACCTCTTCAATACCGAACATTTTTATCCCCTTCCTGCCCAGGCCAATTTTCAGCTTTCAGCGCTGTCACACTTTGAATGACAATTGCGTGGTCATGCAACACTGTTTCCAATTAAAATTTTTAGAATTTTTTTCACACAAATATTGCGTTCTTTTGGTGGTATTTTATCACCTCCTGGATTTTTTATTTTTTGCTAAATAAACTAAAAAGGACCGAAAACATTGAAAAAAAAAAACACGTGTTTTTCTTAGTTTCTGTTAACATTTTGCAAATAAATAATCTTTCTTATTAAATTTAGGCCAAAATTTATACTGCTACAGTTCTTTGGTGAAAATAACTCAAGTCAGTGTATGTTGTTTAGTCTGTAGGAAAGTTATAGCGTCCACAAATTATGAGATATATATATATATGAAAATCAATTAATCCTGATGTACTGATAGCCTGTTTCATTTCTTGAGGCTCAAAAATGCCAGGACAGTACAAATATTTCCCAAATGACCCTTTTTTGGAAAGTAGACAGTCCAAGGTATTTACTAAAAGGCATAGCAGGTTTTTTGAAGTTGTCATTTTTTTGTCACAATTTTTTTGAAAACTAAGAGATTACATTTAAAAAAATTTTTTTTTTAAATGTTTACATACTGTCACCAGTGCAGTATAGTGTCATCATATAACTGGCGTGGTGGTGATCAGGGACACTGACTGACGACAGTAGGTAGAAAAAAAAAATAAAAATGATTACATTTGTTTCAATTTTTTTTACAATTTTTGTATTTCTTATTTTTTATAACCTTTTTTTTTTTTGTTTTTTTTTTTAGATATACTGACCAGAACAATACAGCATTATCTTATTAACACTGTACTACTCTGGGGAGGTGATCATAATTTTTTTTTCTTTACACACTTTGATTGCTTATAACTGTGGATTTTACAGTTATAAGCAGTCATTTTTTCTGAATGAAAACTATTTATTCAGTTTTTACTATTGCGATAAGCTGTGACTGGCCATGACTAATCATATGGTACAGATGAGCTGTGATTGGCCCTGTCTGTACCATGTGATCACTGTCACCAATCACTGAGCTCATCACACTAGTACACAATGAAAGACATGAATCAAAGCCTTTCATTGCGTACAGTTGTCATGTGATCTGCTGTGATTGACCAGAGCAATCACATGGCACCGGCAGCGGGCCAGTACAGTGATCTGTCATTAGCTGTGTTCGGAGGACATAGCAGGTGACAGATCACGCCGGAGAGCTGCCTGTGTCCTATGATGTCCTCCCAGGATAATAGGGCTCCTGCTTGACCATTTTTTGACAATTGGCCAGGGGGGGAAGGGGTTAGTGAACATGGAAATCTGTACAAAAACAAAGATTATGAAAATTCTGATTCAGGTTACACTTAAAGCAGTATTAAACCCAAAAGCAAACATTTACTAAATTGCATCTTACCAATTCTTAGATGTGATGGCTGCATTGGTTTTATTTTTTTAGGCTTCCTTTCCTCTATTTTCATCTGATGATCCAGCCAGTAAGCCTATTGTTTTTCAACAGAACAAATTATTGTCCAGATATATCAATAACAGGGATGAGAAAAACAATTTACCACTGACAGGGGTGCTTACAACGATTAGCTTTTATTTTTTATTTTTAAAACCTTTATCCTAAAAGGAAAAAAAAAACAGTTTTCTGTAACTGATTTTAAAGTATTAGCTGGAGTTTGGCGTCAATTTGTAAGTGTATTTGAATCTGCTAGTACATCTAACACTATCCCCCCCCCCCCCCCGAGTGACAATGCTGTTATCTGCTGTACCCCTTTTTCTTATTCATCCAGAGTGAGTGCACTCTAATACAAGAAATGTGGTACTGGCCAGATCACCAGGAGAAAACGGGGGGAAAAAAACGAATGCAGCTGCCACATCTAATGATTGGTAAGCTGCAATATGTTACATTTTTGTTTTGCATACCACGTTAAATACGGTAATAATGCTTTTTATCAAGAAATGATCGCCTTTTTCATTGCTGACTTTATTATACTTAGCAAACTTATTCTGACAATGCATTCAAATTAAATCACCTTAAAAATTCCAATTGAAAATAAAAAAATGTACCCTCGGTGGTATCTGATTAGGGAATATTATATTTCAAAAAGTCTTACTGTCACAGTCTTGCTTTTATGCTGTCCTATCCAATTAATCTCCTAAATTTATGGTAGCCCTAGACAGACAGCTGTGTTACAGGGAATGATGGGCGGTTTGAGACTTGCCTGTCAGCCTATTAGTTGCCTGTCTCTTGCACCCACTGCTTTTTTACTTTCCAACTTAAAGGAAATGTGTCAAGTACTGTGAACAAGTTCCCTTCTTTTTTTTTGTGGAAAATAAGAAATCATTATCCATTGCTGAGACCTTCCTGCATGTCAGAAAATCTCTATGTAATTATGGCTTCCAGTGTACTTTACCTAAGTGCTTGGTATCGCTCTATGTGGTCTGGTTGTCAAAGTCAATGCAACAGATCTGAGCAATTATTTACGCTTTGGGTGATATTGCTTGCTGTTTCAACTGCATGTGTTATTGGAATTATGTGTTGACTTCAACAGGAAATCTTGCAGCATTCAGTTACAAGAAGTAGGAGCAGAGAAAGAGAAGTCTTACCCCCCTTCATGACCAGGCCATTTTTTGCTATATGGCACAGCATGACAATTTAATGATAAAAAATAAAATGTATATCTTTCTTTCCCACAAATAGTGCTTTCTTTTGGTGGTATTTGATCACCACTAGGTTTTTTTATTTTTTGCTCTATAAACAAAAAAAAGACTGACAAATTTAAAAACAATATTTTTTACTTTCTGCTATAAAATGAAAAAAAAAAAAAAAATCTAATTTCTTCATCAATTTAGACCAATATGTATTCTGCTACATATTTTAGGTAAAAAACATCCCAATAACTGTATATATTAATTGGTTTTCAATCTCTCTTTATTAGCTTTTCTCTTTTAAAAACATTTTACAATAACATCTATACATCTTAACACTCTTTAGCATACATGTAATGATATTTTCATATACATACCCATATATAAATACTAAAAACTTGATCATTATCCCTCTGACTCTCTAATTCTATATTCTTACCCGCACCACTTCCACTTAACCGTACATACTCACACACAAAAAAAAAATATATATATATATATATATATATATATATATATATATATATATATATTATATTATATAATATAGTATATATTAATTGGTTTGCTCAAAAGTTATAGCATCTACATACTATGGTATATATACTGAAATTTTTTTTTAATACTGGTAATGGCAGTGATCAGCCAGTTATAGCAGGACTGCAATATTGCCGTGGACAATCTGACACTAACTGAATTTTTTTGGGAACCAGTGACACTAATACAGTGATCAGTGCTAAAAATATACACTGCCACTGTACTAATGTCACTGGCTGGGAAGGAGTTAATATCTAGGGTGATGAAAAGGTTAAATGTGTGCCTAACCAGTGTTTATGTGTCTACTGTGAAGTGCTTTCACTAAGGGAAGTGCTGGTTTTTATTCCCTGCTTTACAGGGAAACAAAAACCAGCACATCCCTGCTGACAGGACAGAGCTCTGTCTGTGTACACAGACAGAGCTCTGTCCTGCCTTCCTCCTTACTGATCAGTAGATGCTGGCAGTCATCCGTTGGCTGGCACCTGCTGATCGGCTTTTGTTGTGACTAATCACAGCACAAGTGGTGCCCCAGCAGCGTGTGCGCGCCCCTTACCTGGAAGTGCTGGATCACGTACAAGGTACTTGAGTCGGCATAGGAGAGAAGCTCTGCCGCTGTATAACTACCGGTATGTTATGTGGTCGGCAAATGGTTAAAAGAGTTGAGTTCTTGAATCGACATAAAAAAATACCAAGAATATAGAAAATATTGATAAAAATATGGATAAAATATTGATAAAAATATGCTCATGTGCTTTTGGCAACAAAAATTATCGTATGGCACCAAGAACAAAAGTAGAGACGCTCACTTTCTAAGAGTGGAGTAAAATGTTTAAGAGGAGCAGGGGGATTAGTCTTGTGCCAGAGAACAATAAAAAAATTCATCCTGGGTTTTTAGAAGGTTAGCTGCTCTACTTTTGTGTTTGGTGCTATAATTGTTAGCGGATCACTGACAACTCAGAGCCAGCACCCATCAGTTGGTGGAGTGGGGATGGACATTCCCCAAAAAACACTCCAGCGCTAAATACAGGGGTTTTCACTTTCGGAGTGCTTCAATGCGCATTGCCTCTTTAGGATGCAGCCCTCCTCAGATTGGGGAATCTTCAACAAACTGGAAAAAAAAACAACACAGGAGGGCGCAAATATGCAAGACAAATGTCACAAACAGATGTGTCCATCATAGGACCAAACCAAATTGAATGGCTGACGTGTTTCAGGGACAGACCCCCTTTGATTAGCTGGACCTGAGAAGGACCTGGCTCCCTGCTGGGACCTGTGATTCTTTGGATTTTGTTTTATTTCTCTTTTTTCCTGTGATGATCTGCAATCAACTGCCGGGCTGGGTGACAGGCTGGATAATATAGATCCTGATAGTCTCCCCAACCTGGTCATCGAGCGCACACAGACCTTAGCTCCGTGCTTGGTTGGCCGCGACAAGCCCCATTCTGGACCGGGGCGGCCAGCGAGTAAAGTCTCACAGGGGCACATATGACCAGACTACTGCCGTCTGGGTCACAGTGCTGCCATGGCCGACAGCCATTCCATCTAGGTGGGAGGTGGATCTGTCTGTGGAGTGCGACCAGCAATCCCTGCAGGAGGGGTAAGTATGGGCTCCACCGGGTCCAGGCACAATGGAGCAGCTGGGTACTCCCTGGGGGGGTCGATTTGGGGAAATGGCTTCCATGCTCTCCCTTTCTCCCCCCCTCTCCTTCCCTCCCCTCCTTCCCGGGGACGCTGTCATTTGCTGGGCGCAGGGAAGGTGTGAGACACCTGCCTGGCTAAGTGGGGTCTCTTCCAGGTGGTCTCCAGGTGTCCTGGTGCAGGGGGGATACAGGGCTCAGGGTCGGCCCAGTCCCCCCGAGGGCCAGTGGCGGACATCCAAAAATTTAGCCCGCGGCTTTTGCGGCCTACCGCGGGCCGCGTGCTCGCGGCGGGTGGTCATAAATTTAGGCCTTGGCTGTTGCAGCCTACCGCGGTCCCCCAAAAAGTTAGCCCGCGTCGTTTACGTGCTCACGGCGGGCGGCAAGAAATTTAGGACGCAGCTTTTGCGTGCTTGTGGCGGGCGGCCAGAAATTTAGGCCGTGCTTTTGCGGCCTACTAGGCCTCGTGGCAGACCCCCTTTTCCTGAGGGGTGGCGCTGCGGGGGTCTGTGCCCCCTGTGAGGGGCTCCAGTTTGTGCCCTGTGAGAGGCCACGGCTTGTGCCCTGTGAGGGGCCACGGTTTGTGCCCCTGTGAGGGGCCAAGGTTTGGGCCCCTGTGAGGGGCCCCTGGTCTTTGTCCCCTGGGAGGCCTGTGTCCCCTGTGAAGGGCTCCAGTCTGTGCCCTGTGAGGGGCCACGGCTTGTGCCCCTGTGAGGGGCCACGGTTTGGGCCCCTGTGAGGGGCCTGGTCAATGCACACTGTGAGGGGCCCCCGGGTCTGTGTCCCCTGTGAGGGGCCCCTGGGTCTGTGTCCCCTGTGAGGGGACCCGGGTCTGTCTCCCCTGTGAGGGGACCCAGATTTGTGCCCCTGTGTGGGGACCCGGTGCTGTGGAGGGGCTTCGGTCTGTGCGTCCTATGTGGGGCTTCGGACGAGGGGCGCTGGTTTTCGCACTTATTGTCTGTGCGGGAACCTTTTCAAGATGGTGCAGCGGTGGCTGTGGCGGAGGGCCGGTATCCCTTTGGATAAATGGTTTGGCACGGTGAACGTGTTTCCTTCTTTCTCTTATTCTGACAAATTTGTTCATGAGGACTGGGAGTGTCCAAATTGTCTTTGGTGTTTCCAAGAACACTTGCTGTAAGGTACCCCTTTGGGGAGTCCCTCCTTCAGTAGTGGACTGTTCCACCAGTAGTGGGCCCCCCTGTCTCTAGGCTGCTCAAGGCAACCATGGGTCCAATAGAGGAATCTCTGGCTTCTAAAAGGTCCAGCTGACATGTCTGGAGGGGGAGCAGAGTCCCCCTGTCCTTGCTGCATTGGAGGACCTGTTGGTCCAGGTGCTGCAGTTGTCCGCTAGGTCGCTTGGCTGCAGTTACCCTGGTTGCTGAGTTCTCTGTTTCCTCAGGTGGCCGAGATGTGTATTTTGGGGGGCGATCCTGAATGGCAGTATGTCGAGTCTTAATCTTGTCCGGTTACAGGATAGTTTTCCGGCTGTGTTCCTCCAAAGAGTTTTTGCTTCCAAGGGGTTTGTCGCCAGACTGCTGGCTGTTCTCCACAGGGGGCTGTGCAAGCCCTGTTGCTGTAGAGGATGTTCCCGCGCTGAGAACGGTTTCAGGGGCTTTTTTCAAACCTGTTCAGTCTACAGGATGGAGGGCATGGTACATGCCTTATGGGGGTACAGTAGTTCATGATGGAGTCCGTCCGCACAGCTGTGGGTGCGAAGCATTAGGAGCGTGTGGTGTTGCCCCTTTGAGTCTGGCCAGAACTCCTCTGGGATTTACGAGGTGCTGGCCCTGGATCTGGCGTGGTTACGTCGGTGGGGATTTGCGATCCTGGGCTGCCTGGACGATCTACTTCTCCGACTCCTCGACTACTCTAAGGAGCACCGTAATTCTTATACAAACCTTGACTGATTTCAGTTGAAGGCTGTACTATCGGATGTCTGCTTGGTTCTGTCAGATCGTTGGATTATCTGAGCCTGACCCGGGCTTCAGCTCTGGCCAGCGTGTTTCTTCTCCCAGACAATACTCCGGAATTGGCATGCTGCGTTTTTTTCATTTACTGTCCGGCAGGTGGGCTCCTCTGCGGATTTGCATGTGGGTTGGGTCCGATGTTATCTATTTTTTTGAGGCGATTCCATTTGCATAGTTCCATGCAAGTTCCCTTAGGGGAGATGCTGGCATAATGGAACGAATACCCAGGGTCTCTGGACAATCGTATTTCGATGGAGTCAGGAAACCAGAGTTTTCCCTAGTCTGGTGGCTTCGCTATCCGGTTCTTCGGTGGGGTAAATCCTTGCTCCCCTTGTATTGAACAGGGTGACCACCAATGCCAGTCTGTCCGGGTGGGGAGAGGTCCTAGGACTGAGCTCTGCTCAGGGTTGTTGGACGTTGGTGAAATCCGGACTACCGAGAAATATCTTGGAACTTCATGCGAACAGACTAGTCTGGATCATGGAAGGGTCGACTTCAGGGGCTCCCGGTATGGTTCCAGTCGGGCGAGGCAATAGCGGTGGCTTATGTCCTTCGCCAGGGCAGACCAAGATAGGCTGTTGGCGGCCCTGGCTTTTGCCAGTATCCTCCAGTGGGAGGTCCTTTCTGGCATACACATTTCAGGAGTAGAATACTGTAAAACGGATACATTAGTTGGTTACGGTTGGATCACAGGGTGGGCCCTTCACGGGGCTGTGTTTCATCGTATTTGTCTCCGCTGGGGCAGGCCTGAGGTAGCGTCCTGGCTCAACAGGACGGAACTGAGGTTTCTGGCAAGGTCACGGGAGCTTAGCTTCTGGCGACTCTAGTGACCCACGTTTGCTCTATGCCTTTCCTTCTCTCCAGCCTTTGCGGTGTCTTTTTTGCAGGATCACGGCTGCAGTGATTCCCAGTCATTCTATTGGATCTGGTTGGGTCCCGGTGGTCTGGGTACGCCGACCAGGTGCGCCCGGCCGCCGTTTTCCTTGGCAACTACCTCTCAGGAAGGACCTACTGTCTCATTGACCGTTATTCCATCCTGTTTTTAGAGTCGCTGGTTTTTAACGGCCCGGCTGTGATGAGCCAGGTGCTGCGGTTTCCAACACTGTTGATGGGGGGATAGAAGAAATGGGCCTTGAGTACCATCGAGGCCCAGGGGTCAGCCTGGGTGGTCTTCTTCAGCATCTCCTGGTCTCACACTTCCTGGTGCGTACCTTTTTATTCCAGGGGTTAGGCATCTGTTTCCACCAGTGCGGTTCTTTTACTGCCGTGGGATCTGAACTTGGTAATTTCGGTTCTCCAGAAGCCTCTCTATTTCTCTTTCAAGATATTCGAGAGATTCCATTACTTGCCTTGGTGGAAGGTGGTCTCTTGGTGGCTATCACTTCCGCTCACAGGGTGTCAAAAAGGGGGGCGTTATCTTGTCGTTCACCTTACCCAGGTTAAGGTGGTGCTTTGCCCCTTTTTACAGGGTTCCGTCCTTGGATTTCTTTTTGAATAAGGACATTGTGTTGCTTTTCTTGTGTCTCTGGTCAGCACTTTCCAAGGCATTTGCCTTATCTGCCTTTATGGGCTATTGGCGGATGGGCCAAGAAAGGGGCGTTCTGTTTTTTATCTGCAACCCTTCTCTGGATGGAGGGCTATCCTGTCAAGAATCGGGTGCCTCTTTTCCTGTTACGGTGCTTTCTTCTCGGGTGCTTAGGCCTTCTTGGGCCTTCGGTCATCATGCGTCCGTTGTGCAGGTTTGCAAGGCGACCAATGGTCATCAATTTACATGTTCACAAGTCTACGAAGTGAACGGGTTGGCATCTGCGGATGCCTCTTTTGGCCGCAAGTTTTTTGCAGGCCGCTGGTTAGAGGGTCTATTCCCTCCTTAAAGGGGTATCGTTCAGGTTGGGTTCCAGCGTGTCCTGGGTAAAGTTCCTGTTACCTGGTTGGCTCTTGTATTAGCCTTGGGATTTTTCGATCTCCCAACCCTCATGTTGGCACTGCTTTGGGATTTCCCTATCGTTATGATGGCTGTGTCTGTCAATGATCAAATGAGAAAATAGGATTTTTTACTTACCGTAAAATCCATTTCTCTGAGTTCATTGACAGACACAGCATCCACCCTTCTATGGAGTTTTTTTGATACTTCTATTACTGCTTGCTATTAAACTGAATACCTAGAGCAGGGAGGGGGTTATATAGTAGCTAAGGACGACCCATGGGCACAGCCAGGTGCTCGTTTTGCTTTTTTGTTCTGCCTAGTCCCACTCCTAATAGAAGCGATGTAACCCTATCGTTATGAAGGCTGTGTCTGTCAATGAACTCAGAGAAATGGATTTTACGGTAAGTAAAAAATCTTATTTTTCAGCTTTCGGTGCTCTCACATGTTGAATGACAATTCCTCAGTCATGCAACACTGTACGTATATGAAATTTTTATCCTTTTTTCGCACAAATAGAGCTTTCTTTTGGTGGTATTTAATCACCGCTGGGTTTTTTATTTTTTGTGCTATAAAAGAAAAAAGACCGAAAGTTCTGTAAAAAATTCATTTTTCTTTGTTTCTGTTAAAAATTTTGCAAATTAGTAATTTTACTTCATAAATTTTGGCCAAAATTTATACTGCTACATATCTTTGGTAAAAATAACCCAAATTGGTGTATATCATTTTGTCTTTGTGAAGGTTATAGAGTCCACAAGCTATGGTGCCAATCTCTTGAGACCCTAACAAGCCAGGAAAGTACAAATACCCCCCAAATGACCCCTTTTTGGAAAGTAGACATTCCAAGGTATTTAGTAAGAGGCATGGTGAGTTTTTTGAAGTTGTAATTTTTTCCCACAATTCCTTGCAAAATCAAGATTTTTTTTCTTTTTTTTTACAAAATTAGAGTGTTTAGGCAAGTCCGTCATAACTCCGTCGAAAGTCCGTCGGAAAGACAGTCGGACCTTTGATGCTGAAAAGTCCGCTCGTGTGTACACGGCATAAGAGTTGCTTATTTAGATTTCCCTCCTCTGGTTATTTGGAATATGATCAAGTGTCAAAAATCGCACCTTAGGAGTGCGATCATGATGTACTGTACAGCTATGTCTGCCTAGGGGGAGGCCAGGGTCTCTCTTTTTAATGCTAACATGTCTGTAAATTCTTCGCCAAAATTCTAATTTGGTTTTACCCACATAATAATAAAATAATAAATAAAATTAAAGTCACATGGTTGTTAAACAGGAGAGGAGTACCTTTTGGCTATAGAGTAAGGGCCCTTTCACACGGGCGGTCTGATTAGGTCCACCTGTCAGTTTTTCAGACCTGATCAGACGCTTCATTTACTCCTATGGGACAGCGGATGTTAGCGGTGACATGGCCGCTGACAACTGCTGCTATCCGATCCTGTCCGCCAAACCCCGTCGGATGGTGGTCCTATTTTCCATTCATCTGGCCGATCGAATCTGAAGAAAACGGACAGGCAGTCTGTTTTAATCCGATCTCCCCATAGAGGAGAGTGGGACTCTAATAGGTCCGTCTCAACACAGTGAGCAGAGACGGACCTGTCATCCGCCTACTCAGTGGGGATCAGCAGATCGATCCCCGCCGAGAAAACGGAGTCCGCCAAATGGATCCGCCCCATGTGAAAGGGGCCTAAGAGAGTGTAAGAGAGCTGGTTGTAGAGAACTGGAAACATTCGGATAGGAAGAATGGTATATTTGCCTGAAGTCTGCAAACTTTGTGGCAAACGGCATTCAAGTCTATAAGGGGTGTAATATGGAGGAGCCTGATATCACCAGCCATCTGCGTGCTGTAAGAGGCGTAAATAGGCAAAACAAAGTAGCTTCCTTCAACATAAACAAAAACAAATAGTCCACACAATTGTGGTTCAAAAAAAGAAAAGATTTGGCTCACCTCCAGCATAAACCCTGTCCCATATAGGGTTTAAAGTTCCCACCTGCCTCAGAGATCAGACAAGGGCCACAGGAGCCCATAGCAGTGACTCAGCAACAAACTATTCCACAGTCCTCACACAACTGTGTCTCCGGCTCTACTCAACACCCCACGGGCACCCGCTGACTGCTTCCTGGCCTTTTCAGCGCTCTCCCACAGGCATTTTAACTCTTTAAGGACCAACGTCCCTGTAAACAGAGTTGGAGGCTCTCTCTAAACCTGAAAATTTTGAGTCCCATTTGAAGACCTAACAATCCTGGGAAAACTGTAAATGAACTTTCCCCTTTATCCTGATCACCCCAGAACCCCTCACCCTGCATGGGTGAGAATCCCTGAACTGGGCTTCTTTTCATCCCCCTTAAAACTACCACAAACTATATAATGGAGACACATATATCCCATCCAGGACCCATCCCTGATGCCCTGTACAGTGACTAATCTTGTTATTTTATTCTCCACATTTGTAATACATAAATAAGCAAGCTATTGTAAAACAAAAGGCATAGGAAGCCAGGCACTGTCATGCTGGATATGTACCAAATCCAATGAAAAATACATATTTTTAATTAAATATTTAATAAGAAAAAGGGTATTCGCTTTGAACCTGTAGTTGCAGCGAACTTGAACCTCGTCTCTTTTGGCAGTATTCAGTTTTTTTTTTTTACATTTTAGGGTGGGGACTTACCAGCGGCACTTTGTTGCTTCTCTATAGGAATACCACTTTTATCTTAAATAACTTAAATTCTTAAATTCTGAATCTGTACCTGTGAATGTTGTTAAAAGCTGTTTTATGTAAAACTACTTGTAATTTGCTTTTTACTGGTCCCTCTGATTTTGCAAACAAACAACTGTTGTTTCCTTATACAGCCAAGAAAGGGATAGTGTTGCTGTGCATTGGTCAAGAGTTGTAAGAATGAAATCTGAACACTTAAAAACCTTCATCTGGTTTGCTGGTTTCAATTTATTTCTGTGGTGCATGATGTCACTTAAATCCATAAATTGCATCATAATTTTGCTATTTACAGCTGGTTAGTTTTCTTGTATCCTAAAATTCAAATGTCTGTTTTTATTCAAAAAGTCTACATCTAGACAGAGCCAGTTACCTTAGCAAAAGAAATCTTCTTTTAGAAATCTGTCCAGTAGGCAAATTGTTTGCATCTTCAAGGTTGCACATGTGATCACTGTGTATCAAAGGCATTGTTTTACTTCATCTCTTTATGTTTTTTTTCTGAATATTTATATGAATTTTTATTTGCAGCATAAAAAAATTTGCAGCTTTACAATTGGCAGTGGTAGGTTTGGGGATTTCACTTAGACTAATAAAATGAAGAGCAGGTAAAGTTCAGCCTTTTATTCCAAAAGCACTGGGAATAACATTTTTATTTGATGAGATTAACTAGCTCAAATGCCTATTGTTGAGATTGGCCAGACCACTTCATAATATGGAAATAACAATCCCTACTTGGATTTAGATATTTCTTATTTTTTTTCACTACATTTTTCAAATGGTAAGTGGGGTTTGGGTAGTCTTGGAAGGAAAAGGCTTGGGGCCTAATTTGGTTTTTGATTAGCAGATAGCCTGTTATTCTGCATTTTTCTGCAAAAAAATAAATAAGGGGAAATCAAGGTGCTTTTTGAGTGTTTAAGTGCATAAAGTACTTTAAATAACCCCTGAGAGTTAAAGTGTCATTAAACCTAATAACATGCAGTGGGGAAAATAATTATTTGATCCCATGCAGATTTAGGTTAGCTACTTACAAAGAAATGAAGAGTCTATAATTTTTATCATAGGTGTATTTTAAATGATAGAGACAGAATGGGGGTTATTTACGAAAGGCAAATCCACTTTGCACTGAAAGTGCACTTGGAAGTGCAGTCGCTCTAAATCTAAGGGGTAGATCTGAAATGAGTGGAAGCTCTGCTGATTTTATCATCCAATCACGTGCAAGCTAAAATGGTGTTTTTTATTTTCCTTGCATGTCCCCCTCGGATCTACAGCGACTTTATTTCCAAGTGCACTTTCAGTGCACTTTCAAGTGCACTTGCAGTGCAAAAAGGATTTTCCTTTAGTAAATAACCCCCAATATCAACCAAAAATCTAGAAAAAACATATGATACAAATGTTATAAATTGAGTTGCAGTTCAGTGAGTAAAAAAAGTATTTGATCCCCAGGCAATACATGACTTATTACTTGGTGGAGAAACCTTTGTTGGCAAGCACAGAGGTAAGACACTTCTTGTAATTGGTTACCAGGTTTGCACACATCTCAGGAGGGATTTTGGTCCACTCTTCTTTACAGATCTTCTCTAAATCCTTAAGGTTTCTTAGCTGTCACTTGGCAACTTGAAGGAGACTGGATAGACCACTTAATGGTGTTATTGTGCTTTTTCTTGAGCCACTCCTTTTTTGCCTTGGCGGTATGTTTTGGGTCATTGTCATGCTGGAAGACCTATCTTCAGTGTTCTGGATGAGGGAAGAAGGTTCTCATCCAAGATTTTACAATACATGACCCCGTTTATTGGCTCCTTAATGCGGCAAAGTCGACCTGTACCTTTAGCAGAGAAACAGCCCTAAAGCATAAGGTTTTCACCTTTGTGCTTGACTATATAGATGGTGTTCTTAGGGTCATAGCAAGCATTTTTTTTCCTCCAAACACGGAGAGTCGAGTTAATGCTCCATTTTGATGTCTTCTGACCACAGCACTTTCCCCCAATCCTTCTCCGAATCATTTAGATGTTCATTGGAAAAACTTTCGATGGGCCTGCACATGTGCCTTTTTAAGAAGGGGGACCTTGTGGATGCTGCAGGATTTCAATCCATAGCAGCGTACTGTGTTACCAGTGGTTTGTTTGGTGACTGTGGTCTCAACTAACTGCCTTGAGATCATTCACAAGCTTATCCAGTGTAGTTCCCTCACTTTTCTCATGATCATCCTTACCCCGTGAGGTGAAACCTTGCATGGAGCTCCAGACCTGCAGGGGAGTTATGCAAATATGCGGGCCCAGGGAAAAAAGGCCAGTCCAGTGGGGCTGCATATTCGTATACGGGTCGGCGTGAAGGGGTTAAAGTGATTGTAAAGTCTAGTTTTTTTGTTTTTTTTTATAACAAACATGTTATATTTATCTGCCCTGTGCAGTGGATTGCACAGGGAAAGGCTGCATTCTCCTCTTCTCGGGTCCCTCTTCGCTGCTCCTGGCCCCTCCCTCCTGTCAAGTGCCCCCACAGCAAGCAGCTTGCTGTGTAGGCACCCAAGCCAAACTGCAGCTCCGTGTGTCCATTCAGGGACACCCCCTCTCTCTCTCTCCTGATTGGCTAACTTGCTTTGATTGACAGCATTGGGAGCCAGTGGTGTCGCTGCTGTGTTTCAGCCAATCAGGAGGCAGAGTCCCAGATGGTCGAGGGACTCGTGGACATCGCTGATGCACACAGGGGGGCTGATGCACACAGAAGGTTTATCATCTTAATGCATAGAATGCATTAAGATAAAATAAAACGTTCTGCATTTACAACCCCTTTAATTGGAATGTATTAATGTGGTTGTAAACCCCAAAACAATTCTTTTATATTGCAACTTAGCAATTCTTAGTTTTCCTTTTTTAGATACTTTGCCTTTATTTTTACCTATTGATCTGGCCAGTAAGTCTGGTCAGCCCAAGATTAAGCTGTCCAGCAAAAGTGTCAGTTGGAGAGTTGAGACAAACTATTAAACACTAATGCCCCGTACACACGGTCGGATTTTCCGATGGAAAATGTCCGATCGGAGCGTGTTGTCGGAAATTCCGACCGTGTGTGGGCTCCATCGGACATTTTCCATCGGATTTTCCGACACACAAAGTTGGAGAGCAGGAGATAAAATTTTCCGACAACAAAATCCGTTGTCGGAAATTCCGATCGTGTGTACACAAATCCGACGGACAAAGTGCCACGCATGCTCAGAATAAATAAAGAGATGAAAGCTATTGGCCACTGCCCCGTTTATAGTCCCGACGTACGTGTTTTACCTCACCGCGTTTAGAACGATCGGATTTTCCGACAACTTTGTGGGACCGTGTGTATGCAAGACAAATTTGAGCCAACATCCGTTGGAAAAAATCCTAAGATTTTGTTGTCGGAATGTCCGAACAAAGTCCGACCGTGTGTACGCCCTATAAGAGAGGAGCTTACCATGGTTAGGTTTTATTTGCTGTAACTGCTTAAAAATTGTTAGCTGAAGCTTGGATTTAATTTATTAGTCAAGTCCATCTATATCTGCTTGAGCATTTAACACTACCTTCTCCACAGGATGACAGTGCAGCTGTCCAAAGGTGTCTCGGTTGCTCCTCCACCCAGAGTAGAGAAAATATATGTTTTATTGGCTGAAAGAGGTGAAAAAAGGAAACTACTTTAGGTTAAAAAATAAAGAGGGTTTAAAACAGCAAAAAAAAAAAAAAAAAAAGGAAAATAAAGTTATAATGTGATAATACACAAATGGCAGTCAAAAACACCTAGTTAATTAAATTTCATCTAAGCAACCTATTGATTAAAACATAGTATTCTTGCTTCGGTGAAGTTCTGCTGACAGCAAAAACCATATTTACGCGTGTAACGAGCCCCTTGGCTCGCTCGATTCCACTCTCCCGACACTCCTCTGCAGCTATTGAATCAGATTGCAGATCGCAACATCTGATTGCTCGGTCATCCAATGCTCCGGGACTAGAACTACAGCTCTGTGCCGTTCTAGTCCAGTTGTGATAGCTCAGAACAAACACCAGGCAGGCTGTATGTAAGTTCAAACAGGAATGTCTTTTATTGCAAAATACAGGCTTTTATAAACTAAAAGTGGAGGTGCTCATATTACTCTAACAATACAGCTGTAGCCTAATTAACCTAATTAACATGAGCTAATTAACTAATCCCTTTAGACAACCTAGATGACTCAGCCATGACCGTTAGGCCAGACTGGCCATCTTGTAGTTCAGAAAATCCAATCAACATTATCACAATCGACATAGACTCTTCTTCACACAATAGCAGAGTTAATTAACACAAATAACAATGGGATCTAATGACTCTTAGATCCCATAGTAGACTTATTTACAATACACATTTTAGCAGACAATAGACAGACAGGTTTTGGAGTTTACATCAGCATCTCCTAACAGTATCTGTCCCAGCATTATGAATCAGCCACTATTCCAATATGGCAAATCCAGGGTCCCCAGAGTCTGTGTGTCCTGGGGGACCAGGACCCGAATCCACAGTAATACCACCTCAAGGGTCCCCAGGCATACAGCTCACAAAGAGCACCGTTCCCCCAAATGCAAGGGCCCCCGATCGATCGGCAAGAGGCTAGCATACAGTCCCCTCCAAAAGTCTCTTTCCCGGCTAGGTCTGTCACATTTCTCCCCTTTCGGCAGGAGACTAACACAGGAGGAGACCCCAGACGGGTTGACTCCAAAGTTAGTCAGTAATTCCAGTCCTCTAATGCCTGTACCCACACAGTACCCCAAACAAATTGTTCCAAACAAAGCATTACTCACCCAGCCAACCTCTGCCTCTCTCAGAGAACATATCTGCCGCTGGGGAGAGGCCTGGACTGGCACTTCTCCCTGGAGTCCTTTCTGCCGCTGGAGAGAAGACAGGGTGTCTGGGCTCACTCCGTCATGCTGTTGGGGATCTGGGCCGACTGCCCAACATCCCTGGGGTATACAGGTGGAGACTGAAGTCCCATCCACCTTCACAGGACATCCATCCTCTGTTAGTTGAGGGCAGAGTCCAGCAGTACTCGGCCCTGTTGCCAGCCCTTCTGCTGGAAACCCCACACCATCTGCTCCGGCTAACTGTTGGGGAGGGACGACGAACACCTCCTCTCCCTTCTCCCTCTGTATCCTGATCTGTTGCTGGGAAGTGACCACCTCCTTCTCACCCTGAGCCTCCGGAACCGCCGCAGGTGTAGGGCAGAGATCTTGGACCCTCAGTCCGGTTCCCAGCGCTTCAGCTGGGGAGGTTCCTTGTGACTTCACAGATACTTCTGTTGGTGCTGGGCAGAGCATAGTGAAGTTTGGCCCTAATAACAGCTCCTCTTCTGCTGGAGGCTCACCAGGTTGTTCTTCCTCAGCAGAAAAGTCTATCAAATCCCCTGTCTCTGCAACTGGTGTCTGGGGATAAAGGTTCACCATCTCCTCTCCGTGGAACCCAGAGGATGCTATCAGTGCTGGGCAGAGCACAGTAAAGTTTGGCCCTAATAACAGCTCTTTTTCTGCTGGAGGCTCACCAGGTTGTTCTTCCTCAGCAGAAAAGTCTATCAAATCCCCTGTCTCTGCAACTGGTGTCTGGGGATAAAGGTTCACCATCTCCTCTCCGTGGAACCCAGAAGATGCTCTCAGTGCTGGGCAGAGGTTAGCCGAGCTCTGCCCTGTTGTCAGCACTTCAGGTTTGGGGACGGCAATCTTCAGATTTTCCACTGCTGATTCTCTGGCATTCTGCTGGACAGGCACATTCCTCCATCCAAGATCATCCAATGCAGAAACAGGTTCATCAAGGTCAGTCAGCACTTGCTGCATCCGCCATAAGACCTCCGCCTCCATAGCTGCGGGTGCAGGTTGGCAAAGCACACCGTTACTCTGCAACATTGTCAACTCTTCAGCCAGGATTTCAGAGTTGTCAACTGGTATTTCATGATAGTCCCAGGCAAAGGGAGCACCACCCTGCTGCTGAGCAGAGTCTAACAGCTGTTTGTAGGCGATCTCCAACTCCCATTCCTGAACGGCCAGAAACTTCAAATCTTCCAGTGCCCAGTGCACTTCTGAGACATTCAGTCTCCACTCTATGTGCTCCATTATTTCCTCCAAACGCCACTCCCGATCACTTCCAAAGTCAGGGTCCCTGGACAGCCTCCAGTATAACAATCCCAGGCCATCGTAGTCAAAGCCTTCCGTGTGGCTGTCATCCGCTGTCCATGGGCACACTTGGGCTACATACCACTGGAGGGCTCTGTAACTCTCGTCCAACCGCATTGCTGCCCGGATCAGCCTGCTTAACTCGGCTGTCCACTCCTGGTTCGGCTGTTCCCCCAAAAACAGCATTCGCACTTCATACTGCGACCATTTCCTCACATGGATGGAGGGGAGAACTTTTCCCTGGTGTCGCTGCTCACGGGCTAGCGCTTCCTTCCAGAGTTCACAGCTTATAGAATCAAACCATCCTAGCAGGACCTGCTCTGATACTGGTCCTCTGTGCTGTATCTCCTTCTCTCGCAACCTCCTTCTGAATTCCTCATCCATGGTGGCTGGTATCTCTCCTCTCCTGCTATCCTGCTACCTTGGATCCAGGTGATGGTTTGGATGTGTTCACGGCAAGAAAGCACGATCCCACCATTCCCTCCACGGCTCTCAAGTAAGTCTTTCAGTGTGGCTCTCCTGCAGGCTGGTTTGGAGTGTCCCAGTAACTGGAGAGCAAATCCCACCGCTGCCAACCAATGTAATGAGCCCCTTGCTCCCTCGGTTCCACTCTCCCGACACTCCTCTGCAGCTATAGAATCAGATTGCAGATCGCAACATCTCATTGTTCAGTCATCCAATGTTCCGGGATTAGAACTACAGCTATGTGCCGTTCTAACCCAGTTGTGATAGCTCAGAACAAACACCAGGCAGGCTGTATGTAAGTTCAAACAGGAATGTCTTTTATTGCAAAATACAGGCTTTTATACACGTGGAGGTGCAGACCTCCTGCTCATATTACTCTAACAATACAGCTGTAACCTAATTAACCTAATTAACATGAGCTAATTAACTAATGCCTTTAGACAGCCTAGATGACTCAGCCATGACCGTTAGGCCAGACTGGCCATCTTGTAGTTCAGAAAATCCAATCAACATTATCACAATCGACATAGACTCTTCTTCACACAATAGCAGAGTTAATTAACACAAATAACAATGGGATCTAATGACTCTTAGATCCCATAGTAGACTTATTTACAATACACATTTTAGCAGACAATAGACAGACAGGTGTTGGAATTTACATCAGCATCTCCTAACAGTATCTGTCCCAGCATTATGAATCAGCCACTATTCCAATATGGCAAATCCAGGGTCCCCAGAGTCTGTGTGTCCTGGGGGACCAGGACCCGAATCCACAGTAATACCACCTCAAGGGTCCCCAGGCATACAGCTCACAAAGAGCACCGTTCCCCCAAATGCAAGGGCCCCCGATCGATCGGCAAGAGGCTAGCATACAGTCCCCTCCAAAAGTCTCTTTTCCAGCTAGGTCTGTCACAACGCGTAAAGTCAGTTTTGCCAAAATCACTTCATTTATCCCTATTCCTGAGATATTCCTCATAAGTAGGAGTGGTCTTAATTGATTTTGCTGTGAACATGCCGTCTCATGGGATATAAAAGTGCATGTTGTAGAGGCAGCTGGAAAAAGAAAGATCAGTCAGCTGTTGGATCACTTGCAAAACATTTGGGCACAGGCAAAGTAGTGATCTATATATTTAGAAAAGACCAATGTAGATTTTTCAAGTGTTGGGCCTTATCATATTTTTATGTTATTCATATTTTTTTCTTACAGAATGAAATAAACATGCTTTGCTGTGCTTAAACAGCCATAATCTAGGTTCGTTTTTACCTCCATTGGCTGCCATATTAATAACATTACAAAGTACAATGATGTGCAGTAATCTAGTTATACTATGTCAGCGGCTTAATATACGCAAAGCTGATAGCAGACTGAAGATATAATCTCGCGGTATTAGAATGTTTCTGAATAAGTGCAAAATTAATTTTAATACATTTTAAATATGCTTTTCTAATATGTGAAATGTAATTCATTAGTCTGGCGTGTTTTTTGCTTCTAATTAACACTATTATAATGGTAATACTCAGGGCTTTTTTTCAGCGGGAAGGCAGTTCCGGCACCTCCTGGACTGACTGTATGTAATGGCAAGGGGTGCTGGGGTGTGCTGCAGGGTATTGATGCTCACTGCTGGGGGATCTATTCTAGCTGGAGGGGATCTATTTTTGCAGGTGGGTCTATTGTTGCTGAGGAGGTCTATTGTTGCTGGTGGGAGGACCTATTGTTGCTAGGGGTGGGTGTTATGTTGCTGGGGGGTCAGTTGTTGCTGAAGGAGATATACTGTTGGGGGAGGGGTCTATTGTTGATGGCTGCCAGAGAGTCTATTAATGCTGGCTGTGCGGAGATCTGTTGATGCTGCCGGGAGTCTATTGTTGCTGGGGGGGGGATTTTGTTGTGGGTGGTACATTGTTGTTAGGGGGATCTATTGTTGCTGGCTGAAGGGGATCTATTTTACTGCTTTTCTTGAAATCATTACCAATTCCATAGAAATTACTTAGCACCACAAAATAATACTTGGTTCTGTATTGTCTAAAAGGGGTGGTACTGGGAGGTGGGTAGGGGATGGAACCAAGGGACGGTGCTCAGAGGTGGGTAGGGGCGGGGAAAAGGGGTGACTCGGAAAAGGGGAGTTCCTGCACCTATTGTCTGAGAAAAAAAGCCCTGGTAATACTAAATATGAATTAACATTCCTGTACTTCCATTAAGTATTTTCTGCCATTGTATGTATATAAGATGCAAACATCCAACATATACACACTATATAACTATATTACCAAAAGTATTGGCACGCTTATATGCACATGAACTTTAATGGCATCCCAGTCTTATGCCCTGTACACACGGTCGGATTTTCCGAGGGAAAAAGTGCGATCAGATTGTGTTGTTGGAAATTCCGATCGTGTGTGGGCTCCATCTGACTTTTTCCGTCGGAATTTCCGACACACAGAGTTTGAGAGCAGGCTATAAAATTTTCCGACAACAAAATCCGATCGGTTAAATTCCGATCGTGTGTACACAAATCCAACGCACAAAGTGCCACACATGCTCAGAATAAATTAAGAGACGAAAGCTATTGGCTACTGCCCCGTTTATAGTCCCGACGTACGTGTTTTACATCACCGCGTTCAGACAACTTTGTGCGACCGTGTGTATGCAAGACAAGTTTGAGCCAACATCCGTCGGAAAAAATCCATGGATTTTGTTGTCGGAATGTCCGATCAATGTCCGATCAATGTCCGATCGTGTGTACAGGGCATTAGTGCGTAGGGTTCAATATTGTGTTGTCCCACCTTTTGCAGCTATAACAGCTTCAACTCTTCTGGGAAGGCTGTCCACAAGGTTTAGGAGTGTGTCTATGGGAATGTTTGACCATTCTTCTAGAAATGCATTTGTGAGGTCAGGCACTGATGTTGGGTGATATATATATATATATATATATATATATATAGTGAGATAATATAGTGTATGTAGTGAGCTTCAATTGTTTTAACATGTGCTTCTTTCGGGGTTTAGATGGAAGCAAAATTCGATATATTTTTGTATTAGTACTGATTCCCATTTAGATTACAGTTCTTGGAAGCTATTGAAAGCTATTGCATTCAAGCCACAACATCTAAATATCAATACAACAATTCTAATTAAATTCATAAAAAGGGGTGCCCCCAAAGTAATGTATTTGGACAGCTAACATCTTTCATACTGCAGAGTCCAAAACGTTTGTGAGCTGGCTCCAAAGAATTAAGGGGTCATTGATTTTCATTAAGACATCTTAACCACTTTTTTTTTTTTTTTTTTTTTTTAATTCTTTATTTGTTATTTTATATAAATATAACAAAACAGTCCCCGTGGGGTAAAGTCGTTAGACAAAAGCCGCTGTAGCATTTATAAGCAAAAAAAAAAAAAAAAAAAAACAATATCCCCTCTTACCTCCCAACCCATCTAAACCCTACCAAAACCCCTCCCCCCATCCCCCCCCCCCCCCTCGGACTGTGCTAGTTCAACGGAGTATGAATCCATATTCCTTCACTTATGTTAGGTCTGCAATCTCCTTCAGATAATCCCAAGTCCCTTTGAACTTGGTCCAGGCGGCCCATCTCCCTGTTTGCTCTTCTTCTTTAGGTTCAATTTCTCCCTTGTCTACCTGTTCGATGTTATATATACCATTGAGACTAATCAACCATTCTCGAGTACAAGGCCTCGAGTCGTTCATCCAGTTCAAAGATATCTGTCTCTTGGCTTCATCCAACAGAATAGGGACTAGGGAAGATTTATAGTTTTTTACCGAGTTCGAAGTCCTGTGGAGAAGACAAACCCATGGGTCCTCATCTATTGTTATTCCAGTAATGACTTTTATTAACCTTAGTACTTTTCCCCAGAAGGTTTTTATAACGGGACACTCCCACCAGATATGGGCCATTGTTCCTAAAACTGGGCAGCCTCTCCAGCAGGTGTTTGGTTTAGTCCTGTCCATCTTACTGACCCTATCTGGGGTTGCGTACCATCTCGCTAGGCATTTAAAGTGGCTTTCTGTTCTTCTGGTGTCTGTTGCTACATAGTGGGCCATCTTCAGGATCTTTTCTATCCCCACTTCGCTGCATTGAGACCCCAATTCCAGTTCCCACTTTTTAATATAGGGGGGAGTCACCAATTCCTCCTCAGTTCCCAAGATCTTATAAATTTGTGTTATTGCCCTTCCTGTCTGTTCCTTTATACAAAGCTGCTCAAAAGGTCTAAGATCTTCCATACTCCTAAGGGGCTTGGGAAGTTTCTCTATGAAATGGGAGAGTTGAAGAAACCTCCATCTGTTCATTACCCAAAGGTTAGATTCTGTACTTAGTTCTGAAAATGTGCGATTTTGCCCCTTGTGTAAGAAGTGTTTCAATTGGACCGTGTCACCCTTCAGCCAGTTTCCTCCTACCTCCCTCTTCCCTGGCTCGAAAAAATTATTATCTTTCATGTGTATCAGTGGTGAGTTATATGACCATTTATTTTTACAGTGTATCCTATCCCAATGTTTAAAAGTGTTTTGCGTTAATTGTGATGTGTGAGTGCTCAGTGTTCTAAATTTTGGGGGATTCCAAAGTGCCTGTCCTAAGTTTGTGTTACTCAAAAAGTGTTCAATGTGAACCCAACGTTTGTCTGTGTCTTTTTTATTCCATTCCGTGATCCTAGATAGCACTACTGCGCTGTAGTATCTGCTAAAATCCGGTAAAGCAATTCCCCCTTTTTTCTTCCCCCTGCTAAGAACTGAGTAAGCAATACGTGGTTTTTTACCCCCCCAAACTACCCCACTTATTAGCCTCCTAAGGGCCTTCAGAAAATACCCGGGTAGAGGGATGGGCAGCATTTGGAATTTAAACAGGATCTTGGGTGTTAAGCTCATTTTTATCGCATTGACTCGCCCAAACCACGAAAGGGGTCTAGTCTGGAGTCTTCTCGCTTCTCGTCTGGTATCGTCAAGCATAGGTAAAAAATTTTTTACAAATATTCTATTGAAGGAATTGGCAAGTTTTATCCCCAGATAATCCATCTCCTCTTTCCATGGGAAAGGGAAAACTGCAGCCAAATGGCTTTCTTCTTGTTTGCTTATGTTTATGTTTAGACATTCGGATTTACTGGAATTGATTTTGAAATTCGAAACTTCTCCGTATTTTTTAATAATGTGTAGTAAGTTAGGAAGCGTTATTCTAGGGTTGGTAACGAAGAATACAATATCATCAGCAAAAGCCGCTAATTTGTGCTCCTCCGTTCCAACCCTTACTCCTCCACAATCCACATTTTTGCGGATGGTAGACAGCAGCGGTTCAAGGGTCAGGACGAACAAGAGAGGGGACAGGGGGCAGCCCTGCCTTGTTCCATTGAACATCCTGAATGGCTTGGAAGTAGTCCCATTTACTCTCACCGTCCCTGCCGGGTTACTATATAAAGCCCTGACCCAGGAGATGAACCTCTGGCCAAACCCTAGGGCCTCTAGAGTATTTAACATGAACCCCCAGTCTACCCTGTCGAAAGCTTTTTCAGCATCAATTGACAGGAATAGAGCTGGGGGTCCGCCTTGTTTACATACTTCTGAAAGGAGCACCGCCCTAACCCCATTGTCCCTACACTGTCTCCCTTTGACAAATCCTGCCTGGTCCGGGTGCACGAGGTCTATCATTTTTTCTTTAAGCCTATTTGCTAAAACTTTTGCGTAGAGCTTGACATCTGCATTCAGAAGGGAGATTGGTCTATAACTGGAACACAACCTGACGTCCTTCCCTTCCTTCTGAATAAGTGTAATTGTAGCTGTCAGGGCCTCTATAGTCAGTTCATCTCCTGTTCCAAGGCCATTCCAAAAGTGGCAAAGCCTCGGGACCAGGATATGCCTCATCTTCTTGAGGTAAAGAGAGGTGAAACCGTCCGGGCCCGGACTTTTCCCCTTCGGAGACTCCCTTAATGCTGCCAAGATTTCTTCCTCTACAAAGGGTCTATCCAGCAGTTCCCTATCTTCTGCTGACAGGCCCCCTAGTCCCGCCTCTTTCAAGAACTCCTTGCTCTTGTCCGAACGAGATAAGTCTTCTACTCCCCGTTGCCCCAGAGAGTATAGATCCCTGTAATACTTTTGAAATTCGTCTGCTATGGCATTATTCGTCACTCTTACTTCCCCTTCTTTGCTAAGTATTTTCTCCACAAAGTTCCTGCTTTTCTTTTTCCTAAGTATCCTGGCCAAGTGTTTACTGGGCTTGTTGGCCCAGAAGTAGTTGTTCCTGGTTATAGCGTTTATAGCTCTCTTGGCTTCTAGGTCCATCGTGTCTCTTAACTCCTCCCTCTTGGCAACTAGTGCATGGTAGCTGTCTAGATCTCGGCCCTTCGCTTTTTTATGTGATTGCTCCAAGGTAAAGATTTCGTCTATCAATTTACTTCTGGCTTCTCTTTTCTTTTTTTTCAGACCTGCACCTATTGAGATTAGGATACCCCTTATGTAGGCTTTATGTGAGTCCCAGAGTAAGGCTGGTGACACATCCCCCGTGTCATTTGCTTTAAAAAAAAAGTCCGCCTCTTCTTGAAGTCTCTCTATAATTTCGGGCTCTCTCAATAGATCCTCGTTCAGTTTCCATGAATAGGGGCGCCCTTGCCCGTCTGGTATTCTAATCTGCATAGCGATCGGGGAGTGGTCTGATAGGGTCGTTACTTCTATTTTTGTTTCCTTGATCCAATCTAACAGGCTATGATCAATAAGGAAGTAGTCCAGCCTGGAGTAGGTCCCGTGCACAGGGGAGAAGAACGTGTAGTCTCATTCCTTAGGATGCTGAAGCCTCCAGACATCCATTAACTGATATTGGTGTAGCTTGTGCCTAATGACCCTGAGTAACACCTTCCCTGTCCCCTGCGCACGGGACGTACCATCCAATTCCGGTTCCAAACAAAAGTTTAAGTCCCCTCCCAAGATCACCACGCCCTCTCCGAACTCAGACAATTTTTTCAAGATCTGACCCAGAAAGACCGTCGGTTTCTTATTGGGGCAGTAGACATTTACTAGGGTGACCAGTTTAGGACCTAAATTGCCTTTTAGAAAAATAAAGCGGCCATCCGGATCTACCAATCTTTCTTTTAGGGAGAAGTTTGTAATCTTTGAAAGCCCAATGGCGACTCCCCTCGACCCCCTATCTGGGGAGTCCCCATAGAACCATTGAGGGAACCTAGTTGAGAAGAGCCTAATTCTAGTATCGAGAGTCAGGTGAGTCTCTTGTAGAAAGATTACATCTCCCCTTAGTCGATCTAGCTCTTTTAAAATTTTATGTCTTTTACAGGGCGAGTTTAGGCCTTTCACGTTATATGAGATGAATTTAAGTTCCAGCATAACTGGGAATTGGCTCATCTATAAAGTCCTCCCATAATCCTAGCACGTCCTGCAAAACCCTCCCCGTTCCCCCCCCCTCCTCCCACCCACCCCATACCCTCCCCCCCCCTCCCCCACCCAATACCCCCCCCCTCCCCCCCAACACCCCCCCCCCTCCCCCCCCCGTGGTGAAATTAACACCCTGAGTCCCCCAGGTTGGAACTTCTCTCGTTCCAATCTTCAGAACTCCCTCCTCAGGGTGAAGCTCCAACGAGAGCTCTAGCGTTTACACTCCCTCCCGATGTAGGGGAGAGTGTAAGAGGTATCTTGTCTCCTTAATATGGTAGAACCGCCCCTGAACCCCCCCCGAACCCCCGAACCCCCCCCCCACTCCCCCCAAGAACGACAAGTCACAACACCACCCCAACAACCCCCGGACTCCCATTTTAGCTTAAGGCACAAGGCACTCCCCCCGCTGCACACCAGGCGGGAGAGGGGAAGGGACAGGAGAAGGGAGAGGGGGAGGGGGGGGAGGGCGACCGGGAGGAAAAAAAAAAAAAACTCCCCCCTCCACCATCCCGCACCCCCCCCCCCCCCCGCCCCCCACCCACAGGTCAAAACATTCTAGTATCTTAGTCCTCTGAGTCTCTCAATCTGATTTGACCTGAGACATATCTGGGATGGGGATACCCAGACTGTCACAGAAGTCCCGTGTTTCCTCCATATATCTCATCCTGCTTGATCTCCCGTCTTTTAAGACAACCAGGGATGTTGGGAACCCCCAGCTGTATTTGAGATTTGCTTTCCTTAACTGTTCCAGGATTGGTCTCATCTGTCTTCTACGGGCAAGTGTTCCTGCAGAGAGGTCGGAGAATATCTGTAGCTCCTTATCTTCAAACATTATGGGGGGGGCTCCCTTTAAGATCTTCCATATTTTCTCCTTATCTTCATATTGGTGGAATTTAACTATCACATCTCTAGGAGTGTCCTGTTTTACATGTGTAGGCCTTCTTACTCTGTGTACCCGGTCTATCAAGAGGGGCTCTTCTATTCGCTTTCCCATTATAGGGTTAAAGATTTTTTTCATCTTTTCCCCTAAATCCTCGCCCTGTTGCTCTGGGATTGACCTGATGCGTAGGTTTTGTCGCCGACTTTGATTCTCCTGTTCCTCCAATCGAAATATCATGTTGCGGTTTTCAATTCGCAATTTGTTAACTTGATCTTTTAATTCGGTAATTTCCTTGGTGTGGCGCTCAGCGACCTCCTCCACCTCCTCCACCCGATGCAGGAGATGACCCATGTCTGCTCGGACATTAGCTATTTCAGATTTTATCACACTTTCTAACTTAGTAAACATTTCTATGAGATCTGTTTTACTTGGTACGAGCGCCATTATCCTTTGTTCTTCCGTCGAGCTCCAGGCAGAAGCCCCCTCCGTATCCAATTCTTCGCGGACTTTGTCCCCCTGGCCCCCTTTTTGCTTCTGTTGCTCTTTCTTTTTTTCCTTTGACCCTGTTTGTTTTGTCTCCATACTAGGGCTTTTGGCGCTCGCTTCTTTTAAATATTTTTGGATGGAGCTGGTGTTGAGGCTGTCTCTGGTACTCTGAGATTCAGTTGTTCGCGTTGAGCGGCCTTTCATGCTTTTTCCTCCTGCTGCCGTTTACAGCTACTCCTTAATCGGGTCTATTAGCCCTGGGCCTAATGTCCGCCCAAAGGGCTGAAATTGTCCTGTAAATATCCTCACTATATGGGTGGGTGCTGGGGCGGTCCAGGAGTGGTGTTCAGAAGAGGGGGAGAGGGGAGTAAAAAAAGGGGGGGGGGTAATACACCCCACTGCCCCGTGTCATTCACAAAGCTCAGAGTTCCAAACAACTGACCAGACTACAGTCCAGGGAGAGGTGGTACCACTCACAGCTGGCTATGGTACGATTCACAGGGGAGGTTGTTATATATGGAGACTTTAGTTGCTCCTCTGCTTTGGCTGCTGTGCTTTTTACATTCCCCTTTTCTTTTCCTGACTGCCTCCTTCCTCTCCCCCTTGTCCCCGCTTCCTCCAGGCCTCCCCCTCTCCAAAAAAAAGAAGAAAAAAAAAAAAAAAAGATAGCCTGTGGGGGTTTTATTCGCACCAAAAAGTCAAATGAGGAAAGGTAGGATTGAAGAGCAGGTTCTTGGCCCACTTTTTACCACCCCGGGAAGATAGTTATCTGTACCCAGCCTTGTTGAAAAAAATCAGACCTCCTCTAATTTTCCTCTAATTCATACTGATACTCTGTTCTTATATCAAAGAGAGAAAAACACAGTTCATTTGTCAGGCAGTTGTCAAATATCAAGCTGCTAATGCTGGATTTAAGAGACCGGGGTTGTATTGTTAGTTTTTCAACATTTCATTCATTGTTTCTTTAGTCCACAGTTTTCCATGTGGCTAGGGGTTCAATCAACGTTGTTTCCCTACCGTACCACTGGTAAGTCACGGGGACCCGTCCTGGGTTAGGCTCCCAGCCTCCAAGTCTTTTCAAGGTGTCGATCTCTAAGAAGATCCTCTGCTAGGAATGCTGCTTGGAATGCTGCTTGTGTGTGTGCAGCCAAAACTCTGCTCCTCAGCATGGACGGGAGGATGGCCCGTGGATGGCGTCTTCCTCCGTCTCCTCAGCGGATGGGGGGGGGCAGGGGGAGGGGGGGGGGGACGGGAGGCGAGGCGGAACAGCCCAGGAAGCGGCCACTGTGCCTAGCCCGGACCGTGTCTCAGCCGTCTCTCACACGGCGAAGCATCCGGGCGCCCTGTCACTGCACCTCCGCCAGAGCTGACGCTGGGCTCCTCCCTCGTGCGGACGTCACACGCCCATCCCGTCCTCAGACATCTTAACCACTTGCCGACCATCCGCCGCAGCTGCACTGCGGCAGAATGGCACGGCTGGGCGAAACAACGTTATGTAACGTCGCTTCACCTTGTGGCCACTAGGAGGCTTGTGCGCCCCCCTGCTCGCCCACGGAGCCGATGCGTGTGCCCTGGTGGTCGCGATCACTACCGGGCTCCCGCGTTCGCTCAGGGCACACGGAGAACCGGGGATCTGCGTGTGTAAACACACACAGTTTCCGGTTCTCTGAGGGGAGAACAGACAGATCGTCTGTTCATACAGAGTATGAACAGCGATCTGTCATCTACCCTACACAGTCCCATCCCCCTTCAGTTAGAACACAAACTAGGGAACACATTAACCCCTTGATTGCCCCCTAATGGTTAACCCCTTCACTGCCAGTGACATTTTTACAGTAATCAATGCATTTTCATAGCACTGATTGCTGTAAAAATGCCAATGGTCCCAAAAATGTGTCAAAATTGTCCAACGTGTCCGCCATAATGTCACAGTCCGGAAAAAATCGCATATCGCCGCCATTACTAGTAAAAAAAAATAATAAAAATGCCATAAAACTATACCCTATTTTGTAAACGCTATAACTTTTGCGCAAACCAATCAATATACGCTTTTTGCGATTTTTTTTACCAAAAATATATAGAAGAATACATATCGGCCTAAACTGAGGAAAAAAATATTTTTTTATATATATTTTGGGGGGATATTTATTATAGCAAAAAATTAAAAAATATTGCGTTTTTTTTAAAAATGTCGCTCTTTTTTTGTTTATAGTGCAAAAAAAAATGCAGAGGTGATCAAATACCACCAAAAAAAAGCTCTATTTGTGGGAAAAAAAAGGACGTTAATTTTGTTTGGGTGCCACGTCGCACGACCGCACAATTGTCAGTTAAAGCGACCCAGTGCCGAATCGCAAAAAGTGCTCTGGTCAGGAAGGGGGTAAAATCTTCCGGGGCTGAAGCGGTTAATGTGCACACATGCCTAACGTAAGAACAAAGTGAAGAATAACTTTATCATGTTAAAATTTATAAGTGCAACTGTAAACCCATAAGAAATGCTGCAATTCATGCAAATAACTACACCCAGATGTATGTTATCACTAAAATGTAATCTCTTCCAGCTATGCAGCAGATTCAGGTGATAGAGCGAGGACAGATGGAATTCTCTGAGTAGTCAGAAGAAAAAAAAAAAGCTAACTCATGGTAACACCGATGCCCAACACAGCATGCGATCATTCCACATCTAAATAGAAGATTGTCTTGAAAACCAGGCTGCAGCCAAAATTAGTTTTTTTGTTAGGACAGAATGGGAAATGGGGTTAGGTTTTAAATGCTTGACAATATCAGGAGGAAAGTGCCGGACTAATTGTCTATCTCTAGTAATAGTTCTTTATTACCTCTTGCGTTAAAAAAGCCAATATGTTTTGGGGGTTCAAAGTGCACCCTCCATCACAGTTTATGAAATGATAGAGTGTTTTTACACTCACCAGCCACTTTATTAGGTACACCTGTTCAATTGCTTGGTAACACAAATTGCTAATCAGCCAATCACATGGCAGCAACTCAATGCATTTAGGCATCTAGATGTGGTGAAGACAACTTGCTGTAGTTTGAACTGAGCATCACAATGGGGAAAAAAGGAGATTTAAGTGACTTTGAACATGGCATGGTTGTTGGTGCCCGACGCGCTGGTCTGAGTATTTCAAAAACTGCTGATCTACTGGGATTTTCACACACAACCACCTCTAGGGTTTACAGAGAATGGTCCGAAAAAAAAAGAAAATATCCAGTGAGCGGCAGTTGTGGACGAAAATACCTCAATAACTCAAATAACCACTCGTTACAACTAGGGTATGCAGAATACTATCTTTGAACGCACCAAACTTTGAAGCAGATGGGCTACAGCAACAGAATACCACACAGAGTGCCACTCCTGTCACCTAAGAACAGGCAACTGAGGCTTCACACAGGCTCACCAAAATTGGACAACAGAATATTGGAAAAACTTTGCCTGGTCTGATGATTTTCGATTTCAGCTGCGACATCAGATGGTATTGTCAGAATTTGGTGTAAATAAAAATGAAAGCATGGATCATCCTGCCTTGTATCAACGGTTCAAGCTGGTGGTGGTGGTGTAATGGTATGGGGGACATTTTCTTGGCACACTTTGGGCCCCTTGGTACCAATTGAACATTGTTTCAGTGCCTGGCTATAACTGAGTATTGTTGCTAACCGTGTCCATCCCTTTATTACTACAGTGTACCCATCTTCTGATAGCTACTTCCAGCAGGATAATGCACCATGTCACAAAGCTCAAATCATCTCACCACTGGTTTCTTGAACATGACAATGAGGTCACTGTACTCCAATGGCCTCCACAGTCACCAGATCTCAAGCCAATAGAGCACCTTTGAGATGTGGTGGAATGTAAGATTCGCATCATGAATGTGTAGCCAACAAATCAGCAGCAACTGCGTGATACTATCATGTCAATATGGACCAAAATCTCTGAGGAGTGTTTCCAACACCTTGTTGAATCTATGCCACGAAGTATTAAGGCAGGTCTCAAAGCAAAAGGGGTCCAACCCGGTACTAATAAAGTTGCCGGTGAATGTATATTCTGGATCATGTGCAAAAAAAAAAGGTAAGATAATGCCGGCTCCCTAATTATTTTCCAACTCAGCGCAATGTGTTTCCAATGTATCTATTCAACAGGTGATAACAATGTGATTAATCACAATATAAAACAAGTAGGAATTAGCTGCCACTTACACGTAGCCTCCCTGGCAGTTTTCCCGAGTGTGGCTCGGGGTTAAAATTCAGGACCATTAGCGGTAACCCCGAGCCACACTCGGGATTACATCGCAGGATCCTGGCGTGGCTTTACTTACCTTGTCCCCGGGATCCTGCGATGTCCCCCACTCTGTCTGCGGGCTCCGTCCTCCTCCGAAGCCTCTCCGTGCCAGGCTCCGTTCCCTGCGAGCGTCGCGACGCACGGGGGCGGAGCCTGGCGGCAAATTCAAAAAATTGTCAAAATCATAACACATACAGTACTGTAATCTTACAGATTACAGTACTGTATGAAATCATTTCACATCCCTTTTGTCCCCAGTGCTTTGCCCAGTGCCCTGCATGCAGTTTTATATTATATATACTGTTCTTTCTGCCTGGAAACTGGAGATTGTCCATAGCAACCAAAAAGTGTCCCTTTACGTCAAAAGTGGCTTTAGACCAGCTAGAAAACAGCGATAGTAAATTAGAACACTTGCAGAATTGGACGATAGTGAATCGTGGGGAAATTTATTTTATTATTATTATTTTTATTTTTTTTTAATTATTTATTTTTATTTATTATATTATAATTTATGTTTTTGTGTTTCAAACTTTATCATACCCGGGATATCTACTAGACTCTTGTTTGGACAGATTTAAGTGTGTTATTGTTAAGAATTACAGACCTACAATATAAAACGCCAAATTTCCATGCAAAATAATTGTACTGCTTTCAGCACCTAAAATCCGAAATAATCATACCGCCAGGGAGGTTAAAAACAAATGAATATAGGATAGAACAGTCTGTCACATTAAAACCTCAATGTAAAAAAACACATTATATCCAAGCGGCGCTTCTTGTCAAAATTATAAAAATTGACACATTTGCATATGAGTTGATACAATGCAAACATAATAGCTACACAGTAAATCGCAAAACTAGCAAGTAAAAGAACATGAAAGTGAAGTCTGTGTCTGGCTTCATGAGTGGATAAAGAGGGGAAACGGTCAGATAGTGCACCAATCACCTTACTCCACACCCAGTGTATCCCTAGGGAGGAATGCTTTAAAAAGGAAACCTTAGGTCCTAAAAATATGGAACATGAGTGGGCTTTTGTTTCCTCGTTTCATTCTCAATTTAGAGAAGTTGAAAATATTTTCAATACCCACTGGCATGTTCTATCTATGGACAGGACTCTGGCTGCAGTCCTTCCAGCTAAACCAAAGTTTATATAGTTTATATACTATAGAGGCCCGAGCTATGGAGATGCTGTAGTAAAGAAGGTCCTAGACCCCCCCCAGTTATCCACCTACTTTTTGGGATCAGGTGGGGTTTTTCTCCTGTAGGAGATGTAAAGCTTGCAGGGAAGTGAGTAGACCCCTTAGAGAGGTTAATAATTTTGTCTCCCCTTCCAATAATAAAGAGTTCAGTATTAAACACTTCATTACATGTAACACGACATATGTAATGTATGCCCTGACCTGTCCCTGTGGCTTATTTATATTGGAAGAACCAAACGCCTCCTAAGTATACGAGTAGCACAGCATATCTATAATATACGTATTGGTTTTACAGATCTGTCCCTACACTTTTAAACCCACCATAATCAGGACCCTTCTTGTCTAAGATATTGGGGTATAGATCACATTAAACCTAAACCATCATGGAGGGGTTCTAATTTGGTGAGGGAATTGTCTAAAAGGGAAACGCAGTGGATTTTTTTAACAGATAGCCTTGCCCCTAGAGGGTTAAATGTAGATCTTGATTTGAACTGTTTTATTAGTGATTATTAGACACTTTTTGGTTTATATACATATCCCTATCCCTTTTAGTGTTTTCTGGTCAGTTTATTATATTATTTTATTTCATTTACCCATGGTGGCTAACCATTTTTTGGGATTAATTATACCGTGTTTACATTTATTACCTTCAGCCCCCCCTTGTTTTTTTATTTTTTTTATTTTGTTCTGATTATTAATATGTCAACCTGCAGGGTTTTTGTATATCTACGTTTTTTTTGCCATACTTTGATGATTTAAACATAGTGCGAACTATAAACACGTTGGTGTTGCTGTTTTCTATCCCTTGATTATTTTTTAGGTTTTAAGTAATTTAGAAATAACAAGGGTGTTTTTAACTAATTTAAGATATTTATACCATGACTGTTCCCAGTTTATGAGCATAGAACTTTGGGAATAGCAAGGTGACTGTCAACTATTTATTTTATTCGTTTTATATGTATAGTGTGTTAAGTGAGAGAGGTATCACTATTAGCAATGTATAGGTATGCTGCAATTTAGTGATCCTCTAACTTGATGTCAGCTCAGTAGTATATTTAGTCTCCTTCTTTTCTGAACCCTTAGTTTCCAGAGTGCACCTGTTCAATTTGGTAACTGTGAGTGTTGTAAGGAGTAAATACTAACACAGCACTATATATTCAGATACGCCGTGCCGTGTGGTCACACCCCTTTGACAAAGTCGGAAAGATGAAATCGATCAGGGAGTGACCTTACGGCGGACTGAACACATCTATTAGACTTGGCACTTCAATATCCAGTGGAGTTTATCTTTTCTATATGCTCGTGGATGCTGTGGACTTCCGAGCTGGCCGAGCAGTAAATCACTGGGAGATCGTGAATGTATTTTATCTACATATTTGTGGTGAGTTTGAACCCCAGAGGAGTGTGTGGAACACGGGGTGTGGAGTAAGGTGATTGGTGCACTACCTGACCCTTTCCCCTCTTTATCCACTTATGAAGCCAGACACAGACTTCACTTTCATGTTCTTTCACTTGCTAGTTTTGCGATTTACTGTGTAGCTATTATGTTTGCATTGTATCAACTCATATGCAAATGTGTCAATTTTTATAATTTTGACAAGAAGCGCCGCTTGGATATAATGTGTTTTTTTACATTGAGGTTTTAATGTGACAGACTGTTCTATCCTATATTCATATTCTGGATCATGTAATTTAATCAATCCTGGAGTAGATTAAATATGGCTGCAGCTTGCTCTAGATGGTATTTTGTAAGCTTATCCAGTTGGTCTAGAACATACAGACGCCAGCATTTCATTAACCCTGTTGAAGGTGGCCATTTGAACCCCCGGAAACATGTTGGAATTTTTATTAAAGTGAAAACTGAAAAAGAACTTCCCAGAGGTTAGTAAATGTGGTCTAATTTTACTTTGTAAAGAATACCCGTTCACATGTAAGGAAAATTAAAAAAAACAGCAATGTTGCTTGCACGGGATTGGTTGATAGAAGTCAACCTAGCTTCGTCTCATTCACTGAGATCTGGGGAAAAGTCCCTTGCAAAATGCAACTTCCCTTGCAAAGTAAACAGGCTATTTGCCTTTAGTAAATCAACCCCAGTGACTTTGGAATATTCCTTCTGATATCTTCAATCTCTTAAGACAATAGCCACTTCCACAGTTCTTTTTTTCTTGGAGAGTTGCCTATCTAAAGCCCAACTCCAGCTTGGGCAAAAAAGGAAAGATTAGTCTGCAGCATGTTTTAAAAAATAAATAAGTAGCTCCTTCTGCTATACTTACCCAGTCTCCAGCACTGTCCTTTGCAGGCTCATGGATCCATCAATGCAGTTACAGCTCTCTTTTAGGTTGAATAACACCAAACATCATTTAACCTACTTTCTGTGTGTCTGGCGGGTCAAGAGCCCACAGCCCACCCCCCATCTTTAACTTTTTAAGAACTTTTTTTTATTTTTGATCATGTATGGTATATGTTTGCATAGAGATAAGTGGTAGTAAAGCACTACAACAGTAATTACAAACATACAACTTTCAAGAGAATGCTGGAAAGAGTGGCACCACTCCTTGCAGCATTCAGGATCTGCCCAGCACTGGAGGAAGAAGATGATAAAAAAGGAACTGTGAAGTCTTGTAGCTAGACTGAAGGCCCCTGGAAAAAGGGACACGTGGCAATTTTATGTTTAAGAGTTGGGGGGGGGGGGGTTGAGGGTAAGGGTAAAGGGCCAAAGGAGAGGGCTTGGTAAGCCCAGGGTTCACATCTGACAAGATACCTGAATGGAATGCCTACCAGAAGCAAAAAATCCATCATTCCACACTTCCCCCATTCTATCAGGTTTTAAATGATGCCTGTGTCCCATGGAGGATATTTTTTGATAAGGTTTAAAGTGGAACTACATTGCATCTGAGCACTACAAACCAAACACACATTTTAATTCATTTTTAACATTCAAAGAAAACTCCCCCATCCATCCATGTCTCCATGCTTTATTTTGCTGAGAAATCACTTTGAAAAACTTTCCCCTAGCATTTCTGGCTGTGGCCATCTTGCGTAAGGGCAGATGCTCAATGAAGCATTTACTTCCCTGAATCCATCTGCCCTTAGCTAAAGCATGCAGGCAGGGAGGTGTGCTTAGCGGAGAAAACACCTTCTCCTCTCCTGAAGACTCATGGGATGCATGACATCATTCGCCTAGGCATAGAAAGCAGTAAGGAAGCGAATAAATGTAAAAAATAAAAGTTTAAGACAAGTTAATGTAATATACTTTCCTATCTATTTACTAATGCTAGCAGTACAAGGATTACAAATAATCAATGTTGATTGAGAGAGTGAAGTTCCACTTTAAAATGCTATCTATGCCCCTGTCATGTGGAAAGGAAGGGGGGGGGGGGGGATAAATCTTTCTCTGAACTCTTTTCTCATTTTGCTTAAAAATGCTTTGGAGATCTTCCTGTTTTTGTTTGGTATAGCATTTCCACCTTTAATCCATTAAGATCAGAAGAGGGACAAGACGGTATTTGGGTATATTATCTAAACTGGCCAAGACTCAATAAGCACTGTGAAACCAGTATGATTTTTTTTATGGTAAGCATGTGAGCAAAATAAAACAGAGGCAGGTATTCATTTAAAAGATAGGAAACAACATTGTTTCTTTCTGAGTCTGGGAATCATGCTTATAACTCCTCAGTTCTCTCTTAGGGATCATTCACAAGTGTGAAAATACTGAAAAAAATTTCTGCAAGGCTACAGAAATCAATGACTGTTAGGCCCCTTTCACATGTGCGGACCGTTCAGATCCGCCTGTCAGTTTTTTCAGGTGGATCTGAACAGTCGCTCCATACATCTCTATGGGGCGACGGATGTCAGCGGTGACATGTCCCCTGACATCCGATCCTCTCCACAAAATCCAGACGGATGGATGTCCTATTTTCCATCTGTCTGGTGGATCGGATGAAAACGGACAGGCGGTCTCATCCGATCTCCCCATAGAGGAAAGTGGTCTCTCTGACAGGTTTGTCCCTTTACAGTGTGGACTTGTCATCCGCCAGCTCAATCAATGGAGTGATCCCCGCTGAGCAAGCGGATGGCTAAATACGGATCGGCAGGTCTGAAAGGGGCCTTAGTGCTCATAAATCTATGAACGGTAATAATGATCATATTTATAGTAATAATATCTGTAATAAAGAGTCCATATAGTGCAAAAACTGAAAAGTTGCTGAAGTAATTGCGTTGCTTTTGTTCATGATTCCAAACACTTGTTTTACTCTTCCCAAGTGTGAGTGTTCCCAATTATTTTTTACATTAAACTTAGTATACTTACGAGTTTACACTATGTGGAGTTTTCTGTTTCCTTCTCAGTTATACTGCATGTTACAAGGTTAAAGACACATCACACCGAGACTTATGGACACCGGTCTTTGGCGACTCATTGGGCATATGCCCATTTGGGTCCATTTGTTCTGGTAAGCCTTCCTGCAATTGGTGGTGGCTGTCTTTCACATCTATTCATGTATTAAAGGACTTTAATTTTACACTAACAGTCATTGATTTCTGTAGCCTTGCAGAATTTTTTTTTCTCTAGCGCTGCACAATTGTTATAATCACTAGTTTTGCATTTTTGTCTATTGCTGTGCTGGTTGCTGTCTATTCGGGTGTCAGCGCGATATATTTCTTCCATCATTTTGCCTGCCATGAATAATACAATGGTACCACACAGTAATGTTCACACAGGAGTAGTAGTGTTGTGTTAAAAATAAAGCAAGTTGTCGCTTTCATGAGGCATCAACGCTTGTCAGTTGCCACCATTGATTTCAAAGGTGATGCTCTATAACCACACCTTAACAGTACCTATAACATTTACGGCGTGTTAGACCCCTTTCATACTGAGGCGCTTTACAGGCGCTACGGCGCTAAAAATAGTGCCTGTAAAGAGCCTCTCCTGTCTCTTTCACACTGGAGCGGTGCGCTGGCAGGACGCTAAAAAAAAGTCCTGCAAGCAGCATCTTTGGAGCGGTGAAGGAGCAGTGTATACACCTCTCCTTCACCGCTCCTGGCCATTGAACTGAATGGGCACTGCTGTCGAACGGCCAACAAAGTGCCGCTGCAGCGGCACTTTGTGGGTCATTCCAACCCTTTTTTGGCAGCTCACGGGGGGTTAAAACCACCCCGCTAGCTGGAGAAAACCCCCGCAAAAACTAAGCGCTGCTAAAAATAGCAGCGCTTTAATGCCGATGGTGCCGACGCCCCAGTGTGAAAGGGGCCTTAGTGAAGCATTTATAAAGCATTAGCTGGACATTGGGGGAGAGACAGTGGAGGTTCCTGTATCCCAGGATGCACTGGGAAATAATAGAGGACTAGGATAGAGCAGTTCCAATCACTTCCTGGTTGTACAGAGCAGCCATGTGGTAACTTCATTTGCTTCTGTGTGCGGGCAAAAGCATCAACCAGCCAGAATTATTGACAGTGCCAGGTAGGAGCAGAGACATTGAGCATTATCAGTGGCGCTTTTTGTGTCAGCAAAAGACTGCATCAGCAAGTGGGTATTATCCTTAGACTGGGAATAACTGTCCTCCAGGAAGCAGGAGAGCAATAGCAACACTTCCGTGGGCCTTTATCAAGCATTCTTGGAGTGTTTTCAACACTTTATAAACACATTGGAAACAAGTCATAAACACATCATAAATGCCATAGGAGCTTTAATGAGCATTGCCTCATTCTTCATATTCAACACACGTGTGAACGAGCCCTTATAAGAGTGCAAATTTTATTCAGTGATTTCACCTGCTGATACTAGCTGTAAAATTGTGTTCTGCCGCAAAGCAGAGTAAAGGTGTTTGCAAATGAATTACAGGATTTTTTTAACCACTTCAGCCCCGGACCATTTGGCTGCCCAAAGACCAGAGCGTTTTTTGCGATTTGGCACTGTGTCGATTTAACTGACAATTGCGCGGTCGTGCAGTGTGGCTCCCAAACAAAATTGACGTCCTTTTTTCCCCACAAATAGAGCTTTCCTTTTTTAGTATTTGATCACCTCTGCAGTTTTTATGTTTTGCGCTATAAACAAAAAAAAGAGTGACAGTTTTGAAAAAAACGCAATATTTTTTACTTTTTGCTATAATAAATATCCCTCCAAAAAATTTTACGTATTCTTCTACATACATACGTATTCTTCTACGTATTTTTGGTAAAAAAAAAAAAAAAATCGCAAAAAGCATTTATTGATTGGTTTGCACAAAAGTTATAGCATCTAGGGATAGTTTTATGGCATTTTTAGTAATAATTTTTTTTTTTTTAATAGTAATGGTGGCGAGCTGCAATTTTTATCGTGACTGCGATATTATGGCGGACACATTGGACACTTTTGGCGCTATTTTGGGACCATTCACATTTATACAGCGATCAGTGCGATTAAAAATGCACTGATTACTGTGTAAATGTGACTGGCAGTAAAGGGGTTAACCACTAGGGGGCGCTGCAGGGGTTAAGTGTGTCCTAGGGAGTGATTCTAACTGTGGGGGGGTTGGCTATGTGTGACATGACACTGATCACAGCTTCTGATCATGGGGAGCTGTGATCAGTGTCAGTGTCACTAGGCAGAACTGGGAAATGCTTGTTTACATCAGCATTTCCCCGTTTTTCCTCTCCGTGAGATGATCGCGGGTATCCCCGCGGACATCGAGTCCATGGGACCCACGATCACACTCACGGAGTTCGCGGCAGGGTCACGCGCACGCTGCCGGTGGCACGGACGCGACCACATGGCGGCAAATTTAAAGGGACGTACCTGTACGCCCATTTGCCTGTCCGTGCCATTCTGCTGACGTAAATGTTCGTGCAGCGGTCGGCAAGCAGTTAAATAGTAAAATTACAAGATAGGTTTGCCTGAACTTACCTTATGTACAGATAAAAGGTATCCATATACAGGTATTCATGAATGAAGCCTGCAAACAGTGTTCAAAACCTAACTACTGGCAACCTCAGTCTAACACCCATCAAACAGACAAGAATGGTAGAAATGTATTTATTTATTACAGGTGCCATCAATTTACACAGCACTTTAGAGCCCTTGCACACTGGGGCGGGGGGCGGCGTCGGCGGTAAAACGCCGCTATTATTAGCGGCGTTTTACCGTCGGTATGGGGCCGAGAAAGGGTTAAATACCACCGCAAAGCGCCTCTGCAGAGGCGCTTTGCCGGCGGTATAGCCGCGCCGTCCCATTGATTTCAATGGGCAGGAGCGGTAAAGGAGTGGTATACACACCGCTCCTTCACCGCTCCGAAGATGCTGCTAGCAGGACTTTTTTTACCGTCCTGCCAGCGCATCGCTCCAGTGTGCAAGCCCTCGGGGCTTGCACACTGGAATGAAAGTAGCGGCACTTTCGGGGCGGTTTGCAGGCGCTATTATTAGCGCAATAGCGCCTGCAAACCGCCCCAGTGTGCAAGGGCTCTTACTTATACATTGCACATTCACATCAGTACAACACAATACAATCTCCTGCACTCAGGAGCTTAGCCAATGTGTAAGAGGTGTAGCCAACCCTTCAGATAGAATATGGAATGTCAAAAGGCCCTCCTCAGAACAATGGGTATCCTTAGAGCTGAAACATAGAGAAAGACAGGAAGGGCGCACCGACCTTGTGCATTACCAAAGATAAAATGTATTTAACCACCTCAATACAGTGCACTTACACCCCCTTCCTGCCCAGACCAATTTTCAGCTTTCAGTGTTCTCACACTTTGAATAACAATTACTCAGTCATGCAACACTGTACCCATATGAAATTTGCGTCCTTTTTTCACACAAATAGAGCTTTCTTTTGGTGGTATTTAATCACTAGTTGTTTTTTTATTTTTTGTGCTATAAATAAAAAAGTCTGTAAATTTTGTGAAAAAAATGCCTTTTTCTTTGTTTCTGTCATAAAATTTTGCAAATTAGTAATTTTTCTTCATAAATTTTGGCCAAAATTTATACTGCTACATATCTTCGGTAAAAATAACCCAAATAAGTGTAAATTATTTGGTCTTTGTGAATGTTATAGAGTCTACAAACTATGGTGCCAATCACTGAAAATTGATCACATCTGATCACACCTGATGTACTGAAGGCCTATCTCATTTTTTGAGACACTAACAAGTCATGAAAGTACAAATACCCCCCAAATGACCCCTTTTTAGAAAGTAGACATTCCAAGGTATTAAGTAAGTAGCATGGTGAGTTTTTTAAGTTGTAATTTTTTCCCACAATTCTTTGCAAAATTAAGATTTTTATTTTTTTATTTTTTTTACAAAATTGTCATATTAACAGGTTATTTCTCATACAGAGCATATGCATACAACAAATTACACCCCAAAATACATTCTGCTACTCTTCCTGAGTATGGTGATACCACACGTGTGAGACTTTTACACAGCCTGGCCACATACAAAGGCCCAACATTGAAGTAGCATCTTCAGGCGTTCTACGAGCATAAATGACTCATCTCATTTCTCAACCACCTATTACACTTTTGAAGGCCCTGGAGCACCAAGACAATGAAATTGCCCCAAAATTACCCCATTTTGGAAAGCAAGCACCCCAACGTATAATCTATGAGGCATAATGAGTCTTTTGAACGGTTCATTTTTTTCCAGAAGTTTTTGAAAAATGTGGAAAAAAAATGAAAACGTATTTTTTTTACACAAAGTTGTCCATTTATCAGATATTTCCAACACATAGCATGTGCTTAGCAAAGACGACACCCCAAAATACATTCTGATACTCCTCCTGAGTATGGTGATACCACATGTGTGAGACTTTTACACAGCCTGGCCACATACAAAGGCCCAACATTGAAGTAGCATCTTCAGGAGTTCTACGAGCATAAATGACATATAAGAAGGGGATATTTGCGCTAACCAATCAATATATACAAAAAATATATGTGCACAAGTGATATAACTAAATAAAGCGTGATTAAATGCTCCACCTCTATAGGTCAAATACCAAAACCTAAAACCAATATTAAGAAAGAAAAAGATGCGCAAAGAAACCGCTACAAATAACAATAAATATTGCTCATGAGATCTCCGTTCCCAGTGGATGCATGTTAAGGGGAAACATGTCGGGTGGAGCATGAGCCTGTGACATCACCACGCTGAACAGCTGACTGGTAGACACTGCGGCTGATTCAAACCTGCTTTTCTTACCTGCCTGAATGTATGGACTTTGTATGGTTTGTTTTTTAAATAAATACCTTTGCTGGAACATACTGCACCATGGAGCCCTCTTGTATTCCTCCTTACATGAGAATACCCAGATCCTGGCTTTTATGAGAGTGACCCGGAGAGTGAAGTTTTGTCCTTGCTGATTCCTGGATAAACAGGTGGATTCCTCTCTGCTTTCAATCACTGTGAGTTCACCTGCCGGCAGGCTAATGCACAAGCGCTTATGATCTCTATCATTTGAGATCCAACGGATCTGGTAAGCAGTTTGTATTTGAATTTGATGCTCCATATTCCAGATGATTTGATTGAATATGTGTCCTGCTTTTCGAGATTAAGTGAAGAACTTTTGCATCTCCTAAATTTTGAAGGATCATTTTGGGATATTCTGTTTTTGATAAATTAACTTTTAGTTTTATTCATTTATATTTTATATCACATGGACTATTTGTTTTTTGATACACCACTCAATTTTTCATATTATCATGTTTTAGAGAATTTGCTCACAACAATATTGTGACAGACCTAGCCGGGACAGAGGCTGTTGGAGAGGACTGAATGCAAGCCTCTTGCCTTTTGATTATGGGCCCTGGATTTTCAAGGGAACAATACTCTTTGTGAGTTGAAGGAGAAATCCAGTCTGAACTGTACTAGTCGGACTCAGTCGTGTATACATGTATATAATATATGTTGTCTCATTCTGTTGTGGACTCTTTGCTGTGATCATTTGGGATGTGTGTCCCTGTAGAGGGAGGGGGGATTCCTCCAGCAGCCCCCCTGCTGATAAGACTGTTTACTGAGGAGAAGTTTGAACATACCTGACCTGTGTGTCTTTGGACAGTTTAACCCGCCCTCTTTTCCAAGGGTGGGGGGGAAGAGTCTCTGAGTTATGTTATCTGTTGTATCCATGTGTGATAATAAAACAGTCCATGTTAGCATCTAAGCATGTCTTGTTTTATTCTTGAGAGTGGTAGGAATATCTGATATCTGTATCCAGACTGGGAGGAAGTGGTATACTGACGGAAGCACTCAAGCGTAGAGTGGGACGTTCCGTGACATTGGTGGCAGCAGCGGGACACTTCCTGCAGTCTGGGACATCCAAACTTCAATCTGGATCCAAGGTCCGGATAGCAGGAGAGGAGAGGTACAGATATCTGAGTCCAGACTGGGAGGAAGTGGTATACTGACGGAAGCACTCAAGCGGAGTGAGGGACGTTCCGTGACAAATATTTATTGTTATTTGTAGCGGTTTCTTTGCGCATCTTTTTATTTCTTTATAAATGACATATATAATTTCCTGGCAACCTATCATTTTTGAAGGCCCTTCATATTTCTAACACATAGCATGTACATACCAAGAATTACAATCCAAAATAAATTCTATTGCGGAAAGGGTAAAAAAAAAGCATTACTTGTGCTTTTAGTAGTATCCACAGAGGAGAGCACTGGTCCAGGCAGCAGGCAGGGATGTGCTTAGCGACAGCAATAGTAATTATCCAGGCAGCAGGCAGGAATATTGTCTATAGTCAGCACAAGGATATTGTCAGCACAGCACAGTCCATAGAAATTGTCCAGGCAGAGACAGCCAGCACAGCCATAATATTGTTCCTGGAACACTGTTACCTGCAGACACTCATTGTACCACTCTCCAGCCCTTCATAAACATACTGCCTCTTGCTACAGCTAATTATTTGCATAGTCCAGGTAGCGGTGTGGTCCGTTCATGCAGCAGGCAGAGGCATGATGGCAGTAAGTCAGCAGCAGGCTGAGGGCCGCAATCAGGTAAGACCTGTGCACAGGGGCACAGGGGTAGAGGCTTCGACCCACCCAAATCTCTATGAAGCTTCCGGACTCCAGACCCTAATCTGAAAATTCCGAAACCCGGAGAAAAAAAAAATGTCTCCATCCGGAAAAACAATTCTGGAGCTCCTCACATATGTGAGACCCCTGTGTACTACAGTAGCAGGGCAACAGATCAGTCCAAGCAGTAGGCAAAAGCATAGTCCATAAAACAGGCCAGGGTCAGTTCACGTGCAAGCAGTCCAAGCGGTAGGCAGTAGCGTAGTTTATAATACAGGCCAGGGTCAGTTCACGTGGAGGCAGTCCAAACGGTAGTCAGAGGCATAGTCACAAAACAGGCCAGGGTCAGTTCACGTGGAGGCAGTCCAAATGGTAGGCAGAGGCAAAGTAAAAAAACAGGCATAATCACGTGGAAGCAGTCCAAACGGTAGGCAGAGGCATAATCAAAAAACAGGCCACGTGGAAGGCAGTGGCATGGTTATTTGGGGAAGCATGGAAAATGGTTAGCACAGATGATGAAAATGGGGAAATGGTTAAAAATATGGGCTAATATTTTAGGGATGTATGATAAAGTTGGAAGCATTCACCAATGCAAAGGCCAAGTTGGGAGGGACCCTGGGGACAATGGTAGCTGGTATCTTTTTGAAATCCTCTTTTGGTGCACACGCAACATTTTTTTTGCCATCTTCGGCCTGCTTCAGATAGTGGAATATTGAAGGGGAAGTGGCGCTCATGAAGTCGGCAAACAGCCTCAGAGCGAAGGTCTTCTGGGGGGGTCTTTGGTGATAGATGAGGGACGTAACAACTTCTTCTATGAATTGTAGGAAGGGGGCAGGGCTTTCTGTGGATTTGGTGCAGACTACGTAGGAATTATAAACGGCCAAATGGATGAGATAAATTGCTATCTTCTTGTACCAGAATCGGGACCTTCTTATTGACAAATAGGGCTGAATCATTTGATCATTGAAATCCACCCCCCCCCCATGTAGAGATTATAATCTTGGACACATACTGGCTTTTCAATGGGACCTCGTCTTCTTTGAACCTCAATTGTAGTGTCGTCATGGTTGGTGGACATCATGTGCACGTCCCTTTTATCCTTCCACCTCAAGGCCAGCACTTCGTTGCATCTCAATGCTGCTCTTTCCCCACTTTGCAGCTTTTTGTTTGCTAGAGATTGTGGGAAGCCCTTCCTATTTTTTTCTGGAGGTTCCGCAGGCCAGGGTTTTTGCAATGTATAGGTGTTTGAAAAGGGCCAGGCCAGTGTAGAAATTGTCAAGGTATATGTGATATCCTTTGTTCAGAAGTGGGTATGCCAAGTCCCATACAATCTTTCCAGTTGTGCCCATGTAGGCCGGGCACTCAGGGGGCTGGAGCTGGGAATATTTTCCTTCATATATGCGGAACGCATACAAATATCCCGTAGCTCTCTCACAGAGCTTGTATAATTTTTTTCCGTATCTGGCCCTTTTGCTAGGAATATATTGCTTTATTCCTAGCCGGCCTGAAAAGGGTACCAGGGACTCATCGACACATATATTCTGATCGGGGACATAGAGTTCTGCAAATTGTTGGGAAAAGAAATTTATCAGTGGGCGAAGTTTATATAATTTGTTGTAATTTGGATGATTGTGGGGAGGGCACTGGGTGTTGTCGCTAAAATTAAAGTGCATTATCATTTCGTATCGGGACCTGGCCTTTATGGCAGAATAAATGGGCATGTTGTGAATGGGGTTGGTGGACCAATAGGCATGTCCTTCATTTTTTTTTGTAAGCTCCATGTTTAGGGTGAGGCCCATAAACAATTCAAACTCTTCCAAATTCAGATCTGTCCACTCAAACGGACGGGCATAGGATGATTGGCAGTTGTTGGCAATATACTGCTGGGTAGACAAATTAGTAATGGTCCACAATGAATTGCAGCAAAGTGTCGGGCAAAAACAGATGAAAGCAATCAATCTCTGAGAAATTTTGGGTGTTGGCCTGCACACCTGGCTGTGCTGTGAAAGGGGGAATAATTGGTGATCCCGAGTCGAATGGCAGCCATGTTGGGTTGGCAAGACCATCTGGCATATATGTATAGGCCCTGGCTCTTGGGGGACGTGACACTCCTGTAGTTGGGGGATTTGAATTTCCTGTGCTGGTACTCAGGCGTGATGTGGCAGCACTGGTACTGGGCATTTGTTCCTGGGGCCTATCACCGGCGGCAGCGCTGGTACTGGGCATTTGTTCCCGGGGCCTATCGCTGGTGACAGCGCTGGTACTGGGCCTGGGAATTTGTTCTTGGGGCCTATTGCTGGCGGCAGCGCTGGTACTGGGCCTGGGACCAATTCTTCCTCCAAATCATTTGCTGATTCACTATTCGGTTCAAATGCCGAATTTGATTCGGAATCAGAATTGGAATCTGATGAGAACTCTCCGTTGCTCTCATCAGTCATAGAGAGGATCTGGAACGCCTCCTCACTGTTGTAAACTCTTTTGGACATGACTCTGATGGCTGTGTGACAGGTGGCAGGTGACGGTCACTGGTGGGCTGTGAGATGGGTGGCAGGTGATGTTCACTGATAGGTGATGACGGTGTGACAGGTGATGGTCACTGATGGGTGATGGTCACAGACGAGTGACAGGCCACGGTCACTGATGGTTGATGGGTGCACCGCTGACAGTTACTGATTGGTGACGGTTAATGGCTGATGTCACTGATGGGTGACGGGTAATGGCTGACGTCACTGATGGGTGACGGGTAATGGCTGACGTCACTGATGTGTGACGGGTGATGGCTGATGGTCACTGATGGGTGACGGGTGATGGCTGATGGGTGACGGCTGACGGTCACTGATGGGTGACGTCTGACGGTCAACGATGGGTGATGGGTAATGGCTGACGGTCACTGATGGGTGACGGGTAATGGCTGACGTCACTGATGGGTGACGGGTGATGGCTGATGGTCACTGATGGGTGACGGACAATGGGTGACAGCTGATGGTCACTGATGGTTGATGGCTGACGATCCCTGATGGGTGACGGGTAATGGCTGACGGTCACTGATGGGTGATGGGTAATGGGTGACGGGTGATGGCTGATGGTCACTGATGGGTGACGGGTGATGGCTGGCAGGTGGCAGGTGACAGCTGACGGTCACTGATGGGTGACGGGTGATGGCTGACAGTCACTGATGGGTGACGGGTGATGGCTGATGGCTGACAGGTGACAGCTGACGGTCACTGATGGGTCACGGGTGATGGCTGAAGGTCACTGATGGGTGACGGGTGATGGCTGATGGGTGACAGGTGCACCGCTGACGGTCACTGATGGCAGTCTCTTATGTGACAGGTGCACTTTATGGGGGTGATTGTGTTGAATGTTGGGTGACAGATGACAATGGGGGGGGATGGGACAAGTGTTGTTCTTGGTGCAGTACAATACAGACACAGATCGGTAACTCACTGCTCCTGGCTCTTCTCTCCTCACACTGGAAATGGTGCATGAGGAGAGAAGAGCTGGTAACAGCTAGTTACCGCTCTGTGTTTACATTTAGTGATCAGCTGTGAAAGGATCACAGCCGATCACGTGGTAAACAGCCGCCGGGCAATGGCTGTTTACCATCGTCGGTGATGAGCAGTGTTCCCAGGAACACGCCGCCACCGGCGTGATCGCGCGCATGCGCCATGCACAATGGGATCGGTACCGTCTGTCATCAGCTGTGACTTCATCACGGCCGATCACTTGGTAAACAGCCACGCCCAATGGCTGTTTACCCCCTCGGTGGCGAGCAGTGTCTCTGTGACACGCCGCCACTGAGGGTACAGGGATGCATGCACACGAGCGCGCACATTCCCTGTTTAAAGGACAGAGCGTCATATGACGCCCTCCCAGAACGAGAGCCACGCCGCCTGGCCGTCATATGACGTCCGGCCGGCGGCAAGCGTTTAAATAGTAAAAACAAGAGGAATACTCACAAACAAAGGTTTAAAAGAGGCTTAACATTGCTCCAACCAGGAAGTGCAAGTGGATTTGCGTTCCATCCGCCACTTCCGGTTGCGGCAGACATCACTACTGCCCCACCTCTGATTAAGGTAATTTCCGGCACAGAAGCTCAGAGTACACAGTGACTCAAGCTATCTGTTCTCTAAAGCCCCTCTTCCTCTAGCGGTAAAGTGGCCTATTGCGTCAGCTTACGGCCTGACGGGCTGCTAAAAGTCTACACATACCCGGTGCCCTAGCAATGGCCGGGGAAAAGCTACTAGGGATGAAAGGGCAAAGTATCTCAATTACAGAGCTACCATCCACACAAGGAATGAAGCCCCTAGATTACCCACCGCCACTCCAAGGAAAACCAAGGGGGATTAAACTATGGTTGATAGCTTAAATATAAACAAATGAGCATAGATGTGTAAATAAGTATATATGCATATCAGAATGGAAAGACAGGCATAAAAATGGCTCATAGCAGGAATTCACCCAGACACATGAACCCACAATGGACCATTGTAGTGGTACACTGTGGGGGCTAATAGTACATGCATATACATTTATATATAAAAAAATATAAATATAGATGTACATATAAAAAAATGTCAGTGAAATCTTAGTTTGTACACACCCAATTGCATAAAGTGCATTAGTGGCCTTACATCTTATTGTATATATTCATCATAAATACATTATAAAAATTGGTCTGGGTCATTGCGACCATATATGCATTACCATCAAGATGTTCCATATTGATAGACGGAACAATATCTGGGCGATAACCTAGAGGAATACAATTGAGCTTAGAAATCGAAGTCAAAGTGTATATTAGTATAATCATAAAAGTACTTATTGTAATAGTTAAAATCAGTCAAGAATGTGTGGGGTTGTATACCACTCTCCCTGGGAAAACCCAATGCCACATAGTATTTTATGAGGCTTGATAGAAAAAGTGACAAAATGGGTATATAAAATTATAAAATGTTATAAAATAATTAATTGATTAATTATAGACATTTATTAAGCAATAATCTAGAGGGTGTTTTAGATCTAAAATTTCCTACCAACAAATCCAACATATATCATGTAGTAACCCTACCTAACAATTATTATATCTACTACTACTACAGATTACCAAACGTATACAAGCTAAGAGCAGCATGCTTGTATGACAGAAGAAAGCCTGGAACCCTATTAGACAGATTCCCTTAGGTTAATGGTTTGATTGAAAAGGGGTGAACCAAGATTAGAAGTCCCATGCAAGATGGGATGTAAGAAGAGGGATTCAGACGGGTACGAGGTTTTTTAAACCAGAGAGTCGCGGGACTGGACCATACTAGCCAAATTGTCAGAAGCCCCAACGGGGTTAGACTACACTATGTAGTTCAGTCCCCTCATTGAGACCTTGAGGGACCAAAGATCCTAAAGTGAATATCCCAAAGGCCTCTCTAGTGCATAATATTTGGTGTTTTTTGCCAGTATCAATATCATTTGTTATGGCCTCAATCCCGAAGACTCTTAGGCCATTCACAGAGCTATTATGGGCCTCTTTGAAGTGTCGTGGTACGGAGTAGTTCCCTTTTTCAGTTGTGTTACTACTACTATGTTCCCCCATTCCTGTCCTCATAGGTCGTGAAGTACGACCAACATATAGTAGTCCACAAGGACAGAGGAGACCATATATCACGAATGGGGTCCCACAGTTGATAAACAGTTTGACCTTGTGGCTTTTGCCATCCACTCCAATTATCTCCTTCTTCCGATGGCTCATATGTATGCAATTACCACAGTTACTAATCCCGCACTTATAGCTACCCTTTTGATCAAACACAGTGGTCCAGGGTTTATTTAGACCTTTGTTCCTGATTTTCTTAACCCTACTTAGGGCAATAATACTTCTTAGGTCTTTCGGTCGCCTGAAGATCAGGTTCGGGTGTAAAGGCAGACTGGTCCTCAAGATTGGATCAGATCTTCCAATTCTTTCTAAGAATAGTTTTTGTATCAAGGGAACTCTGTTATTGTTCCTTGTACAGAATCAGACTAATTGGAGATACAGATACCTTTGAAAGACTCTTGTGGGAACCTACAGGCATCTACAATGGTGAGCTAAAAAAAGCTACTTGATAAACACTACTTAACCAGGTCCTGACGAAAAATGAATGCCAATTTCTGTATTCAAAACATTGGTGGTGCCACACTTCTACCATATACCAAAGGTGCACAATGACCTGGAGAAGCCCCCTGGTAGACCGATTATTGCAGGTATAGATAGTCTGACCAGTAATTTAGGCTGTTATATCGATCATTTGCTTCAGGATTTTGTAACTAGTTTGCCTTCGTATATATCAAGGACTCTGGCCATGCCTTGGAAATTCTAACCTCCTATATATGGGAGAAAAGCTATTGATGGCTATCATTAGATGTAGCATCACATCTATCCAACACGACTTTGGTCTTAGAGCCGTGGAATACAATATGGCAGAGGCCCACCATTTTAATCCAGTACAAGCACAGTTCCTGTACGAGTGCATTGAGTTCATGTTGACCCACAACTAGTTTTCATTTATGTGTAGCCATTACAAGCAAGTTAAAGGTACGGCCATGGGAGCAAGGTTTGCACCCAGTTACGCCAACTTTATGGGGTATTGGGACCTCAAACACATCTGGGCAAACAATCCTTATGGGGGCAATCTTGTTCTCTATGCTCGTTACATCGACAATATGCTCATAATATGGAACGGCACTGATGAGGAACTTGAAGGCTTTCTGGTACACTACTCAAAGAACCCATATGGAATATCCTTTACTCACGTGATAGACGAGAAATCTTTGGTATTCTTAGATCTAGAGCTACAGGTGGACGACAATGGAGTGATTTACTCAAGGACACACTTCAAACCAAGTTCGGGGAACTCCTATCTTTATGCCCGCAGCCACCACCACCCTAGGTGGATAAGAAATGTTCCTTTTGGACAATTTTGCAGGCTCTGACGGGCGTGTACTTTTAAGAAGGACTATGAGGAACAGGGACTGATTTTGAAGAACAAATTTAAGGAAAAAGGGTATGATGACATGCACATTGATGAGGCTTTTCGAAGTACCTACAGTTATACGAGAGCACCTCATGGTTATCCTCATGTCACCATTCAACATGAAAAACCCGGATGACCCAGAAGGAAAAAAGAACTCGCCATAGCACTTAGTGCTAAAGCTTTATGAACTGAGGCTGAAGCCGTCAATATGAGAGCACGGAGGCTCTGGGAAGGTACGCATTGACGTCACCACGTTTTCGGAGTGAGAGAACGGGCTCCGTATGTTTGTATGCCGGCCGGCTTTTTTCGTGTACATAACTCTGCTAACTTGAATGTAAGTGACTACTTGTTTTTATAATAAATATCTGGAGGATTTTATACTATGGCGAGTTCTTTTTTCCTTCTGGGTCATCCGGGTTTTTCATATTGAATGGTGACATGAGGATAACCTAAGGGAGCCTGGAGATTTACCCCCCATAGGAACACCGGGAGCGTCAGCAAGCTAAAAGGCCTTGGCTAGGCTAAAGCCACTTGCCCTTTTATGCTTGCCATCTGGTAAGCAGGCTCTACTACTAGGGTGGATTGTCACTACTGCTTAGAAGTGCACGGTGGTGGTGTTTTCACTTTGAAATAAGGACTTGGAGAAATCCCCTTGATGTCATTTATATGAACTTTTAATAATTTTAGCGCAGCTTTTTACAGGACTCTAGATTTTGGTGTGATCGCACTATATGCTGCTGCTCATATGTTTTTGTGTTAGCGCGGTTCTTCCTATTTACAAACAGTTTATCAACTGTGAGACCCCATTTGTGATATTTGGTCTCTTCTGTTTTGGGGACTACTATATGTTGGTCGTACTTCACAATCTATTAGGACAAGAATGGGAGAGCATAGGAGTAGTATCACAACTGAAAAAGAGAACTACTCCATACCACGACACTTCAAAGAGGCCCATAATAGCTCTGTGAATGGCCTATGAGTCTTCGGGATTGAGGCCATAACAAATGATCTTGATACTGGCAAAAAACACCAAATATGCAGTAGAGAGGCCTTTTGGATATTCACTTTAGGATCCTTAGTCCCTCAAGGTCTCAATAAGGGGATTGAACTACATAATGTAGTCTAACCCCGTTGGGGCTCCTGACAATTTGGCTAGTATGGTCCAGTCCTGCGACTCTATGGTTGGTAAAACCTCATACCCTTCTGAATCCCTCTTCTTACATCCCATCTTGCATGGGACTTCTAATCTTGGTTCACCCCTTTTCAAACAAACCAGTACCCTAAGGGAATCTGTCTAATAGGGTTCCAGGCTTTCTTCTGTCATACAAGCATGCTGCTCTTAGCTTGTATACGTTTGGTAATCAGTAGTAGTAGATATAATAATTGTTAGATAGGGTTACTACATGATATATGTTGGGTTCGTTGGTAGGAAATTTTAGATCTAAAACACCCTCTAGATTATTGCTTAATAAATGTCTATAATTAATCAATTCATTATTTTAAAATATTTTATAATTTTATATACCCATTTTGTCACTTTTTCTATCAAGCCGCATAAAATACTATGTGACTAAAGTGTGGCATTGGGTTTTCCCAGGGAGAGTGATGTATACAACCCCACACATTCTCGACTTATTTTAACTTTTACAATATGTACTTTTATGATTATACTAATATACACTTTGACTTTTAGATTTCTAAGCTTGATTGTATTCCTCTAGCTTTTTTCGCCCAGATATTGTTCTGTCAATCAATATGGAATATTTTGATGGTAATGCATTTTTGGTCGCAATGACCTAGACCAATTTTTATAACGTTTTTGTGATAAATATATACAATAAGATGTAACTCCACTAATGCACTTTATGCGATTGGGTCTGTACAAACTAAGGTTTCACTGAAATTTTTTATATGTACGTTTATATATTTTTATATATAAATTTATATGCATGTACCCATAGCCTCCACAGTGTACCACTACAATGGTCTGTTGTGGGTTCACGTGTCTGGGTGTATTCCTGCTATGAGCCGTTTTATGCCTGTCTTCCATTCTGATATACATATATACCTATTTACACCTCTATGCTCATTTGTTTATATTTAAGCTATCAACCATAGTTTAATCCCCTTTGGTTTTCCTTTGGAGTGGTGGTGGGTAATCTAGGGGCTTCACTCCTTGTGTGGATGGTAGCTCTGTAATTGAGATACTTTGCCCTTTGATCCCTAGTAGCTTTCCCCGGCCAATGCTAGGACGCTGGGTATGTGTGGGCTGTTAGCGGCCCGTAAGCTCGCGCAATAGGCCGTTGTACTGCTAGAGGAAGAGTGACTTTTGAGAAGAGTTAGCTTGAGTCACTGTGCACTCTCAGCTTCTGTGCCGGAAATTACGTTAATCAGAACTTCCGGCGGGGCGGAAGTGACGTCTGCCGCAACCGGAAGTGGCGGGTGGAGCGCAAATCCATTCGCACTTCCTGGTTGCGGTATGGCGTGCGCACCACACGTTCCAGATAGTGGTAGCACTAAGTACCATGCCATACAGCACCTAGTGTAGAGTACAGATCCCACCCCTTACTAATACTACAATCTAAAGTTTTAATTAAATGATGGCAGCGCCCCATCTCTCCTGTTCCTCTCCTTTTTTCACCCCTCCTCCAGCACCTCCTCTACCCCATCCTTACCCTACAAGTGAATGCACTTGTAGGAATGGTGTACAGCATGGAATGGAAATATACAGTGAAAAAGGGTAGGTGCATTTCAGAGTGATAAATTATTGTTATGCTACAATGTGATATGGGGAGCATTAGACCTGGTCGTTACATGGGATGACGGGCTTGGTGGATGCAGGAGATGCACCCTGTCGCAAGTGCAGGGATATGGCTCCCCGTTTATGGGAGTAAACACATGCCTAGATGGTTGTTAGCACGATATATTATGTGGTATGTTTTGATGGATTGACATGGTAGGCGGCGCCCATGCGGATGGGTGTGGCAGGCTCTGGTGGGCATCCACCTAGACAGGTGAATGTGGCTCTATATAGAGGCAACTTTGAGAAGGTCAGTCTGCTATCGCTGTGGCTCTGATGAAGAGGTTTCTCCCTTGTAACGTGTAAGCCATCTGCAATGCCATCTGGTTCCTCCTAACATGCAATCCAGGTTTCAGGTGTCTAGAAGACACGGTTCCAAATTTTTGGAGCAATGTTAAGCCTCTTTTAAACGTTTGTTTGTGAGTATTACTCTTGTTTTTACTATTTAAATACATTTTATCTTTGGTAATGCACAAGGTCGGTGCACCCTCCCTGTTTTCTATACATTCACCTCAGTCTCTGCTCTCGAGGAGCTTACAATCTAATGTATCCTTAACAGGACAAAGGATGTCAGCCTCTCGGAACAATTTAAATCTAGCATAGGAAAGGTGTATCTGGACTGTACATTACAATGAATGCCACAAACATTTTCCAGCATTCTATCCAGCTGTCAGGATTAAATAACTAATTATAACTCAATTTTAGTTTGGGCAGTTGTAAATAAGGATTCACTGGCAGTGGCTGAAAAATATACTGCTACCGCTGCTGTCCCCTGCATACTCACCCCTTCAGGGATTCAGTGGCCAGCGTCATTCAACCCATTTTCTGTGGATGTCAATGCTTCACCCTCATCCGGGAACTCACAGGAGCAATGCTGCCGAGAGTGGCATCACATTATTACTTGACATTGATCTGTGCGGCATTTAGGATCTGCCCACCTTTAGAGGAAGGAGGTGAAGAGGACCTATAATTCATTTAAACCAATTGAACCAATTAAAGAAGAATTGAATAGCTAGGGGGTTAAGTATAAAGGATTATTTATTTTATTTTTTTGCTGGGGTGCTCCTAAAGGAGCGGAGGACTGAGGTCTGGAGTTGGGCTTTAATCTGTTTCAACAGTTAGGTTAAAAACAGAGGAGTTTGTAGATATGAAAAGAAGAAGAGAAAAGGAAAATAAATCAGTGGAGGTTTTCATTCAGCATTCCATAGAGGGACAGGGGAGAAGCACCACATGCATGTTAGTGGTCAGCAATATGTGCTCATGTGAGGTATCGGTATTGGGTTTCCCAGCTGTCAGTTGATGTGTTTTAAGAAGTAGACTCCCCTCTTTCTCAGGACTATAGACCAGACTAGACTATAGACCTTGCTGTTTCTATTTGATATCTCTCCACTTCCACATCCTTTTCCGATTAAATGCATATTATATTGAATGTAATTTGTGAGCTTTGTGGTAGAAGATATGTTATACATAAATGGTATTGCCTCAAACCTAATATATATATATATATATATATATATATATATATATATATATATATATATATATATACACACACACACACACCTACATACATACATACATACATATATATATATATATATATATATATATATATATATATTGTAGCAGAGCGTCCCATAGAGAGCCAAGAAAAGTCCTGTTCGGGGTTTATACGTCTCCCAGGCTGCTCTTGTACATATTCAGGAATCTCTGATCCATGATCCGGTTCGGGTCTTGATCCTCTTCCCCAGGCTAATTTAAATTCACCTGAGCAGATAGCCTTTGCTCTCTGCCTGGGAAACACAGACAATGCTGGTCTGTGAGAGCAAAAAGGTTGGTAAAAAGATGCTAAGCAGTTTATGTGGAAACTGACAAGCGGTAGGCTTGCTCAGCCTGATAGTTAGGGCCTGCATAGTGTATAGTTAGAGTCGAGACACAGCTAGGGTTTTGTTTGGCTATTTTGTTCTGTTTGTTTTTTTCTGAACACTGTACAGCACCTTTACACTGACAAACTGACAAGCGGTAGGCTTGCTCAGCCTGATAGTTAGGGCCTGCATAGTGTATAGTTAGAGTCGAGACACAGCTAGGGTTTTGTTTGGCTATTTTGTTCTGTTTGTTTTTTTCTGAACACTGTACAGCACCTTTACAGACTTGTAAATATCACCATTAAACTCTTCACTGTTTGTCACTACTTCACTTGTTCTGGTATCTGTACCTTAAAGCCTGCTTATCCCAGGAAGCTTTTGTACCTGCTACCTGTCCCCCAGGTTACAATATATATATATATATATATATATATATATATATATATATATATATATAATATATATATTAAGATTGAGGTAATCAGACTCAAGCAGTAGGTGCGTTTTCATTGAGTGCACCAGTCCAAAACTGTTTTTTTAAGTGCCTGGTAGCCCACTTTTATTTAAAAGAATGGAGAAGTTCACAAAAGACATCAGTAGCCCATGCAGGGGGTTCCACCATTACTGTATCTTGCACAATCAGAATATTTCACCCTCCTGGCTTACTCTCTTGCCACACGGCTGCTTCAGGCCTACAGCTTAGGCCTTAAGTCTGCTCCTTAGACCAAAAGAGTTCCTTTAGAGTCATCAGTCAAGCTCTCTTATAGCTTACTCACTATCAGTTTTCAGCATTCCTTGCTGCTTTGTCACAGACTACATCTGCCTCCTGCAGACATGCACGCTCTGGCTGCCCCCATGCAGCTTCTGACTCCTGAGGAAGGGGCGTCCACCTGACTCCCATGCACAGACCTCCTGTCTGTTGGGTGGGGCCCTGAGCCATAGTCAGTTCACAACTAAATCGCCCAGCACACAGCTGTGCAATCAGTGTGCCTGTCTCTCCAAAATCCTGCTTAAACCATCAATCTTCCAGGTAGCAAAGGGGCCCACTGCTATATATATATATATATATATATATATATATATATATATATATATATATATATATGTATATATGTATATATATATATGTATATGTGTGTATGGTGGCGTTAGCATAGCTCCCAACTGTCCCTAATTTCGAGGGACTGTCCCTCATTTGGAATAAAGTCCCTCTGTTCCTATTTGTCCCTCATTTTGGTCTGATCTATATACAGTAGTTGTATATAAAGTGCACTATTAACCTTTCAAAAAGTGTTTGACAGTGCTAAGTAGTAGTAGTAGTAGTAACTAATCTGATGGGGGTGTGTCCTATGTCTACATACTTTTGTTAATAAGTGTCCCTCATACTCATCTCAGAAGGTTGGGAGGTATGTATTAGTGGCAACAAGTGTTGTGGTGTGGAATGGGGAATTTGAACCATTGGGCTAAAGTGGCGTGTTATTTCAGACAGACATTTTTCTGCTTATGATGCCCAGTAAAAACAGGCAAAGTCAATATGAACTGTTTAAACGTTTTTTTTTTGTTTTTTTTAACCAAAGAGACCTCTGTAGTGGTATGCTATTAGCCACACATTAGCCAAACAGATTTCTTGCTTTCTGTAGATAGAATAATGATTAATAACTGTTTTCTGGAAAATAGCATAATCAAATGTATTTGAAAGGGTCTAGAGCAGGGGTCTTCAAACTACGGCCCTCCAGTTGTTCAGGAACTACAATTCCCATCATGCCTAGTCATGCCTGTGAATGTCAGAGTTTTAGAATGCCTCAAGGGACATGTAGTTCTGCAACAGCTGGAGAGCTTTAGTTTTAAAAATTCTTGGCCTAGAGGACAGCACACCTTTCTGTAACACAAAAATTGTAAATTTAAGTATTTACTCAGAATAATTTTTTTCATTCCTTTTACCCAATAAAAGACATTTCAATTTCAGATTTGAGATCGGGACATTGTAAGATCAACAGAGTGTTTTATGACAGTGTGGATACTTTAACCTTGTAAGTAAAGAAAAGGTCAAGAGCGCAACAAATGCATTTCCTCCAATATTTATACCTGCACAGACATTTGCAAAATATAGAATTGCTTTCAAGCTGCACTGCAGTTGACCTTAGCACGATTGAAGCTTTTACATGTATAAAATTGGAGTGCTATCAGTAGAATATTACAGGTCTAACAATCCAACACATACAGTTCATAAAGAAGTCAAGAACACAGCAAATTGCTTTTGTGGCACTATGTATTATGTACAGATATCAACGAAAAAAAAAAGATTAAAAATAAATAAATAAATAAAAAGCACTGCTATTGGCAACACAACACATTTACACTGTAGAAATGATGGCTTGAGAAAAAAAAACTTCTCTAAACAGATTGGTTTTCAGAAATTGCCTGAAAGGTGGATAAAGTAGGAGATAGAGAGATTGAGGTAAGGAGTTCCAGAGGATGGGAGAAGCTCTGGAGGAGTCCTGGAGGTGGGCATGAGAGGAGGTGATGATGAGGAACATATGGAGATATACAGTATATATATTACACTTATGCCTCGTACACATGATCGGATTGTTCGCTAGAGATGAGATCGATGTTCGAGATGTAACGTAAGTTCGTCTTGAACATCGGGTGTTCGCCGAATAGCAAACAATTTGGGGTGTTTGCGGCAAATTCGAAAGCCGTGGAACACCCTTTAAAAGTCTATAGGAGAACTCAAAAGTGCTAATTTTAAAGGCTTATATGCATGGTATTGTCATAAAAAGTGTTTGGGGACCTGGGTCCTGTCCCAGGGGACATGTATCAATGCAAAAAAAGTTTTAAAAAATGGCCGTATTTTCGGGAGCAGTGATTTTAATAATGCTTAAAGTGAAACAATAAAAGTGAAATATTCCTTTAAATTTCGTACCTGGGGGGTGTTTATAGTATGCCTGTAAAGTGGCACATTTTTCCCGTGTTTAGAACAGTCCCTGCACAAAATGACATTTCTAAAGGAAAAATTTTCATTTAAAACTGATCGCGGCTGTAATGAATTGTCGGGTCTCAGCAATACAGATAAAAGTAATTGAAAAAAACAGCATGGGGTCCCCCCAAAAATCCATACCAGGCCCTTTGGGTCTGCTATGAATATTAAGGGGAACCCGAACCAAAATTAAAAAAAAAATTGTGTGGGGGTCCCCCCAAATTCCATACCAGGCCCTTCAGGTCTGGTATGGATATTAAGGGCAACCCTGCCCCAATTTTTTTTTTTTAAATGGCATAGGGGTCCCCCTCAAAATCCATACCAGACCCTTCAGGTCTAGTATGGATTTTAAGGGGAACCCCGCGCCTAAATTTAAAAAAAAATGATGTGGAGGTCCCCCCAAAAAATCCATACCAGACCCTTATCTGAGCACGCAACCTGGCAGGCCGCAGGAAAAGAGGGGGGACGAGAGAGTGGCCCCCCTCCTGAACCGTACCAGGCCACATGCCCTCAACATGGGAAGGGTGCTTTGGGCTAGCCCCCCAAAGCACCTTGTTCCCATGTTGATGGGGACAAGGGCATCATCCCCACAACCCTTGCCCGGTGGTTGGGGAGGTGTGCAGGCGGGGGGCTTATCGAAATCTGGAAGCCCCCTTTAACAAGGAGACCCCCAGATTCCGGCCCCTGTTTGGGTGGCCCCGCCCCCCTCTGACACCATGAGGAAGCCATTGGGAAGTCCCCGTGCGTCAGAATACCCGGGTGGCCCTGCCCTCAGTTATAAAAGGACTGTCATCGCGCTGAAGCGTCATAAGGTGGGTGCCTCCCATGGAGGCGGATCTTTTTTATTTATTTTTTCGGTCCGTCGGCAGAGTGAGAGAAGATGAATGGACTTCGTGGGATATTTTTATTTTTTTATTTTTTAATAAAGGACTTGTCCCAAGATGTGTCTTGTGTTTTTTTAACATTTTTACACTTTTTTTGTGAAATGGTACCCGTTACCATTTCAAACAGGGGGGGGCGGGATCTGGGAGTCCCCTTGTTAAAGGGGGCTTCCAGATTCCGATAAGCCCCCTGCCCACAGACTCCCACAACCACTGGGCAAGGGTTGTGGGGATGAGTCCCTTGTCCCCATCAACATGGGGACAAGGTGCTTTGGGGTGCTACCCCAAAGCACCCTCCCCATGTTGAGGGCATTTGACCTGGTATGGTTCAGGAGAGGGGGTGCTCTCTCGTCCCCCCCTCTTTTCCTGCGGCCTGCCAGGTTGCATGCTCGGATAAGGGTCTGGTATGGATTTTTGGGGGGACCCCATGCCATTTTTTTTTAATTTTGGCGTGGGGTTCCCCTAAAATCTCCAGGTCTGGTATGGCTTTTGAGGGGGACCCCTACGCCATTTTTAAAAAAAAATTGGCACAGGTTTCCCCTTAATAATCATACCAGACCTGAAGGGCCTGGTATGGATTTTTGGGAGGACCCCCGTGCCGTTTTTTTCAATGACTTTTATCTGTATTGCCGAGACCCAACAATTCATTACAGCCGCGATCAGTTTTAAATGAAAATTTTCCCTTTAGAAATGTAATTTTGTGCAAGGACTGTTCTAAACACGGGAAAAATGTGCCACTTTACAGGCATACTATAGACACCCCCCAGGTACGAAATTTAGAGGAATATTTCACTTTTATTGTTTCACTTTAAGCATTATTAAAATCACTGCTCCTGAAAAAATGGCCATTTTGAAAACTTTTTTTCGCATTGATACATGTCCCCTGGGGCAGGACCCGGGTCCCCAAACACTTTTTCTGAAAATAACTTGCATATTAACCCTTAAAATTAGCACTTTTGATTTTTCATGTTCGTGCCCCATAGACTTTAACAGTGTTTGCGTGTTCAAACTAATTTTTTGCCTGTTCACATGTTCTGCTGCGAACCAAACCGGGGGGTGTTCGGCTCATCCCTATTGTTCGCCAACAAATCTGGAGAATTTTGTTCGAAGGGCGTTGGCTCAAACTTGTCTTGCATTCACACAGCCACACAAATGTTGGCCAACAATAATGAACGTAGTGACGTACTACGTGCTGATAAAAAGAAAGTTCACTAGTCATGCGCCACCCTTTGGGCTCCTTCTGCTAATCTCATGTTAGTAGAAGATTGGTGAGTGTCGATAAGTGCTTTTCAGCTCGTGCTTGTCAATTTGTTTCTGTTTTTCAGGTTGTGCTTGTCGATTCGTTTCTGTTTTTCAGTGCGTGCTTCTCAGTTCGTTACTGTTTTTCAGTGAGTTCTTTTTGGTTCGCTTCTGATTTTCAGCGCATGCTTGTCAGGTCGTTTCTGATTTTCAAGTCGTGCTTGTTAGGTCCTTTCTGATTTTCAGTGCGTTCTTATCAGTTTGTTTCTGAACAGCCGTTCGTCTACTAGCCATGTGGCATTCTTGTCGGAGAGATCGTGTTATTGTTGGGCTTGGAGTTATTGCGTTGACCCAAATCCAGTCCAGGAATAGGGGGAGGAGGAGTTCTTGGACCAAGAATTGGTTGCTTGATCGTGACCAATTCTGTCATATGCCTTTGCTGCGGGAGCTCCAGGAGAATAATCCTGATGATTTCAGGAATTATCTCTGGATGATGGACCCCTGCTTTCACTGTCTATTGGCTATACTGACCCCCTATATTACTAAGCAGGATACATGCATGCAGCAAGCCATCACTCCCAAAGACTCATCGCCACCTTGCAGTACTTGGCGATGGGTAGAAGTCTCCAGGACCTTAAGTTTACCACTGGGATCTCCCCCAGGCTCTGGGAATCATTATTCCACAGACCTGTTCTGCCATCATACAAGTCCTGTAGAAGGACTATATTCGGGTAAGTTTTAGCCTTTAACATCACATTCTATGTATTTAATGTTTGCTAATGTATTGTATTAATTTCTTCATTCCATAATTACCATTATTGTCATATGCTGTGACTGTCCTCTTTGTCCTCATGCATGCTGTAAGCTTTTGATGCTCTATTTTTGTCCTTCATGCATATTTGCCTGCACTAACCTCCCCAGCATGCTATCCTGGGCCCATACACACCTAGCCTAGTCACTTAACAATGTGTTTTGTCAGCTACATTTTTGTGCTTAACTTAAACACCCCCTACATGTGTACAAATGTTATCGTTGTCCTCAAATTCAGGCAGAGTGCAAGAGGCTATTTTTTGGGGGCCCAAATTAATTTGGAACCCCCCCCCCAAATGCTAAGTTAACCAATACCAATACTCTATCTGCTGACTTTGCCAAACACATACACACTATACCTCTTTTGTGGTCATATTTATGGATGAATTCACCAAAGCATGTAGTGCATGTGCCTTCCACTTTCAAATACTTTCAAATGATACTGTTTTGGTCTCCTAGTATCTTGATAGGTAATTTCAGAATGTAAAAATGTGCTTCAATTTGGACAGTGTGTATCCATATTTTTGGATTATGACATTTCTTACCTGTCCAGTGGGTTGCCAATAGTGTAAGTAAGGAGGGGATAGCCAAAGTAACACACATTATTTATGCATTCAGCTCTCATGGAAGTGGAGAGGGTTACCTGTCCAAAACATCTACCCATTTCCCCCTCCCCCACACCATAAAATGTATACAATGGGCCACCAGAGGGGGTGAGGAATATGATAAGTTTATGTTATACTTTTGTCTTTAAATACTCATTTCAATAATTGTTATACTCATGTTGGCCAAAAATGTTTGTGTCTAATCTGTTTGCAATGTTATGTGCAAACGTACTAATTTTTGTTTTCTTGTTTGACTCCACAGTTTCCTTCAAACCCACAGGAATGGCAGACTGTGGCTTCCCAATTCCACCACGAGTGGGATTTTCCCAAATGCTATTGGTGGGAAGCATGTGAGGATTGTCCCACTACCCAACTCGGGCTCTTATTATTTCAATTATAAGGGCTTTTGTAGTATAGTCATGTTAGCGGTTTTGTCGGCCAATTATGAACTTTTATACCTTGACATTGGGAAGAACGGCCGAAACTCGGACAGAAAAGTGATAGCCCAGACAGAATTCTACAGGCGCCTACAAAATGGCACCTTGCACCTTGCCATCTCCTGAGGAGAATGAGAATGTGCATGACCTCAACCTTGTGTTTGCTGCGGATGAGGCCTTTGCTCTCGGGGAACATCTCATGAGGCCGTTCCCCATGAGGAACCTGACCCCAGAGCAGAGGATTTTCAACTACCGGCTGTCTCGTGCCCGAAGATTGGTGGAGAATGCGTTTGGGATCATGTCAAGTCGGTTCCGGCTTTTTCTTACAGTGATGAACCTGGCAGAATACAATCTCAATCATGTGGTGTTGTGCTGCTGCATTCTTCACAATTATTTAAGGAGGAATGCAGCAAGCTATCTGGCCTCAGTTTCGAGGTGGAGTTTGCAGCTGGATCAACAGTGCTGATGGCTCTGGAAAGTGGCCGTGCTGCCTTGCCCGCCCAAAGTGCTAGAGAAGTCCGCCAAAAATATCTGGAGTACTTTGTGGGTAGACGACAGTTGCTTTACAGCAACATTTGGCGGATGTACACTAAAATTTTTCGTAGAAAACTAAACTCATATTTCCTTTGAATTACTGTTTGTGTGGCGAGCAGTGATCCAAGATGGCCGCGCTGTAATCTTGCCCCTCACCCGCCAGTTACATTGGCCATTTTCCTGGCATCCCGTTGAGTCCTTTTCGCCCACCCTGTCCACCCTACACCTCCTCACCCTCTTCCGCACCGATGGGGAGAAGAACCAGCGCTGCACACACCACCAACACCACGTTAAAACAGCCCGGAAGATGCCTCCCCGCTCAGACTCTCCTGAAGCCCCGGCCTTGAGTTTGGCTCCTCCTGCCCCTGTTATCAGGTGAGGCTACCTGTTCTCAGATGCAGACAGTCAGGTAGAGGGATCTTTGCCACCGCAGCCTCCCCTACTGAGAGTCAGAGTTGTCTGCAGCAACCACCAAGCTTTCAACCCACCTCACAAAAAAGATCAATGAGCTGGGAAGCCGCACTAATGAACTAGAATTACTGTTTGTGTTTCTTATCTGTCTCCTAGGTTTTCAAATGGCCTTTTAGATTTGGCCATTTTCTTCAATAGTGCAAATGTAACTTATCTGCTCCATGAGGTGACAATCTCTTCTTCAGCTAACTATTATGTTGTGCTGTGGGTCTGCTAAACATACACAATGATATTGTTGTTAATGTATGTAATGCATTAATGATATAAATATTCAGCCTTTTCAATGCCTTGAATTTATTGCTTGGAGTCCCTAAAATTGCCTGAGTTTGGCACATTTTACAGCACATTGTCTTTGTAACGACACCAACTTAAATACACTGGTATTGAGCATTGAAATAAGAATCCACACATTGTTGAATCTAAAACATTCGCATGTATGTTATAAACGGTTTTTGAACAAACCAACATTTTGGTGTATAACATGTATGTTTGACAGTATTTAGCTTTTTTTGGGGCTAAACAGGCGTGTTTAAAAACATAACATACACATCCCCAGCTCAGGAACTTACAAAGTTCGACTTTGCTAAAGCGAAGGCCATATGAGACATTAGTATCTCAAAACTGTGTTGATCTTGCCTTTATCAGATGGGGTGATCTCAGCCCTTGAAAAGCCAAAATTTGAAGCCGCTTACACGTAGAGGCATAACTGTTAAAATGTCCCTTATGATCCCCTGCCGAAAATTAAAAATGTGTGTAGGCACAAACAGGTTATTTCCTCAAGCTCCAAAACACACAGCGTGTCAACATGTGCTATCTCCCATCACGGGATATCAATGTACGTGTTTTGTGGGTGCAACCCCTCCCTCCAAACTAAAGTAGGTGAGAGGAAGGGGTTGCACCACCGCAACACTTCCATTGATCCCCCATGATGGGAGCTAGCACATGTTGATACACTGGGGCTTATTTCAAAATCCACTTTGCCCTACAAGTGCACTTTCAAGTGCACTTGCATTGCACTTCTAGTGCAAAGTGGTTTTGCCTTTTTGAAATAAGTCCCAGTGTGTCAACATGTGCTAGCTCCCGTCATAGGGGATCAATGGACATGTTTCGGGGGTGCAACCCCTTCCTCTCACCTACTTTAGTTTGGAGGAAGGGGTTGCACCCACAAAACGCGTACATTGATATCCCGTGATGAGAGATAGCACATGTTGACACACTGTGTGTTTTGGGGCTTTAGCAAAATAGATGTAGGGAAAGACACACATTTTAGGTACGGGATCATGAGGGAAATCCAAATTTTGAGTCCCAATTTGTTTGCATCTTCAAAATTCGGCTTTGCGATTCATTTAAAACTGTACCAAAATGTAAAACATAATGACAACTATAACATTTAACATAACATCAACATCACCTAAAAATAAAAAAACACGCCATGTATTAAAAATATGCAGGCATCCATCTATTACCTGAAGCTGTGGTCTCAGACACTGACCTGTGGTTGACACCATTTCGACAACTTCACCCAGTACTTCCTGCACATCAGCATCCACATCTTCAGGGTGTGTGGTGAGTATGGATGAGTCGAACACCCTCCTGTTCGGTTCTCAGCAGAACATGCAAACAGGCAAAAAATTCGGCAGAACACACGAAAATCGTTAATGTCTATGGGACACGAACATGAACAATCAAAAGTGCTAATTTTAAAGGCTTATATGCAAGTTATTGCTATAAAAAGTGTTTGGGGACCTGGGTTCTGCCCCAGGGGACATGTATCAATGCAAACTTTTTTTTAAAAATGGCTGTTTTTTCGGGAGCAGTGATTTTTTTAATGCTTAAAGTGAAACAATAAAAATGAAATATTCCTTTAACCACTTGAGCCCCGGACCATTATGCTGCCTAAGGACCAGAGGTCTTTTTCCAATTTGGCACTGCGTCGCTTTAACTGCTAATTGCGCGGTCATGCAATGCTGTACCCAAACTAAATTTGCGTCCTTTTCTTCCCACAAATAGAGCTTTCTTTTGATGGTATTTGATCACCTCTGCGGTTTTTATTTTTTGCGCTATAAACGGAAAAAGACACAGGTCATGGGCCTATGTGGAATTGCACCCCAAAATACATTCAGATGCTTCTCCTGAGTATGGGGATACCACATGTGTGGGACTTTTTGGGAGCCTAGCCGCGTACGGGGCCCCGAAAACCAATCACCGCCTTCAGGATTTCTAAGGGCATAAATTTTTGATTTCACTCCTCACTACCTATCACAGTTTTGAAGGCCATAAAATGCCCAGATGGCACAGAACCCCCCCAAATGACCCCATTTTGGAAAGTAGACACCCCAAGCTATTTGCTGAGAGGCATGTTGAGTCCATGGAATATTTTATTTTTTGACACAAGTTGCGGGAAAGTGATAATTTTTTTTTTTTTTTTGCACAAAGTTGTCACTAAATGATATACTGCTCAAACATGCCATGGGCATATGTGGAATTGCACCCCAAAATACATTCTGCTGCTTCTCCTGAGTACGGGGATACCACATGTTTAGGACTTTTTGGGAGCATAGCCGCGTACGGGGCCCCGAAAACCAAGCACCGCCTTCAGGATTTCTAAGGGCGTAAAGTTGTGATTTCACTCCTCACTGCCTATCACAGTTTTGAAGGCCATAAAAAGCCCAGATGGCACAAAACCCCCCCAAATGACCCCATTTTGGAAAGTAGACACCCCAAGCTATTTGCTGAGAGGCATGTTGAGTCCATGGAATATTTTATATTTTGACACAAGTTGCGGGAAAGTGACAATTTTTTTTTTTTTTTGCACAAAGTTGTCACTAAATGATATATTGCTCAAACATGCCATGGGCATATGTGGAATTACACCCCAAAATATATTCTGCTGCTTCTCCTGAGTACGGGGATACCACATGTGTGGGACTTTTTGGGAGCCTAGCCGCATACGGGGCCCCAAAAACCAAGCACCGGTTTCAGGATTTCTAAGGGCGTTAAGTTGTGATTTCACTCCTCACTACCTATCACAGTTTTGAAGGCCATAAAATGCCAAGATGGCACAAAACCCCCCCAAATGACCCCATTTTGGAAAGTAGACACCCCAAGCTATTTGCTGAGAGGCATGGTGAGTATTTTGCAGCTCTCATTTGTTTTTGAAAATGAAGAAAGACAAGAAAAATGTATTTTTTTTTCTTTTTTCAATTTTCAAAAGTTTGTGACAAAAAGTGAGGTCTGCAAAATACTCACTATACCTCTCAGCAAATAGCTTGGGGTGTCTATTTTCCAAAATGGGGTCATTTGGGGGGGGGGGGGTCGTGCCATCTGGGCATTCCATGGCCTCCGAAACTGTGCTAGGCAGTGAAGAGTGAAATCAAAAATTTACGCCCTTAGAAAGCCTGAAGGCGGTGCTTGGTTTTCGGGGTCCCGTGTGCGGCTAGGCTCCCAAAAAGTCCCACACATGTGGTATCCCCATACTCAGGAGAAGCAACAGAATGTATTTTGGGGTGTAATTTCACATATTCCCATGGCATGTTTGAGCAATATGCCATTTCATGGCATGTTTGAGCAATATATCAACTTGTTTCCCGCAACTTTGTGCAAAAAAAAAAAAAAAAAAATTTGTCTCTTTCCCGCAACTTGTGTCACAATATAAAATATTCCATGGACTCGACATGCCTCTCAGCAAATAGCTTGGGGTGTCTACTTTCCAAAATGGGATCATTTGGGGGGGGTTTGAACTGTCCTGGCATTTTATGCACAACATTTAGAAGCTTATGTCACACATCACCCACTCTTCTAACCACTTGAAGACAAAGCCCTTTCTGACACTTTTTGATTACATGAAAAAATTATTATTTTTTGCAAGAAAATTACTTTGAACCCCCAAACATTATATATTTTTTTAAAGCAAATGCCCTGCAGATTGAAATGGTGGGTGTTTCATTTTTTTTTTTCACACAGTATTTGCGCAGCGATTTTTCAAACGCATTTTTTGGGGAAAAAACACACTTTTTTAAATTTTAATGCACTAAAACACACTGTATTGCCCAAATGTTTGATGAAATAAAAAAGATGATCTTAGGCCGAGTACATGGATACCAAACATGACATGCTTTAAAATTGCGCACAAACGTGCAGCGGCGACAAAATAAATACATTTTTAAAAGCCTTTAAAAGCCTTTACAGGTTACCACTTTAGATTTACAGAGGAGCTCTACTGCTAAAATGACTGCCCTCGTTCTGTCCTTCACGGTGATACCTCACATGCATGGTGCAATTGCTGTTTACATTTGACGCCAGACCGACGCTTGCTTTCGCCTTTGCGCGAGAGCAGGGGGGGACAGGGGTGCTTTTTTTTTTTTTTTTTTTTTTTCTTTATTATTTTTTTGCTTTTTTATCTTATTTTTAAACTGTTCCTTTCATTTTTATATTTTTTTAATTAATTTTATTGTTATCTCAGGGAATGTAAATATCCCCTATGATAGCAATAGGTAGTGACAGGTACTCTTTTTTTAAAAAATTGGGCTCTATTAGACCCTAGATCTCTCCTCTGCCCTCAAAGCATCTGACCACACCAAGATCGGTGTGATAAAATGCTTTCCCAATGGCGCTGTTTACATTCGGCGAAATTTAAGTCATGAAATGCTCGTAGCTTCCGGTTTCTTAGGCCATAGAGATGTTTGGAGCCATTCTGGTCTCTGATCAGCTCTATGGTCAGCTGGCTGAATCACCGGCTGCATTTTCAGGTTCCCTGTTGGGACAGGAGAGCCAGAGAAAAACATGGAAGACGGTGGGGGGGGCATTCCCTCCCACTGCTTGCAAAAGCAGTCTAGAGGCTAATTAGCCACTAGGATTGCTTTTACATGAAAGCCGACCGCTGGCTGAAAAGAATGATACCAAGATGATACCTAAACCTGCAGGCATCATTCTGGTATAACCACTCAAAGTCCAGCAACATACCAGTACGTTGCTGGTCCTTGTTGGGCATATATTGTAAACTTTTTTTTCATGCAGCCTGTGGGCTGAACGAAAAAAAAGATATTGATCGGTGGGTATGCCCACCATTAGAATACCTCCCTTCATTCACCCACTTCTAATGATGGGCATACATGCACCATTTATATATGCCGAAGCATGGGGGCATCCTCCCGCAAAAGGCAGGAGCAAATTGCTCCTCCACCCACTGCTGCCCCCACGCTTCGGCATATATGCTGAAGTATGTAACTGTGGTGGTGAAATCACCTCCGACAGCGCTGGAGTCACGGCTTTATATATCGTGGGAGCAAACGCTGTTGCTGTCAAGATAAATAAATCCGCGCTGCAACTGAATGGCGTACCTGCTAAGCAATACAAAAAAAAAACATAGTAAAAAATAAAACATTTAACGCAACCTGTGCCTAAAATATATATATGCCGAAGCATGGGGGCATCCTCCCGCAAAAGGCAGGAGCAAATTGCTCCTCCACCCACTGCTGCCCCCACGCTTCGGCATATATGCTGAAGTATGTAACTGTGGTGGTGAAATCACCTCCGACAGCGCTGGAGTCACGGCTTTATATATCGTGGGAGCAAACGCTGTTGCTGTCAAGATAAATAAATCTGTGCTGCAACCAGGCCCGGATTAACTCCCTTTGCCGCCCCAACGCCGGGTCCTTCAATGCCGCCCCCCACACACACACACACACACACCACCAGTCTTGTCCTTTATCGATGACTGCTACAATAGATCAGTTAAAAACATATCTCCATACACGAGAACACTGAAAATAACTGACTTTAATTGTACAGACTAAAAATACTTCAGGGTAAGCACGCGAAGGGTAAGGTTTTTTTGCGGGCAATTTTTCAGGGCAATGGCTGGTGTTAGTGCTTCAATCATCCCCAGCACCATGGTTGTTATGGTGTCAGGATGATTGAAACACATTACTTCTATCTTTACATTGTAATGTAAAATGAAATAGTTCAACTCACCATAATGCAGAATCATCGGGAGCCCTGAGCGTGTCACTTGCCACTATGCCTGCCACCAGATGGAGATGTCACTTGCCACGCTGCCACCAGATGGAGATGTCACTTGCCACACTGCCACCAGATGGAGATGTCACTTGCCACGCTGCCACCAGATGGAGATGTCACTTGCCACACTGCCACCAGATGGAGATGTCACTTGCCACACTGCCTTCCTGCCACCAGATGGAGATGTCACTTGCCACACTGCCACCAGATGGAGATGTCACTTGCCACACTGCCTGCCTGCCACCAGATGGAGATGTCACTTGCCACACTGCCACCAGATGGAGATGTCACTTGCCACGCTGCCACCAGATGGAGATGTCACTTGCCACACTGCCACCAGATGGAGATGTCACTTGCCACACTGCCACCAGATGGAGATGTCACTTGCCACACTGCCACCAGATGGAGATGTCACTTGCCACACTGCCTGCCTGCCACCAGATGGAGATGTCACTTGCCACGCTGCCACCAGATGGAGATGTCACTTGCCACACTGCCACCAGATGGAGATGTCACTTGCCACGCTGCCACCAGATGGAGATGTCACTTGCCACACTGCCACCAGATGGAGATGTCACTTGCCACGCTGCCACCAGATGGAGATGTCACTTGCCACGCTGCCACCAGATGGAGATGTCACTTGCCACGCTGCCACCAGATGGAGATGTCACTTGCCACGCTGCCACCAGATGGAGATGTCACTTGCCACACTGCCTGCCTGCCACCAGATGGAGATGTCACTTGCCACGCTGCCACCAGATGGAGATGTCACTTGCCACACTGCCACCAGATGGAGATGTCACTTGCCACGCTGCCACCAGATGGAGATATCACTTGCCACACTGCCACCAGATGGAGATGTCACTTGCCACGCTGCCACCAGATGGAGATGTCACTTGCCACGCTGCCACCAGATGGAGATGTCACTTGCCACACTGCCACCAGATGGAGATGTCACTTGCCACGCTGCCTGGCAGCCACCACATGTTGATGTCACTTGCCATGCTGCCTGACTGCCAACAGATGGAGGAGGGTGGAACAGCGGTGCGGGCAATGAGAGATGTCATCTCTCTCCCCCCGCCGCCGCACCGCTGACATTACTCGTCGATCTTTTCAAAAATGGCACCGGGCAGCGCAATCACGCTACTGCGCATGCGCCGCCCAGCCGAGCGCATACGAGCTTTCCCGAGCCCGGCCGGCTTCGGAACGGCGCATGCGCAGTAGTGGGCGGCTCGCGGCCATCATTTCTAAGGGCACCGGTGGCCTTAATCGACTTTAACGGGCAGCCTGAAGGGGGGGCGGCCGCGAAGTCACCGCAGGAGCGGCGCCGCCCCTGCACCACTGCCGCCCCGAGGCCTGGGCTCGGTGGCCTTGTGGCAAATCCGGCCCTGGCTGCAACTGAATGGCGTACCTGCTAAGCAAATGATGGTTAACAATAAAACAAAGTAACATTACAGTATAACAGTAAGACTTACCATACCTGCAAAGCAAATACAAAAAAAAACATAGTAAAAAATAAAACATTTAACGCAACCTGTGCCTAAAATATATATATGCCGAAGCATGGGGGCATCCTCCCGCAAAAGGCAGGAGCAAATTGCTCCTCCACCCACTGCTGCCCCCACGCTTCGGCATATATGCTGAAGTATGTAACTGTGGTGGTGAAATCACCTCCGACAGCGCTTTATATATCGTGGGAGCAAACGCTGTTGCTGTCAAGATAAATAAATCCGTGCTGCAACTGAATGGCGTACCTGAAAACAATAAAATGGTTACCAACAAAACACAGTAAACAGTAAAGTATAAAAAATCTGAAAAGCAAACATGGTAAAACATAATAACAATAAAACATTGCAGAATAGAATAGAGTAAAAAAGAGCAGAACAATAGAGAGAGAGAGAACAATAAAACAACAACTATTTTTGGTTTTTTTATTTTATTTTTTTTTGTGTTTTTATTTCTTTTTATTTTTTATTTATTTTTTTTTTTTACACTTTTTTTTAGTAACTTTTAACTTTTGTAACTGGTTCCAGGTTTGGGTCTCTCAAAATGCAATGGCATCTTGGGAGACCCTGTGTTAGTGTACCTAGTCTGTGCAGTGCTGAACCCTACGCTAATACTCAACTAGTGTATGGTAGCATTCAAAGCATTCACCCATGCAAAGACCAGGATTGCCAGGACAGGAGGGACAATAAGACCGGGTGTCACGCCTAAATCCGCGCTTGCTGCAGACACGACATCTTTTTTGGGGGGCTCGTTGGGTAGGGGTACTCGGGATGGCATAAAGAAAATGCCTCTCATGCAGCCGGCTTACTGCATTTGGTTGGGGAAGGTGAGGTAGAGCACCGTCTGGAAACAAAAGGGCTCTGACGATCTCTTCCTGGAATTTAAGGAAGGATCCAGTCCGTCCTGAAGCTCTGTATAGCACATGAGCGTTCAACAAAGCCAATTGAAATAAATAAACAGACACTTTTTTGTACCAGCGTCTGGCCTTACGGGCAACTAGGTACGGCGCCAACAACTGGTCGTTGAGGTCCACCCCTCCCATATTAAGGTTGTATTCGTGGACACAGAGGGGTTTCTCCACAACACCAGTCGCCGTAGGAATTTGGGTCGTCGTGTCTGCATGAAGGGAGGTGAGAACGAAAACATTCTTCTTATCCCTCCACTTCATAGCGAGCAAATTATTATACTTCAAGCAAGCTCTCTCCCCCAGCCTAAGACGGGAATCTACAAGCCGCTGGGGAAAGCCCCGGCGATTAGGTCGCATGGTGCCACATGCTCCAATCTGCTGATCAAACAAGTGACTAAAAAGTGGCACGCTCGTATAATAATTGTCCACGTACAAGTGGTACCCCTTTCCGAATAAGGGTGACACCAAGTCCCACACTATCTTGCCAGCGCTTCCTATGTAGTCAGGGCAGTTTGTCGGCTCTACGTGACTATCTTTGCCCTCGTAAACCATAAAACTATATGTATAGCCTGTGGCCCTGTCACAGAGCTTATACATCTTGACCCCGTATCTGGCACGCTTGCTGGGAAGGTACTGTTTGAATGACAAGTGGCCAGAAAATTTAATCAGGGACTCATCAACGCAGACAACTTGATGGGGGGTAAACAAGTCTGCAAAACGTTGGTTGAAGTGGTTTACGAGGGGCCGAATTTTGTAGAGCCGATCGTATGCAGGGTCTCCACGAGGACGACAGAGTTCATTGTCGTTGAAGTGCATGAACCGCAAAATCTGCTCGTATCGTGCCCTGGCCATGGAAGCATGGAAGAGAACAAGGGCGAATGGTAAATTGGGTCAGTGGACCAATATGACCGCAACTTACTCTTTTTATTCAACCCCATGAGGAGGGAAAGGCCCAGAAAGGTCTTAAATTCGGAGACCGTAATTGGTCTCCAATCTCTGGCAAGGGAGGACTGGGGATTAGCGGCGATGTGTTGACCAGCGTATAAATTGCTTTGGTCCACAATAGATCTATAGAGATCTTCGGTGAAAAACAGTGAATAAAAATCCAGTGGCGTAAAGTCAACTGTTTCCACCTGAATTCCGGGTTGGCCAGTGAAAGGGGGAAGTACGGGTGCTGCAGAAGTGGTGGGTTCCCAATTCGAATTGGCCAATGTAGCAGGAAGGGCACTATGGGCACGACGGGCCTGTCTTTGTCTTCTTGGTGGCAGCGGGACACTACTAGTGCTTGCCACCTCACCAGCTTGAACTGCACTTATGGGACTCGCCACGTCACCACGTGATACTGCAGTGCTGGATGTACGACCAGGGTGTACTAGGCCGCTGGTGCTTGCCAGTTCACCAGAAGGAATAGCGGCGCTAGTACTTCTCTGCTCCATACGAGAGCCCTGCGGTTCTTGCACTTCAAGGACAGAAGAAGATTGGGGTCTGGTACGCCTGACCCTAGCAGGGACCACAACTCTGTCGTCAGAGCTATCTGTCATGGAGCCGCTGTCCTCTACAGGTTCATATTCTGAGCCTGAACTTGACAGATGAGTGACTTCCTCTTCACCATCTGTCATGCTCAGAAACGTGTAGGCCTCTTCGCTAGTGTACCTTCGATTTGCCATTTTGGGCTCTAAATTTAGGGGTACACTAGTGAGACTCACAGGCAAAAAAGCTCCTGACTGTCAGCGACTGTATCAAAACACTACCAAAAAACTGTTAGCGATCGCAGGGATCAGGCCTGACTCTGCGAACGCTGCAGTTATGTGAGCTTAGTGTTTTGTAAGTGTCAGTTATCGATCGATACTGCACTTGGGTGGGCTGGGCAGGGCTGGGCCGAGGGGCAAAACGCAGGTGCTAGCAGGTATCTGGGCTGATCCCGCTAACACTGCGTTTCAGGGAACCCTAAACTGCTGGGGAGTATAGATCTGATCGGATCAGATATCGATCCGCTCAGATACTATAGCACTAAGGGAGGTGTATGCTGCGTGCGTGGGTTTTAGCGGTACTGGCGCTAACCTGACGCTGCCTGGGGCGACGCAGACCTTAGCTGACCCTAAAAATGTAATTTATATCACCGCCGGGCAATTAGGGGGTTAAACCTTTATAAGGTAATAAACGGCGGGTGCCCTAAAACTATAATAAACTATAATAAACTACAAAAAACAAACTAGCCAACCAGCCTCACCCGTAACACTTAAACGGTGATCGCTGGTGAAAAGGTTAACTAGGGGGCAATCAGGGGGTTAAAACCTTTAGCAGGTAGTATATGGGGGTCCCTGTCGCTATAAAACACTGACAGCGAACCTATATACTTACCTCCCTAACTAGCGTCACCTGTGTCACTAATACAGCGATCAGAAAAACGATCGCTTAGCGACACTGGTGACGGGGGGTAATCAAGGGGTTAACCTTTATTAGGGGGGGTTAGGGGGGTACCCTGGACCTAAAGGGGGCTAACCTAACTGCCCTAACACTTGTAATTGACACAAACTGACACCAATGCAAAAAAAAATGCTATTGGTGTCAGAGTGACAGGGGGTACAGGGGGGTGATCGGGGGGTGATGGGGGGTGACAAGTGTGCCTGGCGTGTTCTACTGTTAGTGTAGTGTTGTGCAGACTTACTTGATGTCTTCTCTCCTCGGCGCCGCGACGAAAAGACCGGCTCGAGGAGGGATGACATCACTTCCTTTCCCTCTGTTTACATTACAGAGGGAAAGGAAGCATTTTCATTCCGCCAACAATGGATGGCCTCCCCCTGACCTCTCATCACCCGGGAAGAAATGGCGACCGCCTCGGGCACCGGGGGGGGGGGGACCGATCGGACCCCCCATCCGCGGAAGGCAAATTACGTACATGTACGTGATTTTGCCTGTCCGTGCCACCTTGCCGACGTACATCGGCGTGAGGCGGTCGTCAAGTGGTTAAATATCGTGCCTCGGGGGTGTCTATAGTATGCCTGTAAAGTGGCGCATTTTTCCCGTGTTTAGAACAGTACCACAGCAAAATGACATTTCTAAAGGAAAAATTGTCATTTAAAACTGATCGCGGCTGTAATGTATTGTCGGGTCTCGGCAATATAGATACAGATAATTGAAAAAAAAAAAAAGGAGCATGGGATACCCCCCCATCCATTACCAGGCCATTTGGGTTTGGTATGAATAATAAGGGGAACCCTGAATCAAAATTAAAAAAAAAAAATTGTGTGGGGGTCCCCCTAAGATCCATACCAGGCCCTTTGAGTCTGATATGGAAATTAAGGGGAACCCTGTGTGAAATTAAAAAAATGGCGTAGGGGTCCCCCAAAATCCATACCAGACCCTTATCCGAGCACGCAACCTGGCAGGCGGCAGGAAAAGAGGTGGGGGAACGAGAGAGCGCCCCCCCTGAACCTCATCCCCACAGCCTTTGCACGGTGGTTGTGGGGGTCTGTGGGTGGGGGGCTTATCGGAATCTGGAAGCCCCCTTTAACAAGGGGACTCCCAGATCCCAGCCTCCCCCCTGTGTGAATTCTTAACGGGGAATGTACCCCTACCATTTCACAAAAAAAGTGTCAAAATGGTAAAAAAGACAAGAGACAGCTTGGGACAAGTCCTTTATTAAAAAATAAAAAATGTACCACGCAGTAAGTTCACCCTGCCCCCCCTGATGCACGGTGGCTTCCCTGTGGCGTCAGAGGGGGCAGGGCCACCCAGTGACGTAACCGAGTGACCCCGTCCCCCTCTGACGCCATGGGGAAGACATGGGAAGACATGGGGAAGCCCCCGTGTGTCAGAGGGGGGCGGTGTCACCCGGTTACGTCACCGGGTGACCCCGCGCTCAGTTATATAAGAGCTGTCACAGCGAAGAAGCATCACACAGCGGGAGCTTCCCATGTAGGCGGGTCGGTTGCAGCTTTTTTTTTTTTCGGTCCGTCAGGCGGCGTGAACTTACTTTGTGGGACATTTTTATTTTTTTTATTTTTAATAAAGGACTTGTCCGAAGCTGTCTCTTTTTTACCATTTTGACACTTTTATTGTGAAATGGTAGGGGTACATTTGTACCCCATTACCAATTCACACAGGGGGGAGGCTGGGATCTGGGGTCCCCTTGTTATTGCCAAGGCAAGGGTTATGGGGAGCTACCCCAAAGCACCCTCCCCATGTTGAGGGCATGTGGCCTGGTATGGTTCAGGAGGGGGGCCACTCTCTCGCCCCCCCCCCTTTTCCTGCGGCCTTCCAGGTTGCGTGCTCAGACAAGGGTCTGGTATGGATTTTGGGGGGACCCCTACGCCATTAAAAAAAATTTTGCGCAGGGTTCCCCTTAAAATCCATACCAGACCTGAAGGGTCTGGTATGGATTTTGGGGGGGACCCCTACGCCATTTTTTTAAGATTTGATGCAGGGTTCCCCTTAATTTCCATATCAGACCCGAAGGGCCTGGTATGGATTTTAGGGGGACCCCCACGCAATTTTTTTTTTCAAATTTGATTCGGGGTTCCCCATATTATTCATACCAGACCCAAAGGGTCTGGTAATTGAGGGGGGGATTCCATGCTCTTTTTTCCATCTTCATCATCTGTATCTATAGTGCCAAGACCCGACAATACATTACAGTCGCAATCAGTTTTAAATGACAATTTTTCCCTTAGAAATGTAATTTTGCTGTGTTGTACTGTTCTAAACATGGTAAAAATGTGCCACTTTACAGGCATACTATAGACACCCCCAGGCATGATATTTAAAGGAATATTTCATTTTTATTGTTTCACTTTAAGCATTAAATCACTGCTCCAGAAAAAATGTCAGTTTTTAAAATTTTTTTTTGCATTGATACAAGTCCCCTGGGACAGGACCCAGGTCCCCAAACACTTTTTATGATAGTAACTTGCATATAAGCCTTTAAAATTAGAACTTTTGATTTCTCATGTTAGTGCCCCATAGACTTTAACGGTGTTCTGGCAGCTTTCGAATTTGCTGCGAACACCGCATATTGTTCGCTGTTCGGAGAACAGGCGAACACCCGATGTTCGAGACGAATGCATCCCTTATTGGTGTCCCCACATGTCCCTCTTTTTTTCTCCCCTATGTGAATCCAAAAAAGGTATACTTAGCAGACAGATACATTAGGCTAAAAATAGTAATATGAAACATTGCTTGGAAGTGTCTTCCAATTGACTGTTTGGGAGTTCCAAGCTGAATACATGATTTTTTCCCTTTCAAAAGCTGGAATACTTACCTGTTTTGTGCAAGTTTCACACATGGAGAGACCCCTAGTATCCACTGGACCACCTGCGTGGGACACCATAACAAGGGTGTTATGGTGTCCCACACTAGTGCTCCTGCATCCAGATGCTTAAAAAGCTGCTGAGTGTCCTCTAATGACACTGAATAAAGTTGACATTTCATTATAGTTTCAAACACATCTAGATAACAATCTAATGAACATATTTTAATCAATATAGGCCTGAACAAATGTATTTAACCTGCATCTCCCAAAAACAAAGTATTAATGGTCAAACGAACAATGTTTAATGTCCCGCGAACAATTCCTGTGTCCACGAACATAAAACTTGTCATTTTAAACTGTACACCAGTAAAGAAAAGAACATGGACCAGCACTAAAGTAACAATAATAATTATAATAGTAATAATAATAGGAACACACAACAAATACTTTTTTTGCAGCACTTTCCTGATCTTTCTATACTGATCTTCCTCTCTCAATTCAAGGTCTGACCAGCGTTTTCTCAACTGATCCTTAGATTGTCGTACCCCAAAAGTCCCGTGCAGACTTCTCCAAACTTTAGCCATGATCTTGGCCTTTCTGGCATTTGGGTTTCTGTACGGTCCATGATTCCCATCATAGTCTGTCCTCAATAAGATGTTCACCATTTCTTCAAAAGACGTATATGAGGCCTTATATCTCCTCCTGAAAGAGAAGAGGCGGGGAATACACTAGAAAGAAGGACAGGGGCGGAGTTTGATGCATGCACAGTGTATATAAAGCATAACGCGCGGTCACTGTAATGGCCGTAAGAACGCTCTGTGAAGGAGGACGTAAGATCGTTATCGCACAAAAGAACGTTAAAACAAAGGTACAGTTGGAAATTGGGGCATCAGTAGTTAGTCGCCTATACTGCTTATAGATTGAGGCCTATATTGGGACCAGATTATGAGAGTTTAGCCTGAAATTAGGGTTTGTCTTGTGTTGTGTCTTGCAGGTAAAATGGTGGATAAATTTACAGCCCCTGATTTTTTAACCGAATTTATCCAGCAATACCGGGAGCTGACATGTCTATGGCAAGTTAAAAGTAGGGATTATTCCAACAAAATCAAGAGGAAGGTAGTGATGGAGAAACTGATGGAATTGGTGAAGCCTGTGTATCCCACGGCAGACATCAATTATTTGAAGGCCAAAATTGGTAGCCTGCGCAGTACATATAATAGGGAGCGCAAGAAGGTCCACCAGGTCCACCCTGGTCCTTCAACACAGAAATAAGATGTGGAGGAGCCCAGCTTGACCCAGGTATAACATTGTTGAACATATTTGTTGGCAAAAATTGAACAATGTTAACTAGACGTTATTAATCCCAAATTTCTGCTTTAACAAAGTGGTTTACGTATCAATAGACAGTAGTGGCCAAAAATGATTGGGACAAGAATGAAAAATGCTGGGGTCTGAATGATAGTCTTTTCTATTTGTTAAAATTCAATTTGCAACAGTCATGAGCTCAAAATTGTGTGTGATTGATGACCAAAAGAGTGGGCTGTGCCGAGCAGTCAGACAGAATCCCAGGTTCCTCCCCTCCAACTAAAAGAGCCAGGGAGTCGAGAATCCTGGATGAGGCCACGGCTGCGTTCCTCAGGCATGCTATAAGTTGGCTGCTGCTGATGCCCAGGACGCTTTTGGATGCATGACGGGCATCAAATTAAAAGAGATGGAGGAGGACCAGCGCAGTATGTGCGAAGAGATCATCCTTCAGCTCCTCAACAAAGAGGAGGAGGGGAGAAATCACCACGAAAACGTACATATGCGAAATCGATCATACTCCTCCACCACCTCCACCAACACCACAGCCACCCTACCCACCACAGCAGCATGGCGGACCGTGGCCAATGCAGCCACAACACCCCCAACAAGGCCGCTGGGCTGGGGATTATCAGCGGTACCATTTATAATTTTCTTTTTGTTTAATTTGAGTTTATCTTTTTTTTTGGTGCAGAGAATACTTTTTTGATTTAATTTCTTTAATTTGTGTGGAAGGAAGTGTTGAGAGTGATGACCTGAGTTCGGTCTGGTCTGGCAAAAAATGCAGGCTGTTTGAAGACCACAGCCTCAGGACATATATGTCATCTGCTGCTGCTCCCGATCTCTCAGAGTCCAGGACCGTATTGTGCTCCCTATTAAATGGACTCCTCAGGTTACCAATTTTGAAATTCAAATAACTGATGTCTGCCCTGAGGTACAAACGCTTCACCAATTCCAACTGATTCTCCATCATTGCCTTCCTCTTGATTTTTATATGACCTTGTGCTCCCTATTGAAAAAAAAAAAATGTTTTTGCCAAATACTTGGCTATGTGTTTTACTTAAAAAGGACAGTTTGTTTGTGAGTAGGCAGGTACATTTCAAAAATACAATGTCAAATTAACAGGGGACACCAACATAGTTGTATCTTTGAGCTTTAAAAATACGAAATAATAATGGTGTTGTGGTAACTTGACACACAAAAAAAAATATTATTCTGGAGATCATTAGAAAAAAAAAATTATTATTCTGGAGATCACTAGAAAAAAAAATAGAAGTATGTTTGTCATAACTCTGTAATTATATCACCAGCAAAGCAGCTTCATTATTATACCATTATAAAGAAGAAGAGAATGCGCTGCATTGAGAGATTTCATAATTTGCCATGTCACGAATGTGATACCTCCATTACGCTAGTTTTACAAGACCGACCACTTCCGTCTCGTTCTTGCTTCCAAGCATGCGCGTTTGTACTTTGGACTTTTGTCCGACGGAGTTGTGTACACATGCTCGGAAAATCCGACAACACACATTTGTCCACGGAACATTTGAAAACATGCTAGCCAACATTTGTTGGCGGAAAATCCGACAACAATTGTCCAATTGGTTGGATTTACCACCAACAGCCTGACATCGAACATTTCCTGTCAGAAAGTCTGATCGTGTGTACGAGGCTTAAGAGGCAATATGAGTTATTTTATATCTCTAATGCAGTTTTTAGATCTAGGAGTGGCCCTATATCTCCTGTGGGTCACAGTAGTACACTTAGCTCTGCAATCCTTTGATCCAGATTCAGCCATCTGCTGTTGGCTTATGTCACTCAGCCAGCCCAGGCTCTAGAGGGATCATGACTTTAATGTCAGGATCCACCCAGCTGCCTAAGCAGCAGCAGGCACTATGTTGAGAGCCTTAGCCAGCCTCTCCTGCCCCCTCCACATTCTCACGCTCCAGTGAGAGCTGGAGGGGCAGAGAACAGAGCGGTGATTGGCAGTTACTGGCTCTCTCCTCCCTTGAGACTGAGAACTGAGTGGTCAGCGGTTTTTGATCGCTCATTTCTCGGTCTTAGAGGCGGCGGGAGACAGATGCTGCATCCACTTAGGTGAATATGATTGATATTGAGTGATTTTGAAATCCCACACTTCTCTTTTAGGTCAGGTTCACACATGTACTGTAGGAATTTCAGGTCCATTCTCACTGCGAAGTAGCTGTTTAACAGTTCAGCTGCGATTTAGATACGATTCTGGTGCAAATTTTAGGAGTGGGCGATAACAGTTATTAACAATTAATTGTCCTTAACAATAGCTGGTTGTTAAGGCGCATGCCGGCATGCTGGCTGCCACGTCTTTAACAACCGATGGCCGATGTATGTAAACCAAAGACTTTCCGGCAATAAAATGTGAAAAAAAACCAATGTCCCCTCCAAAGTAAATCCAGTGTCAATTACCATAAATGGCTCCACCACTGACCCGGAAAAAAAAAACAGGTCTGAATCCGACACTGGCTCCCGCTGTCTGACAGCTCCGCCGCTAAATAAACTAGGGGGCGGGGACACCCAGTGATGTCACCAGGTGGCCCTGCCCCTTTGTTTATTTAGCGGCAGGAGGTGGCAGAGCTGTCAGACAGTAGGAGACAGCATTGGGTTCAGACCTTTTCTTTTTTTTTTTCAGGGTCGGCGGCATTTATCGCGATTGACGCTAGACTTACTTCAGGGAACATTGTTTTTTTTTTTTTTAATAAGGTCAAAAACTGTTTCTGTGTTTTTATTTATTTTCAAAACTTTTTGTGGTGAATGAGACCCCTACTCATTTACATTGGGAGGGCAGGATCTGGGGGCCCCCTTGTTAAAGGGGGCTTCCAGATTCTGATAAGCCCCCCACCCGCAGACTCCCACAATCACCCACCAGGGTTGTGGGGAAGAGACCCTTGTTGATGGGGACAAGGGCCTCTTCCCCACAATCCTGGCCAGTGGTTGTGGGGATGAGGCCCTTGTCCCCATTAACAAGTCACCCTCTCCATGTTGAAGGCATGTGGCCTGGTATGGTTTAGGAGGGGGGGCTGCTCGCTTGCCAGGCTGCATGCTCGGACAAGGGTCTCGTATAGATTTTGGCGGGATCCCCACACCATTAAAAAAAAAAAAAATTTGTCGTGGGGTGCGCCTCAAAATCTATACCAGACCTAAGGGTCTGGTATGGATTTGGGGGGGGGGGGGGTTGCCGTTTTTCTTTTAGATTTTGGCATGGGGTTCCCCTTAAAATTCATACCAGACCCTAAGGGCCTGGTATGGATTCGAGAGGACCCCCATGCTGTTTTTTTTTTTTCTCAATTCACGTTCAAAGCAGATGGAGTGCAATTCAGAAGCATTCCTATAGAAGGCAATGAGCCTGAAATTCACATCTGTACTGTGCTGTGCTCAGGAAATGCACAGGACTCTTTTTAATTTTGCACTGCAAATGCATTGCAGATATGTGAACAGCTTCAATGGAAAACTATGTTGTGTCATGTGAATCGGATGTGGTTCAAAATGCACCGACTTCAGATATATGTGAACCGAGCTGTTAACTGCAAGTAAGCTGCAACATGGAGCATTTACTAAACGCAGTGGACCTATGTATAAGGCTACTTTCATACTGAGGCACTATACAGGTGCTACAGCGCTAAAAATAGCGCCTGTATAGCGCCTCTCCTGTCCCTCAAGCTTTCACACTGGAGCAGTGCGCTTGCAGGACAGTACAAAAAGTCCTGCAAGCCGCATCTTTGGAGTGCTGTAGGAGCGGTGTATTCACCGCGCCCCTTCCCATTGAAAACAATGGGGCAGCGCCGCTAAACCGCCGGCATAGCGCCGCTGCAGTGGCGCTATGCGGGCGGTTTTAACCCTTTTTCGGCTGCTAGCGGGGGTTAAAACGACGGTAAAGAGGCGCTATATATAGCACCACTTTACCGCCAACGCCCCATTCTGAAAGTAGCCTTAGATCATAAGTTAGGCTCCCGAACATACAGCAAGAGAAAGCCATACCACGCTCCAGCCATCTACAAGGATTGGTGATCAGTGACTGACTAAAACAATAAGACCCCTTTCACGCTGGGGCATTTTTCAGGCACTTTTGGGCTAAAAATAGCGCCTGAAAAATGCCCCAGTGTGAAGTCCCAGTGGGGCGGTTTGCAAACGGTGTATACACTGCTCCTCCACTGCCCCTGCCCATTGGAATGCATGGGCAAGCTTGCCGAAATGCTTGCAAAGCGCTTCAGGAGGGACGCTACACGGGCACTTTTAACCCTTTTTAACCCCTTCTGGGAGGTAAAAAGTGCCCCGCTCCCACCTCCGCCTGAATAGCTTTACCGCTACCGCCCCAGTGTGAATAGCCTCTAATAGTTAGAGGTTGTCTGGAACAATAATCCTTTTCCCCTGCAGTGGCTAGATGAAGCAATAATTCCCCCAGCCATTGGTAGTCAGCAACTGGCTGAATGGTGTTCCTTATATTCCCTGGTGTGGAACTCTGTAAAGAAAAAAAGACGATCCACTTTCCTGTATATACTGATAACAAATAAAAAAGTAACACTGTCCACAATACACTAAAAACAAGACCACCAACAGCGTAACGAAAAAAAAAAAAAGGAAGCAAATGGTGATTGATGAGTTTCTAAATATAGTTCCAAGTCTTCGGTAAGAACTGAAAGCAGTATTAAACCCAGAAGCAAACTTTTATTATTTTGCAGCTTACCAATTCTTAGATGTGATGGCTGCATTTATTTTCTTTTTTAGGCTTTCTTATTGTTCTATTTTCACGTGGTGATCTGGCCAGTATGTCTGTTGTTTTTTCAAAAGAACACGCTCTCCAGCAGAATGTATGGCTACTTACACACTGGGGCGGGTGGGCGCTGGCGGTAAAGTGCCACTATTTTTAGCGCCGCTTTACCATCGTTTTAGCGGCGGTTAAAACCGCCCGCAAAGCGATTTGCCGGCGGGTTTGCAGTGCAGCCCCATTGTTTTCAATGGGAAGGGGCTCTTTAGGAGCAGTGAATACACCAGTCCTATAGTGCTGCAAAGATGCAGCTTTTTTTTTAACCGTCCTGCAAGCACACCGCTCCAGTGTGAAAGCCCTCGGGCTTTCACATTGGAGTGAATTGAGCGGCTCTTTCAGGGCGCTTTGCAGGCGCTATTTTTAGCACTACAGCACCTCAGTGCTCTAATGGGCCGTACACACGATAGGATTTTCCGAAACAAATGTTCGATGTTAGCGTGTTGTCGGAAATTTCGACTGTGTGTATGCTCCATCGGACATTTGCTGTCGGAATTTCCGACAACTGTTTGAGAGCAGGTTCTCAAATTTTCCAACAAGAAGACTTGTTGTCGGAAATTCCGAGCGTGTATACACAATTGCGACGCACAAAAGTCCACGCATGCTTGGAATCAAGCAGAAGAGCCGCACTGGCTATTGAACTTTATTTTTCTCGGTTCGTCGTACATGTTGTACGTCACCACGTTCTTAACGTTCTGAATTTCCGTCAACATTTGTGTGACCGTGTGTATGCAGGACAAGTTCGAGCCAACATCCGTCGGAAAAAAAATCCATAGTTTTGTTGTCGGAATGTTCGATCGTGTGTACATAGCATAACAGGTTTTCTTCTAAGATTGCCCTGTATTTGGCTCCATCCATCTTCCCATCAACTCTGACCAGCTTCCTTGTCCCTGCTGAAGAAAAGCATCCCCACAACAGTGTTAGCTTTCTGCCACACATAGCACTTTGCTTTTAGGCCAAAAATTTCAATTTTGGTCTCATCTGACCAGAGTACCTTCTTCCACAAGTTTGCTGTGTCCTCCACATGGCTTCTCGCAAACTGCAAATGGGACTTCTTATGGCTTTCTTTCAACAATGGCTTTCTTCTTGTCACTCCTCCAAAAAGGCCAGATTTGTGGAGCGCACGACTTATAGTTGTCCTGTGGACAGATTCTCCCACCTGAGCTGTGGATCTCTGCAGCTCCTCCAGACTTACCATGCGCCTCTTGGCTGCTTCTCTGATTAATGCTTTCTTTGCCCGGCCTGTCAGTTTAGGTGGACGACCATGTCTTGGTAGGTTTGCAGCTGTAAGAGGAAATTGGAAAAACAGAGCTTGGACTTCTTAGGCACAACAAAACATCATGTACAAAAAAATAATCTTTATTGTAGAAATATAGAGAAAAACATTTAAAGTACACATATATATTAAAAAAGTATGGTACAGCGCTGCGCTAAAAGCAAACTAAGGAAGCAGCCAACACACCCGTAGACTCAGGGACAAAAATAACAACAAAAAATTCAAAGTGTGGCACTATTTGTTAAGTGTATACAATATAAAGGCCTAAGCGTTAAGTAACATCAAATCATTACAATGTGAACAAGAAGAATGCCACGTGAGCACATGTGACAGTGACTGGTGAGCAAAATAATAATACATATATGTGTTCAATTCAAATAAACATCAAAAACAATATCAAATATAAAGTCCATAACACCAAAGAAAAAGTCTGTAATAACAGTGCCTAAATGATGATGAGCAGGTGTTTTCTTGTACGTGCAGAAAAATTATTTAGACCCGGTAGCCTGGTAGCTAAATGGACCATGGAAGACCAGAGGTGCACGGAAGTTTGAAAACAGTGCCAGGACCATCACCAGAAAATATGGAGGCTTACCAGAAGTAATGGCCTGAAATAGCATATGCCATACAGGTCAAAAAAGCTTGATGACCAACAGGTCTAGATGTGTTATCTGGTCAGATGTCATCACCGCACAAAACGAGGGGGAGGGGGAAATGGTCAGCATGACTTCACACCAACAGCATCAAGAGACCGCAATATGACAATCACCTGTAGCTTCCTAGGCATTTGTGTATCTAGAGGCAAATTTGAAGATCTTCAGTTATGCAGATAACTGAAGATCTTCAAATTTGCCTCTAGATACACAAATGCCTAGGAAGCTACAGGTAATTGTCATATTGCGGTCTGTTGATGCTGTTGGTGTGAAGTCGTGTTGACCATTTCCCCCTCCCCCTCGTTTTGTGCGGTGATGACATCTGACCAGATAACACATCTAGACCTGTTGGTCATCAAGCTTTTTTGACCTGTATGGCATATGCTATTTCAGGCCATTACTTCTGGTAAGCCTCCATATTTTCTGGTGATGGTCCTGGCACTGTTTTCAAACTTCCGTGCACCTCTGGTCTTCCATGGTCCATTTATCTACCAGGCTACCGGGTCTAAATAATTTTTCTGCACGTACAAGAAAACACCTGCTCATCATCGTTTAGGCACTGTTATTACAGACTTTTTCTTTGGTGTTATGGACTTTATATTTGATATTGTTTTTGATGTTTATTTGAATTGAACACATATATGTATTATTATTTTGCTCACCAGTCACTGTCACATGTGCTCACGTGGCATTCTTCTTGTTCACATTGTAATGATTTGATGTTACTTAACGCTTAGGCCTTTATATTGTATACACTTAACAAATAGCGCCACACTTTGAATTTTTTAAAGTACACATATATAGACCGTCCAGTGGTTAAGATATTGCACCTGTATATAACCCTAATGCAACTACATGGAATATGGAAATAAGGGAATTTTTTCATAGTAACAGTAAATCCCAGAGTGTGGTTATATTGCAGTGAAGCGATGTAAACTTGATCTTGCTCTACATGTTATGCGCCATGCGCTTCTTCAGGGTCATTAGGGTGACTATTAAATGCAGAAAAGAGAAAACATAAGAATATATATAACTTACACATATAATATATACAGTTTATAGCGTTCCGTTTCACTCATCCCAGAGATGGCCAGAGCATGGGACACCCAAACATTCGTACCTTCCTACATGAGCAGAATAACCACAAATGGGAGTACTGTGAGTTTATATTGGACCTTCTTTGATTTATCTATATAGAGTCCCACTACCTCCAGGTGCAGGGGGTGGCTATGTGCACTTGTTGTGCACCAGCCTATGCCAACCTGTACCTGGGGGGATGGGAACATGTTCTATTCTCCGATGATTCATTGTCATCATTTACCAATCATGCATTATGTTGGATGTGCTACATTGATGATATATTTATTATTTGGATGGGTACCCAGGACCTATTGGCCACCTTTGTTGACATCTTGAATCGGAACTAGTTCAATTTAAAATATACAGTCGCCAGTGACTCTCACCAGATCACGTTTTTGGATCTTACAATTTTCAAACATGAAGACAATTGTCTAGCTTCCACGCTTTATAGAAAACAGACAGCTGGTAACACATTGTTACACGCTGATAGTGCACACCCAATGGCGCTCATCCGGAGCATTCCCTATGCTCAATATTTGAGGCTGCGCCAAAAACTGTACACACCTTGAAGATTTCAAAACACAGGCTAATCTTCTTCGAACCCAACTCCGCTCTAGGGGATATAGCAAATCACTGTTATGCAGCACTTATAACAAAGCACTGCGTCAGACCCATAGTTCACTTCTTTTTAAGACCAAGGTTGACAGATCCAATCCTACAGTCAAATATATTACAAGATACTCTGAGCAACATCGGGAATTACATAATATACTAACAAACCATTGGCCGCGATTACAGGAGGATCCTATCCTCAGTAAATACATTGGCCCATGTCCTGAAATCACTTTCAGATGGGCCAGATCATTGAGAGACAAATTGGTGTCTAGCCACTATTCTCCCAATTCTATTTCCAGACAAGTCCAACATGGCATCAAAAGATGTGGAAAATGTTTCTTCTGTCCATGGATTTCCGTGGGCACTAGATTTATGCTCCTGAATGGAGAAATCTTTACCCCAAATTTTTGTGCAGATTGTGATACACAGGGTATTGTGTATCTCATATCTTGCAAACGTGGAGCTTTTTATGTGGGGGAAAACAGCAAGGCAGTTTTGTCAAAGAATCAAGGACCACATATATTATTCAGCTAACGGTAAAATGTTGACTGCCATTAGTAGGTATTTGGATCTCTACCATAAATTTGATGTGTCTTTGGTCTCTTTTATCGCCTTGGCTGTGATCCCCAAAGACCCCAGAGGGAGAGAATGGGACAAACATATGCTCCGCAAGAAAACTACTTGGATTGAGCATCTTGATGCCACACATGCTCTTGGCATCAATGAGGCCCAATCGTAGAAACTTTTTTTTATAATTCACAATTTCTACCAGGTGTCATGTGCTCCTATTTTTGTATCCACTTCGAACAATTTTTCCATCTCATTGTCCGTTGTGGTTGATACCCCCAGTGGCCTTTCATGACTCTGGTTCGACTTTCAATTATAATTGGCAGGGTTCCTCACCCTGATTACCGTACACTTATTTTGCAGGTTTTCTGTCCGTATTTACAGTGCCTTGCAAAAGTATTCACCCCCTTTGGCATTTTTCGTGTTTTGTTGCCTCACAACCTGGAATTAACATGGATTGTTTAATGATTTGCATCATTTAATTTACAGAAAATGCCCACAATTTGAAGATTTTTTTTTTTTTTTTTATTGTGAAGCAAACAACAAATAGGACAAAATAACAGAAAAAGTAAATGTGCATAGCTATTCACCCCCCTAAAGTCAATACTTTGTAGAGACACCTTTTGCAGCTATCACACCTCCAAGTCGCTTTGGATAAGTCTCTATGTGCTTGCCACATCTTACCACTGGGATTTTTGCCCATTCCTCCTTGCAAAACTGCTCCAGCTCCTTCAAGTTGGAAGGTTTGCACTTGTGAACAGCAATCTTTAAGTCTGACCACAGATTTTCTATTGGATTGAGGTCTGGGCTTTGACTAGGCCATTCCAACACATTTACATGTTTCCCCTTAAGCCACTCAAGTGTTGCTTTAGCAGTGTGTTTGGGGTCATTGTCCTGCTGGAAGGTGAACCTCCGTCCTAGCCTCAAATCACACACAGAATGGTACAGGTTTTGCGTAAGAATATCCCTGTATTTAGCACTATCCATCTTTCCCTCAACTCTGACCAGTTTGCCAGTCCCGACTACTGAAAAACATTCCCACAGCATGATGCTGCCACCACCATGTTTCACAGTGGGGATGGCGTTCTTTGGGTGATGTGATGTGTTGGTTTTGCGTTAGACATAGCGTTTTCTTTGATGGCCAAAAAGTTAAATTTTTGTCTCATCAGACCAGAGCACCTTCCTCCATACATTTTGTGAGTCTCCCACATTCCTTTTTGCAAACTCAAAACGTGCCATTTTGTTTTTTGCTGAAAGTAATGGCTTTCTTCTGGCCACTCTACTATAAAGCCCAACTCTATGGAGCGTACGGCTTATTGTCGTCCTATGTACAAATACTCCAGTCTCTGCTGTGGAACTCTGCAGCTCCTTCAGGGTTACCTTAGGTCTCTGTGCTGCCTCTCTGATTAATGCCCTCCTTGCCCGGTCCGTGAGTTTTGGTTTAAAAAAACATTGAACTAAAGGCTGTAATGTAACAAAATAGGTAAAAAGCCAATCGGGGTGAATACTTTTGCAAGGCACTATATGCCCTCAAAATTAACAATACAATATTGTTTTTTAATCATGCTTTTTATAACTGTATTATCAGATTGTATTAGATGTCAGGTTGTTATTGGTATATTGGACACTTTCTTGCTGTCTTTGATATATTTGATATCTCATTAATTGTTACTGAAATACTTTTGGTATCTCTATTTTTGTACTTGGCCTTCCGTTTTTCTCTTCCCCTGGTGGTCAATGTGTCTTGGAATTCCCCATCGGTGAGTATTGGCTATATCCCATCACTATGTGGCTGCCCAGCGCCATATCCTGTATACTCCCCAGTGTATAGTGTGTGGCGCATGGAGGACCAGCTGGAGGGCGCTGTCCTCATTCTTGTTCCTCAAACGTCACGCGCTGTGCCATTCTGTCATCTGTTCAATGCGCAGGCGCGGGTCCGGGCGCATGCACAGTGATGTTTTGTGGCCAGTCTGGATGACGTCATCAACGGCGCACGCCGATTGGTTGATTAGGGGCGGAGTGTGCATACAAATGCACAGTGCTCTCAGCGTACTATCTGTTAACACTCACTTGTTGTGTCACTGCAATGGCAGCTGATATTTATGAGGAGCTCCCTTGTCAGGTATTCCACATTGCAGCATTTGAACAGCTGCTTTTACCCTTATGATTATTATTTTTTTGTGACAGACTTCCTCTCTCTTTCCCCATTTCTAGATTATCCAGCATTTTGCTTGGTTGGGGGTTTTTGCTTTCTGGCCATAGATGGTATCCCTTATTACTGATGTGAACCATTATAAATTGAAGATTTTGGGAGTGTTCCCCTTGTGCCATATATCTTACCTATTTCTGGCTTTTCACAACAAATACCCATTCCTCAATCCGCATTTGCAAGCTACCCTTGAAACTGGTGTGTTTTACCTGCTGGGTTTTGTACATTTTTGTTGGCTATGGTAAGTGTTGCCCTACAAGAAGTATATACAGTACATTGATTATCCTTTTACTTGCTTGTGCTATTATCTGTTATAGATTCTCTATACCTAATTACACTCTCTGACGGGAATACTCGACTCCTCAGCAGCTGCCCTGCATTTTGTTTTTAGCTGCATTCTCTAATTTTCTGCTATATAGTAAGTGTATTTTTAATCCAATTGGTCGACCATTATTGTATCTCTATGTAGATATATCCCTTCTGCAGCTAAGACAATGGGCATTACCTGGTTGTCCCAATTAGGGGTTTATATAGATATTTCATATACATTCATTAGGCAATTTTGCTTATATCCATCCCTTTCTTTTCCCTCCCTCTCCCATTTCTTCCTCCCCCCCCTTCTCCCCTCTCTTCCCCCCTCCCCTTCTTTATTTCCCCCTCCCCTTTTCCTTTTTCCCCCCCTCCTCTCTTATTTCCCCCTTCCCCTTCCACTCCCCCCTTCCCCTCCTTCCCCCGTTTATACCTATACACCTCCTTACAACACTAGTAATATGTTATGTACGCCCCCATAGTTCTTTGGTTTGCCCGTCTCGCCTGTTTGGGTGTCCCATGCTCTGGCCATCTCTTGGATGAGTGAAAAGGAACGCTATATACTGTATGTATTATATGTGTAAATTATATATATTCGTATGTTTTCTGTTTTCCACATTTAATAGTCACCCAAATGCTCCTGAAGAAGCGCATGGCGCGTAACATGTGGAGCAATATCAAGTTTACATCGCTTCATTGCAATATAACACTCTGGGATTTACTGTTACGCATGCTCAGAAACTAAAGAATACATACAAAACTATTCAACACATGACGTCACTTCTGCCATTGTATTCTGTCGTGAAAATTTTCGTATTGTGAATAACCTCTTCACTTTTGACATGAGACTAGCATGCCACAAAAAATGAACGTTCGGTCGTCCGAAAATCTAAGCGTGTGTACAAGGCCTTAAAGGGCGCTGAATACAAATGCACGCCACACTTTTCACATATTTATTTGTAAAAAAAATGTGAAGACCATTTATCATTTTCCTTCCACTTCACAATTATGTGCCACTTTGTGTTGGTCCATCACATAAAATTCCAATAAAATACATTTACATTTTATGTGTGAATACTTTTTCAAGGCACTGTATGTTGTGGGGAACTTGCAAAGGACAATTTGTCATTTTGGCTGGAGAATTTCTAAACATTTTCAGAGTATTTTTAGAAATTTGAACAGAATTTGGTAATCTGTTAAAATAATAACTGTCCTTTTAAATCATCATAAAAATAATTATTTGGAAATTATAATAACTTCCCAGGAACACATAGAGCTTTCGTATTATATTTGATTTAAAGCATTCCATCATGTTATGGTGCAGACAAAAACACCACAGAAATGACTTTTGCTGATGGAATCATGCCATCACTGCCAGGTAAGCAGCAGTGGAAAATCAAAGGCTTTAGTGCTTTTTATTTAAATTCCAAACACATTTGCAGAAAGCTGCCAGTTAGTGCAATAATAGCTGCATAGATTTGGAAACTCAGGACATAGCTGGGACTTTGCACAGAATTATTTAACATGACAAAGTCCACAGTGAACCTATAATTCCATCGTATCTTGACGCATTGTGAAAATATGTTAGTCTGATTTGTAAAGTACTGCACTTTGAAGTAACCAATTTATTATCATTTTTACTGTTATAAAATTTGAAGCCACCATAATATGTTTCTAACCAGCAGATGGCGCTGCTATCTTAAACATTAGAATTACTTTGTTGAAAACGTATCTTTTGTTCAAAATATTTTAAAGTAGTAAGTAGGAACTTGCCACTGAAACCTTTTTTGTTGTCAAAACCTATTGTGTGTCTTTACTCAAACACATTACAATTTACAACCTTTTTTGAAAGAACATCTATAGTATACGTCATTCTTAGTACTGGCTAAAGCTGGCCATATACTTCCTGATGAACCAGGCCAAATTCGGTCCATGGGTGGCCCTGTTGGCACCTGTCCATCCAGCATCCTTTGATTGGAATGTAGCGCTTATCCCTGCAGCAGCAGCTGGTGATGATGGGTCCTCTCTTCTACCACAACTCTCTTAGCCGCTTGGTCCCCATGGACACACTTGGTCTTATGCCCCGTACACACGGTCGGACTTTGTTCGGACATTCTGACAACAAAATCCATGGATTTTTTCCGACGGATGTTGGCTCAAACTTGTCTTGCATACACACGGTCACACAAAGTTGTCGGAAAATCCGATCGTTCTAAACGCGGTGACGTAAAACACGTACGTTGGGACTATAAACGGGGCAGTGGTCAATAGCTTTCATCTCTTTATTTATTCTGAGCATGCGTGGCACTTTGTGCGTCGGATTTGTGTACACACGATCGGAATTTCGAATTTTGTTGTCGGAAAATTTTATATCCTGCTCTCAAACTTTGTGTGTTGGAAAATCCGATGGAAAATGTGTGATGGAGCCTACACACGGTCGGAATTTCCGACAACAAGGTCCTATCACACATTTTCCGTCGGAAAATCCCACCGTGTGTACGGGGCATTAGACTAAAAGTCAGTTACACCTGTGTGATTTAAGTGTTACTACACTAACACTGTATAATGAATTAGGCCACAGACTACCAGATGGTCGGTTAAGTAAATGTGTTATGTCAAAGCAGGTAAACGGTGCAAATCAGCAAGTAATAAAACACTTCAAAGTTGCAGAACTAAATAAAATGAATACTGGCCTATAACAGGAGAAATTAACTGAACTGTGGCAGTGTTAAATCAAGTTTAATAGAGATAACTAAAAACGGGTAGGATCAGACCCATTTAACGCAATAATAATGTTCTGTGTCTCCTGGCGCCTCTGGCTCTAATCACGTGCCTCTAAAAAAATAAATAAAACCCCCACTGGAATCCATGTGTCCGGCGCCCATGTATCTTAGGGGGTGGCGCCCCTGCACCCCGTATGTACGGGCTGCCAATGTATACAGTACTTTGCTGTAAAGTACAAATGCTTTCAAAAATATATATTTTAATTGTTTATTTTTTTTATCAATTTACTAAATTCAAAGCGAGCGAGCAGAAGAAAAATATAAATCAAAGCAATATTTGGTTTGACCACCCTTTGGCTTCAAACCAGCATAAATTCTTCTATGTATGCTTGCACACAGTTTTTGAAGGAACTTGGGCAGGCAGGTTGTTCCAAACATCTTGGAGAACTAACCACAGATTTTCTATGGATGTAAGTTGCCTCAAATCCTTCTGCCTCTTCGCTTAGGTTCACACTGATGCGGGTTTGAAGTCGTGTGCGTTCAGCTGAACTCACATGATTTCAAACTCGCACGTTGGTCTGACTTTGGGAGCGATTTCAGATACACCTGTGCAGGTTCCTGCACAGATGTCTATTGAAATCACCCCCGAAGTCGCTAAAAGTAGTACAGGAACTACTTTTGGGAATCAGTGGGGCAGCGCAAAGTCAGCATTGCACTGATTTGGACGGTGCTGTTGCCGGCAATAGGCGGAGATTTGACATGTCAAATTGCATGTCAAATCGGCCCAATGTGGTCCATGTAATCCCAGATAGACTTAATTATGTTGTGAGTGGTGGACCAAAGGTGCCGTCAGCATCTGTCTTGAGGAGCAGAATGCAGCCTGGCCGGTCTGCACCCAAACGGGGAGGCTTCCAGGAAGGATTGAGTATCCCTGCACTTCCCCTATGCCTCCAGAACCTTTACCTGATGGTAAGCACTGTCCCTGACAGACAGATGACCTGTCCCTACTTTAGCCACTTGCAAAATGCACGCCAAATTTGACTGACACAAGATGGTCGCCAAAGTCACATGGGATGCCAGCATCCAATCGAATAGCTGTCTTCCTGTGACCGAGGAAACCATAGAGGAACTATGTTTCTCCTGATTTCCTCCTTCATCTGCCTTGCCGCTGCGGACGAGCGCCACCTGCAGTGGGGAAAAATAGACTGCCCCTGCCTACGTGCTGAGGATAGTTCTTAATTATATGTTAATGACATACATGGCTGTATGTTTGGGGTCATTGTCCTGCTGCAGAATAACTTTGGGGCCAATTACTCACCTCCCTGATGGCATGGCATGATGGATAAGTATCTATCTTTACAGATTATCAGTTTAGAGTTAAATGTGAGCTCTCACACTAGAATGATTGCTCTCACTCTGACCTTAATGGCAATACCTCACATGTGTTGTGCAATCACCATTTACATATCTATGTGCAAGTTTGTATGTGCATGTGAGTATGGGAGTACTGGGGTTCTTTAATTTTTTTTTTATTTGAATGTATTTTTTACACTGTTTAAAAAAAATGTAAATTCAACTTTATTGCTATCAATGTCAAAGGTGAACACCAACCCCTGTGATAGCTTGGGTAGTGACAAGTACGCGTTATGGAGCGATCTGGGTTCTATTATACCCCTGATTCCTCCTCTGCCCTCCAAGGCAGCCAATCAAACAGAGGTCTGTTTGATTGGCTACTTCCCTGGCCAGTACAGCAGCACCAAACCTGAAGTGAAGAAATCCTTGTTGCTTTTTGGCTTCATTCGTCACAGAGGAGATGGAAGAATAAATGTTTCTCCATCTCGTCTGTGAGCAGCCAACCCGACTGCTTGCAGTAGTTCCAGGCTCCCCTCTGGAAGGTGGGGGGTGGGGTCGCCCCTTCTGAGCCCTGTAAAATGATCAGGCAGCCGTGGAGCAGATCAGATCAATTTTACCTGAAAGTCGATCATTGGCTTTAAAAAAGATATAACCACTTACTCCTGAGGCTGTATTTATTATGCCTAAGAACAGGAAGTGGTTAAGCTGAAATTGTTGTTTTTAGGTTTCTCAGATGTCATAGGTAAATGGGACGACCAGGTTCATCCAGAACTGAATACAATCAGGGGAATCCGTAAAGTGCGTATTTAGAATTCTAACATGCCTCCACATGACAAATACCAGTTTGGGTAACAGATTCATGTACCTGCTGAACACAGGTATGAGAATCTGGGACATGCACCAAGTGTGGAGGCACACTGAGACCAGAGTGTCCATACAGATATGCCACTCTCAGTGCAACTGTGATTCCTCCCTGCTGCTCCAATTGTCTGACAGTGTAGCAATGGGGAGTTTTGTACCATGGATGGAACAGAGCCTTATAGGGATTCACAGATGCTAGTTTCCCATCAGGTCAGCTCCCCTTGTTTTTGACAGCAGGCAATGGGTGGAACCTTAGCCAATAGACAGCCAGATATTGGCTACAGACTCTGCCCACTGCCTGCTGTCAATTACAAGTCGAGAGCGGACCTGATGGAGCAATAGTGTCCCAGTTTACCCATTACGTTTCACCCACTGTAACATCATTGGTTGTTAGGAGGTTGTGAGCTGTGAAGCCGATAACATTCTAAACAACCAGGGATAGGGGGTGTGGCAATGGCAAATATACAGATACACCACACTGTGTACAGATACAGGCACTCTGCCAAGTTAGAGTAGCTCAATATTACCTCCAGTTTTGTTATCTAAGAACTGGAGGTTGAATTTGGTGCATTAATATTTCCATTTGGTAAAAGTGGAACTTTTAGGAACAACCTGAATCTGCCACACGTGCCAGTAAACTTACCGAAATGAACAACAGGGATTTTTGAATATGGCCCAGGCAATTTTAAAGGGTCATAGCAGTTGAAATTTTTTTTGCAATGCCTTACTGAATTCCCTTGAATGCATTCATAATTCTTGTTAACCACCCATCAGTTTGATAACATTGGGAGACACCATCTTAAAATTCAAAGCACTGGTCTGAATGCAAAAATACAGGGTATAAAGTTATGATGGGAGAAACAGACATAATATTTTTGTTTCTGATGTTTTTCACTTGACACTGTCTTGCAACCATCTGAAATATATATAATGAAACCAACCTCCTATCATTCTTCATGTCAATATTTGACAAACTTCAGAAACCTGGTTTCTGCAAGACTGTAATGAATAAATACACCTTAAATCTTAAAGTGGTATTAAATCCAAAAGCAAACATTTATTATGTTGCAGCTTACCAATTCTTGGTTGGGGTAGCTGCATTAGTTTTCTTTTTTAGACTTTCTTTCCTCTAGTTTCACCTGACGATCCAGCCAGTAAGTCTGTTGTTTTTCAACAGAACAAGCTGTCCTGCAGATGTTGAAGTTAAAAGGTTGAGACAAACCATTTACCACTGACAGGGGTGCGTACAATGGTCAGGTTTTGCTGCAACTGCTTATGAAGATTCAGCTGGAGTTTGGCTACAATTTGTTAGTGTATTTAAATCTGCTAGTGCAACTAACAACACCCCCCCCCAAATTAACAATGCTGCTGTTCAAAGGTGTCTCTGTTGCTCCTTCATCCAGAGTGGGGACACTCTAATTTAGAAGGTGTGTTAATGGGCAGATACATGTGTAACAATACTCGCACAAAGTTTGCTTGCAAAATGCTTTAAAATGTCAAAAAAAGGACATAATTTTGGTTGCTATTACCAGATGTGTTTTTTTGTTATGGGTATTAGGCCGCTATGTGCACCCTTCCTGGTTTTTGGAATGGTATCTGATATGGGCAGGGTATGCACTTCGGTACTAATTCGGACTCTGATTTTTGTTTATGTGTACGTTTTTTAATATATGGTGCTGGCTTGTACAGATTATGCTGCTCATGAGATGTTCTTCCAAGTTCCTCACATTCCTGTTTATATACATTTTACTGTGCCCATGGCTTCTTATGATCCCGCGTCCTTCACAGTCCTGTCCTGGAACGTTCGTGGGCTCAACTCCAAATTTAGGAGAGCTCCTCTATTCCAATACCTGAGATTACATTCCCCCCAGATAATTCTTCTACAAGAAACTCATTTCATGGGCAGCAAACTTCTAGCTCTCAAAAAAACATGGATACAAAAGGCATTCCAGGCCACCTACTCTACGTTTGGCAGATGGTGTGTTACCTGCCTCTATGTATCATGCTCACCTAATCCATATATATATATATATATATATATATATATATATATATATAAAAATCACCTAAAGACCCCAAATCCTGTGCTTCCTATAGGCCCATTGCTTTACTTAACAACGATTTCAAAAATCTGACGAAACTACTCGCCCTTAGATTATATCACATGTTATCTTCTGTTACAGATTCGGATCAAACAGGTTTTATGCCCCATAGAGCTAAAGATGTAAATCTACACAGACTTCACACAAACTTGCATGCCACGCATCTTAACAGAGGTTAGAGAGTAGTGGCCTCACCAATAATTTCCTTGCAGTGGGTAGATACCTTTAAATACTTAGGGGCGGTAGTCTCCTGCCTGGCCTCAGATTTTCTTCCCCTAATCCTGCTCTCACTTCTCCAGGAGGTAAAAAATAAAGCTGAAGGAGTACTTGCCTTTGTCTCTACTGGGACGTATTAACTTAATAAAAATAAAAATTAGCCTTAAATTTACCTACCTGTTTCGGCAATTGCCACAGTGAATACCGAAGTCCTTTTTTGCAAAGCTGAACCAGCTGTTCTCCCTCCTCTGGGGCCTTCAAATGCCACATTAGGGAGGCCTTACCTTTCCTGACTGCCATAAATATTTCTTGGCTACTCAACTGGTAACCTTGGCATGGTGGCTGAACCCTGACTTGTCTAATCCTTCTACACTCTTAGGGGCTGTAGTGGTCCGCTCCCTAGAAGCTCTCAAAGTTCTTATTTTTAGAGGCCCACAGGCCTCCTACACCCCAATTCACTACCTTGTGTGCCTGGAGAGTGGGCCTAGCTTGATAGGGCTATCAGAAATCGGCTGTGTCCCCAAATGCCCCAATATGGCTTAACCCTACCTTGTCCCATTTTTATATGTTACCAGATCCAAGTGCTTGGACTAAGTATAATATTAAGATGATTTTTCAAGTGGTTTTACAACATTCTTTAGTTTCCCTGTCACAACTCTCCTCCCATTGTAATATTCCCACAAATTATAATTTTCATTATTTACAGCTCTCCCATGTCTTCAACGTTCAATTCCAGCAGTCCTCCTGTATGATTGTCCAATCGGAATTGTACTGGGATGCTCCACTCTGAGTGTGATGACAAATCTACCTATTATCTCTACTCCCATTTGATTTTTGTGTCCCTATCCTCATTAGAGGGGCATCGGACCCGTTGGCAGCATGATATTCAAGAATTGGACAACAATGATTGGGATGATGTTTGAGATCTCCCTTTCCGGTCCTTGGTCCCATTATGTGACCGACTTGTACAATTCAAAATAGTATACATAGCCTACTTCACCCCCTACAGGCTCCATAAGATGAACCCATCCAGTTTGTTGGAGTGTTGGAGGTGCGGTAACTCTCCGGGTGATTTCTCCCACGTTTTTTGGTTTTGCCCTAGTGTTGTGAGAAAATGGGAAGTTGATAAACCTGGTTACATCTATTTCCATACAACCCTCCATGGGAGTCTGCTTGTTGTGCCTAGATGAAACTTTAGTTGCAACTGTAGTGGAGCAAACTCTGATCAGTCTGCTCCTTTTTTATGCCAGGAAGACCATCACGCTGCAGAGGAAAAAGCCTTCTTCCCCTATCCCTGTCTTTCTGGAAACAACTTGTGAACAACAACTTACATCTGTACAAAGACACCTACATAAAAAGGGGTTGCCCCCAAAAATATGACAAGGTATGGCGTAAATGGTTAGCGGAGTCCTCGACCACCTCGAACATGCAAAAACATCCTACCTAAAAAGCCTGGTTGGTTTCTCTGACACATCTCATATTCCTTATCTTTCTCATTTACGGTACTTTGAATGTTGTTTTGGAATAATGTCTATTAGTATGAGCAGCACCCTTATATTACATGGTGTAACCCTTGTTTCTGGTATCTAGTTTCTTTATTCAATGAGATGTTTGCCAATGTGGATTTCACCACCAAGATATGCATTGGTTTTGTCTTGTTTGTCTAACTGTTGTTTTGGTTTATGTTTATTACCTTAATAAACATATTTTCAAAAAAATCTTACTCTGAATGATCTTGAAGTCTATAAACTTACTTTGCGAAGAGCCCCACCCTTACATTTTGTGAGGCATATTAGCTATGCCCTCAAAAGTGCGGCGCTACTATGGTCATATTAAATACAAAGTCCACAAAAAGTAAAAAATAATAATCAAAAGACAAAAACATCAGGAAATATCAAAAATAAATGTCAAAAGAATATAAAAAATCCTTTAAAGAGATCCTCCAATCACTGTGCTTTAACCTGATGCTAGGGCAACTATTGGCCACTGGCTATGAACTTCCTTATTTTATTCTGATCGTACGTCATCATCTACGAATCTGTCGGACTTTGGTGTGATCATGTGTAGGCAAGTCCGTTCTTTCGAAAGTCCGTCGGAAGTCCGTCAAAAGTCCGTCGAAGGTCCGTCGGAAAGACTGTCTGACATTTGTTGCTGAAGAGTCCGCCCGTGTCTACAGGGCATTAGCTTAAACTGGATCATCAAATAATAGCTATTGTTTGTATTGTAATTACAGTGTTGATGTTTTAAGATAAAAGTGCATGCTGGGACTATGGATCACCTTTAAAGCAGCTGACCATCCCCTCCAACAAATATTGAATATATTTTGATATATACAGTAGTGAGGCAGAAGGCAATATATATTTTGTTCAGGTTAACTTAAAAAAAAATCAAAAGCGAAAACATTTCATTTAGTGTAAATACTAATTTATGCCCCCTGTCTCTATGTGTTTACAGGTGCATGCCACTAAATTATATTGGCAATGAAAGACTACTGTTTCAATGTCCTAGGCTCTATTCACATTAGTGCATCTCCAAAGTCACACAATATGACTTTTGGTGCAACTTTGATCTGACTTTACATTCTCTGGATCAAAGTTGCATCAAAAATCACACCAAAGTAGTGCTGGCACCTTTTCAAAATCACTGCAACTTTAAGTCACATTGATCTGAACAGGTGTCATTGCAAACAATGGGCTGCGACTTGTAATGTGACTTGTCATATCCAAAGTGGCATTACAAGTCGCACAAGTGTGAATGGGCCCTGTTTGAGAAGAAATTGTTTAATGTTAGTATTTACATTTTCTCCTATAATATTCCTATTTTTTATTTTGTTACCAGAAGCATAAAAGAAAGAAACAATGTGTGTTCCATATGGATAATTTGTTTCTGGATCTTGTTTTCCATTAAGGTGTAAAATCAGATGTCTAGGAAAGGGAATTACAAAGGCTGTTGGGAAAGATGCCAAGAGACACTACCTCACATTCCTTGCTTTACCCCAGCTTTTGTTTTTGGCTGTGGTTTAATTTTTTGATACAAATTTAAAACTGGACATTAATCCTCACTGCACTTCAACTTTACTCTTATTAGGGCTCATTTACACTTGCTTTGATTTCAACACACATTAAAGCCCCTACTGCTTCAACATGCTGTTTTGTGTGTTTTTGATGCTTCTGTTGGGTCGTGCTTCGGTGATGCTTCAGGGCTGCATTTTTAAAGTTTTAATGAAGCTTGGCAGATGCCCTCTGTGTGTGTGTGTGCTGACTAGAGATGGGCTTGGGCGTGTGTGAAATCCCACATGCCCGATCCCGCCAAGAAGCCGACACAGCACACGGCTAATCACAGGACACCACGTCTGCATATGTAGGATTGCTGTCTCCTATGGCAACAGTCTTATAACAGTTTCTAACACAGAAGTTGTAATGAACTTCTTTAATTCCTCTACAATCACTTCTTGTAGACTTGCTGATCCACTGCCACTGGATCTCCTGAGCTCTTTCAACCTTCTCACTGAGTATCTTCCTCAAGCATCACCCCCACTTCCCTGCTGGGTCCCTAGCTTGACACTCACAGATACTCCTCAAGTGTCACCACACTGGCCTGCTCGGTCCCTGGCTTGGCACACAGGGCTGCTCTGCAAGCGTCACCTCCGCTGGCTGGGTCCCTGGCTTGACACCTGCTGAAGTTTCCCAATTCTTCACCGTCCCTGATTGGTGAGAATGCTGCTCCGGTACTTGCTTCAGCCACTCACTGTGGTCCCTGGTAATAAGGTGGTTGGTCCCTTAGCTTCCCCTCTACCTCCGACCATGACAGGTTCTCCGGCCGGCAAAACCATCACTTCTGGTTGGACTGCAAGCCACAGTCCCAATCGTACACTGCTCTCTTGCTTCTGGATAGACCCTCAGACAGCCTAGAAGCCAAATGCAAATGTCCCTGGGATAGGCCTAGCAGCCCAGGGAAGCACAACACAAGTCCACCCAGACAGTTGTCCAGGTGGCACAGAACCCAGATCACCTGACCTCATCCAAATAAATAGACTCTCCCAGCAGGCCAAGGGACCCAAGAAGATCCCTGCCCATTGGCTGAGACACCCCATCTATTCCTAATCTGTCCTAGCAGTGCCCTTGTCTTATCTAATGTCGCCAGATACCCTAGTAACAGAAGAGAGAAGTGCAGAATTTCCAGAATTAGGGTGGAATCAATTCATCTCCTATCAATTGGCCAAGGCAATTATACCTGGCAGGTAAATTTACTAGAAACCCTGCCTAACCATCAGGGTGCTACACTTAAAGCGGGGTTCCACCCAAATTTTGAACAATATCTGTATGTATTCTCTTCCTTGCTTAGATGCTGACATGCCGTAAAATTTAAATCGCCGTAATTACCTTTTATTTTTCTATTCTTCTTTGCACTTCCTGGTTCTCCTCCCGTGTGAGTAGGCATGTTTCTAGCCTCTCCCAGACTCCGCACAGTCTCCCGGGAGCTAGTCTCAGGCTTCCCAGGATGCCACTGTGCATGTGCAGAAACGAGCGGTGAATGCTGGGAGCACAGCATTCACCGCATCCAGGAAATAAATGCTTGTGGGCTTCAAATGCCCACAATGAAGATGGAAACCGCCTGCAGTGAATAATATAAGTTATTCTTTCCGACGAAATCTGACACAGGCGGACATATTACACACAATATGTGAGTATGTAATGCTGAGAAGAAAAGTTTGTGAATGAACTCAAAAAAAAAAAAAAACGATAGATAGGTGGACCCCCGCTTTAAAATACCCCAAGCAGCTTCACCCCCCCCTCTCCACCTCTCCTTCCAGAAAACACCAGAACATTCTGGAAAGAAATGGGAGGTCCTGGTGATGCTGCTTGTGAATCACCCAGCTCTACTCTGAGTCACTCCCAGACCCAGATCAAAACACACCCAGACTTGGCTTTTTTTTTGGTTCTCACTTCAGACCACCTTCTTTTTTTCTCTTTATTTTATTTCTTTTACACCCCTTTCTTTTGAACAAGTGAAGATTCCCTCTACCAGTCTCCCATTCAGGTTCAGCCTCCCCTGGAATAGGATGAACCTATTATTGATGGTAAATCTACCTGATAGGTTTCCCTGTAGTGTCGGGTTTTTTATTTTTTTGTGCCAATGTAGCTTAAACAGCTGCTGTATCTTAAGATTAGGATGGTGTGGCTCTTGTGGTTAGGTATATTCTGCCAGAAAGTGAAAACAGAATGCAATGGTTTGGTCTACCTGAAGCTACTACCTTTGAAGCAGATAAACCATTAAGCTTTTCTGATTTAGGCTTGGATCACACTAATGCGAATTGGATGCGGGTTTCTCTGCATCCAATTCGCACAGCAGGAGATTGTGACCAGCTCTCTATGGAGCCGTTTCACATATCTCTGCAGCGGCTCCAGTGTGATTTGCACAGGAGCCCTGTGCGTCTTTTGGTCCGGTTTAAGTCTGAATTCAGCTGTGTGCCACTGCATGCTCATATGTGAACCCAGCCTAAAGGCCTGGTCCAGTCAGCATGGTTGCAGAAGAATTAAATCATATTAGAACTTGATGATTTGAGTCTTCAATATCATTATTTTAGTCTGATTCTGCTTTTTACTGATCATACGTTTATTATTTCGGTAAAATAAGCCATTGAGTGGGAAGGTAATTCAGAGCAGCCTCCAAAGACATTGTGCAAGTATTTCCCAGGTCTGAAGAAAGAGGGGGTCCCAATTGTGCTTTGCTGTTGGAAAAAAATACGCTTATTGAAGACCTATGGGTGAATCTGGAGAAAAAAACCTAACCTTCAAAAAAATTTTAACAAATTTTAAGTTATGCCTGCTACTGTAAGTGCTTCAGACTCTGAAGCAGTGGTTATTCTATGCCTCTGGATAGCTTGGGAATGTTTAAAAATCCATTGGAGTAAAGGATAGATTTAGACTGTAAGAAATATTATACTGTATCAGTCTTATGCCCTGTACACACGGTCGGAATTTCGAAAATGTGTGATCGGAGCTTGTTGTCGGAAATTCCGACCGTGTGTGGGCTCCATCGGACTTTTACCATCGGAATTTCCGACACATAAAGTTTGAGAGCTGGCTATAAAATTTTCCGACAACAAAATCCGTTCGCGTAAATTCCGACCGTGTGTAGATAATTCCAACGCACAAAGTGCCACGCATGCTCAGAATAAATTACGAGACGGAACTGCTCGGTCTGGTAAAATTAGCGTTCGTAATCGATATAGCACTTTCGTCACGCTGCAATGTTTTCAATTGTTTAATGCAGCGCACTCTCTTCTTCTTTATAATGCTAGAATCATGAAGTTGTTTTGCTGCTCATATTCACACAGACTTCTCACAAACTTATTTTTTGATTATTTCTCGTGATTTCATGAATATAATATTTTTATTTGTCAGATCTACGGAAAAATGTTTTTGGTTTTATGTTTTTATATTTTGTATTATTTGTTGTTTGTTTTTTTAATCCAGATCTCCTGTTTGATTTTTGTTTTTTTGTTTCTTAGTGATCTCCATAATTGTTTTGGGTGTGTTTTGTGTGTCAAGTTACCACAACAGCATTATTATCTTAATAAAAACAAAAAAAACGTGCTATAGAGTATTATAAACAATCATGAAAGTGTATAGTCCCATACAGAAAAAAGTCCAACAATCATAAATGAGTGACGTGAAATTCTTCAATAGTTCATATGCTGTAGGGTAACAATTCAATGAAACACATCTATGTGGTGAAATGCTTACCAGAAGTAAGCCAAAATCGGGCGAGTGGCTTAAACCCAGCCTGGGCCTTTAGAGGACGATCCCAATGAGACAGGATAGGTCACACTCGTACCGTGTATTCAGATCCACAAAGGATTACCCAAAAATATATAGCAAAAACATAGCGTAATACTGATACCATAAAAAACTCAAAAAAGAAAGAAGACATCCAGTGCCTAAACACACATAGGATTGTTACGTGAGTGCCAGGTACCATAAAGGTTTGATATGCCTTACAATATGATTTTTGGTGGAATCTTAGAATTTCAATGTGCTTTATATTGCTTTTTACCTCTTGGACTTATTTTGACCTCCATTCTTGTATGAGTCAAAACTGGTCCTATTATAATATATGAGTAGTGTTTATGCCCATAATCAGTATGGTGCCTGACCACTCGTGCACTGACATCTAAAGAATATTTCTTATTATAGTATTATTATTATTATTTTTTAACTTTATAGTGGTATGGTTTGAAATTAATTTTTTGATATGCCAATCACTTGTTATTTGTACCTGTTTTTAGATTCAGAGGGATGTGAGTCTGGTGGCATCTTTTGATGTTATTTTGGCCCTATCCCTTAAGATACATACCGTTAGTGCCCACATCCAAGATGGCGCTCTGTGATTCCCATAGCAGGACTCAGAGCGAGGCTTGGTGTGCGCATAAAATGTGGTGGCTCAGCACGCTGCCCGTTCCCCATTGAAAACGTCAACGTATGACGAAATGCGTCTGGGAGGGACGTGCTGACGTCACCATGTCGCCCTGTTGTGGACGGGAGTTTGTCTGAGTGCCGGCCGGCATCGCTTTTACCTTTCGTTTTTATTGTAAGTGATATTCTATTTAAATAAATCCTAGTTTTATACAGTATCACACTATTGGCTGCTTCTTTATACTATATGCACTGCTGAGCTCGGGACAAGATTGCCAGGACGTATCCACGCCGTTCCTGCCAGGAGTTTGGTTTGTGCTTATGTTAATCTGCTCACTTATTTTTGACATCTGGTAAGCAGGATTTTCAAAAGGTTCGCTGGAATTTCATACCCATTGTCACTCTTTATGGTGTTAAGTCTTCAGCTGTGTGGAGTCTGCTCACACTAGTTTGCCATCTAGTAAGCAGGTTTTATATGTGGCTTGCTGCACCTAGTGGGATTTCTTTCCATGCCTTTATCTGGGTGATAGTTACATGCTCACTTGCCTTTAATATCTGGTAAGCAGATTCTTTGTAAGGTCTATGTATAATTTTTCCCATTTAGGATACACACTTTATTGCATGATTGCATGGCACTCACGTAACAATCCTATGTGTGTTTATGACACTGGATGTTTTTATGAATATATATGATTTTGTTTTTTTTGTTGAGTGTTACACTATCTTCTTTCTTTTTTGAGTTTTTTATGGTATCAGTATTACGCTATGTTTTTGCTATATATTTTTGGGTAATCCTTTGTGGATCTGAATACACGGTACGAGTGTGACCTATCCTGTCTCATTGGGATCGTTCTCTAAAGGCCCAGGCTGGGTTTAAGCCACTCGCCCGATTTGGGCTTACTTCTGGTAAGCATTATACCACATAGATGTGTTTCATTGAATTGTTACCCTACAACATATGAACTATTGAAGAATTTCACGTCACTCATTTATGATTGTTGGACTTTTTTCTGTATGGGACTATACACTTTCATGATTGTTTATAATACTCTATAGCACGTTTTTTTTGTTTTTATTTTTGTATTGGTGTGCCTTACTTATAACCGCAGCTTTTACTTTATTTCAATTTATTTTTCCAAGCGCAGTTTTTTATTTTTTATTTTCTAGCATTATTATCTTGTCTTTTTTCATCTCAAGGAGGTTGCTTGGTGTTGGTGTCCCTTGTTAATTTCACATTGTATTTTGGAAATGTACCTGCCTACTCACAAACAAACTGTCCTTTTTGAAGGAACACATAACACACATAGGAGATTATTAGTTAAAAAAAAAACTTTATTAGGGGTCATAACCAAATAAAGAGGAAGGCAACTGCTGAATTTGGCGAAGCCTTTGGCCCCCAGGGCACACATCAACTATTTTCTGGCAAAATTGGTGGCCTGAGGAGTCCTTATATAAGGGAGTACAATCTGGTTCAGAAGTCCAAGAGATCAGGAACAGCAGCAGATGACATACATGTCCCCAGTCTGTGGTCATACAAGAGCCTGCATCTTTTGTCAGACCAGACTGAACCCAGGTCATCACTTTCTTGTCTTCCTTCCACTCTTCCTTCCAGGCTGTGGCTGTGGTGTTGGAGGTGTGGCAGGAAGAGGAGGAGGAGGATGATGCAACTCACACAGGTGGGTATTGGGTGTGATTTGGCCCCTCAACCCCTTATTTAATGTTTTAAAAATGATTTCCTCACACATGATACGTTGCCCTTCCTCTGTGTCCTGCAGTTTTGTGGCAGCCATGGAGGCAAAGGCGATGACTCCTCCACGTTCCTCCCCTTCCTGGGTCTTTTGGTTTGAAGAGGAGGCACCTGCGATTCTGTGAGGCTCCTACTGGGCCGGCCACCTCCTGGCTGCCACTAACCCCTGCCTCCTCCTGGCTGCCACATTCCACAGCCTCCTCCTGTGTGCCACATTCCACAGCCTCCTCCTGGCTGAGGTCTTCCTGTGTATGAAAAGGGTAGTTAGTTTTAGTTTTTGGTTCATCAATCACACACAATTTTCAGCTCATGACTGTTGCAAATTGAATGTTAATAAATAGAAAAGACTATCATTCTGAGCCCAGCATTTTTCATTCTTGTCACAATCATTTTTGGCCACTACTGTCTATTGATATGTAAACGCCTTTATTGAATCTGCAATTAGTGATCAATAATACCATCTAGTAAACATCATTTATTTTTTTACCAGAAATATGTAGAACAATGCTATACCTGGTTCAAGCTGGGCCCCTCCACTTCTTCCTGGCTGGAAGTCCCAGTTTGAACGTCAGAAGCCTCAGCTGGGGTGGAAGATAGGGTGGAAGGAAGAGTGGTTGAGAGGGATTCCCTGACTTCAGTTTGGTCTGACAAAAAACAAAGTCTCTCATAGTACCACAGCCTGGGTACATAAACGTTATCTGCTGCAGCTCCTGATCTCTGGGAAACCTGGACCTTCTTGTGCTCCCTAAGATAAGTGGTCCTCAGCCCACCAATTTTGGCTTTTAAATAGGGGATGGTTGCTGTGGGGACCACCGACTTCATCAACTCCAGCAGTTTCTCCAGCTCTGCCTGCCTCTTTTGTTTGTGATTATATGTTTATGTTTATATTTGACCTGCCACAGACAGGGCAGCTCCCTGTATTTGTCTATGAACAGGGGGAGGAAGTTGTGATCATTGAAGCCATCCACTTTCTCTGCAAGACACAACACAAGACAAACCCTAATGTCAGGCTAAACTCTCCTAAAATCTTGTCCCAATATAGGCCTCAATCTATAAGCAGTATAGGCCCAAGTTAAAATTGTACGTTTGTTATCACAATCGGCGCTTCCGATACTCCTTCCTCCACTCACAGATCGTACGTACGACGCACACATGTTACGCTTTATATACACTGCGCATGCCTGAAACTCCGCCTGCCCCTGACGTTCTTTCTAGTCTATTTCCTGCCCCTTCTCTTTTGGCGCAGTGGGGGAGAGCACATGGCGGAGACACAGCAGGTGCGTGATAATAGCAGCAACAAGGAGGAGGAAAGCCCGGAGCCATAAACGTCACGATCCCGCAGGAGATTTAAGGCCTCAAATATGGCCTTTGTAGAAATGGTGGAGATGGTGGACATCTTGAAAAGGACCGACTATGATGGGAAGTATGGACCTTACCCCAACCCAAATGTGAGAAAGGCCAAGATCATGGCTAAAGAGTCTGCAGAAGAATTTTGGGGTCCAAGGATCAACTGAGGAAATGGTGGTCGGACCTCAAATTAAAGAAGCACGATCAGTATAAAAGGATCATGAGAGTGCTGCAAAAAAGTAAGTAGTTGTCCTGTGTTCCTATTCTTTCTTTTTATTACCTTTGTGCTGCTCCATGTGCTTTTCTTTACTGTTGTACAGTTTAAAATGCCAACTTTCATGTTCATAGGCACATTAATCGTTCGTATGAAACATTGTTTGTTCGGCCACTAAAATACGATGTTTTGGCCAGATGCAGTTCAATACATTTTTTCTGGCCTACTTCTATTAAAAAGTTTGTTGTCTAGATGGGTTTGTAACTAGAATGAAAAGCAAACTTGATTTTGTGTAAGGAGAGGACACTCAGCAGCTGTTTACACATCTGGACTCAGGAGCACTAGTGTGGGACACCAGAACAAACTTTTTATTAGGGTGTCCCAAACAGGTGCTCCAGTGGATACTATAGGGGTGTCTCCATCTGTGAAGCTTGCACAAAACAGGTAAGTATTCCAGCTTTACAAAGGGAAAAAAAAATTCTTTAACTTGGAACTCTGCCAAAACAGACAATTGTACCCCACTTCCAAGCAATGTTTCATATTCCAATTTCTGCCCTCACATATCTGTGTGCTAAGTATACCTATTTTTTTCACATAGGGGAGAAAAGACTCAGAGGACACCACTCATCAGAGGAGACCAGGGACCCCCCACCTCAGGAAGAAGGGAAATCCCCCAAACCCAAGCAGGGGAGAAGGAGGGAGACGTTGTTGAAATTGACGAAATTGTCACCACAACAGGTGAGTGTCTGCGACCACAGCTTCAGGTAATAGATGGCTGCCTGCATATTTATAATACATGGTGTGTTTTTTTTTTTTAGGTGATGGGGATGTTGTGGAAGAAGGTCATTTCACCAGTGAAAGTGCCCAGATCCTCATCGGGGAGATAATGGGATGCAATAGGGATTTAGAAAACCTAAAGCAAAACTTCAATGATGGTCAAAACAAAATGAAGAACATCATTGATGTTTTAGGGAGAATCTAAAATCCTAACTTTTTGCTTTTTTTTTTTATTTATGACTAATTTTTTACATATTTTAAAAGCCAAATTTTGAAGATGCACACAGTGTGTCAACATGTGCTATCTGCCATCACGGAAGATCAATGTACGTGTTTTGTGGGTGCAACCCCTTCCTCTATAATAAAGTAGGTGAGAGGAAGGGGTTGCACCCCCAAAACACGTCCATTGGTCCCCCATGATGGGACCTAGAACATGTTGACATTAGGCAAGGGATCAGGAGGGAAGTCTCCATTTTTAATCCCAATTTGTGTGCATCTTCAAAATTTGGCTTTTACAGGGGTGACTTCATCTCATCTGATGAAGGCAATATCAAACACAGTCTGTACATACTCATGTCTGATATTGCCTTCACTTTATCAAAGTTGAACTTTGTAAGTTCCAGAGTTGTGTATTTTTTTATGGTTTTAAACATGCCTGTTTTACCGATAAAAGGTGATTTCTACTTATAATGTGACCTAAAAAAATGTTATACAACAAACATGTTGGTTTGTTCAAAAACCCTTTTATAAACGCACATGTGATTGTGCTTTCAGTAAAAATTTTGTTAATCAACAATGTGTGGCTTCTTCTTTCAACGCTCAAAAGCAGTTTTTGGAGTAAAGTTGCAGTTTCAAGTGCACTTGTAGTGCAAAGTGGATTTGCCTTTAGTAAATAACACCCACAGTGCTTTATAATTTTACACAATCACGCCATTTTCATGACTCCCCAAATTTCGGTCATGGTGCTGAAAATTATGAATATTTTTGTCAGTAATGCATTACATACATTAACAACAAAAACAAGGTGTGTGTGTAGCAGACCCACAACATAATAATAATAGTTAGCCGAAGAAGAGATTGTCACCTCATGTCTCAAACAAATTTGGTTTGCACTGTTGAAGAAAAAGGCCAAAAAAAATACCATTAAAAGATAACCGAGGAGACCGCTAAAAGAAAGCCAAACAGCAAATCAAAGCAAATGTTAGTTCCGTTTCAAATATATTTTTATTTAAAAAATGTCTGACATTGTCTGGCATATCGATGGCCCCCCTACCTGCAAAGTATTCAAGATATCTTAAACTAACCTTGCGGGAACTCTGGGGGGGGGCAAGCCAGGATGGCCAGTTTCAAGCACCGTCAGGGTTGGTTCATTCTGAATTTTGGCCTCAGGCCCAACTGAGGCAGCATAGTTCACAGAATTTCTCCTTAAAAAGTTGTGGAGAACATAGCAAGACAGGATGATGTGATTGAGTTTATATTCCACCATGTGTATTGGTGTAAGAAAGAGGCGGAACCAGCTGGCCATTATTCCAAATGTGTTCTCTACCACTCTTCTGGCTCTGGCCAGCCAGTTATTAAAAACCTTTTGGTCCGGGGTGAGGGTCCTCATAGGGAATGACCGCATAAGATGGTCCCCCACCGCAAATGCTTCATCCACAACGAAGAGGAATGGGAGTCCTTCCGCATTGTCTTCTGGAGGTGGCAAGCCCAAGATGCCATTCTGGAGATGCCTGTAGAACTCGGTCTGGGCGATACCTCCACCATCTGAAATCCGGCCATTCTTCCCCACGTCCACATAGAGGAACTCGTAAGTAGCCGACACCACCGCCAACATCACAATACTATTGAACCCCTTGTAGTTGTAATAGTATGACCCCGAGTTGGGGGGTGGGACGATATGGACGTGTTTCCCATCAATTGCCCCTCCGCAGTTGGGAAAGTCCCACCGCTGGGCAAAGTGGGAGGCCACAGTCTGCCACTCCTGTGGCGTGGAAGGAAACTGTTGAGTGAAACAAGAAAAAAAATAATTGTAATTTTGCACATAAACATTGAAAGCAGATTAGACACAAATATTCTTGGCCAAAGATGAACGCATACATAATGTGTGTTACTTTGGCCAGCCCCTCCTTACTTACACTATTGGCAGCCCACTGGACAGGTAAGAAGTGTCATAATACAAATATATAAATACACACTGTACAAATGGAAGCACATTTTTACATTCTGCAATTACCTATCAAGATAATAATAGGAGAAAAACATTTTAAACAGTAACATTTGAAAGTATTCAGGCAGGCTCTTTCACTACATGCTTTGGTGAATTTATACAGAAATCTGACCACAAAAGAGGTAGGTATAGTGTGTATGGGTTTGGCAAAGTCAGCAGATAGAGGATTGGTATCGGTTGACTTAGCGGTTGGGGGGAGGGGGGATTCCAAATGTTTTTGGGACCCCCCAAAAAAAAGCCTCTGGCACTCTGCATGAATTTAAGGACACAAATAACATTTGTACACCTTTTTAGGGGGTGTTTAGGGTAAAGCATTACAATGGAGCTGACAAAATACATTGTTAAGTGACTAGACTAGGTGGATATGGGCCCAGGATAGCATGCTGGGAAGGTTGGTGAAGTCAAATATGCATGAAGGACAAAAAACAAACTTAAAAAAATTCCAGCATGCATGAGGACAAAGGGGACATTCACAGCATATTACAATCATGGTAATTAGGGATTGATGAAAGAACTACAATACATTAGCAAACATTAAATACATAGAATGTGATGTTAAAGGAGAAATCTTACCTTGATATAGTCCTTCTGCAGGACCTGGATGATGGCAGAACAGGTCTCTGGGATAATGATCCCCAGAGCCTGGGAGGAGATGCCTGTTGAGAACTTGAGGTCCTGCAGGCTTCTCCCCGCTGCCAAGTACCGCAACGTGGCGACGAGCCTCTGCTCCAAGGTGGTGCAGGTATCCTGCCTGCTGATATAAGGGGTCAGCAAAGCCAACAAACGGTGAAAAACGGGGTCAGTCATCCTGAGAAAGTTCCTGGTTCCTGAAATCATCAGGATTATTCTCACGGATCTCACAGAGCAAAGGTATGTGAGAGAATTGGTCACGCTGGAGCAACCAATTCTTCGTCCATGAACTCCTCCTCGCCCTGTTCATGGACTGGGCTTGTGTCAAAGTAAGAACCCCAACACCAAGCCACCGCACAGCACGAACTCTACGACGAGTACATACACGCAACATGGCTTCAAAACGGTCGGCTGGTCAGAACGAAGTAACAGAACGCACTGAAGTACAGCAAGACCTGTGAAGAACGACCTGAACATCAACAACGAGCGGACAAGACCGCACTGGTAATCAAATACGAGCTCACTGCATGCACTGAAGACCAGATACAAACCTCACAAGCACAAACTGAACAGCAGAAAAACTATCTGAAAACCACGAGTCTGAAAAGCGCGAATCGTCTCTCACCAAACTTTTACTAACACGAGATTAGCAAAAGGAGCCCAAAGGGTGGCGCGCTTGGTATTGAACTGCCCTTTTATAGTCATGTTGTACGTCACCGCGTTCTTGAGGTTTGGAAATTCTGACAACTTTGTGCGACCTTGTGTCTATAATTCATGTACCTTTATGACAATCATTATAGTTTTCATTGAAGCACTGGTGTTAAATATCACTGCTACTAGCTAGCTTATTTTCAGCGCTGCTACCAACTGTTCCAAATATTTTTGTGTGTATCTCACTTCTAGCAGCTGCTTTTGGTTTACAGTTTTTATTACCCATTATTGTTTTCTCACAATATTTTCACTACTCAGAAATACAATATTTTAAAACATTTTTATTTTCACTTATTTTGGTTTTATAGCGCGGTATTTTCTATGAAATTATGCAAGACAAGTTTTAGCCAACATCCGTCGGAAAAAATCCGATGGATTTTGTTGTCGGAATGTCCGATCAATGTCCGATCTTGTGTACAGGGCATTAGATTGTTATCCTTATATCTGTCTTTCTAGCTCTGAAGACTTGGGTATCCAAGAGTGACAGCCTTCTATCAGGAGTGGAAACCTTACATCCTAACAGCTCTAGATGAATTAAACTCGGCTGCTGACTTTACTGCAAAATCATTAGTAGTCTTAGACCATCTTTCAACACGCTTGACGCCTAATTCTATAACAGCTAAGCAAGCTTTGTGGCTGAGACTGGGCTGCTGATTCTGTCTCCAGGCAAGCCCAGTGGGCCATTCCTTATAATTAGATTTTTCTTTTTTGTAAAATTCTTGATGAAGCAATCAAAAAAGTTACTAGAGGTAAATCCTGCCTTTTGACACAAAGGGCAGATGCATTTTCATTCAAATCAGACTGTTCGACAATGATTTTGAGATTCCAAGTTTTACAGGTAGAATCAACAGCAGACACCAGATTGCAGTAGAAAAGTACTGAAAGCTTCTTTCTGTGAGGTGTCAGTTCAAAGTGACCCAGTCCAAGAAGGACTTTGACAAATCTTCCTGAAGGAATTTGCAGGATTTGCACTTTGCAGCCTTTAGCAGTAGCATTGTCTCCCTTTTGGGTTAACTACAGCCCCAAGAACTTTCTCCAAATTGCTTCTGTCTATAGTGGCATTGATCTACTTAGAAGGCATATGAATTTTCCACTATGTACAATGTAGATGATGTCTTAGATTTGGCAGGCTTCAGACAAGAGTCGCAGAATCACTAGGAACTTGCAGGAATTTTTCCCCGTTTTTTTCTCTAGTGAACACACAAAAGAACCAACTTGAGCCTTATCAAGAAATTAAATAACTGGGCATTATGTTTGATGCACTGAATAGGAAAGTTGTATTAGTCACAAAAGAAGAAAGATAGTGGTATGTGTCCAGTGGGTGATAAAGAGCTTTTCCTTGCCTTTAAGAGACTGTATAATGCTTTGGGAATGTTGACCTTATCAATTCAAGTGGTTCCCTGGGCCAAATGGCACATGAGTGGGTTTTGAATGACCTTTCTGCAGCAGTAGGGTTAAGTCTTGCTGGGCGACATGATTCCTCTTCCTCATCCGATTCATTAAAATATTCTCTGATGGTTGTGTTCAGCCAACCTTTTACCTAGCATACCTCTCAGCCCTGGAGACTGGATAATTCTTATTTCAAATGCCAGTCTATCTCCAGGGTCAGCAAGTACAAGGAAGGCTGAATGGACCGGTTACTCTAAATTCCAACATATTGGTGTTGAAAACAGCCTTTTTTGCCCTCTCAAACACTAGTTAAGGGGCATCGGGTGAAAATGCTTCTAGACAATAAGACAGCTACGTATATCATACATCTCAAAGCAAGACAGTCAAAAATATTACTCTCCTCTGAATATCCTCCAAGAATGTTCAGGGGGCTGAGACACACTTGAAAAAGATTTGTGAGAACTATCTTTGCAGAGTGAGGGACCGCATTTGTTGGTCTGGAAGTGAGTCCTGGGAACCCATAGCTTCCTCTCTCCATATTGAGATACAGATTCCAGAAGTCTCTAGCACAGATGTTTTCGCTGTAGCCTGTAACTATCCTCAGGTTTATGTCTTCCCCTTCAGTTCCTATGGCAATGAAAGTTCCTCTCAGAATTGAAGCCAAGTCAGTTCTGGCAATTGTCACCTACCATAACTGTTTGAGGAGGCTCTGGCTCACTATCTTCGGATGGCTTCAGCTCCCCCATACTTCCAACTAAATGAAATATCATCACTCATCCAGGGGGATTGGAACAAGGCTGTTGAGTTGTATAGACTGAAAGACCAACATTTTTCACCAGGGATGATTGCTACCTTGCCAATGCAAGAAAGATAATGACAGGCACTACCTATGGTCACATCTGTGTAGCCAGGAGCTGGATATATACTTATTCCTGAAATCAGGAGATGCTGTGTGGCATTGTTATAGGGGGAGCTGTTTCCCTCTAGTGATGAGTCGAAGCTGACCTGTTACCTTCTTAATCAGAGACTAGCTGGAGCAAATCGTCTTGGGACATGTAGTCCGCATGAACGGGATCCGCCCTCTGGCTGACTGACATGGAACTACAGCTACCAGCTGGCTGATAGGGAAGAACAGACCGCTGGGAGAGACTATAAGAGGGATTGAGGCCTGGCGCGCTCTCTTGGGACTCATTGTGTGCAGGGAATCTGTTATAGCATGTGCTGCAGCTGAGTCGCGGCCTGCTTTGCAGATTTATCCAGCGGATATCTGGAGGGACACTTGCAGACAGTTCCCTTTTAGCTGTTGGGCGGCAGCCTGGAGGCTGTTCAATCCTATCCATCCTACAGTAGTATCAGATTTGGGTGAGCCATGGTGTGGTGCGGTGGAGGCTGGAAGTCATCCCTTGAGCCACATTCCTGAGAGATCATCATCTTCTTTTCCAGTGTGGTGAGCGGACAACAGCCAGTCTGATAGACACTGTATATAGACATCATTGTCTCCTGCACTCCTAGTCAGTTTTAGTATCAAGGATATATTACACATCATAGACACTATATACAGACAGCTTTGCTTTCCATGGCTCTGCTGTTGCTTGTAGTTCCACAACATATGACATCTTTAAGTCAGTGATCACTGTGAATTCAGTTACAGTCTAATTTACCCAGGAAGATTGGTTGCTTTCTATTCTCAGCTTATTGGGTCAGTTACTCTGCTTTTACCTTCCAAAGTTCTGTGCATGCCATCAAGTATTAAAGAGCTAGCTAAAGATAACCAGGATTGCCACACAGCACTACTTTCACCACCCTCCCCACTTCAGGGATTTATTCCATTAAAGCTCATAAAATTATAATTCACCAAGAACTCTCTGAAAGAGCAGGTTGAATTGCATTCTACTTTTCTTTGCTAAAAGTTGTATTTGTTATTTACTGTTTTGCATTTATGTGATGGAGCAGTAGAGAGGGGTCTGACATTCATAAGAGCCATTCCTCTGCTCTGCTGTAGCCTGTTCACATAGATATTATATATGCTCAGTTTAAATACAGATACTAAGGTATTCACTGTTAAATGTTTAATTCTCATAAGTAAATGTTTAATTCTCATAAGTACTGTAATTGCTATTCAATTTTTCCTTCCATCTCACTAAGTAAATTTGGTTGAGTTAATCAGTTCTTTGTGATTCCTTCTTATTGCTGTCATTTGAAGGGGAAGGGATAAAAATATATGAACCCAGGGTGTCAGAGGTGGCACTCACAAAGTCAGGGCAACCAGAGGGCTATTGATCTACCTTGCGACCCTCAAGAGGGCATCGCTACATCTTAGAGGGGTTTGTTCCATTTGCAGAGGAGAATCATTTTTCATTGTTATCTCTGAACCTGCCTAATGTTCTGGATGTTTTATAACCAGCCTTGGATAGGGGCTTAGAGTATAACTATTTTAAAGTTCAAATTTTGGCCTTATCTTGTTTCACAGGCACAAGATGAGCAGAAGATCCTATAGTTAACCACTTCCCGCCCGGCCTATAGCAGATTGACGGCCAGGAAGTGGTTCTGTTATCCCGACTGATCGTCATATGATGTCCAGCAGGATAACATGCTGGCGCACACCCGCTGGGGCACGCAACACGGCGATCGCGAGTGCGGCGTGTCAGTCTGACACGCCGCATCTCCGATCGTGATAAGAAGCCTCTCTCGGAGGCTTCTTACTACTTGATCAGCTGTGACCAATCACAGCTGATCATCACATGAACCAGGAACTGCCGGTAAACGGTAAACATTCCAAGAGGCCTCCGCTGGGATGTTTTTCCACAACAAGGCGACCCTGACATTGAGTCCTGGTTTTGTTATTTCAATGAGGTGGGGATTAAACTCCTTGTTTTTTTGGTTGATAGAAAACAACTTAAACTATCTGTCATTGATAAAGAAATCAAGGATCTCAAGGAGAAACTTGGTCCCTTTAGAACTACCTCAGAATATATTTCCCTTTCTACCAGTTTGAGGACCCATCTGGAGAAAGAAGAAAAAGATCAAAGAATTAAGAAAGAAAAGAAATACAACAGGGATATAGTGGATTATAAAACCAACCTCGTTTTCGGCTGCCAGAAAAAGATCGGTTTGCCGGTGCCACCCGAGGACGAGATTCCAGAAATTGATGATACTAATCCTGTCATACATAATACCGAGAGAAAGTTGGTATATGAGCCCAATGTCAGAGAAGGGCCTACCAGACCCCGTAACACTCCGCAGGGCCCCAAAAGTGTTAATATTAAATCTCAGGGTTCTAATAATGGACCATATCTTCCTTCCCAGAATCTCTATCGTGACTACCCCCCCAACTAGGGGTAGGAGTAATAACATTAGAAGCCATGGCAGAGGTTCGTCCCTTGGACAATCCAGAAACTCGTGCCATAATGATGGAATAAGTAGACCTCCAACTGGATGGTATGATTACAGGGACAAATATAATAGAAACAGTCTAGATCATGATTATGCGACATGGACTCCTATCCATACGCATAATCGCTTCCTCCCCATACAAACTAAAGGACCCAGAGAATCCTATCATGACTCCTATGGATATATGGATAGAGAAGATGACCTGTTTTCCAGGTCTCCCTATCATTGTCACCAGAGTCAACCTGGTCCTTCTTATCAGTCGAGTTTTCCGGTGTCTACACAAGACTATCAGGGAAGTCCAGAAAAAAGAGAGGTACTAGAGGGGGGTGGAGGATCCAAAGCAAAAAGAAAAAGAACTTGAAAAGCTCTGGTATTTTTAATCTGAGTTCGGTTGTTTTGACAGATGAATAAAAGTTGGTACTTAACAAGGGTCTGAAATATGTCCCTCCTAAGACACTTAATACATTTTCTACGTTCATAGACATCCAGAAAAACATCCGAATACTCAACATCCAGCGTCATTTTCTTTCCCTCCCCCCAGATACCACTCCTGTTATTAATGATGGTCATACACAAATGGGCCTTTCAAACTCGTCCTTATTTAACCCTCTGGGGACCATGACACCTGCCATTAGCATGTTCCGGAGCCTTGTACTACGAGATCTAGATAGAATACCCAGCAAGAAAACTTATTTAGCTCCCAGTATTAAAAAAGGACTGAAATTATTATGCGAACAGAAGAATCTGATTATACGCCCTGCCGATAAGGGCAGAGCAATAGTCATTTTAAATAACGAGGACTATATTACCAAGATGGATGAGATTCTTGGTGATTCCAGCACCTATAGTCTCATCCATTCTGATCCCACTACCACTTTTAAACGGTCCCTCACGGAATTAGTTAGTGAAGGTTTTTCCCTTGGTATCCTTGATAAGAAAGAACGTAGTTTTCTAGTACCCCTTGTACCTCGGATTCCCACCATATACTACCTTCCGAAGGTACAAAAGGACCCGGTCAATCTCCCTGAACGTCCCATAGTCAGCGGGATTGACTCGGTGACCTCTCGGATTGGGAAATATGTGGATTTTCATCTCCAGCCAGTAGTGCGCTTAATGCCTTCGTACTTGAAGGATACTGGTGCCACTATCAGGTTATTGGAGTCTATAGAATACAGAGAGGGTACATTCCTAGTTACGGCGGACGTGGCCTCTCTGTATACTTGTATCCCACGTGATTTGGGCTTTGGCGCTGTTGAGCACTATTTACGTCACAACAATTTTATCATGGAACTTCTCGGATTTGCTACACAGCAAAACTATTTCTGGTTTCAGAATAAATTTTATTTACAGACCAGGGGAGTGGCCATGGGGGCAAAGTTTGCCCCCAGCTTGGCCAATTTCTTTATGGCCAAATGGGAGGAGGATGTTGTCGATGCCCTTGAAAGACCAGAATTGGTTCTTTGGGCCAGGTACATAGACGACATCCTCCTCCTGTGGAAAGGCGACCGAGAATCCCTCGATGAGCTCATGTCCTTTCTCAAACCCAACAATAGAGGTATATGGCTAGCCTTACCTCTATTCAATTCTTGAATCTTGAGATGAATGTCGTTGGCAGTCACCTTGAGTTTAGGACCCTTTTCAAACCTACCGACCGTAATGCTTACATTCCGGTTGACAGCTGTCACCATCCTCAGTGGCTGAAATCCATCCCCCGTAGCCAGTTCCTCAGGTTTAGGAGAAACTGTACTCGGTTAGATGATTTCTTTAGCCTGTCCACCATTTTAAAAGATAGGTTTCTTGAAAAGGGCTATCGATCCAGCACGCTAGATTTGGAAATCGATAGGATCTCTAAAGTTGATAGGAACTCCCTATTGAGCTTAAGTTGATAGGAACTCCCTACCTGTCCCTAAAACTGTTAAAGAAGACAAGTTTAGATGGTCCTTCTTTACTTCATATTCCGTCCAATCTAGACAAATTAAAGAAATCATCAAAAGACATTGGGGAACACTTCAGAGTGATAGGTTTTTAGGCCCAGTTATCCCTGACAGTGCTGGTGTTGTTTTTTAGGAACCCGTTCTATTCAGGGACAGATCGCACCCAACGTGATAGATCCTCCTAAACATACCCCCTTTTTCCAACAATGTAATGGGGTATTATCCTTGCCGTAAATGCAACGTCTGCCTACACAACGTTTGTGGCAGACGGAAGAGTGACACTTTTGAGTCTATGGTCACTCAATGCATTTACTCCATGGAACACTTCACTACCTGTGCTACTAAATTTGTAGTCTATCTGCTGACTTGTCCTTGCAACAAGCAATATATAGGACGTACCATCCGAACATTTTCCATTCGGGTTAATGAACACCTGACCAATATTAAGAGCAAGACCAACCATACTGTTCCTCGCCACTACCTCGAACATCATGACCGAGACCCCACGGGGGACAAAATTTGTCTTTATCGACAAGTTTATTCCACATTGGAGGGGTGAATCTCGTATTTGTGGAGTTTCTCACCTTGAGACCTATTGGATTTTCTAGCTCAAGACTTACTCACCCTTTGGCCTAAATGTAGAGTGGGATATCAATTCGTTCATTAATAAAGCTTAATTTTCTTTTTGATAATTTTTATTTTATTTTCACTTTTTCTGTTGCTGGGTAGTATACATTTTGAATGCAAGGATCATGTTCATATTGTGTAGTCCTACAAACATTTGGAGTACATTACTATTAATGAAGGCTTATCACCTCCCTTTCATGTAATTATTTTGCCTTTCTCTCATCTGTGGGATTACATATGTGCAGCATGTTGTCACTCTGCACTTTGCGACCCCGGTTGCTGTGAGAATTCTATTATTTCCATTGATGTTGATGTAATGCATGTTTTTCCACCAGGTGTCATGACCACTCTGCATGTATTATGTTCCAGTGTGAATATAAGTCTTCTTCGGCCTAATCACGTGACGTTACACGCCATGAGGTGGGCGTGATTAGCGCATGGCGTTGTTCCTGACACGTGATTTGCGTTTCTAGCCTCATTCTGAGGTGAACGCTGGCCGATTCCAGACATGAGGGCCTCCATGTTATGGGTCGATGTTCCAAACCTCAGTTTGAGGTGGATGTTGACCCGTACAGGATGTCCTTCCGTTTCCGGTTTCAGGACGGCCACATCTAGCCTGGATGTATGGCTGGTGCTGACCTGCTTCCAGACACTGGGGGACATTCAGCTCCGGATTGGTGGTAAGGCGCTGTTTGCGCCACCCAGTCACACCGATCCTTTGATGCTGATTGGGTGATTTGGAGGCGATTTTCGCTGGCTTTTTGCCCATGTTGTCGGTTTTTAGGTTACTTCCTGGTTTTACTATTACATTATGTGATAGGCTCACTTTGGGGTGTTATAGAGAGGTTTATCATGTGACCACCTTTCTCCCTATCGGTGAACCTGTTACTAAGTAGCCAATGAGTTTCTGATTGGTCATTTAGGGTTTTTGGTATTTATATATAGTTGAGCAACATGGGGGAGCTGTTTGATGCCCCAGTATAAGTCCTAGTAGGATGAAACGCGTAGGGCTTGGCATTTTCGCTCTCCACATTGCCCCCTTTTTTTTTATTTGTGATCACAATTTTACTGTATGCTGGTTTTTTATGTAAATAAATACCTGATTTATTTTTGATCTGCACCATTGGGAGCCTTCTTCCTTTTTTCCATATCCTTTTCATCATGAGCATGTCTGATCCATCCACCGGGCCATCATTGGGCCCCCCAAATATGTACTTGTATGTTGTAATAGGCCCTGACCAGGTTTTTGGGCTGGAGCACCCCTCCCCCTCCTCATTACCTCCTATTTAGTGGCCACCAGTGATTAGGATGTATCCCTTTCAGTTCTCCCACATAGAGGAGTTCAGCTCCCATGGTTGAGACAGAGGATCTTCCATTCTATTACTAGTGTAGGACCCACTAATTCGGGGTACTTTGTCGCAGTAAGTGGGCTTAGCACTATATGACCATATAGTGTGACCAAACCCCCGTATTTTTTGAATATGTTCAGGTGTTCAGGTGTTTTTAACTAGCCCTGCAGGAAATGTCATTCTTGTATGTGTGCGCTGTAAAATATTTTGTACTGTTTATAGGTCTTACAGCAGCACCATCTTGAATTTAAATGCATTGTATGGTGTGCCCCCCAAATATGTACTTGTATGTTGTAATAGGCCCTGACCAGGTTTTTGGGCTGGAGCACCCCTCCCCCTCCTCATTACCTCCTATTTAGTGGCCACCAGTGATTAGGATGTATCCCTTTCAGTTCTCCCACATAGAGGAGTTCAGCTCCCATGGTTGAGACAGAGGATCTTCCATTCTATTACTAGTGTAGGACCCACTAATTCGGGGTACTTTGTCGCAGTAAGTGGGCTTAGCACTATATGACCATATAGTGTGACCAAACCCCGTATTTTTTGAATATGTTCAGGTGTTCAGGTGTTTTTAACTAGCCCTGCAGGAAATGTCATTCTTGTATGTGTGCGCTGTAAAATATTTTGTACTGTTTATAGGTCTTACAGCAGCACCATCTTGAATTTAAATGCATTGTATGGTGTGCCCCCCAAATATGTACCAGCAGGATAACATGCCGGCGATCTCCGATCGTGATAAGAAGCCTCTCTCGGAGGCTTTTTACCACTTGATCAGCTGTGACCAATCACAGCTGATCATCGCGTGAACCAGAAAGTGTCGGTAAATGGCATTCCTCAGTTCGTGCTGACAGGGAGAGCAAATCGGAGCCGATCGGCGGCTCTCCCTGTCAGAGGGGGGGTCTGTGCTGATAATCAGCACATTTATTATCAGCACAGCCCCCTCAGTTGTCCCAATCACCTGCCAATCAATCTCCAGCAACACACACAATAGTAAAGTCTCCCAGTGCCCACCACAGTGCCAATCAGAGCCCACCACAGTGCCAATCAGTGCCCAGCAGTAACACCTGTCAGTGATCTATCAGTACCTCATCATCAGTGCTGCCCATCAGTGCCACCTGTCAGTGCCAATCAGTACCGCCTATCAGTGCCAATCAGTGCCGCCTGTCAGTGCTCATCACAGCCACCTGTCAGTGCCCATCACAGCCGCCTGTCAGTGCCCATCAGTGCTGCCTGTCAATGCCCATCAGTGCTGCCTGTCAGTGGCCATCAGTGCCACCCGTCAGTGCCCATTAGTGCCACCTATCAGTGCCGCCTATTGGCACCCATCAGTGCTGCATATCAGTGCTGCCTATCAGTGCCCATCAATTCTACATATCAGTGCCTCCTCATCGGTGCCACTTTATCAGTGCCAACTCATCAGTGCCCATCAGTGCCACCTCATCAGTGCCTTTCAGTCAAGGGGAAAACAAAATTTTATGACCATGACCATGATCATTTTTTAGAATGGTCACATGACAGCAGTAAAAGTGTTATGCCCTGTACACACGGTCGGACATTGATCGGACATTCCGATAACAAAATCCATGGATTTTTTCCGACGGATGTTGGCTCAAACTTGTCTTGCATACACACGGTCACACAAAGTTGTCGGAAAATCCGATCGTTCTAAACGCGGTGACGTAAAACACGTACGTCGGGACTATAAACGGGGCAGTAGCCAATAGCTTTCGTCTCTTAATTTATTCTGCGCATGCGTGGCACTTTGTGCGTCGGATTTGTGTACACATAATCGGAATTTCCGACAACGGCTTTTGTTGTCGGAAAATGTTATAGCAAGCTCTCAAACTTTGTGTGCCAGAAATTCCGATGGAAAATGTGTGATGGAGCCCACACACGGTCAGAATTTCCGACAACAAGGTCCTATCACACATTTTCCGGCGGAAAATCCGATCGTGTGTACAGGGCATAACATTTTGAAGCCATGCAAGACACCTTTGTCAGGCATGTGTGTCGTGATGTGATCATTCTAATAAATATTTGGACATTATCTTAAAGTGCCATGGTGTGCTGGCGATATATGCTTTGAATAATGTTGTTACCAGTCTCCGGCTGGTAGTTGCTACAGCACCTGCCTACTTCTCACTATTTCCAGAAATGTGTGCATCAGAAATATTATACATGATCTGTTGCTTTCTGACAAGGTACTTTAATGTCCCTCTTGCCTCCCAGATGTCCTATGCCAAGGTGTCAGTAGCTGACATTAACCACTTGCCATCTGGGCCATTTCTGACACTTCGCTCCTACATGTAAAAAATCTACTTTTCTTTGCTAGAAAATTACTTAGAACCCCCAAATAGTATATATTTTTTTAGCAGATACCCTATAGAATAAAATGGTGGGTGTTAAAAAATTTTCTGTCAAACGGTATTTGCGCAGCGGTTTTTGAAACACAATTGTTTTTAAAACACTAAAGTTAGCACAATTTTTAGTATAATATGAAAGATGATGTTACGCTGAATAAATAGATACCTAACATGTCATGCTTTAACCACTTGAGCCCCGGACCATTATGCTGCCAAAGGACCAGAGGTCTTTTTCCAATTTGGCACTGCGTCGATTTAACTTTTAATTGCGCGATCATGCAATGCTGTACCCAAACGAAATTTGCGTCCTTTTCTTCCCACAAATAGAGCTTTCTTTTGATGGTATTTGATCACCTCTGCAGTTTTTATTTTTTGCGCTACAAACGGAAAAAGACCGAAAATTTTGAAAAAAAATGATATTTTCTACTTTTTGTTATAAAAAAAATCCAATAAACTCAATTTTAGTCATACATTTAGGCCAAAATGTATTCGGCCACATGTCTTTGGTAAAAAAAATGTCAATAAGCGTATATTTATTGGTTTGCGCAAAAGTTATAGCGTCTACAAACTAGGGTACATTTTCTGGAATTTACACAGCTTTTAGTTTATGACTGCCTATGTCATTTCTTGAGGTGCTAAAATGGCAGGGCAGTACAAAACCCCCACAAATGACCCCATTTTGGAAAGTAGACACCCCAAGGAAATTGCTGATAGGCATGTTGAACCCATTGAATATTTATTTTTTTGGTCCCAAGTGATTGAATAATGACAAAAAAAAAAAAAATATTTACAAAAAGCTGTCACTAAATGATATATTGCTCACACAGGCCATGGGCCTATGTGGAATTGCACCCCAAAATACATTCAGCTGCTTCTCCTGAGTACGGGGATACCACATGTGTGGGACTTTTTGGGAGCCTAGGCGTGTACGGGACCCCGAAAACCAATCACCGCCTTCAGGATTTCTAAGAGTGTAAATTTTTGATTTCACTCTTCACTGCCTATCACAGTTTCGGAGGCCATAAAATGCCCAGGTGGCACAAACCCCCCCCAAATGACCACATTTTGGAAAGTAGACACCCCAAGCTATTTGCTGAGAGGCATATTGAGTCCATGGAATATTTTATATTTTGACACAAGTTGCGGGAATGTGACACTTTTTTTTTTTTTTTTTTTTTTTTTTTGCACAAAGTTGTCACTAAATGATATATTGCTCACACAGGCCATGGGCATATGTGGAATTGCACCCCAAAATACATTTAGCTGCTTCTCCTGAGTATGGGGATACCACATGTGTGGGACTTTTTGGGAGCCTAGCCGCGTACGGGGCCCCGAAAACCAATCACCGCCTTCAGGATTTCTAAGGGCGTGAATTTTTGATTTTACTCTTCACTGCCTATCACCGTTTCGGAGGCCATGGAATGCCCAGGTGGCACAAAACCCCCCCAAATGACCCCATTTTGGAAAGTAGACACCCCAAGCTATTTGCTGAGAGGCATGGTGAGTATTTTGCAGCTCTCATTTGTTTTTGAAAATGAAGAAAGACAAGAAAAAACATTTTTTTTTTTTCTTTTTTCAAATTTCAAAACTTTGTGACAAAAAGTGAGGTCTGCAAAATACTCACTATACCTCTCATCAAATAGCTTTGGGTGTCTACTTTCCAAAATGGGGTCATTTGGGGGGGGTTTTGTGCCACCTGGGCTTTCCATGGCCTCCGAAACTGTGATAGGCAGTGAAGAGTGAAATCAAAAATTCACGCCCTTAGAAAGCCTGAAGGCGGTGCTTGGTTTTCGGGGTCCCGTACGCGGCTAGGCTCCCAAAAAGTCTCACACATGTGGTATCCCCGTACTCAGGAGAAGCAGCAGAATGTATTTTGGGGTGTAATTTCACATATTCCCATGGCATGTTTGAGCAATATATCATTTAGTGACAACTTTGTGCAAAAAAAAAAAAAAAATTTGTCTCTTTCCCGCAACTTGTGTCGCAATATAAAATATTCCATGGACTCGACATGCCTCTCAGCAAATAGCTTGGGGTGTCTACTTTCCAAAATGGGGTCATTTTGGGGGGGGTTTGAACTGTCCTGGCATTTTATGCACAACATTTAGAAGCGTATGTCACACATCACCCACTCTTCTAACCACTTGAAGACAAAGCCCTTTCTGACACTTATTGTTTACATGAAAAAGTTATTTTTTTTTTGCAAGAAAATAACTTTGAACCCCCAAACATTATATATTTTTTTAAAGCAAATGCCCTACAGATTAAAATGGTGGGTGTTTCATTTTTTTTTTTCGCACAGTATTTGCGCAGCGATTTTTCAAACGCATTTTTTGGGGAAAAAACACACTTTTTTAAATTTTAATGCACTAAAACACACTATATTGCCCAAATGTTTCATGAAATAAAAAAGATGATCTTAGGCCGAGTACATGGATACCAAACATGACATGCTTTACAATTGCGCACAAACGTGCAGTGGCAACAAAATAGATACATTTTTAAAAGCCTTTAAAAGCCTTTACAGGTTACCACTTTAGATTTACAGAGGAGGTCTACTGCTAAAATTACTGCCCTCGATCTGACCTTCGCGGTGATACCTCACATGCATGGTGCAATTGCTGTTTACGTTTGACGACAGACCGCCGCTTGCGTTCGCCTTAGCGCAAGAGCAGGGGGCGACAGGGGTGCTTTTTTTTTTTCTTTATTATTTTTTTGCTTTTTTATCTTATTTTTAAACTGTTCCTTTCATTTTTTTTTTTTTTTTATCATTTTTATTGTTATCTCGGGGAATGTAAATATCCCCTATGATAGCAATAGGTAGTGACAGGTACTCTTTTTTGAAAAAATTGGGGTCTATTAGACCCTAGATCTCTCCTCTGCCCTCAAAGCATCTGACCACACCAAGATCGGTGTGATAAAATGCTTCCCCAATTTCCCAATGGCGCTATTTACATCCGGCGAAATCTAAGTCATAAAATGCTCGTAGCTTCCGGTTTCTTAGGCCATAGAGATGTTTGGAGCCACTCTGGTCTCTGATCAGCTCTATGGTCAGCTGGCTGAATCACCGGCTGCATTCTCAGGTTCCCTGTTGAGACAGGAGAGCCAGAGAAAAACACGGAAGACGGTGGAGGGGGGGGGGCATTCCCTCCCACTGCTTGTAAAGGCAGTCTAGAGGCTAATTAGCCGCTAGGATTGCTTTTACATGAAAGCCGACCGCTGGCTGAAAAGAATGATACCAAGATGATACCTAAACCTGCAGGCATCATTCTGGTATAACCACTCAAAGTCGTGAATGGCGTACCTGAAGACAAATAAATGGTTAACAATAAAGCACAGTAAACGGTAAAGTATAAATAATTACATACCTGAAAAACAAACATGATAAAACATAATAACAATAAAACATTGCAGAATAGAATACAGTAAAAAAGAGCAGAACAATAGAGAGAGAGAATAGAGAGAGAGAACAATAAAACGACAACAATTTTTTTTTTATTTTATATATATATTTTTTTTTTACACTTTTTTTGTAACTAACTTTTATAACGGTAACCGGTTCCAGGTTCGGGTCTCTCAAAATGCGATGGCATCTTGGGAGACCCTGTGAAAGTGTGCCTAGTCTGTGGAATGCTGTACCCTACGCTAATACTCAACTAGTGAATGGTAGCGTTCAAAACATTCACCAATGCAAAGACCAGGATTGTCAGGACAGGAGGGACAATGATAGCGGGTGTCACGCCTATATCCGCGCTTGCTGCAGACACGAAATCTTTTTTGGGGGGGTTCGTTGGGTAGGGGTACTCGGGAGGACATAAAGAAAATGCCTCTCATGCAGCCGACTGCATTTGGTTGGGGATGTGAATGGGGGAAGTACGGGCGCTGCAGAAGTGGTGGGTTGCCAATTAGGATTGGCGAATGCAGCAGGAAGGGCATTATGGGCACGACGGGCCTGTGTTTGTCTTCTTGGTGGCAGCGGGACACTATTTGTGCTTGCCACCTCACCAGCTTGAACTGCACTTATGGGACTCGCCACGTCACCAAGTGTTACTGCAGTGCTGGTTTGACTACGACCGGGGTGTACTAGGCCGCTGGTGCTTGCCAGTTCACCAAAACGCTACAAAAAAACTGTTAGCGATCGCAGGGATCAGGCCTGACTCTGCGAACGCTGCAGTTATGCGTTTAGTGTTTTGTAAGTGACAGTGATCGATCGATACTGCACTTGGGTGGGCTGGGCTGGGCTGGGCGGAGGGGCAAAACGCAGGTGCTAGCAGGTATCTGGACTGATCCCGCTAACACTGCGTTTTTGGGAACCCTAAACTGCTGGAGACGCTAATATAGATCTGATCGGATCAGATATTGATCCGATCAGATACTATACCACTAAGGGAGGTGTATGGTGTGTGCGTGGGTGTTAGCGGTACTGGCGCTAACCTGACGCTGCCTGGGGCTAGTGCTTGCTAGTTCACCAAAACGCTACCAAAAAAACTGTTAGCGATCGCAGGGATCAGGCCTGACTCTGCGAACGCTGCAGTTATGCATTTAGTGTTTTGTAAGTGACAGTGATCGATCGATACTGCACTTGGGTGGGCTGGGCTGGGCCGGGCGGAGGGGCAAAACGCAGGTGCTAGCAGGTATCTGGGCTGATCCCGCTAACACTGCGTTTTTGGGAACCCTAAACTGCTGGGGACGCTAGTATAGATCTGATCGGATCAGATATTGATCCGATCAGATACTATACCACTAAGGGAGGTGTACGGTGCGTGCGTGGGTGTTAGCGGTACTGGCGCTAACCTGACGCTGCCTGGGGCTGGTGCTTGCCAGTTCACCAAAATGCTACCAAAAAAACTGTTAGCGATCGCAGGGATCAGGCCTGACTCTGCGAACGCTGCAGTTATGCGTTTAGTGCCTTGTAAGTGACAGTGATCAATCGATACTGCACTTGGGTGGGCTGGGCGGAGGGGCAAAACGCAGGTGCTAGCAGGTATCTGGGCTGATCCCGCTAACACTGCGTTTTTGGGAACCCTAAACTGCTGGGGACGCTAGTATAGATCTGATCGGATCAGATATTGATCCGTTCAGATACTATACCACTAAGGGAGGCGCATGCTGCGTGCGTGGGTGTTAGCGGTACTGGCGCTAATCTGACGCTGCCTGGGGCGACGCATATCACCGCCGGGCGATCGGGGGGCTAAACCTTTATTCGGTAATAAACGGCGGGTTCCCTGACACTATAAAAAATAAACGAACTAACCAGCGTCACCCGTAACGGTTATACGGTGATCAGTGGTGAAAGGGTTAACTAGGGGGCAATCAAGGGGTTAAAACATTTATTAGATAGTATATGGGGGTCCCTGTCGCTATAAAACGCTGACGGCGAACCTAAATATTTACCTCACTAACTAGCGTCACCAGCGACACTAATACAGCGATCAGAAAAATGATCACTTAGCAACACTGGTGACAGGGGGTGATCAAGGGGTTAAAACTTTATTAGGGGGGGTTAGGGGGGTATCCTAGACCTAAAGGGGGGTAATACTCACTGTTCCAACACTGTAACTGTCACAAACTGACACCAATGCAGTAATCAGAAAAAAAAAACAAAAAAAACAAAAAACTGCTGGTGTCAGTTTGTGACAGGGAGGGGGGGGGGTGATTGGGGGGGGGATCGGGGGGCGATCGGGGGGGGGATCGGGGTGTTTTGTATGCCTGGCATGTTCTACTGTGTTGTGTAGTGTTGGTGCACTCACATTGATGTCTTCTCTCCTCGGCGCTGCAACGGAATACCGAGCCGAGGAGAGATGACATCATTTCCTTTGCTGCTGTTTAGCATACAGCAGCAAAGGAAGTGATCTGATTGGCCGGCGGCGATCGCGAGGGGGGGGCCACGAACGGATGGCCTCCCCCTCATCTCCGATCGCCGGGGGACCAAACGGGACCGCCTCGGGCGGCGGGGGGGGTCCGATCGGACCCCCCACCCGCGGGAGGCAAATCACGTACATGTACGTGATTTTGCCTGCCCGTGCCGCCTTGCCGACGTACATCGGCGTGAGGCGGTCCTTAAGTGGTTAAAATTGCGTCTGCCCATGGAGTGGCAGCAAACTACAGTGCTTAAAATTCTCCATATGCAACGCTTTAAATGCCTTTACACAGGTTACCAGTTTAGAGCTGCACAGGAGGTCTGGTGCTAGAATTGTTGCACTCACTATGATGTTTGCGACAATACCTCACATGTGTGGTTCAGTCTCCATTTACATATGCGTGCGGGAGTAACGTATGCGTTCGCATTTGCGCATAAGCACAGTGGGACGGGGGTTCTTTAAATTTTTATTTTTATTTGTTTATTTATTTTATAGAATTTTTTTTTTTACACTTTTTTATTGTACTAACTTTATTGCTATCACAAGGGACGGACAACACCCCTTGTGATAGCGTGGGCCGTGACAGGTCCTTTTTATGGAGAGATTTGGGGTCTATTAAACCCCAAATCTCTCCTATGGCCTCCCATGTAACCGATCACACAAAGATCGGTCTGATCGGCTACTTACCTGGCCGCTGGTGGCCAGATAAACAAAGGGGCGGAACAGGAAGTGACAAACTATTTGTCGCTCCCAGTTTCTGAGGCTATAAAGAGAGGGGAACAATGTCAGTTCCTCTCTCTCTGTATAGGGCAGCCATCACTGCCGGCCGCATTTCTCCTGACCTCCGCAATGGGACCGGAGAGCTCGGGAGAGGCAGCGGCAGGAGAAGGGTGGGACCCCCTTCCATCACCCGCAGAAGTAATCAAGTGGCTAATTAGCCACTCAGATCACTTCTGCATTGTACAGCATTGCCCGGCTGAAAAAAACGATACCGGGATGATGTCTGTAGGTGCAGGCATCATCCCGGTATAACCACTGAAACTGGAGGACGTCCGTGTACGGAAATGGTTAAAAAGATAGAGTTCTCTGAGCATGTTTAATTATTATTATTTTTTTATTTACTACAATATTTTATTGTAAGTAAAGAACAATACATCGCCCCCAGCTACATCACCAAACTCATCTGCAGATATCACCCAAATCATCCCCTCCGCTCCTCGCAGGACCTCCTGCTTTCTAGCTCTCTTGTTACCTCCTCTCATGCTCGTCTTCAGGACTTCTCCAGAGCCTCTCCCATCCTCTGGAATTACCTGCCCCGGTATATCCGATCAGCCCCTAACCTGTCCACCTTTAGGAGAGCCCTGAAAACTCACTTATTCAGGGAAGCCTATCCCACACCCACCTAACAACCCCATGAAATCATTCCCCGCATCTATTACCTTTTGTACCATCACTCCCTCCCTTTAGAATGTAAGCTCTACGAGCAGGGCCTCCCTGTCCCTTCTGTATTGTACTGTAATTGTGCTGTTTCCCCCTCTACAATGTAAAGCGCTGCGTAAACTGTTGGCGCTATATAAATCGTGAATAATAATAATAATATACAGTAAAGTACATAGGTCAACAGTGAAAAGCACATTTTAAGTGCTTTTTAAGTGCATCATATACAGGGTAGACATATAATAACATCTTAAACATCAGTCATCTGTCTGAATTTCCAGATGGAAGCAATAATAAAAGCTTTACAATGGATTCAACCAGAAAAGAAACCAATATGAATGGTGATGAGTGCGATGCTGAAGCCTCATTTCTGTGATATTGAAGAACCTGAGGGGAGAATCAATATGGCTGACTAACTGAGAGGTTGGAGAAGGGTGGAGTCTTGAATGGGTCTTCCATTTGCGTAATGAGAGTTTCATCTGGTACGGCCTGATGCTGTGAAATGTTAACCGCTTGCGGACCAGCCGCTGCAGTTGTACTGCGGCAACATGGCTTGGCTGCGCAAATTGCCGTCATGTTATGTCGGTAACATAGACGGACACTAGGGGGCGCGTGCGCGCCGCCTGCTCGCCCACTGAGCTGATGCTTCCGCGAACGCTCGGGGCACACAGAGAACCGGAATCTGTGTGTGTAAACACACAGTTTCCAGTTCTCTGAGGGGAGAACAGACAGATCGTCTGTTCATACAGAGTATGAGCAGCGATCTGTCATGTCCCCTGCACAGTCCCCTCCCCCCTTTAGTTAGAACATACACTAGGGAACACATTAACCCCTTGAGCGCCCCCTAGTGTTAACCCCTACCCTGCCAGTGACATTTTTACAGTAATCCATGCATTTTCATAGCAGTGATCGCTGTAAAAATGTCAGTGGTCCCAAAAATGTGAAATTGTCCGACGTGTCCGCCATAATGTCGCAGTCCAGATAAAAATCACAAATCGCCATCATTAGTAGTAAAAAAAAAAAAAAATAATAAAAAAGCCATAGGACTATCCCCTTTTTTGTAGACGCTATAACTTTTGCACAAACCAATCAATACATGCTTATTGTGATTTTTTTTTACAAAAAATATGTAGAAGAATACATATCGGCCTAAACTGAGGAAAAAAAATTTTTTATATATTTTTGGGGGATATTTATTATTATCGCAAAACGTAAAAAATATTGCGTTTTTTTCAAAATTGACGCTCTTTTTTTGTTTATAGCGCAAAAAATAAAAACCGCAGGGGCGATCAAATACCACCAAAAGAAAGCTCTATTTGTGGGAAAAAAAGGACTTTTGCACCCAAACAATTTTGTTTGGGTGCAACGTCGCACGACCGCGCAATTGTCAGCTAAAGCAACGCAGTGCTGAATCACAAAAAGTGCTCTGGTCAGGAAGGGGGTAAAATCTTCCGGGGCTGAAGCGGTTAATATGCAAAGAAAGGGGATAGTGTAGGGTAACCTAATGGGTATATGGGGTGTATGGAAAGGTACGGGAGAAAGGAGGTAGGGAGGAAAAAGATTAGGAGGGGTGGATAGGGGAGAAGGTGAAATCATTTCCTCAGTCTCCGCGATAAAGGGGATAGTATAGGGTAGTGATGGCGAACCTTGGCACCCTAGATGTTTTGAAACTACATTTCCCATGATGCTCATGCACTCTACAGTGTAGATGAGCATCATGGGAAACGTAGTTCCAAAACATCTGGGGTGCCAAGGTTCGCCATCACTGGTATAGGGTAACCTAATGGGTATATGGGGTGTATGGAAAGATACGGGAGAAAGGAGGTAGGGAGGAAAAGATTTAGATGGGTGGATGGGGAGAAGGTGAATTCACTTCCTCAGTCTCCACAATAAACAGAAGCATGTCTACTAGGTATAAACATAAATGCATAGTAAAGAATATACAGTCAGGTCCATAAATATTTGGACATCGACACAATTCTAATCATTTTGGCTCTATACACCACCACAATGGATTTGAAATGAAACAAATGTGCTTTAACCACTTCAATACAGTGCATTTTCACCCCCTTCCTGCCCAAGCCATTTTTCAGCTTTCAGCACTGTCACATTTTGAATGACAATTGCGCGGTCATACAACACTGTACTCAAATGAAATTGTTATAATTTTTTCCCCACAAATAGAGCTTTCTTTTAGTGGTATTTGATCACCTCTGCGGTTTTTATTTTTTGCGCTATAAACAAAAGAAGAGTGACAAGTTTAAAAAAAAACACAATAATTTTTACCTTTTTGCGATAATAAATATCCATTTTTTTTTTTCTTTAAAACAAATTTTTTCTCAGTTTAGGCCGATATGTATTCTTGTACATATTTTTGGTAAAAAAAATCGCAATAAGCGTATATAGATTGGTTTGCGCAAAAGTTATAGCGTCTACAAAATAGGGGATAGATTTATAAAATTTTTATTTATTTTTATTTTTTTACTAGTAATGGCGGCGATCTGCGATTTTTATTGTGACTGCGATATTGCGGCGGACATATCGGACACTTTTGACATATTTGGGACCATTCACATTTATACAGCGAATAGTGCTATAAAAATGCATTGATTACTGTATAAATGTGACTGGCAGGGAAGGGGTTAACACTAGGTGGTGATCGAGGGGTTAACTGTGTTTGCTAGGGAGTGATTCTAACTGAGGGGGTGGGGACTCACTAGGGGAGGAGACTGATCGGTGTTCCTCTGTGCTAGGAACACACCATCGGTCTCCTCTCCTCTGACAGGACCGTGGATCTGTGTGTTTACACACACAGATCCACGGTCCTGCTGTGTTACCGGTAATCGCGGGTGCCCCGCGGACATCGCGGCCGCCGGGCACGCGCACCGGGTGCCCAGTGACACGGCGGGCACGCCCCCTGGTGGGCTGGGAAAGCGAGGACATCATATGACGCCCGCCCGCCACAAGAGCTGCGCCGCCTGGCCGTCAATTGACGGCCGGCGGTCAGCAAGCAGTTAACTGAAGACTTTCAGCTTTAATTTTAGGGTATTTACATCCAAATCAGGTGAATGGTGTAGGAATTACAACAGTTGTTCCATGGCCAGGTGTGTGTTATTCCCTCATTATCCCATTTACAAGGAGCAGATAAAAGGTCCAGAGTTTCAAGTGTTCTATTTGCATTTGGAATCTGTTGTTGTCAACTCTCAATATGAGATCCAAAAGAGCTGTCACTATCAGTGAAGCAAGCCATCATTAGGCTGAAAAAACAAAACAAACCCATCAGAGAGATAGCAAAAATGTTAGGTGTGGCCAAATCAACTGTTTGGAACATCCTTAAAAAAAAAAGAATGCACCGGTGAGCTCAGCAACACCAAAAGACCTGAAAGACCACGGAAAACAACTGTGGTGGATGACCGAAGAATTCTTTCCCTGGTGAAGAAAACAGTTGGCCAGATCAAGAACACTCTCCAGGAGGTAGGTATGTGTGTCAAAGTCAACAATCAAAGGAAGACTTCACCAGAGTGAATACAGAGGGTTCACCACAAGATGTAAACCATTGGTGAGCGTCAAAAACAGGAAGACCAGATTATAATTTGCCAAACAACATCTAAAAAAGCCTTCAAAGTTCTGGAACAACATCCTATGGACAGATGAGACCAAGATCAACTTGTACCAGAGTGATGGGAAGAGAAGAGTATGGAGAAGGAAAGGAACTGCTCATGATCCAAAGCATACCACCTCATCAGTGAAGCATGGTGGTGGTAGTGTCATGGCGTGGGCATGTATGGCTGCCAATGCAACTGGTTCTCTTGTATTTATTGATGATCTGACTGCTGACAAAAGCAGCAGGATGAATTCTGAAGTGTTTCGAGCAATATTATCTGCTCATATTCAGCAAAATGCTTCAGAACTCATTGGACGGCGCTTCACAGTGCAGATGGACAGTGACCCGAAGCATACTGCGAAAGCAACTGTAGCGCTAACCCCACAAGGGTCACTGTAATATACGGGTCTTCTGTCCCAGAAGATGGCTCACCCTCACCTGGAACACCAAAACACCATTTAAACTTTTAGCTGGGCTTTATTAGACCTAGCAATAAGCCCTGAAAAGAGATAAACTGATTAACAGAATACCAATATTAAATGCATAGTTACCAACAGTCCCGATTTTCCCGGGACAATCCCGATTTTGGGACCCTCGTCCCGATCGGAGGCTGTCCTGAATCGGGATTTCCCCAGGGAAATTCGGGAATGTTTGCATTTTTCATTTTTTTGCAACAGGCTTCAGTAAAATGGCGGCCGGTCCCGCCGCCACCGCTAGAACGCTCCCCCTTGTGTTCAGTAGAGAGAGGAAGGGGGCTCGATCTGTGCAGCCAATGAATCGGCTTCTCCTCTTGCACGGATCGGCCCCTCCCCTCTCCAGTGAGCACACGGTGCCGGCGGCCGCTGTAATGTAATGTGCTGGGGCCTGTGGGTGTTATGGAGGGGTCTGCACTGAGGGGGGGTCTGCTGAGGGCTTCTGCATTGATGGAGGGGGCCTGCATTGATGGAGGGGGGCCTGCATTGATGGAGGGGGGTCTGCACTGAAGGGGTCTGCATTGATGGAGGGGGGCCTGCATTGATGGAGGGGGGTCTGCACTGAGGGGGTCTGCATTGATGGAGGGGGTCTGCACTGAGGGGGTCTGCACTGATGGGGGTCTGCACTGAGGGGGTCTGCATTGATGGGGGGTCTGCACTGAGGGGGTCTGCATTGATGGAGGGGGGTCTGCACTGAGGGCGTCTGCACTGATGGAGGGGGGTCTTCACTGAGGGCGTCTGCATTGATGGAGGGAGGTCTGCACTGAGGGGGTCTGCACTGATGGAGGGGGTCTGCACTGAGGGGGTCTGCACTGATGGAGGGGGTCTGCACTGAGGGGGTCTGCACTGATGGAGGGGGGTCTGCACTGATGGAGGGGGTCTGCACTGAGGGGGTCTGCACTGTTGGAGGGGGTCTGCACTGAGGGGCTCTGCACTGATGGAGGGGGGTCTGCACTGAGGGGGTCTGCACTGATGGAGGGGGGTCTGCACTGAGGGGGTCTATACTGTCTCTGCTGGGGGCACCTGATGCAAGGACGGACTCTGCTGGGGAGCCCTGATGCAAGGAAGGACTCTGCTGGTGGCACCTGATGCAAGGATGGACTCTGCTTGTGGCAGGCGATGTGGCTAGTGACACGCTCAGGGATCCCACTGATTCGGCATTATGGTGAGTTGAATGATTTAATTTTATATTACAATGTAATAACAGAAATAATCCGCTTCAATCATCCTGACACCATAACAATCATGGTGCTGGGATGATTGAAGCGTTAACACCAGGTGTTTGGAGTATCTTTATCTTCTGATTGTTAAACTTTCTAGAATACACATATTTCTATTGTGTAGGATCTGAGGCTACTGTCCCTTTATTCCTCTCCCCCCCTTTCCCTCTCCATCCCTCATTCATCTCAGACTCTAACCACACCCCCTTCGAGCCACGCCCATTTAAGCCACACCCACTATTTCACGTAAACCACGCCCACACTGCGCAGTTTTAGTTTTTTGCTAAGTCACGCCTACAAATGAATGCCCCGCCCCCTAATTATTGTATGGCTCCGCCTACAGCCAAAAAAGTGTCCCACATATTTTTTTTGCAATGTTAGCAACTATGATTAAATGCAACGATATAAAATGACTGCTCAGTAAAGGAATTTGTGCTCATTCACTTTAACCACCAGTGGGAGGCCTTGCCTGAAATGCACTGAAAGAGTGGTGAACGAAACTGTACAATACAATACAAAAATAATGTTCAACATTTTCCCCAAAAGTGATATTACTGACTATAAGATACTACCTAGGTCTTGTAGTTTCTAGCTAACCACTGGCCAGTGGGAATTCTATTCACACAAACACACACAGAGTCTGCCAGCGTTGGGGCCCTTTAAATCTTGTGTTTGACTACTCAGACTTTTGTCAAGTAATATTTGTAATCCACAGAATGGAAAGGGGTATCTTCGCAAAGTGTCACAAAGATTAACAGATGTGATCCACCTTCAGATAGAGCTGCATTAGCAGTAAATAGGACCTAGCAGGATTAAGCAAGATCCACTTACACAAGGATGGGAGAAGATCTCTCACCATTAGATGCACTTGATATATCTTTCTTCCAGCAATTGGTAGATTGATCGCTGTCTCAGTCGACTGGATGGTGATGGGAGCAACACATGCCACAGAAACCTCCAAACAGGATAATGATGATGATTGCTGCAGTACTGAAATTCGTCTCTAGATTTCTCTGCACTGTTAGCACATCTTCAGTAATCAGGCAGAATAACACACTGCAAACTCCCCTCTCAAGTGTGCACCTTCCTTTAGGAGAGTCACATGCTCTGGAAGTGCTCAGGAGATAAACACATGGGATACTTTTTCTGTCTGCCTGCCACAATGCCAGTCTGTCTCTCTTCCTGTGTCCTCCTCTCTCTCCCCCAATCACAGCTTTCCTCCTGCTATCAGTTTAGGCAGAAAATGCAATGCAATGTTTTCAGAGGAATAGTAGAAACCTTACCTGCCAGCGTCGGAGCTTCCCGGTGTGCCTGCGCGGTAGAGTAGCGCTACGGCGCATACAAGTGCACAATACTGCGGGCTGGCGCACGTGAGTGAGCAATGCGACGCAACTGTATGGGCACGTGCGCACTACTGTGCGCACAGCGTGAGTCTCCCTGGCGGGCCTATAAAAGACAGTCTTGTTTATTGTCTCATTGCTGGTTTGTCTTTTCAGCTTCCTGTGTTCTGTTCCTAGCCTGTGTACCTGTGCCTATCCGTTGTGACCCCGATCGACCTGACTACCTCTGAACCTCTCCAGTACCTGACCCTTGGCTTACTTTAACAGACTTCTCTACCTGCTGGATTCCTGTGTTTGACCCTCGGCCTCCTCCTGGACTTTGCTTTTGTCTGATCCCTGTGTTTGATCATCAGCCTGCTTCACTACTGCTTGACCTTCTGTGTATGACCCTCTGTGTATGCTCGCCTCAAGACTTCCTCTCGGATTTCCCTCCAGCCTCTATCTCCAGTTCCAGTTGGTTGTGTTCAGCCGGCCTGCTGCAGTCCAGTGTCAAGTCAGCCCTGCATGGATCTTCTCTCTCTGCCAGAGGACCATTCTGCTACCACTCACCTGCTGGCGACCTGTGCCTCTCCATGCCCAATACCTGCTGTGCCACCTCCAGGGGTATCATGCGCCCAGCTGCAAGGGAAGCCACTCTCAGCAATTCGGCCTTGGTGAGTACCTGACAGTACAAACCAGCCATGTCCGAGGCCGACCGAGCTGACTCTCCCTTCGAGGCGCTCTGCCAGCAGGTTTCAGCCCTTACCCAGGCTGTTCAGAGACTCCAGGACTGTTATTTTCAGATTGAAGGCCGCCTTCAACACCTGACTACTTATCCAAGCCTCTTAGACACAACGTCAGCATCTGCCAGTGGGGCATCTTCCATTCAAGGTCAAGCCAACCCAGCTCCCACAGTGGTAATGACCCTTCCTGAACCCAGGATCCCCACTCCAGAATGGTTTGCCAGGAACCGGAAGAAATTCAGGGCATTCAAAAATGCTTGTCTGTTGTATTTAGCCCTCCAACCCAGGACTTTTTATTCCGAATCTGTGAAGGTGGGATTTGTCATTTCCTTACTATCTGACGAACTGCAATCTTGGGCCCGCAACCTCCTTGAGCAGAAGCGTCCCCTTCTCAACTCGGTGGACACCTTCTTTGATTTGATGGCCCAACTATATGATGACCCACAGCACACTGCCATTGCCAAGTCCATCTTGCACACCCTGACCCATGGTCTGGAGACACCAGCTGGAATGAGGCCGCTCTCAAGTACCAGTATCGCCAGGGTCTCTCGGAAACATAAAGGACGAACTGGCTCGGGTGAATACTCCTGCCTCCCTGGAAGACCTGATCCAACTAGCCACCAAACTTGACAGACATCTTACGGGAGCCTCACTCCGAGCGTTTCCAGTCCTCAAGACCAACCTGGATGCTGCCACGGGTGCCTCCTGTTCCTGCACCTTCTGCGGTCCCTTCTTCCTCCTCTGACAGCGAGCCCATGTAACTTGGTTTAGTTCAGTCCCCACTCTCTCCCGATGAAAGACTCTGCCGGCACCAAGCCAACCTTTGCTTGTACTGTGGGGAAGCTGGTCACTTCTTACGCAACTGCCCTGTGAGACCTAGTAAGTGCTGTCCACAGTCTGCCATGAACTTCCAAGTTGCTGGTTTAAACCAATCTCACCTTGTCCTCCCGGTCTCGTTGCAGGTGGTGGAAGAGGAGGTCCAGCTGCTGGCTATCGTTGACTCAGGAGCCTGCAGTTGATTTCTGGACGCATCTCTAGCCCAAAGCCTGCACATCCCCCTACAAGTCAAGAAACAATGTCTGCAAATACATCTGGCAGATGGGTCCCTACCCTGCTCTGGGCCTGTCACTCAGGAAACTAAACCTATTCTCACCTCCACAGACTCTGGCCATAAAGAATTTCTTCGCTTTGACATTATAAGCTCACCCATGTTTCCAATTATCCTGGGATTTCCATGGTTGCAGGCCCATGATCCTCAGATCAATTGGAATGAAAAAGAAATTCTCTTCTCCTCCGTGTATTGCTCTCTGCATTGCCTTTTGCCAATCTACGACAGAACTACTTCCTGTTTAGCTATACAACCAGTACCAGATAACCTCCAGCATGTCCCCTCAGCATATCACGAATTCCTGGACATTTCTGACAAAAAGAAAGCTGACAGTTTGCCACCTTATCAGCCTTATGATTGCCCTATCGATCTCCTACCTGGTTCTGAGATCCCCTTCGGCCACATTTTTCCACTGTCAGAGACCGAATTGGAAGCACTCTGCGCCTACATCGACGAGAATCTTGAAAAGGGATTCATCAGTCCTTCTTCTTCCCCAGCTGGAGCAGGAATCTTCTTCATCAAAAAAAAAGACGGATCTCTGAGGCCTTGTGTGGACTATAGGGAGCTCAATAAAATTACTATCAAGAACAGGTATCCGCTCCCTCTTATTCCTGAACTTTTCCAACGTCTCCGAACCACTCAAATATTTACCAAACTAGATCTCCGGGGAGCATACAATCTAGTTCGGATACGTGACGGAGACGAGTGGAAGACAGCCTTCAGGTCCAGGTTTGGGCACTACGAATATTTAGTGATGCCTTTTGGGCTTTGTAACGCCCCAGCTACGTTTAAACACCTGGTCAATGACATCTTCCGTGAGTATCTAGATAACTTTGTGATTGTTTATCTCGATGACATCTTAATCTTTTCCACCACAGTAGAAATACATCAAATCCATGTGAAGAAGGTGCTTTCAATCCTCAGAAAACATGGCCTATACTTGAAAGGGGAGAAATGTGAATTTGAGAAGGATACCATCCAGTTCCTCGGGTTCATCATTTCTATAGGAGGGGTCGCAATGGATCCACAAAAAGTTAAAGCCATCCAGGAATGGCCAGACCCTTCAGATAAAAAGGGGATTCAGCGATTTGTTGGCTTCATCAACTTTTATTGCAGATTCATTAAAGGGTTCTCTTCAATCATCTCCCCCATCACTCAACTAACCCACCAGCAGTCTAGATTACAATGGTCCCAGGAAGCCCAGGAAGCTTTCAATGAATTAAAGAGACTTTTCATGTCAGCTCCTATTCTCCAACATCCCAATCCAGTTTTGCCTTATGTACTTGAAGTGGATGCCTCAGAGTCTGCAACGGGGGCAATCCAGTCCCAAAGAAGTGGCCAAAAAGCACTGCTCCCCCCGGTAGCCTTTGCCTCTCATAAACTCAGCCCTCTGGAGAAAAATTATGATGTTGGGGACCGAGAGTTACTAGCCATAAAATTTGCCTTAGAAAAGTGGAGATATTTGCTGGAGGGGGCATCCCAGCCCATCATGATTTTTACGGTTCACCGAAACCTGGAGTATCTCCGAACAGCCAAGCGCCTTAGACCTTGACAAGCCCGTTGGGCCTTATTCTTCTCCAGGTTCAACTTCCATATTTCCTATCGACCTGACTCCAAAAGCGGGAAGGCGGACGCGCTCTCCCGTATGTTCCCAGAAATCAATGAATGAACAGAACCTGGAACCATTCTATCTCCACACAACTTCCTTCGCCTCATTCAGCCCAATCTTAAGTCAGCCATTAAACAGGCCTCCAGTCAATGTACTGGACCCGAAGTATCCTCCCTGGAAAAGAGAGATGGTTTGTTATGGGCCCAAGACAAGGTATTCGTTCCTCCTCCGGTAAGACTTCAGATTTTGCAAACTTTTCACAACCACAAGCTGGCAGGGCACTTTTGAAAACTTCCAAATTAATTAACCGCTCCTTCTGGTGGCGAGACAAGGCTTGGTTCTGGTTGGAGACAAGGCTGCAAAAATTATGTGCAATCCTGTATTTCCTGCCAACGCAGTAAAGGGTCAAACACCAAAGCCTGTGGGCTTTTAAGATCCTTGCCCGTTCCTGAACGTCCCTGGAAAGAGTTCTCTATGGACTTTATCTTTGACCTGCCCCCCTCTGAGAAGTTTACTACCATTCTAGTAGTTGTCGACCGCCTCTCAAAAATGGCACACTTCCTGCCCATGATAGGCACTCCTTCTGCTTCAACTACTGCAAATATCATCATAAAAGAAGTGGTAAGACTTCATGGTGTCCCTCACAACATCATGTCCGACAGGGGAATTCAATTCACTTCAAAATTTTGGAGAATCTGTGTAAGTCTCTGGAAATCAAAACCTCCCTCTCTTCTGCATATCACCCACAAAGCAATGGCCAGACAGAGAGGACTAATCAAACTCTAGAGCAATACCTCTGTTTCTGCTCCTGCTCCCAAGATGACTGATCTACTCTTTTGCCCTGCGCAGAGTTTGCCTACAACAATTCCATACACTCTGCCATCAACCAAACGCCTTTCTGGGCAAACTATGGTTTTCACCCTTCTTTCCTACCACATTCCATCCCAGAAGTTTCAACTCCTGCAATACAGGATCAGATAAACTTTAGCCAAACAAATTTTTTTTTGCAGATTCAAGAAGCCATGAAGAAGGCCCAAAACAACTACGAAGAGTACTATAATAGAGGAAGAAGGAGTAACCTGAGTTTCAAAGTTGGAGATAAGGTGTGGTTATCTGCTATCAATCTCAAACTACCCTGGCCGTCACGTAAATTAGGCCTGAAGTTCATTGGCCCTTTTGAAATTAAGAGGGCAGTGAACCCTGTGGCTTTCAAACTAGCCCTACCCAGTTCTTATAGGATACACCCGGTGTTCAATGCTTCTTTACTGAAACCGGTGGTCTCCAACCCTTTCTCAGGAAGAGGAGAACTACCGATACTGTGATACTGTGGGCCGGCACACGCGAGTGCGCGATGCGACGCAACTGTGTGGGCACGTGCGTGCTACTGTGCGCACAGCGTGAGTCTCCCTGGCGGGCCTATAAAAGACAGTCTTGTTTCTTGTCTCATTGCTGGTTTGTCTTTTCAGCTCCCTGTGTTCTGTTCCTAGCCTGTGTACCTGTGCCTACCCGTTGTGACCCGGATCGACCTGACTACCTCTGAACCTCTCCAGTACCTGACCCTTGGCTTACTTTAATGGACTTATCTACCTGCTGGATTCCTGTGTTTGACCCTCAGCCTCCTCCTGGACTTTGCTTTTGTCTGATCCCTGTGTTTGATCATCAGCCTGCTTCACTACTGCTTGACCTTCTGTGTATGACCCCGGCTCGCCTCAAGACTTCCTCTCAGATCTCCCCCAGCCTCTATCTCCATTTCCAGTTGGTTGTGTTCAGCCGGCCTGCTGCAGTCCAGTGTCAAGTCAGCCCTGCACGGATCTTCTCTCTCTGCCAGAGGTCCATTTCGCTACCTCTTTCACCTGCTGGCGACCTGTGCCTCTCCGTGCCCAATACCCGCTGTGCCACCTCCAGGGGTATTGTGCGCCCACCTGCAAGGGAAGCCACTTTCAGCAATTCGGCCTTGGTGAGTACCTGACAAATGTTTCAGAGAGCAATACTCTGCATATATTACAGAGGCAATACTAAGCCGGTGCTACACAACCAAAGAGTTTTTTAAGGGAAAGAAGTGGAATGTTATGCAATGGCCAAGTCAATCACCTGATCTGAATCCGATTGAGCAAGCATTTCACTTGCTGAAGACAAAACTGAAGGGAAAATGCCCCAAGAACAAGCAGGAACTGAAGACAGTTCCAGTAGAGGCCTGGCAGAGCATCCCCAGGGATGAAACCCAGCGTCTGGTGATGTCTATGCGTTCCAGACTTCAGGCTGTAATTGACTGCAAAGGATTTGCAACCAAGTATTAAAAAGTGAAAGTTTGACGGATGAATGTTAATCTGTCCCATTACTTTTGGTCCCTTAAAAAGTGGGAGGCACATATACAAACTGTTGTAATTCCTACACCATTCACCTGATTTGGATGTAACTACCCTCAAATTAAAGCTGAAAGTCTGCAGTTAAAGCACATCTTTTTCATTTTATTTCAAATTCATTGTGGTAGTGTATAGAGACAAAAAGATTAGAATTGTGTCAATGTCCCAATATTTATGGACCTGACTGTATGTTTGAGAGTCATGATATGTATTTTGAATAGTAGTCCCCCCATGACGGGGGACCTCCCAGACGCATCCCTTGGCTATCGGAGGGAAGCCCAACGTCTATAGTTAGAGATCATGCATGAGTCAGGATTTAATGTCTCAAAGTTCATGTTTAATTTGTGGGGCATCCAGTCCCATTAAAGTCTTGTATCTGTCTGTGGTCTGAAAGTGGGTCCAATAGGCCCATGTGTGTGAGAATTTAGCAGGGGTATCTCTTTACAAATTAATTCTTCCATCCCTGCAATTTTGCTTATACATTTAAGCCATTCATTTATAGTCGATTATAGAGGTGAGCCCAAGTGTGGTGGAATACAGAGTTTGGCCGCATTGATCATGTGACTAGCTAAGAATTTGCGGTAGGAATGTGCAGGTGTAGTTGAGTAAAGTAGTTGAGCTGGTGTATGCTCTAAAGAGTGAGAGGAGATTTGTGTCATTATTTCTTGGACTTGAGTCCAAAATGTTGGTATTAGGGGACATGTCCACCAAATATGTAGAAGTGTTCTGGGTTTACTAGAGCATCTCCAGCATCTGTCAGACGTTTCAGGTTGAATTTATTGAGTAGAACTGGTGTTTGGCACCAGCGAGTTAAGGTCTTGTCGTTTTTCTCTTGTACCGTGACATTTATTGACCCTTTGTGTGCACTAATAAAGATACGTTCCCAGTGGTTGTTGGAAAGTTCCAAGTATAAGTCCCTTTCCCACGCCTGGCATGCTTTCCCTGAGTTAGAGCATGCGGATTAAAGAGCATGTTACAGTATGTATATTAGAGATTGTATGCTGTTGAGGTGTGGTTTGGGAACATAGTGATTCATATGGGGTGAGCGGTCGTGAAACTGAGGAAGAACGATCAATGTCTCGTAGGAAGTGGCATACTTGAAAATAGGTCCAGTAAGGAAAAGAGTTTCCAGCCCTACCTGTGGTCAGAGTGGAAAGATCTAAGAGTGACAGAACTGGTGAGCCAATATCATGTGGTGTGGACATTTCAGGAGAAAAGACCGGATTGAACTGACATTAGGGGTCGTTAGGGGTCCTGGGCTTGATGAGATGTCATTTTGCACAAACCTCTCTAAAGCTGCATAGTGTTGGGCCAATCAGAGGGTGTTCCTGTAGAGTGAGGGCAATGTGGCAGAGCAGAAACCACTGAGTCGACCCTAACAGTATTGAGGAAAAAGAGTATTCAAGGCGTACCCAATCTTTTATTTGGGTATGGAACGTCCAGTCTACTATTCTGGACAGGTGACTTGCCCAGTGGTAATTTCTGGTAGACCAATTCCGCCTTTTTTCTTAGATCTTATTAGTTGGTCACAGCTTAACCTCGGGCGTTTCTGTTTCCAGAGGAATTTTACACATATTACTTTGTAGGTTTGGAAGAAGATCGGGAAGAGTTTAATAGGAATGTTTGTAGAATATACAGTGCCCTGAAAAAGTATTCATACCCCTTTAAATTATTCACATTTTGTCATGTTACAACCAAAAATCTATTGTAATTGTGTATTGTAAATCTATTTTATTGGGATTTTATGTGATAGACCAACACAAAGTGGCACGTAATTGTGATGTGGTAGGAAAATGATAAATGGTTTTCAAAATTTTTTTACAAATAAATATCTGAAAAGTGTGGCATGCATTTGTATTCAGCCCCCTTTACTCTAATACCCCTAACTAAAATTTAGTGGAACCAATTGCCTTCAGAAGTCATCCAATTAGTAAATGGTCCACCTGTGTGTAATTTAATCTCAGTATAAATACAGCTGTTCTGTGAAACCCTCAAAAGTTTGTTAGAGAACCTTAGTGAACAAACAGTATCATGAAGGCCAAGGAACACACCAGACAGGTCAGGTATAAAGTTGTGGAGAAGATTAAAGCAGGGTTAGGTTATAAAAAAAATATCCCAAGCTTTGGACATCTCTCGGAGCACTGTTCAATCCATTATCCAAGAATGGAAAGAGTATGGCACAACTGTAAACCTTCACACCATCCCCACCGTGAAACATGGTGGTGGCAGCATCATGTTGTGGGGATGCTTTTCTTCAGCAGGGACAGGGAAGCTAGTCAGAGTTGATGGGAAGATGGATGGAGCCAAATACAGGGCAATCTTAGATGAAAACTTGTTATGCCGTGTACACACGACTGGTTTTGCCGTCGGAATAAACTCTGAAGGTTTCTCCGACAAGACTCCGACGGAATTCCATTCAAGCGGTCTTGCCTACACATGGTCAAACCAAAGTCTGACCAAAGTCCGACCGTCCAGAATACGGTGACATACAGCACGTACGAAGAGACTAGAAAAAGGAAGTTCAATAGCCAGTAGCCAATAGCTTCCGTCTCGTACTTGCTTCAGAGCAAGCGTCATTTTTGGTCTGTCGGAACAGCATACAGACGAGCGGTTTTCCCGATAGGAATTGGTTCCGTCGGAAGAATTTAGAACATGTTCTATTTCTAGGTCCGTCAAAATTTTCTAAAACAAGAGTCCAATGAGGCACACACACGATCAGAAAAGTCGATGAACAGCTTCCATCAGACTTTTTCTGTCTGACATTCCACTAGTGTGAACGCGACTTTAGAGTCTGCAAAAGACTTGAGACTAAGGGCAGAGGTTCACCTTCCATCAGGACAGCGACCCTAAATATACAGCCACCAGAGCTACAATGGAATGGTTTAGATCAAAGCATATTCATGTGTTAGAATGGCCCAGTCAAAGATCTAAATCCAATTGAGAATCTGTGGCAAGACTTGAAAATTACTGTTCAGAGACTCTCTCCATCCAATCTGACAGCCCCCTTTAATGCAAATCCTTGTGACTATTCTGAGCATGAGCTTAACTTGAATTTTCCCAGGAAGTTAAGTATTGATTACCCCAGCATGGGGTCCTTTGAAGTGAGTATGTGTAAAACAATGAGGTTTGGATCCCATTGTTTGTATAGACAAGCCTAGGCACCGACTTGTCTGGTCTACCAGAGATTTCTGTAAAGATAATATGTTCCGCCCTACATAGATAAAATTAAATATATTCATTAAATATAAATAAATTAAATATAAATTAAATATATTCATAATTACAATATCCGTTGGCAACAGCACTTGAAAGACCCACATCAAAGAAAAAGGCAGACTTCTCCTTGCTCCTCATCTGGGATCTCCAACCCTACTCCAGTCCTCTCGAAAACCTGCACTGAGAGGATTGAAGGTATAGCAATAGGTGTCCCAAGTACTTGCAGCCAATCTGCTAGCAGTACACCACCATCTGAATTTAGCAGGCAAATTTCCCTATCCCAGTTGCTAAACCGTAAAAAGAAATTCGGTCCCAGCCATCCACATGCTCACAGTCTGAATGCTAGCTTGAATGCCAGCTTGGCCAAATTACTAGCACTTCAACTACTGCCTTTTCAGCTGGTAGACTCTGCCCCCTTTCGTGAATTTGTGGAAGCGTTTGTAAGCTCTCAAGGGGCTACGCAAGCACTCAGGTAAAAAGATGCCATGCGGTGCATGAGTTACATAGTTACATAGTAGGTGAGGTTGAAAAAAGACACAAGTCCATCAAGTCCAACCTATGTGTGTGATTATATGTCAGTATTACATTGTATATATGTTGCGGTCGTTCAGGTGCTTATCTAATAGTTTCTTGAAACTATCGATGCCCCCCGCTGAGACCACCGCTTGTGGAAGGGAATTCCACATCCACTTGACCCATGTTCCATGTTTGGCACACATCCCTAATTTGGTGGTGCAGCGGTTCTTGAGCAGGTACCCAGGCTTACAAGATCTCCTGAGGCAGGCCAGAAAAGTCTGTGGTCATATCCAACGGTCATACAATGCTAGTGCTCGGCTGGCTGACATTCAAAGGGAATGCAACCTGCCCACCAGCGCCTCGTTTGTGAAATGTCCACCAGGTGGAAGTCAACGTTGGCAATGCTGCAGTGGCTGTACACACAGCAGAAGGCCATCAATGAGTACCTGTGTGAGTATGGCACCAGGACAATGTCAGGGGAGCTTGGCTTCTTTTCACCACACCAGTGGCTACTGATCAAGGATGCATGCACTGTCCTGTCACCATTTGATGAGGCCACGAGGATGGTGAGCAGCGTTAATGCATGCATCAGTGATACTGTCCTTCTTGTCTTCCTGTTGGAGCACACGCTTCATGGAATAATGGATAGGGCACTTGAGGCAGAACAGTGTGAGACAGTGGAGGACTACCTTACCTCTGAAAGCCCCCTTTATCCAGATATTATTCTTGCAAGCCCACCAAACACACAGGAAGAAGAGGAGGAGTATTGTGGCAGAATGGACTTGGAGGATAACACTCAGCAGAAGTCTTCAAGGGATGGTTTTCAGTCCCCTGAAACCCAAGAAGTAGTATGTGGCTGGGAGGAGGTTGTTACGGATCATGTGATCCTTATTGACCCAGAGGACTCAGAATCGAATGTCTCTGCAAACTTTCGCAGGCTTTGCAGAATCAGGGAGACCATGCAGCGTAAGGACCCTAGGATTCGTGGTATCAAAGAGAAGGAATCATTACTGGCTGGAAACCCTTCTTGATCCACGTTACAAGGGTAAGGTTGTAGAACTCATCCTGCCTTCACAGAGGGAGCAGAAGATGAAACATCTTCAGGAGGCCTTGAAGAAAGGTTTGTGCAATGCATTTCCAGATCCTGTGAGGTTAAAATTTCCTAGTGCTGGACAATGTGTTGCTGAGGCTTCTGTCAGGTCACCTGAGGCCAGGTGACAGATGCACACCGTTGGGGTCAGGAGTGCACCGCAAAGGTAGTGAACCCTACGGCTGACTGCTGCGGATGGGAGTCTAGGTGGTTAAGGAAGGCAGGTCCACTGGAACACAAACACGGATCCCACAGGGGCTAGAGCGTAAGACTCCCCAGGGTGCGGAGTCTAAGAGCCAGCAGGTGTTCACCAGAGCCTCTAGTGGTGAGAATGGACTGGGCTGCAACTGGCTCCAGGTTGTGACCCCTAGGGTCTCCCAGCTCACGCCCACAGTAGGCTACAGGAGGACAGAGATAGTAAGGGAATAAGCAAAAGGTCGGGGCGACTAGCAGACAAGGATAAACACAGAACACGCCAAAGGTCAGGGTCACAAGCAGGCAGGGATAGTCGAGAACAAGCCAAGATCGGTAACTGGAATAAGATGTAGAAGACACAACAAGATACACACAAAGGTTGATCAGCAAGGCAGGCTTGCAGTGCACAGGTTAATATAGAGTTCCGTGATAGGGGGTGGGGTGGAGCCATGCTTTGAGGAGAGATTATTTAAGTAGCCAGGTGAGAGTGGCTGGCCTCTAAAGATGAACACATGGAGGAAAGGTAAGCTGACAAACAAAGAGTACTGCATAACCATGACAGCTTCATTCAGTCAGAGGAAGAGCAGTGGAGAAGGTGGCCAGCTGACTAATGCCTTTAGACAATTTTTCAGTCCTCAGCGCCAAGGTCTGATTGGTTCAAGCAACCATTGCCAGCATCTGCATTACATGGTGCAGGGATATCTAGGGGCAAGAGCAGACTTGGAGACCTTTCCAACAGAGCATCCACTGGGTTACTGGGAGGATGGACCACTGGCCAGAACTAGCTCAATATGCAATTGATCTACTGGCCTGTCCTGCATCCAGCATTCTTTCTGAAAGCACATTCAGTGCTACTGGAGGGTTTGTAACGGATCATAGAGTGCGCCTGTCCACAGACTCCCTTGATAGGCTCACATTCATAAAAATGAATCAGTCATTGAAGACTGCCTATGCTGAGTGACTATCCTATTCCTCCTCAATCTTGATGATGCTAGCTTCCAACAATATTTTTGGTTTAGGGCACCACCACCACTACTGCCTAAGGCCCAATTTTTCTGTCCCTGTTTAACAGGGGCATGTAATTACAATTTCTGATCTCTGAATATTTCACAGATGGGCCTGTTCCTGCACCCAACAAGAGTATCTGTGAGGGGTTACAGTGTTGTGGCACCACCAAAGGCCCAGTTTTTCTGCCCCTGTACCAGCAGCAGAAAAAAAGGACAAGCATGCCCCACGGCCACCTGCAGAAGATGCACCGTGTCTGTCAGGGTACCATTGGCACCGAACCGGGGCGTCGGCGTACGCCTATGCGCCGGCGCGCTCCGTTACGCGCTGTTCAGCAAATCCCTGTTGTTCCCGAGCGTCGGCACGGCGCTAGGGCGCGCGCGGGTACACGGCGCTTGTGCGCGCACGCGTGTGCACGTGCGCGCGTACAGGCGTGCGCGCGTTCGCGCCGGCTTGGCGCTAAAGTGCACATAAAAGTCCCCCTGTGCCTCTGGCACATTGCTGCTTCGTCTCAGCTTCGTGATTCTTGTATTTGAACCTGATTGCTTGCTACCTATCTGACCCGGCTTGTCTGACCATCCGTCCTGCTCCAATCCGACCCGGCCTGTCCGACTATTCTTCTACTACCTGCCTGATACCGTTGCCGATCTCTGCCTGCCTACCAACTCTGCCTCTGCCTGCTGTTTTTGCCTGTCTCATATCCTTGCTGATCCGGACCGTCTGACCCTGCTTGTTCCTGTTTAGTCCTTGTTGTTGCACCTTCAGCCTCAGCTCCAGAGACCTCTGCATCTCCAAGTGTTCCAGTTTGCTGCCTCCAGTCTCACCTGATCTGCAGTCCAGCCATCCCTGTGGGATCTCTCATCACTTCAGCATCAGAGACTCAGCTCAACAGGCACTCCTACCCCACTGTGCTCAGGAGACCACTGTCCCCACTCCAGTGGCTCCTGAACCAGCGTTGTATGAGAGGTCTTCTCCTACAAGTCAGGCTCTACTACCAGGTACCTAACAGTACAAAGCAGCCATGTCTGAGCCTGCAGGAGATACCTCTCCATTGAAGGAGATATGCACACACCTGGCAGCTCTCACCCAAGCAGTGCAAGCCCTTCAGGACAATTATAACAGACTGGAGGGACAAGTTCAGAATTTTGCAGGGTCTAACCCTTCAACCTCCTCTTCAGCTGCTGCCCCAACACAGACTGTTCCAGGGCCTTCAGTGGTAATGCTCCCGCCTGAACCACGGGTCCCCATTCCTGAAAGGTTCTCCGGAGACCGGGCTAAGTTTCGGGGTTTCCGCAATGCTTGCCAGCTCTTTTTTGCCTTACAGCCCAGAACCTTTTCGCTGGAAGCCACTAAAGTTGGATTTGTAATTTCCCTCCTACAAGGGGAACCACAGATCTGGGCACATCGTTTACTTGAAGGGGACTCTGCTCTAACTCAAACCTTATCCGCTTTCTTCGAAGCCATGGCACAATTATATGAGGACCCTCAACAGACTGCCACAGCCGAATCTGCTCTGCTCGCGCTCCAACAAGGCCACAGACCTGCGGAGGACTATGTTACTGAATTCAGACGTTGGAGCGCGGACACCCAGTGGAATGACGCGGCTCTGCGTCATCAGTTCCGCATTGGACTGTCTGAAAGTTTAAAAGATGAACTTGCTCGAGTTGGTATTCCAAATACCTTGGAGGCCTTGATCACCCTAACCATTCAGATCGATCGTCGCCTCTGAGAACGCCGATCTGAACGATCAGTTCAACCAAACCGCCCGACCTGGATGACACCACGAGCCCCGATTCCTGCATCACGCTACTTACCTGTGCCCAGTCCAAATTCAGTCAATACCACACCAGATACCTCCGAACCAATGCAGTTAGGTCTGATGCGACCTGCCCTGTCTCCCGAAGAACGTGCCCGACGTCGACAGTTAAATCTGTGTCTTTACTGTGGAGGAACCGGGCATTATGTCCATAATTGCCCAGTCAGAATAAGTAAGTGTTCATCTCCTATACTTACCAGTCTCTCTGCTTTATCTACAAATCCTACCCACCTTGCCATTCCTCTCTCGTTACAGCTTCAAGAAAGGACACTCCAAGTCAACGCAATTATTGACTCCGGGGCATGCAGCTGCTTTATAGACTTAAACTTTGCCAATCAGCACAACATCCCTTTACGGACTAAAGCCCATGGACTTTCTGTCTTTCTTGCCGATGGCTCCCGTATTAGATCCGGACAAGTGACACAAGAGACCCTGCCATTATCCGCTACAACTTCTTCTCAACACAAGGAATTGCTGATCCTTGACGCCATCACCTCCCCTATGTTTCCCATTATCCTGGGCATTCCCTGGCTACAAGCCCACAATCCACACATCCACTGGGCATCAGGAGAAGTAAAATTTCTGTCATCCTACTGCCAGGAACACTGTTTGGCGAAAGATTCGGATCCCCAAGCTACCCTGCTTTGCCTGGACTCCGACCAGACAAATTGTCAGGTCATTCCCAAACACTATCATGACTACATTGATGTCTTCAGCAAAAAGGGGGCAGATTCTCTTCCACCTCATCGTCCCTACGATTGCCCCATCGAATTGCTGCCAGGATCCGAAATTCCCTTTGGACGCATCTTTCCCCTATCTGAGAAGGAACAAGAAGTGTTGAAAACATATATAGATGAAAACTTGGCCAAAGGATTCATTCGCCATTCTACTTCTCCAGCAGGTGCGGGAATATTCTTTGTTACTAAGAAGGACAAATCTCTCCGCCCGTGTATTGACTACCGAGAATTGAATAAAATCACGGTCAAAAATCGTTATCCCCTACCCTTGATACCCGAACTGTTCCAGAAATTAAGGACTGCCGTCATTTTTTCTAAGCTTGATCTAAGAGGGGCCTATAATCTGATCCGCATTCGGGCTGGGCATGAGTGGAAAACAGCTTTTCGGACCCGATTCGGGCATTATGAATATTTAGTCATGCCTTTTGGACTCTGCAATGCCCCTGCGACCTTTCAACACCTAATTAATGATGTGCTTAGAGACTTTTTAGATCTGTTTGTGATCGCATATCTAGACGATATTTTGATCTTTTCAGAATCCCTAGAGCTCCATCGGAAACATGTTTGCCAAGTGTTGGGTCGTCTCCGCTTACACAGACTTTATGCAAAGGCGGAGAAATGCGAGTTTGAACAACAGAGCATCCAATTCTTGGGCTTGATTATCTCCTCAACTGGCATCAAGATGGACCCACAGAAGGTTTCTGCCGTTCTGGACTGGCCGGTACCCCTGGACAAGAAAGGGGTTCAGCGATTCATCGGGTTCGCAAACTTTTACAGGAAGTTTATCAAGGGTTTCTCTGCAATAATCGCACCAATCACACAACTGACCAAACAGAATACCCGTTTTTCCTGGAATCATCTAGCACAAGAGGCTTTTGAGAACCTCAAGAGACTTTTTACCTCAGCACCTATTCTCAGTCACCCTGAACCATCCTTGCCATTCATTTTAGAAGTGGACGCTTCGGAGATAGCGGTCGGTGCGATACTCTCGCAACGAAAGGGCAGTAAGGATGTTATGCACCCCGTAGGGTTCTTCTCCCGAAAACTCTCCTCTGCGGAGAGAAACTATGATGTCGGTGATCGGGAGCTTCTTGCCATCAAGACTGCATTAGAGGAGTGGAGGTACCTGTTGGAGGGGGCTGTGCATCCAGTGCTAATTTATACTGATCATAAGAATTTAGAATATTTACGATCTGCTAAAAGACTAAAACCCCGTCAAGCCCGTTGGGTGCTGTTTTTCTCACGCTTTTCCTTCCACATTACGTATCGGCCAGGTTCAAGAAATGTCAAACCAGACGCATTATCACGAATGCATGACAACCCAAGGGACTTATCTGCTCCGGACACCATTTTACCTGCAAACAATTTTTTGCTCATACAAACTGATCTTCTCTCTCAGATTAAGGAAGCATCTTCTGAATCAGCCAGACCCACAGGGTTTACCTTAAGTAGCAAGGACGGACTGTTCTGGAAAGGTAGCCAAATTTTTGTTCCTGAGGAGGTTCGGGTCAAGGTCTTGGCACTCCTTCACGATCACCCACTGGCAGGTCACTTTGGGGTTCGTAAAACCCTGGAATTGGTACAGCGTACCTTCTGGTGGCCCAATTTAAAGGACTTTTGTGAGAAGTATGTCAAATCTTGCCCTATCTGTACCCAGAATAAGACTTCCAGGAGTCGAGCTTGGGGCCTGTTAAAACCTTTACCAGTACCCGATAGGCCCTGGAAGATGATATCCATGGACTTTGTTGTAGAGCTTCCATGTTCTGAGGGGTGTTCTGCTATCTTCGTGGTAGTAGACCGTTTTACCAAGATGGCCCATTTTCTTCCATTAAAAGGAACTCCGTCAGCTATTGAAACGGCTCACATCTTCATTAAGGAAATCATTAGACTTCACGGAATCCCTGTAAACATAACCTCTGACAGAGGGGTACAATTTACCTCACGTTTCTGGAGAGCCCTGTGTGAGTCTTTAAAAATTAAACTGGCCTTGTCTTCGGCCTATCACCCTCAGACCAATGGTCAGACGGAGAGGACCAATCAGACTCTTGAGCAGTATATCAGATGTTTTACTTCTTTCTCACAAGATGATTGGGTATCCTTGCTGCCTTTGGCAGAATTTGCCTACAACAATGCCAAACATTCAGCCACCGGTCAATCCCCCTTTTTCGCTAATTATGGTTTCCATCTAACCTTTTTACCCGATTTTCCTTCCAGAGTCCTCAGTCCCGGCAGTACAGAGTACGGTAGACTTCATCAATCATAACAACCAGATGTTGCAGGAAGCAGTATCCAAGGCTCAGGCGGACAGCAAGAGGATCTTTGACCGGAAGAGAAGAGGGGAATTGAAGCTTCAGCTTGGCGATCAGGTATGGCTATCTACAAGTAATATCAAACTAGCATGTCCTTCTAAGAAGTTGGCACCTAGATTTATGGGACCATTTCCGGTTAAAAGAAAGATCAATGAAGTTTCGTATGAACTAACTTTGCCTGACTCTCTTAAAATACACCCCGTGTTTCATGTGTCATTGCTCAAACCTGCTGTACCTGATCCCTTCCCCGGTAGAGGAACTAGACCTCCTGAACCTATTGTGATTGATGGCAACGAGGAATTTGAGGTCGAGGCTATCCTTGATTGCAGGAAAAGACAAGGGCAGATCCAGTTCCTAATTAAGTGGAGGGGCTACGGCCCAGAAAGTAATTCTTGGGAACCAGATAGTAATGTGCATGCTAGGCGTTTAGTGCGAGCCTATTTTTCTAACCATCCAGAAAAGAAAAGGCTTTTGGGCACCCAGAGGTTGCCCCTTGGGGGGGGGCAATGTCAGGGTACCATTGGCACCGAACCGGGGCGTCGGCGTACGCCTATGCGCCGGCGCGCTCCGTTACGCGCTGTTCAGCAAATCCCTGTTGTTCCCGGGCGTCGGCGCGGTGCTAGGGCGCGCGCGGGTACGCGGCGCTTGTGCACGCGCGCGTGTGCACGTGCACGCGTACGGGCGTGCGCGCGTTCGCGATAGCGCCGGCTTGGCGCCAAAGTGCACATAAAAGTCCCCCTGTGCCTCTGGCACATTGCTGCTTCGTCTCAGCTTCGTGATTCTTGTATTTGAACCTGATTGCTTGCTACCTATCTGACCCGGCTTGTCTGACCATCCGTCCTGCTCCAATCCGACCCGGCCTGTCCGACTATTCTTCTACTACCTGCCTGATACCGTTGCCGATCTCTGCCTGCCTACCGACTCTGCCTCTGCCTGCTGTTTTTGCCTGTCTCATATCCTTGCTGATCCGGACCGTCTGACCCTGCTTGTTCCTGTTTAGTCCTTGTTGTTGCACCTTCAGCCTCAGCTCCAGAGACCTCTGCATCTCCAAGTGTTCCAGTTTGCTGCCTCCAGTCTCACCTGATCTGCAGTCCAGCCATCCCTGTGGGATCTCTCATCACTTCAGCATCAGAGACTCAGCTCAACAGGCACTCCTACCCCACTGTGCTCAGGAGACCACTGTCCCCACTCCAGTGGCTCCTGAACCAGCGTTGTATGAGAGGTCTTCTCCTACAAGTCAGGCTCTACTACCAGGTACCTAACAGTTTCCATGACCAGCACTGTGGACTGTAGACATAGAGCCTGCTTGCCCTCTTTTAGTGGCCTGTGAGCATTTGCCTCTCCTTGGTGGCCTTCCGGACATGATGGGGTTTTTGTTTTGCAACACCACACTACACTGTATTGTGTACTGTGTACACCACCAGAAAAGTAGTAGCAACTGCACTATGGGTGCACGACATTGTATATACCACCAGAAGTCTAATAGCAACTATGGGTGCACTGTATGTATTGTGCACTGTGTACACCACCAGAAAAGTAGTAGCAACTGCACTATGGGTGCACAGTATTGTGTACACCACCAGAAGTCTAATAGCAACTATGGGTGCACTGTATGTATTGTGTACTGTGTACATCACCAGAAAAGTAGTAGCAACTGCACTATGGGTGCACGGTACTGTGTACACCAACAGCTGTGTAATAACAACTATGGGTGTACTGTATTGTGTACACCCCCAGACAAGTAGTAGCAACTGCACTATGGGTGCACGGTATTGTGTACACCACCAGAAGTCTAATGCCCCGTACACACGGTCGGACATTGATCGGACATTCCGACAACAAAATCCTAGGATTTTTTCCGACGGATGTTGGCTCAAACTTGTTTTGCGTACACACGGTCACACAAAGTTGTCGGAATTTCCGATCGCCAAGAACGCGGTGACGTCAAGCACGTACGACGAGACTAGAAAAGGCCAGTTCAAAACCAAGCGCGGCACCCTTTGGGCTCCTTTTGCTAATCTCGTGTTAGTAAAAGTTTGGTGAGAGACGATTCACGCTTTTTCAGACTCGTGGCTTTCAGATCGTTTTCTGCCGTTCAGTTTGTGCTTGTGGGTTTGTATCTGCTCTTCAGTGCGTTCAAGCAAGTTCCGCGTGAATTGTGTTCTTGTTCGTTCGGTACTGTTTTTCAGGTCGCTCTTCACAGGCCTTGCTGTTCTTCAGTGCGTTCTGTTACTTCGTTCTGAGCAGCCGACCGTTTTCTAGCCATGTTGCGTATGCGTACTCCTCGTAGAGTTCGTGCTGTGCGGGGGCTTGGTGTTGGGGTCCTGACCTTGACACAAGTCCAGTCCATGAACAGGGTGGGGAGGAGTTCATGGACCAAGAATTGGTTGCTTCAGCGTGACCAGTTCTCTCATATGCCTTTGCTCCGTGAGATCCGTGAGAATAATCCTGATGATTTCAGGAACTTTCTCAGGATGACAGGCCCCGTGTTTCACCGTTTGTTGGCTTCGCTGACCTGTTATATTAGCAGGCAGGATACCTGCATGAGGCAAGCCATCACTCTGGAGCAGAGGCTGGTCGCTACCCTGCGGTATTTGGCGACAGGGAGAAGTCTGCAGGACTTGAAGTTCTCGACAGGCATCTCCCCCCAGGCTCTGGGGATCATTATCCCAGAGACCTGTTCTGCCATCATACAGGTCCTGCAGAAGGAGTATATGAAGGTAAGATTTTTATCCTTTAATATCACATTTCATTGTACTTAATGTTTGCTAATATATTGTATTTCTTTCCTCATTCCCTAATTACCATGATTGTAATATGCTGTGAATGTCCCCTTTGTCCTCATGCATGCTGGATTTTTATGTAATTAATTTTTTAGGTCCTTCATACAGATTGTCCTTCACTAAACTCCCCAGTATGCTCTACGGGCCCTATATTCACTGCATGTAGTCACTTAAAACAATGTATTTTATCAGCTCCATAGTAGTGCTTTACCCTAAACACCCCCTAAAATGTTTTGAAATGTTATTTTAGATTTAAATTCAGGCAGAGTGGCAGAGGCTTTTTTTTTGTGGTGTCCCCAAATCATTTTTAGTAACCATCCCTCCCCCAACTGCTAAGTCAGCTGATCCCAATTCTCTATCTATCCTCAATCATCTATCTGCTGACTTTGCCAAACCCATACACACTATACCCATCTCTTTTGTGCTCAGATTTATGGATGAATTCCCCAAAGCATGTAGTGCAAGGGCCTGCCTGTATACTTTCAAATGGTATTGTTTCAAGTTTTTGTATCCTATTATTATTTTGACAGGTAATAGCAGAATGTCCAAATGTCCTCAAATGTGTACAGTGTGTATTTATATCTTTGTATTATGACACTTCTTACCTGTCCAGTGGGCTGCCAATAGTGTAACTAAGGAGGGGCTGTTCCAAGTAATACCCTGTATTTAGGCATTCATCTCTCAATGAAGTGAAGAGGGTTACCTGTCCAAGATTTCCACACCCCCCATAATGTTAGAAATGGCCCATGAGAGGGGGGGGGGGATATGATAGGTGTACCTTATACTTTGGCGTTGTTAAATTCCTCTTACTAAATGCTATCTGGAGGTTGGCCAAGAATGTTTGTGTCTAATCTGCTTGCCATGTTTATGTGCAAAAATACTCATTTATTTTTGTTTTCCTCAACAGTTTCCTTCCACGCCACAGGAATGGCAGACTGTGGCCTCCCACTTTGCCCAGCGCTGGGACTTTCCTAACTGTGGAGGGGCAATTGATGGGAAACACGTCCACATCGTCCCACCACCCAACTCGGGGTCGTACTATTTCAACTATAAGGGGTTCAATAGTATAGTGATGTTGGCGGTGGTGTCGGCTAATTACGACTTCTTGTATGTGGACGTGGGGAAGAATGGCCGGATGTCCGATGGTGGAGTCATCACCCAGACGGAGTTCTACAGGCATCTCCAGAATGGCAGCTTGGACTTGCCAGCTCCAGAGGACAATGTGGAAGGACTCCCATTTGTGTTCGTGGCTGATGAAGCGTTTGCGCTGGGGGACCATCTTATGTGGCCATTCCCTATGAGGACCCTCACCCCGGAACAGAGGGTTTTTAATTGCCGGCTGGCCAGACCCCGAAGAGTGGTGGAGAACACATTTGGAATCCTGGCCAGCCGGTTCCGCCTATTTCTGACACCTATCCATATGGCGGAGTATAAACTTAATCATATCATCATGACGTGCTGTATTCTCCATAACTTTTTAAGGAAACATTCGGCCAACTATGCTGGCTCTGTTGGGCCTGAGGCCGGAGTGATACCTGAAACAACACTGACGGCGCTTGAAAGCGGCCGTCCTGGTTTGCCCTCCCTGAGTGTCCGTGATGTCCGGTTACAATACCTGGAGTTCTTTGCGGGTAGGGGGGCCATCAATATGCCAGCAAATATGTGAAGCCTTTTTCAAATAAAAAAGCAAAAAAAGAAATTCTTTGTGGACATTTACTGCTTGTGTTTGTTTTAGCTGACCCTGACAGAAATGTGTTGAGTCCAGAAAATGGCGTGATTGTGTAACCTTATACAAAGCACTGTTGGGTGTTATTGACAAAATGCAAAGACACTTTTCACTACAAGTGCACTTGCAACTGCACTGAAACTGCACTTGTAGTGCCCAGAGGATTTGCCCTTAGGAAATAACCCCCATTTTCACTGAAAACACCAATTACATCACCACCAAAGTGTTTTAGCGTTGACACAATAATCCACACATTCTTGATTAACAGACTTTTTAATACCTGCACAATCACATGTGCATTTACCAAAGGTTTTTCAAACAAACCAACATGTTTGTTGTCTAACAATTTTTGGGGTAGCATTATCAAAAATAGAAATGTCCATTTAAGATAAAACAGGCATGTGTAAAACCAACAAGAAAGACACAAATCTTGAACTTACAAAGTTCACATTTGCTAGAATTTGAAGGCAATATCAGACATGAGTATTTAGGAACTGTGTTTGATATTGCTTTCAGATGGGATGAAGTCACCCCAGGAAAAGCCAAATTTGGAAGATGCACACCAATTTACGAATTTCAACATGTGAAACCTGCCATCACGGGGGATCAAGGGACGTGTTTGGGGTGAGAAACCCCTTCCTTTTAGCTACTTTATTATTGAGGAAGGGGTTGCACCCCCAAAACGCGTCCATTGATCTCCCGTGATGGCAGATAGCACATGTTGACACACTGTGTGCATCATCCAAATTTGGCTATGGGAAAAATCACAAAAACATTTTTCACATTGTAGCACACCAAAAAACAAAGGGATTTGGAGGGGCTTTAAACTCGCCCCAAAACATCAATGATGTTTATATTTTTTTGAATAACATCATGGATGTTTTTCTTGATGTTTTCCAATTGTAAATTACACCCCATGATCTCCCCGATCAGGATCTGGGCACTTTCGGATGTGAAAGGATCTGGATCCACAACATCACGATCACCTAAAAAGAGAGGAACCCCAAAAAAAATTAGGTATCAAAAATATGCCGCCATCCATCTCTTACCTGAGCCTGTGGTCGCAGACACTCACCTGTTGTGGTGACTAGTTCCACCACGTCTTCTTCCTCCTGCTCAGCTTGTGTTGGGGGGATTTCACCTTCTTCCAGAGGTGGAGGGTCTCTGGTCTCCTCAGATGAGGGCTGTCCTCCTATCCCCTATGTAAAACAAAATGGTATAATTAGCAGACAGATATTTGATGGCAGAACTAGAAATAGTAAACATTGCTTGGAAGTGGGGTACAATTGTCAATTTTAGCAGAGTTCCAAAATGTAGCATTTTCAGTGTCCTTTGTCAAGCTTCAATACTTCAATACCTGTTTGGTACAAGCTTCACAGATGTAGCCCCCCCCCCCTATAGTATACACTGGAGCACCTGTGTGGCCCCCTAATAAAAATGGTGTTCTTGTGTCCCACACTAGTGCTCCAGTGTCCAGATGTGAAAACAGCTGCTGAGTGTCCTCTCCTTACACAGAATCTAGTTTGCATTTCATTCTAGTAACAAAGCCATCTTCACAACCAAATTCGCTTCAGACAAGTATAGGGCGTAAAAATGGTGGCCAAATGCATATGGCCTAAACAATGGTGTTTTATAGACCGAAAGAAAAATGTTTGATACGAACGAATAATGTGCCCATGAACATGAAAGTTGCCATTTTAAACTATACAACAGTTCCTAAAAGCACATGGAGCAGCACGAACGTAATAAACATCAAAAGAATAGGAACACAGCACAACTACTTACTTTTTTGCAGCACTCTCCGGATCTTTCTGTACTGCTCATGTTCTCGTAATTTGAGTTCCGACCACCGCTTCCTGAGCTGATCTTTCGATCGTCGTACCCCGAATTTCCGGTGCAGACTCTTGACCACTTTCGCAATGATCTTGGCCTTTCTGACATTGGGGTTGGGGTAAGGCCCATACTTCCCCTCATAGTCGGCCCTCTTCAGGATGTCCACCATCTCCAACATCTCCCCAAAGGACATATTTGAGGCCTTAAATCTTCTTCTGGATTGGGACGTTTCCGGATCCGGGCTTTCCTCCTCCTCCTCCTCGTTGCTACAATTAGCACGATCCTGCTGTGTATCCGCCATGTGCTCTTCCCCCACTGCGCAGATCGAAAAGGGGCAGGGAATAGACTAGAAAGAATGTCAGGGGCGGGCGGAGTTACACGCATGCGCAGTGTGTATAAAGCGTACCACGCGTGCGTCTTACGTACGATCTGTGAGCGGAGGAAGGAGCATCGGAGGTGCCGATCGTGATAACGAAGGTAAGATCTAAACTTGCGCCTATACTGCTTCGAAATGGAAGCCTATATTTTAACAAGATTAGGGGAGTTTGGCCTGACCTTAGGGTTTGTCTTGTGTTGTGTCTTGCAGAGAAAATGGATGGGTTCAATGACCACAATTTCCTCCCCCTGTTCATAGACAAATACAGGGAGCTGCCCTGTCTGTGGCAGGTGAGACACCCCCATTATAATAATAAACAAAAGAGGCAGGCAGCGCTGGAGAAACTGCTGAAGTTGGTGAAGCCGGTGGTCCCCACAGCAACCATCCCCTATTTAAAAACCAAAATTGGTGGCCTGAGGAGCACTTATCTTAGGGAGCGCAAGAAGGTCACAGATTCCCAGAGGTCCGGAGCTGCAGCAGATGACATTTATGTCCCCAGGCTGTGGTACTATGAGAGACTGCGATTTCTTTCAGACCACACTGAAGTCAGGGAATCCCTCTCTACTCTTCCTTCCACTCTTCCTTCCACCCCACCTGAGGCTTCCGATGTCCAACCTGGGCCTTCCAGCCAGGAAGAAGTGGAGGAGCCCAGCTGGAGCCAGGTATAGCATTCTTCTACTGATTTATGGTCAATTAAAGAAATGATGTTTACTAGATGTTATGATTGATCACTAATTGGTGATTGAAAAAAAGTGTTTTAAATATTAATAGACAGTAGTGGGCACCCAAAATTGTTAAAAGAAACAAAAATGCTAGGCTCAGAATGATAGTCTGTTATATTTGTTAACATTCAATTTGCAACAGTCAGGAGGTTAAAATTGTGTGGGATTGATGAATAAAAAACTAAAACTATGTCCCTTTTTCATACACAGGAAGATCTCAGCCAGGAGGAGGTTGTGGAATGTGGCAGTTAGGAGGAGGCGGGGATTAGTGGCAGCCAGGAGGAGGCGGGGCTAAGTGTCAGCCAAGAGAAGCCTGGGACAAGTCGCAGCCTGACAGAATCGCAGGTTCCTCCCCTCCGCCTTCCATATAAAAGAGTGAGGAAGACGACTCCCATGCAGGATTCAGCGCTCAGGCTCATTCAGGAGGCTTCTGCGTCCCTCAGAGCCTTACCCACTCATGAAGAGGCCTTTGCCTGCATGGCTGCCACCAAACTGCAGGGCATGCAGAAGAGTCAACGCCTCCTGTGTGAGCAACTGATTTATAAAGTCCTAACTAAGGGGGTGAGTGGGGAACTAACACCGAAGACCGACGTGATTGAGTTGGACCATCCTCCTCCTCCTCCTACTGCCACAACTCCACCACCACAACCACCGCGTGGAAGGAAGCGTGGAAAGAAGACCTGAGAGTGATGACCCTGGGTTCAGTCTGGTCTGACAGAAGCTGCAGTCTCTCGTATGACCACAGCCTGGGGACACAGATGTCATCTGCTGCTTTCCGGATCTCTGGGACTTCTGGACCAGACTGCCCTCCCTTAGATAAGGACTCCTCAGGCCACCAATTTTGCTTGAAAATTATTGATGTCTGCCCTGGGGGTCCAAGGCTTCGCAAATTTCTGCTGTTTCTCCAGCGTTGCCTCCCTCTTTGTTTAGTTGTGAGCCCTTAATAAAAGTTTTATTTTGGGAAATTCTACTCTCCTGTGTGTGTTTTCATCCAAAAAGGACAGTTTGTTGGTGAGGATTCAGGTACATTTCTAACATAAAATGTGAAATTAACAAGGGACAACACCACCAAACAATCTCCTACAGATTAAATAGAACAACATATCAATGGTGTTGTGGTAACTTGACACAAAAAACACACACAACAATTTTCGGGAGTACAAATAAAAATCCAAAAAAAAAAAAACACCCTTCAAAAAAATACAAACACAAAAAAAAAAAATCTACATTAAAGCCAAAAAAAATAAAAAATTACACCAAAATAATGTTGTCAGATGTGAGAAATCAAAATATATTGAGTGAATCACGATAAATAGTAACGAAATAAGTTTGTGAGAAGTGTGTGTGAATATGAGCAGCAAAACTACTTAATTCTTGTCACATTATAAAGAAGAAGAGAGTGCGCTGTATTAAACCATTTTTAACATTGCAGCGTGACGAAAGTGCTGTATTCATTGCGAACGCTAAGTTTACCAGACTGAGCTGTTCCGTGTCGGAATTTCTTCTGAGCATGCGTGGCACTTTGTGCGTCGGAACAGGCCACACACGGTCGGAATTGACGCGATCGGATTTTGTTGTCGGAAAATTTTATCTCCTGCTCTCCAACTTTGTGTGTCGGAAAATCCAATGGAAAATGTCCGATGGAGCCCACCCACGGTCGGAATTTCCGACAACACGTTCCGATCAGACATTTTCCATCGGAAAATCCGACCGTGTGTACGGGGCATAATAGCAACTATGGGTGCACTGTATGTATTGTGTACTATGTACACCACCAGAAAAGTAGTAGCAACTGCACTAGTGGTTCACGGTACTGTGTACACCGCCTGAAGTATATTAGAAACAGTACACCAGGAAGGGCCTGCAGTGAGATATAGGTAAACTGTATGCAGTGGATATATATACGAGACTATCTGTGTATATATATATATTCAATACACTGCAGCTAACTGAACCATCTGCCTGCCTGAAGTATATTAGAAACAGTACACCAGGAACGACCTGCAGTGAGATAAAGCTAAACTGTATGCAGTGGATATATATATATATATACAAGACTATCTGTATATATATATTAAATACACTGCAGCTAACTGAATCACCTGCCTGCTAGAAGTATATCAGAAACAGTACACCAGGAACGGACTGCAGTCAGATCTAGCTAAACTGGATACAGTGCATATATATATATATATATATACAAGACTGTCTGTCTGTGTATATATATATATATATATATATATATATTAAATACACTGCAGCTAACTGAATAATCTGCCTGCCTGTTCAATCTAAATGACACTCTCTCTCCATCCACGCTAACAACACACTACACGAGGCCGACGTGCAGGCAGCCTTATATAGTGTGGGGCGTGGACTTAGTCCCCCTGAGCCATGATTAGCAAAAGGCACCCTGCATTTGGCCAATTATGGCTCTCTTAGCTGAGGGCGCTGTGACTGGCCAAAGCATGCAGGTCATGGTGCATTCTCTGGCCAAACATCATACAGCAATACACTGCGCTCCTGAAGTGCATTATGGGCCGTTACGCGCCACTTGAATTTGGCGTGAACGGCCCATAATGTTCCATTTTCGGCGAACGGGCGAACAGCCAATGTTCAAGTCGAACTCATGTTCGACCCGAACAGAAAGCTCATCCCTACTTTTGACACATTTTTGGGACCAGTGACATTTATACAGCGATCAGTGCTATAAAAATGCACTGATTACTGTATAAATGTCACTGGCAGGGAAGGGGTTAACAGTAGGAGGCGATCAAGGGGTTAACTGTGTTCCCTAGGTGTGTTCTAATTGTGGGGGCATGGGACTAACTAGGGGAGGAGAGAGATCGGTGTTCATACTCAGTATGAACACACAATCTCTCTCCTCTCCCCTGACAGAACCGGGATTTGTGTGTTTACACACACTGATCCCGGTTCTCGCTCTGTCACGAGAGATCGTGGGTGTCCGCTGGGCACTCACATCGGCTCCAGGGACACGCTGCGGGCTGCCTCCTACAGCGTCTTAAAGAGCCGACGTACAGCTACGATGGCTCGCCTAGAGGAGCCAACCTGCCGCAGTATATCTACGGCAGCTGGTCAGGAACCGGTTAAGAAACAGTAGTATGTCATCAGCGAAGGCTGCTAACTTGTATGTATGCCCCGCGACAGTTATACCTTTTATGTCTGGATTCTCTCGTAGCTGATGTAGGAGAGGTTCTTAGGTGAGTACAAAGAGGATCGGTGAAAGATTGCATCCTTGCCTTGTACCATTATGGACGGAGAAGGCGTTCGACAGGTGGCCTCTGGAGTTTGATGTGAAGGAGAATTGCTCCCATGCATTCCCATGCCAACCTGTCGAACACCTTCTCCAGATATAGGGACAGGAAGAAGCCGATGTGTTTTGAGGAGGTTAACCAGTGATGTAAATTTAGAGCTTTGGTAGTGTTGTCTCTGGCATCTCTGCCTGGGACAAAGCCTAGTTGGTCCTTAGCGATCAGGGAGGGCAAAAACGGCAGTAACCGGTTAGCCAGAATTTTTGCAAATAGCTTGACGTCTAGATTTAGTAGGGAAATCTGCCTGTAATAAGCTGCTGATGTGGCGTCTTTACTTTCTTTAGGGATGATCGTTATAAGTCCCTCTAGCAAGCTATGAAACGGGAGTGAGGATGAAGATAGAGAGTTAATGGCCTGTAAAAATGAGGTAGTGAGTGATTCCAGGAAAGTTTTAAAATAGGCTTCCGTAAACCCTTCCGGGCCAGGGGGTTTTACCTGTTTTAAGTTGTTTAACCGCTTGTTTTAGTTTGTCTTCAGAAATATAGCTTTCTAATTGTTGTGTGTCTTCCCTGGAGATGGGTTTAGGGCTATATTTTTAAAGGAAGTTTTTGATGAAAGTGGTCCAGACATGGTTTCTGTCCGGCGAGTCAGATTGTTGGGGTAAATTGTAAAGTTCAGAGTAAAAGCGTTTGAAGTGGGAATGCAATTTCAGTAGTGGCTACTCTAGTGTAGCCCTGGGAGTCTTTAATGAGATTAAAAATTTGTGTTTGCTTTTTTTTGTTTAGATGGCCCTAGAAAGGAATTTTTCACATTTGTTGCTGTGTTCATAGAATAATTTTTGGGAGAGAGTTAATTTGCGTTGATCTTTACAGTCGAGTTCCTCGAGTAGTAGTTTTCTAACCTGAATGAGATCTTGGCATGTCTGTTGGGCTTGGGATTGTTTGTTGGTTAGTTCTAAATTTTGAAGTCTGCAGAGCACTGTGAGCTCTTTTCTAAGCTGCTTTTAACGCCAGGCATTTACCTCGAATACCATACTTGTGCGCCTCCCATTGGGTGAGTGGAGTTACATCAGGGGTATCATTGTTTGCAAAAAATTCACATATGCTTGTATGAATGTGGTTTGTATGCCCTTCTGATGTTAAAGATTAAAGGGGATGAATCTAGACGCCATATTTTTGTGGTAGGGTCAGGGTAAGAGTAATAAGTTGGTGGTCAGAGAGGAAAATCGGTTCAATTGTCACATAAATTAAAAAGGGTTGTTCCTTCTGGGATAAAAATAAATACTTGATTCTGGAATATTTATTGTGGGCGCTGAGACGAAAGTGTAATCTTTGTCAATGGAATGTAGGGTGCGCCATGTATCATGCAAGAGGAGGTCTTGGATTTGGATTTTGATTTGGCGTAGAGCTCTGTACGGTAGAGATGAGGAACCAGAGGATGTGTCTACCAAATAGTGTAGGGCTAGATTAAAATCCCCTCTGAGAATTGTCAATCCTGATTGGAAACCTCCTAGAAGCTATGAGGGTGTCCTAAAAAAAACATACTTGTGCTGTGTGAGGGCTATAAATGTTGGGAAGGGTTCACAGGTCGATCCTCAATGTAACTTTTCAGAACCAGGTACCAGCCATTCCTGTCTATAAGAGAATCTTTGAACTGCGACTTGAGCTTTTTCAAGATTAAGATTGATACCCCTTTTGTTTTGGCCAGTGTATTAGTAGCATGATAAAATGTTGGATAGAAGCGATTTGTTAGCTTGGCAATAGTGTTTCATATTTAGTGAGACTACTTTCAGTGTTGTACCGATGCAGTTTGAGGAAGTCATATTGTCTTCTATGTGTAGGGAAGTCTAGAGAATGAAATAAAGTGTGGGTGTTCGATGTGTCTGAAAGTGGGTGGAGTCCAGGAAGATATTCGTGTTGAGGAGAGCTAGGCAACCTTTAGACGGTTGTCTAAGTGTGGCAGAAACCGAGGAGGTGTGGGAGGAGGGAGGGAGGAAGTCTGAAAGAGGACTTCCTCCCTCATACTTAATCTGGTACCTAAAGAGAACATTCTTCAATAAGAAATTATTACTCAGAATCAAGAAGTTTGATCATCTAGGGAGAAATACATGCATTTCCATAGCGACCTTATGTGTGAGAACTCGACCTGCCCGCCTCAAGCGTATGGATTATAGATTATAGGGAGGAGTTTTGTGGTGTCTAAGCTCAGCAGGTCCCCTGGTCACTTACCTTAGGTCTAGGCAGCCCTAAATACATGCCATTTGGTGTGTTTGTTAAGTTGTTACACATCTCCTTTGAGCTATTAAACATAAACAAGTATATAGAAACAAGAGAAAGCCCCACAATAATATAATTTTAGTATATACTTAGAGCATTTAGCTGAGCTGGAATTTAATATATAAATTTTCTTAGCTTAAGTGTGTTTGCATAGAGGCATCTGCTAAACAAGTTTCATGTGAGTGATCCAAAGTGGAGGAAGCTGAAGGGGTGGGAGTTTGATTAAGGAAATACCAATATATTCATTTATCTTGCCCTCATAGAGTAGCAGCAAGATCTATTTATAAGGATAGACAGCATACCATAAGTGTGTAATAGCCAGAGATACAATAGGTCTGACTATTTAAGGATTATGTATCTTCCAGGCTTCATAGACAGAGTAAGAAGTTTATGTCCTCCACATGGAATCACTTACGTAATCTAGCATCATATATATGTTTACCGCTTTAAGTATCAAAGCCAGTACTTCTTCAGCATAGTGTTCGATGGAACTTTTGGAAAGTGGTTGGTTAACTGCCTCCATATGTTCATCTGTGTCACTCTGTAATTGTGAAGTCTTTGGGATATGAAAGAACATGGAGGTTATGGTGAGAGGAGGGTAGCGTTTTATAGGTAGGGTAGCTTTGGCATCTCACGTTCGGGAGGTGGTTGCGAGGACAGAAACAGTACTGTCGAGAGTTCCTGGGTCTGGCATCTTCTATGATTGATATGATTCCTCTATTTCTAAGATCTCCTGGTGCATGTGGTCGTGCAGGTGATGATCTGTGTCGGTGAATATAAAAGTAATCGCTGCATGATTTATAGCATCCATAAAGGCGACTCTTCTCATGGGTGGCAAGCGGTAGGTGCTATACCAATCAGGCCGATTGATGAGTGGTAGATTCATGCTAGAATCTCCCAACGATCTGTTGCTCTTTTTAGGATCTTTGATCTTGCAATTAACCAGGCAACACACCACGTCCCTGGGAGGATCTGTGTCTCATCCTCTGGATTTTAACGCTCTGTGGAGGCACTCACATTCAATGGGGAATTCGGGAGGTCTACCCAGTAGAGTGTTAAAGATCACTATCGTGGCCTACATAATTTGATTGGTTTCTACCGTTTCAGGTATTCCTCTTACCCGTAGATTGTGATGGCAGCCTCGATTGTCCAGGTCTTCTAAATGCCTGTGTAGTTCCCTGAGCTGCATGGTGTGGGCATCCGATGTTTGTTGTAGTTGTTGGATGTCAGAGTCATGGCGGGTTGTTACTTCCTCCAAGCAGTGTTGTCAACCTACTAGATTGAAATTTACACAACATCCAAAATTTACTGGCACAGCCAAGTTTTTATTGGCATTTCCAAAAGTTACAAAATTACAGTTTTAAATGTAAATTTCAGTCTTTAGGCTACAAACAAGTACAATATGCCATTAGCAATGTGACTTAAGGGAGATATTAAGGCAAAAAACATATTTCCTATTTTATTTTCAATATACTGCGTTTCCCCGAAAATAAGACCTACCCCGGAGCGGGGAAGACCGATCAGGCGGGTCACAAAAGCGCCGTGCGGCGCTATAAGAAGATAGTTGTCACAAATAAATTACAGAAACATGCACAGTTTACATTATATAATACTGTAATACAGTGCATTTTAGGATTTTACACCCACTTTTACTCAGTTCCACTGGCCACTGGGGATCCCCGACAGGCAGGGATGGAGATGGGAAGAAAAGACAGCACATGACAAGCCCTACCTCTACTTGGTCTTTTGTTGCCAAAATTAATATAAGACACGGGCTTATTTTCGGGGAAAAACAGTAGTAAGTAAGTAGCTTGGGGACAGGACTGAGGAGGGCAAGAAATTAGAATGGGCAGGCACACAAACATGAAATTGACTCTCACAGTGACACTGACAGCAGTGTGCAGCAGCACAGATGATGACGACACCTCACCGACACAACACATCCCCTCCTGAGCCACAGTGACAGTCTCTCTTCACGCCAGGCGGTCCCTTCAGTCCATTCCAGTCTGGCTTGCCTTGCTCCTGTCCCGCAGACCCGCACATGAAGGTTTGCCACTCCACTCGGCTCCCTTGCACCAAGACATCACACGATATGCTCAGGCACTGCCTCTGTCTGAACACACTGTAACAGGCACTTGGATGGTCTCGGCCTGCTCCAGACTGGAACTGCACAAGCGCAGTTCCAAGCCGAGCGTCACAGCCATATTTTTTACTGGCAACCTATTCCTGTCACTGGCATTTACTGGCAGGAGAAAAGAGCCCATTTTTTACTGGCTGCCAGTAAAAATACAGACTGTTGGCAACACTGCCTCCAAGTCATCCATCTGCATGGTCATGGACTGAATATCATGCTTTAGATCAGAGATTGCAATTGCCAGGGTGTCCTTTATGTCTGCAGCTACTGATCGATGGTCATTAAAGCTTGGTGGTTGATCAGGGTGTGCTCCTGTAGCCATAGACTGCATGCAATTGCTACTGAATGGGCTGAGGCTAGAGGAGCACGTGGATCTCATGGAGGCCTGAGAGGAAGTCATGGCCTTGCGTGGCTGGGTGTGGAAGATCTCCGGGATATTGTGGCTCAATTGCATTGCCGAGTCCCTGGGAGGGTGGGACCGTGATTGGGACGGCTTCCCCGAAGTTTTTTTTTTTGTTTCCAAGGCTCTTTCGTTCTGCTAGACTGATTGCAGGACCTCTGTGGACAGGAGCAGGGAGATCAAGCGGCCATCTCGATCCGGCACCAGACCGAATCCCTCCATTTAATTATTATTATAAGCTGGACATGTCATCTGAGTTTGGCTCCTCATTTCTTACTGCAGCCTTGTTAATGCAATAAACATCTCATCATCTTGATTTAACTAGTTGTGCTGACATGAGATACTGTAACCCAGGAATATGGAAAAGTTTACCCAATGCTTACCATAATCTTCATTTCCTGGTTTATACTCGTGCCAGCATAAGTTTCCCTCTCTGTGGCCTTACCTTTATCCTGTTGTAAAACACTGGTCCTGGGGAACTCTCTCTCTCTTTTTTTTATTTTGAAGGTGATCATTTGGGGTCCAGGTGGTGGACATCCATAGTAAATGACATGACGATAGGACAAGAAAGGAAAATTACAGTAAACATTACATTACAATTTTTTGTATTCCTGCATCCTTATCCCTTTTTTGGATTTCAAATAACCACTTTTTCATGCAAGGCTGAGCCTTCCTGCCACTCTAGCTACTACAATGATCCTGAGTGCAGCAATTGCAAAGTGAGATCTGTAGCATGTTTTATAGCATCTGAACTTCAAGCAGACTATTAAATACATACATACATACATACTTAAATAAGCTGTTTTGTGTTTCTGTCTATCCAGTCTTTACACAGCTTCATCACACAGTACAGCTTGGTACATGGCTCCACTTTGTCTGTTGTGATCATAAACTGTGGAAGAAAGACACTGATATCATCTTTTCACACCAAGTTTCCTGACTGGACTTTGAAAGATATAGCAGGCTAATGAGGTAATTTCTGCTCTCTCTCCTCTTATCAGCATGTATTTTGTCAATATGCATGCAGCACGTCATTGGCTCCTTCTCCTGTGCTTCTCCCATAGTGCTTCTATAGAGTAGATTGCAAAAGGCTGATAACATATTAAATTCAGGCACTTACATTATTTGCCTTTAAAAACATAAATGTAATAATTTCTTAATGGATACATAGCTGCATTGATTTATGTCTTATCTGCCTAGAGTTCAGCTTTAAGCCACTGTGGTCTCTAAAATATAACCAACTCATGGTTCTTTTCAAGATTTTCTCTGCTAATAAATTTTCTTTGAGCCGTAACTCATTTCAACATAAATGTTTGCCTGATAGTTGGCCAGTCAAGGCAGATATATAATACTTTGTTACGTTATTTAGAAGGCAAGTCCAAATGACATCTAGAGAAGGTGTGGCTCTGCTAAGCTTGAATTAGTTGATTTCCATTCAACTAATTTGTCAGCGTATATCGTAAACATAAATAGGTCCATGGTTCTGATGTTTCTTAATGCCAAGTATTATGTATTATAGAAAATATTTGTTTGGGGATTTATGTGCCGACACGATGATCCATATTCGTAAATGAGTTTCTAAATTTTAAATGTTGAAGAAATTGCTTTGTTCTTTGAAGACTATGGAATATTTTAAAAAGGGAGAGTTAAGATAAATGAGAGTGACTTAAATTTTGGCAAAGAAATGCAATGCCTGGCAGATCACATTTCACATTTTTATCATAAGAGAAGCACTTCCCATTTATTTCCACATATGGAATACTACATGGACTTGCTAATGAAAAACTTAAAATTTTCCCAAATCCTTCATTCAGTAAGAAACGTTAAACTCCTTTTCATAAACCTTTATGTTAATTATCCCACTTACAATAGCAATTATACCACTGGCCATTCTGATAAGGGAGCTGCCAGAAGGCCTTGGATTTCAACATGTTTGTTTTCTTGATCCATGTATGGAAAAACCACATTGCTCTGTTTGGGAAATGCCTATGCTTCTTTCTGAATGACAAAGTGGATTATAAAAAGATGTTTGTCCTATTCAATTTTTACTATTAATTTAAATATACCCAGATTTTTGGCTGTCCGCCACAGACGCTTCTCTTGAGGTGATGCAGCTTTGCATAAAGAAGTTTGTTATTTTGAAGTGTATCTAAACCAATAAACAAATATATAATAGATTGCAGCTTATCAGTCCATATACGTGATGGCTGTATTATTTTTTTTCTTTTTAGGCTAAGAACATTTGCAGGAAATATACAAAATATCTGTTGATCTTGCCAAAATGCAATATCCTTGTCACTTCCTTTGAGCTGAAAAGAAAAAATAAATATTTTTTATTATGGAAGTGAACAAGGGCAGACGCGTTTGAAGTTCTGCCTGTTTAACAACTGTAGCTCCTTCTATAGATTCAGTGGAAAAATGAACATTGTCACTCCATTTTTGTTGAGCAGAAAAAAAGCAATTCCCTTTACCTGATTTATGTACATTACAAGGATTTTAACAAACTCTGTAGCAGAGGCCCACCTTTTTTCTGTTCTGAAGAAAAAGCTGTTTGTTTCACCATATGCTTTTTTGTCTGATTCTGGAATGGGAGGGTGTGTGTTCATTATAATCACCTGTTGCACTTAAAGAGTTTTAAAAAATAAGTTTTTATTTGTTTAGATATCATACCTACCTAGTTTGGGGCAGTTTTCGTTTGTTTGTACCGTTGGGTGTCCAGTGTGCCCCTGTGCCTTTAAGGAGAGGTGGGCTCCCTCCAGGCATACCTGCCCTCAATCTATCCATTATTATATATGTGCTCCTACTATGGAGGCTCTCAAAATGTATAGAGTTAGGACTGCAGATAATACTGGGGTGTCGTGAAATGGCCTCTGCAGCTTATGTGAACTGTTATGTCGCGTACACATGAGTGGACTTTTCGACCGGACTGGTTGGACGGACCAAGTCTGGCGGACAATTCGACCGTGTGTGGGCTTCATTGAACTTCCGACGGACCTTTTCGGTCGAAAATCCGACGGACTTTAGATTTGAAACATGTTTCAAATCTTTCCGCCGGAACTCGGCCGGACCCAGTTCCTATCGGGAAGCCCGTTAATCTGTATGCTGGTCCGACGGACCAAATACGACGTGACAGCACCTGCCTGCAAGAATGTTTCCAGTGCGATCCTATCGCGCCGGTTCTCGGCGACAGGGTACTATACATCTCGCGCTCGCTGCAATAGGAAAAACACATTTTCCTATTGCGGCGAGCGTGTCTGCTATGAATTTTAAGGGGAACCCCCTACGCCAAAAAAACGGTGGGGACAGGTGAGCGCCCCCCCTCCTGATCTGTACCAGGCCGCATGCCCTCAACATGGGGGGGTGGGTGCTTTGGGGGAGGGGGCGCCCTGCGTCCCCCACCCCAAAGCACCTTGTCCCCATGTTGATGAGGACAAGGGCCTCTTCCCGAGAACCCTGGCCGTTGGTTGTCGGAGTCTTCGGGCGGGGGGCTTATCGGAATCCGGAAGCCCCCTTTAATAAGGGGGCCCTCAGATCCTGGCCCCCCACCCTATGTGAACGAGTATGGGGTACATCATACCCCTACCCATTCACCTAGGCATGGGGCGTGGTCACCGGGTGATGTCACAGTCCCGGGGCATGATGTATTTAAAATACATTTTTCTTTTCTTTCTTCATTTTCAAAAACAAATGAGAGCTGAAAAATAATCACCATGACACTCAGCAAATAGCTTGGGGTGTCTACTTTCCAAAATGGGGTCATTTGGGGGTGTTTTGTGCCATCTTGGCATTTTATGGCCTTCAAAACTGTGATAGGTAGTGAGGTGTGAAATCAAAAATGTACGCCCTTAGAAATCCTGAAGGCGGTGATTGGTTTTCGGAGCCTCGTACGTGGCTAGGCTCCCAAAAAGTCCCACACATGTGGTATCCCCGTACTCGGGAGAAGCAGCAGAATTTATTTTGGGGTGTAATTACACATATGCCCATGGCATGTGTTTGCAATATATCATTTAGTGACAACTTTGTGCAAAAAAAAAAAGTTTGTCAATTTCCCGCAACTTGTGGCAAAATATAAAATATTCCATGGACTCAACATGCCTCTCAGCAAATAGCTTGAGGTGTCTACTTTCCAAAATGGGGTCATTTGGGGGTGGGGGTTGTGCCATCTTGGCATTTTATGGCCTTCAAAACTGTGATAGGTAGTGAGGAGTAAAATAAAAAATGTACGCCCTTAGAAATCCTGAAAGCGGTGCTTGGTTTTCGGGGCCCTGTACACGGCTAGGCTCCCAAAAAGTCCCACACATGTGATATCCCCCTACTCAAGAGAAGCCGCAGAATGTATTTTGGGGTGCAATTCCACATATAACCATGGCATGTGTGAGTGAGCAATATATCATTTAGTGACAACTTTTTGTAAAAATCTTTTTTTTTTTTTTGTCATTATTCATTAACTTGGGACAAAAAAAATTAAATATTCAATGGGCTCAACATGCCTCTTAGAAATTTCCTTAGGGTGTCTACTTTCCAAAATGGGGTCATTTGGGTGGGTTTTGTACTGCCCTGCCATTTTAGCAACTCAAGAAATGAGATAGGCAGTCATAAACTAAAAGCTGCGTAAATTTCAGAAAATGTACCCTAGCTTGTAGACGCTATAACTTTTGCGCAAACCAATAAATATACGCTTATTGACATTTTTTTTACCAAAGACATGTGGATGAATACATTTTGGCCTAAATGTATGACTAAAATTGAGTTTGTTGGATTTTTCTTATAACAAAAATTAGAAAATATTATTTTTTTTCCATTTATATCGCAAAAAATAAAAATCGCAGAGGCAATCAAATACCATCAAAAGAAAGCTCTATTTGTGGGAAAAAAAGGATGCAAATTTTGTTTGGGTACAACATTGCATGACCGTGCAATTACCAGTTAGAACAGCGCAGTGCCAAATTGTAAAAAGTCCTCTGGTCTTTGACCAGCCAAATGGTCCGGGGCTGAAGTGGTTAAAAAAGCCCAAAGGTCCCCCTTGGATTTTGGGCTGCTCTATACATCTAAGCTGTGAAATGTAGTATCTCTATACTCGGGAGTGTTTTTGGGTGTAATTGTAAGTATACCTATGCTATCTGGAATGCTCGCTGTGTCTGCAACAAACTCACCGCTGTCCATGACCTCTTTGTCACTAATTCCTTTAATCGACTTGCTCTCACCGAAACCTGGCTCCACAAATCTGACACCCCTTCTCCTGCTTCCCTCTCCCAGGGTGGCCTTCACTGGTCTCACTCCCCTAGACCTAATGGACGTGAGGAAGGTAGAGTGGGATTCCTCCTATTCCCCCAATGCACCTTCCAGGTTATTCACTCCCCTCCCTCTCTTTCCCTCTCATCATTTGAAGCTCACTGTATACGTCTATTCTCTCCAACTTCCTTAAGAATTGCTGTCATCTACCAGCCCCCTGGACCATTATCGACTTTCCTTGATGGGTTTTCTGCCTGGCTACCCTACTTTCTCACTTCTGAAATTCCCACAATCCTTCTTGGTGATTTCAACATCCCTGCTAATAAAAACACTCCTGCTACTTCTAAACTTCTTATGCCCCGTTCCGACGGAAAATGTGTGATAGGACCTTGTTGTCAGAAATTCCGACCGTGTGTAGGCTCCATCACACATTTTCCATCGGATTTTCTGACACACAAAGTTTGAGAGCAGGATATAAAATTTTCCGACAACAAAATCCGTTGTCGGAAATTCCGAACGTGTGTACACAAATCCGACGGACAAAGTGCCACGCATGCCCAGAATAAATAAAGAGATGAAAGCTATTGGCCACTGCCCCGTTTATAGTCCTGACGTATGTGTTTTACGTCACCGCGTTTAGAGCGATCGGATTTTCCGACAACTTTGTGTGACCGTGTGTATGCAAGACAAGTTTGAGCCAACATCCGTCGGAAAAAATCCTAGAATTTTGTCGTCGGAATGTCCGAACAAAGTCCGACCGTGTGTACGGGGCATTAGTCTAACCTCTTCATTTGACCTGAAGCAATGGGTACAGGCTTCTACTCACTCTGATGGCAACACCCTTGACCTTGTATTCTCCTACCTATGCGCTCCATGCAACTTCCCAAACAGCCCTTTTCCTCTCTCCGACCATCACCTTATTAGTTTCTCTCTCTCCCTGTCTTCCACCACCTTTCCCTCCAATCGCCTAACCATCACCCGTAGAAACTTTTCGCAACTTCAACTCTTCTCTCCTCTATTCTGCTACTGACCACCTCAATGACAAAATCTCTCGCCTGTCCTTCCCCAACCAAGCCACTTCCATCTACAATAAATCCCTGTCCTCCACCCTGGACAAGCTCACTCCCCTCACTACACGCAGAATCAGGCCTCAACCCCTACAACCCTGGCAAACAGATGACACTAAAATTCTCAAAAAACCTAGTCACACTCTTGAGTGTCTGTGACACAAGACTAAGTCTCTCAAAGACTTCAACCAATACAAATCTGCCCTCTAAAAATATTATTCTTTCCTCCACACTGCCAAGCAGACCTATTTTCCAACTCTTATTAACACGTTCTCATCCAGTCCCCTTTTCTCTACCTTCAACTCTCTACTTCGTCTTCCACAGCCTTCACCCACTGACTCACTCACTGCCCAGGAGATTGCTAATTACTTCAAAAATAAGATTGATACAATCTGTGATGAAATCTCCACTCTACAGGTATCTCCCCCAGTTACGACCCCATATCAACAGGTACAATTGACACTGCCTTTATTCAAATCTGCTACTACAGACGACGTTGCTAAACTCCTTTCTGACGCCCACCTAACCACCTGCCCCCTGGACCCTATTCCCTCTCAAACACTATGATCGCCCTCTGACTCTATCCTACACTCTCAAACCCACATCTTCAACCTCTGGCATTTTCCCCCATGCTCTAAAACATGCACTGGTCACCCCATAGTTAAAAAGCCGTCCTTGGACCCTACCAATCTTAACAACCTACGCCCTATTTCCTTGTTCCCCTTTTCCTCTAAACTCCTTGAACTCCTGGTTTACAACAAACTTAGTGACCACCTCATTAAGAATAACCTTCTTGATCACCTTCAATCTGGATTTCACCCTTAACACTCCAAAGAAACTGCTCATTTAAAACTGACAAATGACCTACTAACTGCAAAAACCAACGGACACTATTCTGTACTCCTACTTCTGGACCTTTCAGCTGCCTTTGACACGGTTGACCACCCCCTCCTCCTCAAAAAACTTTACTCCCTTGGTCTCCGTGACTGTGCTCTTCAGTGGCTCTCATCCTGGCTATCCCAACACACCTTCAGTGTCACTTACAATTCTACTTCCTCCACTTCTCTTCCCTTGTCCGTCGGGGTCCCCCAAGGTTCTGTTCTTAGACCTCATTTATTTTCAATCTACACCTCTTCCCTGGGTCAGCTGATAGCCTCTCATGCCTTTCAATACCATTTCTACACTGACGACTCACAAATCTATCTCTCCAACCCTCAACTCACTCCATCAGTCTCCTCACGCATCACTAACTTACTAACAGACATATCTGTCTGTCACACCACTTCCTCAAACTCAACTTTGTCCAAAACCGAGCTTATAATATTTCCTCCCCCACGTGCCTCTTCCCCTGATTTCTCTGTTAAGAGCAATGGCACAACTATCCACCCATCCCCACTTGTCAATGTGCTAGGTGTTATCCTGGACTCTGAACTCTCCTTTCAGCCCCACATCCAATCACTTTCCAAAGCTTGCCGCCTCAACCTCCGCAACATCTCCAAACTACGTCCCTTTCTAACCAATAAAACCACAAAGCTCCTGATTGGCTCCCTGGTTATCTCTCGCCTTGACTACTGCAACTCCTTCCTCATTGGCTTACCTTTAAATAGACTATTCCCACTTCAGTCCATCATGAATGCTGCTGCCAGACTCATCCACCTTACAAACCGCACAGTGTCTGCTACCCCTCTCTGCCAATTCCTCCATTGGCTGCCACTCGCCCAACAAATTAAATTCAAAATACTAACAATAAGTTACAAAGCCATCCATAACTCTGCCCCAGCTACATCACTAGCCTGGTCTCAAAATACCAACCTAATCGCCCTCTTCGTTCCTCCCAAGACCTCCTGCTCTCTAGCTCCCTCATCACCTCCTCCCATATCCGCCTCCAGGACTTCTCCCGAGCCTCGCCCATCCTCTGGAATTCTCTACCCCAATCTGTCAGACTGTCTCCAAATTTATCCACATTTAGGCGATCCCTGAAAACTTTTCTCTTCAGAGAAGCCTATCCTGCCTCCATCTAACAACTGCACTATTTTCTCCATTAGCTCATCCCCCACAGCTATTACCTTTTGTATATCTTGACCCTTCCTCCTAGATTGTATATCATTTCTACGCTGACGACACACAAATCTATCTCTCCACCCCTCAACTTACTCCATCAGTCTCCTCACGCATCACTAACTTATTAACAGACATATCTGTATGGATGTCACACCATTTCCTCAAACTTAACTTGTCCAAAACCGAGCTTATAATATTTCCTCCCCTACGTGCCTCTTCCCCTGACTTCCCGGTTAAGAGCAATGGCACAACCATCCACCCATCCCCACATGTCAACGTGCTAGGTGTTATCCTGGACTCTGTACTCTCCTTTCAGCCCCACATCCAATCACTTTCCAAAGCTTGCCGCCTCAACCTCCGTAACATCTCCAAACTACGTCCCTTTCTAACCAATGAAACCACAAAGCTCCTGATTGGCTCCCTGGTTATCTCTGGCTTTGACTACTGCAACTCCCTCCTCATTGGCTTACTTTTAAATAGACTATCCCCACTTCAGTCCATCATGAATGCTGCTGCCAGACTCATCCACCTTACAAACCGCACAGTGTCTGCTACCCCTCTCTGCCAATCCCTCCATTGGCTGCCACTCGCCCAATGAATTAAATTCAAAATACTAACAATAAGTTACAAAGCCATCCACAATTCTGCCCCCAGCTACATCACTAGCCTAGTCTCAAAATACCAACCTAATCGCCCTCTTCGTTCTTCCCAAGACCCCCTGCTCTCTAGCTTCCTCATCACCTCCTCCCATATCCGCCTCCAGGACTTCTCCGGAGCCTCGCCCATCCTCTGGAATTTGCTACCCCAATCTGTCAGACTGTCTCCAAATTTATCCACTTTTAAAAGGAATTATTTGGGAGTGTGGGCCCCACCCCAGACTCACCAAGAGCAAAAAGGCAAGTGGACTATTGCGGTACATATAAAGTGGGTATAGCCATAAAGTACAAATCATTGGTAAAAACACAATATTTATTTATACAAAGGTAACAAATGGACAGAAAAAACATGTACTGTATATTAAAAGAATTTTGTGTTCTCAGATGACATGTAACATTTCAACATGTTTCGCGGATTTACCGCTTCATCAGGACCATACATCTGTAAACATAGATAAGAATATGCAATTACATACCAAATAACAAATTAAACATAATTGTGGACCGGGGGTGGAGTGGAAAAATCACACCGGTGTAAGGGGGGAAAAAAAGATAGGAAGAGAGGGAGGTGAAAGGGTATGAGAACTGAAAAGCGGAATGGGAGAAGGAAAGTCGAGAGTAGGTGGGTAAGGTAGGGCAAAAAACAACCCGGGGAGGAGGCGCTGTGGAGAGTGAAGTGGAGTGGAGAATGGAGGATGGGAAAGAGAGGAAAAAAGGGGAGTGTGGGAACATAAGTGAGTGACCAGGTTAAGCGCACAATGATCGCGCGCCTGCACACTAGCATCTAGGCCGCCGGCCAGGGGACGGCACACACAGGGTGCGCACGCATCCCCCAGTCACTGTACGGCACCCAAGCAGGGCATGAGTGCGCCTGCGTGGGGGGACGGGACCAAAGTCCCAATAGAGGCAAGTGCAAGTGGCCGGGGAGGCACTCAAAAGAGAGAACTGTCACTCGGCCACCAGGGAACCTACCAACCGCCGGGAAAACAGACGGGGCCACAGAAAACCAAATCCACCACACACATTGGAGGTGCAGGGCATGAAGCTTCAACATCAAAACATTACAAAGTTGCAAGATACAAAATAGATAGAAGTTATACATTACATATATAAAATTCTAAGGCAAAAAGCGTAACTAAAGAGGATCAAATGCCCTCAAGAAATAAGGTCCAAAAATTGGGGGTACAACCATGGATGAAACACAGGGCTAAATCCCTCAGACATCGTTTAATCAGCAGTCATTATAAATCCAACTCTGATAACATTCACCAAGCTCCTGGTACGTTTCCATATGGCCAATGTTCCTCCTGCCCATGGATAGGTCCATGCACCTCTTTCAAGTAACCTAATGGGGAATTTTTTACTCCTCATACGTTGGGCCAGTGCGACACCACCGGCATTATTTATCTCATGCTTTGCACCGGTAAAGCATTTGATGTCGGTAAGACAATTAGGGAATTTAGACAGAGAGTTAATGATCATATTTATTACTCAACCAACGGTAAACTTACTACCGTTAGATGCCATATCGGTTTATACCATAAATATGACCCCAAAGCTGTCAAGTTTATTGCATTGGAGGTGATACCCCCTGATCCTAGGGGCGGTGACCGAGACAAGAGACTACTCCAAAGAGAAGCACTTTGGATAGAAAGGTTGGATGCCACGGTCCCCCCAGGCTTAAATGAAGTAAACTCCTTTAAATCTTTTCTTTAATACATGGGTAACTGTCACTTTCCTGTTATTTCTTGATGTTTTGGACGCCAATGGGGGGGTTTCGTCAATGCCTGGCCACCTATGACTTTGCTGTGTTTCATCAATGGTTGTACCCCCAATTTTTGGACCTTATTTCTTGAGGACATTTGATCCTCTTTAGTTACGCTTTTTGCCTTAGAATTTTATATATGTAATGTATAACTTCTATCTATTTTTGTATCTTGCAACTTTGTAATGTTTTGATGTAACTGCTGTTTGAAGCTTCATGCCCTGCACCTCCAATGTGTGTGGAGGATTTGGTTTTCTGTGGCCCTGTCTGTTTTCCCGGCGGTTGGTAGGTTCCCTGGTGGCCGAGTGACAGTTCTTTCTTTTGAGTCCCTCCCCGGCCACTTGCACTTGCCTCTATTGGGACTTTGGTCCCATCCCCCCGCGCAGGCGCACTCACACCCTGCTTGGGTGCCGTACAGTGACTGGGGGATGCGCGCGCACCCTGTGTGCGCCGTCCCCTGGCCGGTGTCTTGCCGAGAATGTTCCCTCGGCGGATAAGTTCCCCCCCTGTACTGCGCAGGCGCAGCGCCTGCGCAGTACATACTACTCTCAACCGCCGGAGATAGCCGAAGCTCAAATGCTTCAATCAGCTGTACACGGCGCCTGCGCTCTGGGTCCAGGTTCCTTTCCCACCATCCAAGTGGACCTAGAGGGGGAATCTAAAAGTGCCGAGCGCAGCGAGGCCGTGCCCGAAGCGTGGCGAGCGAAGCGAGCCCGCGAGGGGCCCTCTTACAGGCGCCGTGTACAGCTGATTTTCAGCTGTTCTGCTTCGGCTATTTCCGCCAATACCTACTGCGCAGGCGCAGTAGAGGGGGGAACTTATACGCCGAGCGGAACTTTCTCGGCAGAACACCGGCAGCCTAGAGGCTAGTGCGCAGGCATGCGCGATCATTGCGCGCGTAACCTGCGGGACCCTTGACCCCGCGGCGGCGTCGGACGCCGTTAGCGGCGCCGATCCATGCCACGGGGTTGAAGGGACTATTCATGGCAGCAGGATGCCGCCAGGCACACAGACTAGTAGGAGACCCAGACGTGTCTCAGGAGACTGCATCACGTGTAGTCCTTTACAGGTCGTATAATTGCATATTTCTCCTTGTGGCTGCATATATAATGTTACCTCCAATACTGCATTGGTTATTTACTTAGTTTCTTTCTGTTTCAATGTTTTTATATATACATCTCCTAGATCCCGGATTTTGCTCCCAAGGTTCCTGTGTTTGCTGCTCCGTATGTTTGATGCAGTTCACTCAGGTTCATGGAACACCCATGATGTATACATGTCTCTTTGACTATAGATTCCTGGGCTCCTCATATTAATTTCTCTACTACCTAGGTAACTATTACTGTCTTCGCTTTTGGCTCTGATCGTCTCCTTATCCACTGGCTGGGGGTTCAGCTGTTTACCTGTCCCTCTCTACACATGCACTTTTCAGCAGTGTATAATGTTTTGTTCACACTCACCACGCTTGTCTTTACTAGTTTTGTGAATTGTTTGGCTATGGTCACTCACTTATGTTCCCACACTCCTCTTTTTTCCTCTCTTTCCCATCCTCCATTCTCCACTCCACTTCACTCTCCACAGTGCCTCCCCCCCGGGTTGTTTTTTGCCCTACCTTACCCACCTACTCTCGACTTTCCTTCTCCCTTTCCACTTTTCAGTTCTCATACCCTTTCACCTCCCTCTCTTCCTATCTTTTTTTCCCCCTTACACCGGTGTGATTTTTCCACTCATAGCATGCCTTGCCTAACACGGTTGTGGTGTACGCCTTAATACTATCTACTTTTATGTCGATCACCCGGTTTATATTACTTTTATAACCATTTCACCTAGAGTCTGGCGGGTGCCATAATTTCCCTTCCCAATCGCCGGGGGAGGCTTGGCTGGAGAGCCCTTCCGCCACACACCTTGGGGCTCGGGTAAGGAGTTTTATTACCTTATTCCACTTTCCCCGGTCCACAATTATGTTTAAATTTGTTATTTGGTATGTAATTGCATATTCTTATCTATGTTTACAGATGTATGGTCCTGATGAAGCAGTAAATCCGCGAAACATGTTGAAATGTTACATGTCATCTGAGAACACAAAATTCTTTTAATATACATGTTTTTTCTGTCCATTTGTTACCTTTGTATAAATAAATATTGTGTTTTTACCAATGATTTGTACTTTATGGCTATACCCACTTTATATGTACCGCAATAGTCCACTTGCCTTTTTGCTCTTGGTGAGTCTGGGGTGGGGCCCACACTCCCAAATAATTCCTTTTAAAAGTGGATAAATTTGGAGACAGTCTGACAGATTGGGGTAGCGAATTCCAGAGGATGGGCGAGGCTCGGGAGAAGTCCTGGAGGCGGATATGGGAGGAGGTGATGAGGAAGCTAGAGAGCAGGGCGTCTTGGGAAGAACGAAGAGGGCGATTAGGTTGGTATTTTGAGACTAGGCTAGTGATGTAGCTGGGGGCAGAATTGTGGATGGCTTTGTAACTTATTGTTAGTATTTTGAATTTAATTCATTGGGCGAGTGGCAGCCAATGGTGGGATTGGCAGAGAGGGGTAGCAGACACTGTGCGGTTTGTAAGGTGGATGAGTCTGGCAGCAGCATTCATGATGGACTGAAGTAGGGATAGTCTATTTAAAGGTAAGCCAATGAGGAGGGAGTTGCAGGAGTCAAGGCGAGAGATAACCAGGGAGCCAATCAGGAGCTTTGTGGTTTCATTGGTTAGTCCACTTGCCTTTTTGCTCTTGGTGAGTCTGGGGTGGGGCCCACACTCCCAAATAATTCCTTTCAATCTATTCGGATGATGGTACATTTACACTGACCTATTTAAAATTGCCCCGGAAGGCCATACAGTTTCTTTATCCACTTTTAGGCGATCCCTGAAAAACTTTCCTCTTCGGAGAAGCCTATCCTGCCTCCATCTAACAACTGCACTATCATCCCCCACAGCTATTACCCTTTTGTATAACTTGACCCTCCCTCCTAGATAGTAAGCTCTAACGAGCAGGGCCCTCTGATCCCCCCCCGTTTTGAAATTGTACTGTCTGCCCTAATGTTGTAAAGCGCTGCGTAAACTGTCTGCGCTATATAAATCCTGTATAATAATAATATTTGTGAGAAATAACTTGTTAAAATGACAAATTTGTGAAAATTTTATTTCTTAATTTTCCCGAAAATTGTGACCAAAAAATTACAACTTCAAAAAACTCACCATGCCTCTTACTAAATACCCTGGAATGTCTAGTTTCCAAAAAGGGTCTCTTGGTGTGTTCTTGTACTGTCGTGGCATTTTAGGGCTTTAAGAATTGAGATAGGCAGTCAGTACATCAGGATTGTGTCATTTTCAAATATATACTATGGTTTGTATAACTTTTCCTAGGCTTGCTATTTAAAATTCTCCTTCTGGTAGCCAGTTTTACACTGCTGTGTCATCTATGACCCCCTAATTTTTGCAGTTAATTTGGGCCCAAAATTGCTATTTAAAACTGTCCTGCTGTGAACTACTTTTACACTGCTGTATCTTCTGTGGTCTCTTTTGTTATAGTAAATTCTTTATCTGTATCCCTTGTCTCTAACAAATGTAAAATTGTTGTGTTGCTGGCCAAATTTACACTTTTGTGTTATCTTAGTCCCTTAGTTCTATTTGTGAAACCCCTACCTATGCGATTTGTCTGTAGTACATTTGGGCCCAAAATTGCTAAATATAATTGTCATGTTGCTGTACAATTTTACAATGCTATGTCATCTGCAGTATCGTAATGCTTGTGATTATGGTTGCACCAATACCGATACTAAGCATTTGCACGAGTATCAGTACTCGTGCAAATGCGCCGATACCTGAAACCGATACCTACAGTTTCTGCTCTTTCATCTATTAGCGCAATTCCCCCGCTGACAGATGAAATGTATACAAAAGAATGCAGGCAGTCATTAGTTAAGGAGCGGAGCTGCTGCGTCCTTAGCAGCCAATGACGTTTCAGATGTCAGTGGGGATTTCCATTCCCCGCAGTGGACCCGCCCTGGCTCTGCCCCTCCTGCGCTGGCTCCACTCCCTCCCCCATAGCTCCGTTTTTTGTGTCCTCCGGCGATGTGCTTCCCCTCCTCGGGCCCCTCTGCGGACGGCTGCAGGGTGACAGATCTGCCTGCCTAGTGAGTAGTGTGTCCTGCACTGAACCAGGCTTTGCTGCTGCAGAACTTCTTGGAGGGGGAGGGCAGGTCTACTGGGTGTTGTAGTGCAGTGATTGGCAGTGCATGGGTCCCCAAATACCCCCCTCCCCTCTCAAAACAATAATACCCCTCCCCGCCCCTCTCCCTTAAAAAATAATAACCCCCCTCTCCACCCAAAACAATAACACCCCTCCACCCTAAAAAATAACACCCCTCTCCGCCCTAAACAATAACCCCTCTCCCCGCCCCTCCACCCTAAACAATAACCCCTCTCCTCCCTAAACAATAACCCCCCCTCCCCACCTCTCCACCCTAAACAATAACCCCCCTCCCCACCTCCCCACCCTAAACAATAACCCCCCTCCCCACCTCTCCACCCTAAACAATAACCCCCCTCCCCACCTCTCCACCCTAAACAATAACCCCCTCCCCTTCTCCGCCCAAAACAATAACGCACCTCCCCACCCTAAACAATAACCCCCCCTCCCCCTCTCCGCCCAAAACAATAACGCCCCTCCCCACCCCTCCACCCTAAACAATAACCCCTCTCCACCCTAAACAATAACAGCCTTCCCACCTCTCCACCCTAAACAATAACAGCCTCCCCACCTCTCCACCCTAAACAATAACCCGGGAGCAGTGATTTTAATAATGCTTAAAGTGAAACAATAAAAGTGTAATATTCCTTTAAATTTCGTACCTGGGGGGGGGTGTCTATAGTATGCCTGTAAAGGGGGCGCATGTTTCCCATGTTTAGAACAGTCTGACAGCAAAATGACATTTCTAAAGGAAAAAAAGTCATGTAAAATTACTATTGCTAGCGCCGGCTATAATGAATTGTCGGTCCGGCAATACACATAAAAGTTCATTGATAAAAACGGCATAGAATTTCCCCACAGAGGAACCGCAAACCAAAATTAAAAAAAAAATGCGTGGGGGTCCCCCTAAATTCCATACCAGGCCCTTCAGGTCTGGTATGGATATTAAGGGAAAACGCACGCCAAAATTAAAAAAAAAAATGGCCTAGGGGTCCCCCTCAAAATCCATACCAGACCCTTCAGGTCTGGTATGGATTTTAAGGGGAACCCCACGCCAAAATTTTAAAAAAATGGCGTGGGGTCCCCCCAAAAATCCATACCAGACACTTATCTGAGCACGCAACCTGGCAGGCTGCAGGAAAAGAGGGGGGATGAGAGAGCGGCCCCCCTTCTGAACCGTACCAGGCCACATGCCCTCAACATTGGGAGGGTGCTTTGGGGTAGCCCCCCAAAGCACCTTGTCTCCATGTTGATGGGGAGAAGGGCCTCATCCCCACAACCCTTGCCCGGTGGTTGTGGGGGTCTGCGGCCAGAGGGCTTATCGGGGACCCCCAGGGGGGCGGGTCACCCGTTTACATAACCGGGTGACCCCGCCCCCCTCTGACAACATGAGGAAAGCCATAGGGAAGTCCCCGTGAAGTCCCTGTGCGTCTTATATAAGAAGTGTCAGAAGAACCGAAGCGTCACACAGCAGAAGACTCCGACTGAGGCGGATCATGCGGACGGTGTGGAGAAGAAGCTGGAGGAAGATGCAGGACGAGAAGAGCGGAGGAAGAAGAAGATGGAGAAGAAGAAGATGGAGAAGAAGAAGATGGAGGAAGAAGAAGAACACCGAAGGAAGACCAGAAGAAAGGAGATGGAAGAAGAAGCGAAAAGAAGAAGAAATTAATAAAGGACTTGTCAAAAACCGTCTCTTGTGTTTTTTTACTTTTTTGAAACTTTTTTGTGAAATGGTAGGGGTACATTTGCCACCGGGCAAGGGTTGTGGGGATGAGGCCATTCTCCCCATCAACATGGGGACAAGGTGCTTTGGGGCTACCCCAAAGCACCCTCTCAATGTTGAGGGCATGTGGCCTGGTACGGTTCAGGAGGGGGGGCGCTCTCTCGTCCCCCCCCTCTTTTCCTGCGGCCTGCCAGGTTGTGTGTTTGAATAAGGGTCTGGTATGGATTTTTGGGGGACCCCACGCCATTTTTAAAAAAATTTTGTCGTGGGGTTCCCCTTAAAATCCATACCAGACCTTAAGGGCCTGGTATGGAATTTAGGGGGACCCCCATGCATTTTTTTTTTTTTAATTTGGTTTGGGGTTCCCCTGTGGGGAAATTCTATGCCGTTTTTATCAATGAACTTTTATGTGTATTGCCAGACGGACAATTCATTATAGCCGGCGCTAGCGATAGTAGTTTTACATTACTTTTTTCCTTTAGAAATGTCATTTTGCTGTCAGACTGTTCTAAACACGGGAAACGTATGCCCCTTTACAGGCATACTATAGTAGGGGTGTTGAATTTAATCGCAGCATCGATGCATCGCGATTCGGCCGTCTGCGATTCGGCATCGATGCTGCGACCGCTAAAACTCGATTTTTAAATGACCTGATCTATCTGCCTGCCGCGCTATGCCCCGCCCCGCCCCTCCGAAGGGAGCTGAAAGCGCTGTGCCCTGCCTCTCCACACTGAGCCGTGGGCGTTAGCCGCGCCCCCTTTCGATGAGGTCATCCCCAGCCACGTCGGGAAACACAGCGTTCGCTGGAGCCTGTGTGAGGTGTGACGCGGCTGGTCAGGTGACCGTAGCTCCTGGAACCCGGAAGTCGAGCCGCGAGAGGTTTCCTCTGCTCTCTCTAGCTAACTGCAGCGGTGCCGGTGCTGCCGCTTTCCCCGGGTAGCATTAGGCTACATGGTTGCCCCCCTTGTTCCATCCCCTGGCGTTCTGTGCTGTGCGGCTGGCGGACACCGCAGTCCCCCCCCCGCCCCTGATACTTAGATCCAGTGATACTGCTACTGAGCAGTGAGCACCCCCAAGTTCTGCCACTCAACTGGCATTGTGTTTCCCCCATTGGAGGCAGGTAGTCTCCTCTCTGGCTCCTGTGTGCTCCTGCAGCAATCATTAGTTACTGTATGCACAAGTAAAAATAAAGTTAAAATAAACTTGATGGTTAACCTAACAAGTGACAGTGCCATTTTATTAATTATGTTTTATATATGTCTTATTGTCTTAGTGATTGATTCACATCACAACTTCATTAATAACTGTTTTTTCTGTATGATTTATGGTTTCGCTCATCACCGACCCCACACATGCAGCGTTGCATGTGTGGGATCTGTGATGAGAGAAACCATAAATCATACAGAAAAAAAAGTTATTAATGAAGTTGTGATGTGAATCAATCACTAAGACAATAAGACATATATAAAACATAATTAATGAAATGACATACATTATCATTTGGGGGGACGTTATGGGGACATTGTCCGCAGTCTATGACCCTCTCTTGTATCATGTCTGCAGTCTCTGACCATCTCCTGTACTAAGTCTGCAGTCTCTGACCATCTCCTGTACTAAGTCTGCAGTCTCTGACCATCTCCTGTATCATGTCTGCAGTCTCTGACCATTTCCTGTATCATGTCTGCAGTCTCTGACCATCTCCTGTAACATGTCTGCAGTCTCTGATCATCTCCTGTATTATGTCTGCAGTCTCTGACCCTCTGCTGTATCATGTCTGCAGTCTCTGACCCTCTGCTGTATCATGTCTGCAGTCTCTGACCCTCTGCTGTATCATGTCTGCAGTCTCTGACCCTCTGCTGTATCATGTCTGCAGTCTCTGATCCTCTGCTGTATCATGCCTGCAGTCTCTGATCCTCTGCTGTATCATGTCTGCAGTCTCTGATCCTCTGCTGTATCATGTCTGCAGTCTCTGACCCTCTGCTGTATCATGTCTGCAGTCTCTGACCCTCTGCTGTATTATGTCTGCAGTCTCTGACCCTCTCCTGTATCATGTCTGCAGTCTCTGACCCTCTCCTGTATCATGTCTGCAGTCTCTGACCCTCTCTTGTAGTAGTTTGGGGGCAGTCTGGAACTCCTCTATAAGTTGTCTGCTGTAATTTACACTTTGCTACATGCAGGGTGTGTTGTCTTTTTTTTTTCTTTTTTTTTTTAAGAACAGATAAAATAAAAAAATTGAGTTCTTCTGACTGCTTGAATTTTTTGGATGAAAACCGAGCGCAGTAATCGTGATGCATCGTGATGCATTGCGGAATCGAAACGAATCGAATCGTGGACAGGATAATCGTAATCGAATCGAATCGCGAGGTCAGTGAAGATGCGCACCTCTATTCTATAGACGCCCCCCAGGTATGAAATTTAAAGGAATAGTACACATTTATTGTTTCACTTTAAGCATTAATAAAATCACTGCTCCCGAAAAAACGGCCGCTTTTAAAACTTTTTTTTTTGCATTGATATATGTCCCCTGGGGCAGGACCCAGGTCCCCAAACACTTTTTATGACAATATATTTAATTATGATATTCCACCCATAATTCCCATGTAGAAAAATAATTATGGCATATTCTTATCAGAACTAGCTTAAATATGTTCCTTGTTACAGGCAGTCCCTGAGTTACGAACGGGTTAGGGACTGCCGGTTTGTTCTTAAGTCGGAAATGTTCGTAAGTCGGAAGCGCATGTGCAGAACGGTAAAGACGTAGTTTTCCAATGTTTTCCGATGTTCTGTCAAGTAACCGCTCAATGGGCAGACGTTGTTTTCCGATGTTTTCCGAGGTGCCCGCTGTCAAAAAGTGGCCGCGCATGCGCAGAACGTCACGCCGCCTCCCGTTCGTAAGTACGAGTCGTTCGCAAGTTGGAGGTTCGTAACTCGGGGACTGCCTGTAGATGTAAACAAAATTTTCCACCCATAATCCCCATGAAAAACAATAATTCTACCTATATTTCTATCAGAAACAAGTCAAATGTATTATGTAGGGTGTGTGTCTATGATATTCCACCCATAATCCCCAATAGTGAAAAATAATTATATGCAAATTTTTATCAGAAATAGGTTAAATATGTTCCTCGTATGTTTAACTATGATATTCCTTCTATAATCCCCATGTAGTAAAATAAGCATATGCATATTCTTATCAGAAATAGGTTAAATATGTTCATAGGTATGTTTAACCTATGTTGAGCCCCGGAAGATTTTACCCCCTTCCTGACCAGAGCACTTTTTGCGATTTGGCACTGCATTGCTATAACTGACAATTTCACGGTTGTGCGGCATTGCACCCAAACAAAATTGACGTCCTTTTTTCCCCACTAAGAGAGCTTTCCTTTGGTGGTATTTGGTCGCCTCTGCGGTTTTTATTTTTTGCGCGATAGACAAAAAAAAAAAAAACATCAATTTTGAAAAAAAAAACGCAATATTTTTTGCTTCTTGCTATAATAAATATCCCCCAAAAATATATAAAAAAACAATTTTTTTCGCCAGTTCAGGCCGATCTGTATTCTTCTACATATTTTTTGGTAAAAAAAATCGCAATAAGCATATATTGATTAATATTTTTTTTACTAGTAATGGCGGCGATCTGCAATTGTTCTCAGGACTGCAACATTATGGCGGATATGTCGGACAATTTTGACACATTTTTGGGACCATTGACAATTTTATAGTGATCAGTGCTATGAAAATGCATTGATTACTGTAAAAATGTCACTGGCAGTGAAGGGGTTAACACTAGGGGGCGGTAAAGGGGTTAATGTGTTCCCTAGTGTGTGTGTGTTCTAACTGAAGGGGGTATAGGACTGTGCAGGGGAGATGACAGATCGCTGTTCATACTCTGTATGAACAGACAATCTGTCTGTTCTCTCCTCAGAAAACTGGAAACTGTGTGTTTACACACACAGATCTTGGTTCTCCATGTGCCCCGAGTGATCGCGGGAGCTCGTCGGTGATCGCGACCGCTGGGCACTCGCATCAGCTTCGTGGGCACGCACTCGCTCCCCCAGCAGCGCTTACGCGCCCCCTAGTGGCCGTCTATGTTACTGACGTAACAAGATGGCGATTGGCGCAGCCGAGCCATGTTGCCGCAGTGCAACTGCAGCGGCTGGTCAGCAAGCGGTTAACTGTAGTTTTCCTCCCATAATCCCCATGTAGAAAAATAATTATATGCATATTCTTACCAGAAATAGGTTAAATATGTTCCTAGGTATGTTTAACTATGATATTCCACCCATCATTCCCACGTGGAAAAATATATATGTGCATATCCTTATCATAAATAGGTTTTATATGTTCCTTGTTAGGTGTAAATATGATATTCCATCCATAATCCCCACGAAAAACAATAATTTTACCCATATTCCTATCAGAAACAGGTAAAATGTATTACATAGGATGTGTGTCTATGATATTCTACCCATAATCCCCATGCAGAAAAATGATTATACTCATATTCTTACCAGAGTAGGTTAAATATGTTCCTAGGTATGTTTAACTATGATATTCCACCCATAATCCCCATGTAGACATATAATTATATGTATATTCTTATCAGAAATAGGTCAAACATGTTTCTATGTATGTTTAACTACAATATTCCACCCTTAATCCCCAGTTAGAAAAATAATTATATGCATATTCTTATCAGAAATAGGTATGTTTATCTGTAATTTTCCACCCATAATCCCCATGTAGAAACATAATTACATGCATATTCTTATCAGAAATGGGTTAAACATGTTCCTAGGTATGTTTAACTATGATATTCCACCCATAATCCCCATGTAGAAATATAATTATATGTATATTCTTATCAGAAATAGGTCAAACATGTTTCTATGTATGTTTAACTACAATATTCCACCCTTAATCCCCAGTTAGAAAAATAATTATATGCATATTCTTATCAGAAATAGGTATGTTTATCTGTAATTTTCCACCCATAATCCCCATGTAGAAACATAATTACATGCATATTCTTATCAGAAATGGGTTAAACATGTTCCTAGGTATGTTTAACTATGATATTCCACCCATAATCCCCATGTAGAAATATAATTATATGTATATTCTTATCAGAAATAGGTCAAACATGTTTCTATGTATGTTTAACTACAATATTCCACCCTTAATCCCCAGTTAGAAAAATAATTATATGCATATTCTTATCAGAAATAGGTATGTTTATCTGTAATTTTCCACCCATAATCCCCATGTAGAAACATAATTACATGCATATTCTTATCAGAAATGGGTTAAACATGTTCCTAGGTATGTTTAACTACAATATTCCACCCATAATCCCCATGTAGAAAAATAATTTATGCAACTATGATATTCCATCCATAATCCACATGCAAAAAAAATAATAACCACATTCTTTTAAGAAATGTAACCTCTAATCTTTATTTTTAAATATCTTTTTCCGGATTCCTAATAAAACAATTAAAATGTAGTGTTTTACACATACTTTACATGTACTACATGAATACTGTATATTGCAGGGGTAGGCAACCTCGGCACTCCAGCTGTGGTGAAACTACAAATCCCATCATGCCTCTGCCTCTAGGAATCATATCTGTGAGAATAAGGGGGAATTGGGACTTTAAATGAAGCACAATTAAGTGCCTCCATCCCGCTAATAGGTAAATACAAAGGGAAAATTGGGACTTTGAATAAAGTGCTTGGATAGTGGAGGTAAATTTAACCATGTTTAAATTTCACCATGGAATGTTTATTAGTTAAAATAAATATATAGACAATAAAAAGTATTCATTTCATATACATATAAGAGGCGTGCACATGGCATAAGCATAGTAAAAAAGTACACGTACAGCAGCACGTGATTTTGGTAGTAAATAGATTGAATAGTATAGCATAGTGATGCCAGCGACAACATACCCGATACGGACAAGTGTACCCACATAGTAAATATGCATCCAATAAATAGGAAAGTAGTAGTATAGTTGAGTAAATCAAATAGTAATAAAATAAGTATGATTCCGTATGAGATGTAGCTGGGGCATCAAAACAAAGCTTGATGCGTTTCAGGGATATTTCTCCACTCATCAGGAGCAGATGCGGCCAAAATTTACCTCCACTATCTTTCAGGGCTGGCTCAGCCCTTCCTTCTCTGAGCTGGCCGCTGGACTACTGGACTCTGGCTATGCTTTGACTACGCTTACTCTATTTACCTTTTTATTTTTATTAATAAACAAATGTGATTGTACTTCTGTCTTGGTCTGGTTCATGGTTTCTGACAGTAGGCGAAGGCCATGAATTCAGAAGATACAGTCAATCCACTTGTTGGTAATATTGTTTCCAGATTGAATGAGCAAGATCACCGCATGGATCAGTTTTCCATGCCATTACAAATGCTCCTGAGTCGCACGGCTCACCTGGAATCCCCCACTGTGGCTGCTCCGGTACACCCTGAGTTGCAGGGGGTCCCTGCTGCTGCGCCAGTCTCTACACAGGCACCCGCCTTGAGTATTACTTCTATAAGACGCATGTCTGGTTCCACCCGCCTCCCCAGCGATTTGGGGGCGATCCAGTTCAATGCAGAGGGTTTCTCCACCAAGTTGAGATATACTTTGAGATGCTGCCCCAGGCGTTTCCCATGGACAGAAGCAAAGTAGGGTTTGTGATATCTTTGCTTTCTGAGAGAGCCTTGGCTTGGACTAACCCTCTATGGGAGACGCAAAAACTGTTGTCTTGAGTTACCCTGAGTTTGTGGCCTCCTTTAAAAGGGTATTTGACGTTCCCGTACACTCCACTTCTGCTGCCAAGTGCCTCACGTCCATCAAACAGAGTACGAGAACTGTTGCCAACTACGTCATTGAGTTCCGTACTCTGGCAGCAGAGGTTGCCTGGATCAATGAGGACCTCATGGCTGCTTTTTCTCATGGTCTCTCGGATTCCATCAAGGATGAGATAGCAGCCAGAGATATACCCACTGAGCTGGAGAGCTTGATCTCATTTGCCATCCTCATTGACTCCAGACTCAGAGAGAGACTTTCTTTTAAGGAGCGCTTGCGGAAGCCTCCTGTACATTTGCCTACTGCTTTGCAGTCCCACCTGTGCCTCCCTCACCTCCCATGCCTCCTGGTACCGAGTCGGTCAATGAAGATGAACCCATGCACTTGGGCTTCACGCGTCTCTCTCGGATGAGAGAGCCTTTAGGAGGAGGGGGAGATTGTGCCTTTATTGTGGCCAGGCAGGTCAGTTTTTGAAGTCTTGTCCTACCCGTCCTGGGAACACCCGAACCTTGAGGTCCTGTCATGGACAGACCTTAGGTGGTGTTGTGTCGTCCCCAGTTATCCAGAAGGATAAGCCCCTGGTTTCGGTCACCCTTTCTTGGGCTAAGTCGTCTATCAAGATAAGGCTCTAATTGACTCTGGGGCTGCAGGCCTGTTCATTGATGCTGCCTTTGTATCAAAGTGATATTAGCAATCTCTTTGACAAAGGTCAAGCCGGTAGTTTGCCTCCATACCGGCCGTATGATTGTGCAATTGACCTTTAACCTGGTGCCACTCCCCCTCGTGGCCGGGTTTACCCTTTGTCGGTCTTGGAGGATAAAGCCATGGAGGAGTATGTTGCAGACGCACTTTCTCCAGGTTTCATCCACAAATGGTGAACTGAGACCTTGTATTGATTATAGGGGTCTCAATCGTTTCACGATTAAGAATGCCTACCCGATCCCGTTGATTACAGAGTTATTTGACCGCCTCAAGGGAGCAACGGTTTTCACTACGCTTGATCTGAGAGGGGCTTACAATCTCGTGAGGATTAAGGAGGGCGATGAGTGGAAAACTGCGTTTAATACCAGAACAGGCCATTATGATATCTCGTAATGCCTTTTGGCCTTTGTAACTCCCCGGCAGTTTTCCAGGAATTTATTACCGATGTCCTCTGAGATTTGTTGCAGTTATATGTGATGGTTTATCTGGATGATATCCTCATATTTTCCGAGTCCCTGGAGAGCCACCATACAGATGTCTGTTGTGTGCTTCAGAAACTAAGAGAAAACAATCTCTATTATAAATTGGAGTACTGCCAATTCCATCGTGAACAGGTGAAATTCCTGGGTTATGTCATTTCCACTGCTGGTTTTTTGATGGACCCAGAGAAACTTTCGGCAGTCCTACAGTGGCCTCGACCCATGGGGTTACGTCCTCTGCAGCGTTTCCTGGGTTTTGCCAACTATTATCGGAAGTTTATACGTAACTTCTCGTCTCTGGTCAAGCCCCTGACCGATATGACCAGAAAGAATGGTAACCCACAGAGTTGGTCTCCGGAGTCCATTTAGCCCGTTGGTCTCAAGGCTGCCTTTGTTTCTGTTTCTGTGTTGGCACATCCTGATCCTATGTTACCTTTTATCCTTGAGGTTGATGCTTCTAAGACTGGTGTTGGTGCCCTTCTGTCTCAACATCCTACCTCTGAGAGTGCTATGCATCCTTGTGGCTACTTTTCCAAGAAATTGTCACCTGCCAAGTGCAATTACGAGATTGGTGACAGAGAGCTGTTGGCAATCATTTTAGCCCTGAAAGAATGGAGACATCTCCTCGAAGGTAACACTGTGCTGGTTCTCATTCTTACTGACCATAAGAATCTCACATTCTTGTCGGAGGCTAAACGCCTCTCCCCCAGAAGGGTGCGATGGGCTCTTTTCTTGTCAAGTTTCAATTACATTGTCTCATTCTTACCCGGTACTAAAAATGCAAGGGCTGACACCTTGTCACCAGGGCCGGATTTGCCATAAGGCCACCGAGGCCAGGCCTTGGGGCGGCAGCGGTGCAGGGGCGGCGCCGCTCCTGCGGCGACTTCGCGGCCGCCCCCCCTTTCAGGCTGCCCGTTAAATTTGATTAAGGGCACCGGTGCCCTTAGAAAAGATGGCCGCGAGCCGCCCACTACTGCGCATGCGCAGTTCTGAAGCGGCTGGGCTCGGGAAAGCTCGTACGCGCTCGGCCGGGCGGCGCATGCGCAGTAGCGTGATTGCGCCGCCCGGCGCCATTTTTGAAAAGATTAACAAGTAATGTCAGCGGTGCGGCGGCGGGGGGAGAGAGATGACATCTCTCATTGCCAGCACCGCTGTTCCTCCCTCCTTCATCTGGTGGCAGACAGGCAGCGTAGCAAGTGACATTCCCATCTGGTGGCAGTGTGGCAAGTGACATCCCCATCTGGTGGCAGCGTGGCAAGTGACATCCCCATCTGGTAGCAGTGTGGCAAGTGACATCCCCATCTGGTGGCAGTGTGGCAAGTGAGGTCTCCATCTGGTGGCAGCGTGGCAAGTGACATCCCCATCTGGTGGCAGCGTGGCAAGTGACATCCCCATCTGGTGGCAGTGTGGCAAGTGACATCCCCATCTGGTGGCAGTGTGGCAAGTGACATCCCCATCTGGTGGCAGTGTGGCAAGTGACATCCCCATCTGGTGGCAGCATGGCAAGTGACATCCCCATCTGGTGGCAGCCAGGCAGTGTGGCAAGTGACATCTCCATCTGGTGGCAACGTGGCAAGTGACATCTCCATCTGGTGGCAGCCAGGCAGTGTGGCAAGTGACATCTCCATCTGGTGGCAGCGTGGCAAGTGACATCTCCATCTGGTGGCAGCGTGGCAAGTGACATCCCCATCTGGTGGCAGCCAGGCAGTGTGGCAAGTGACATCCCCATGTGGTGGCAGTGTGGCAAGTGACATCCCCATCTGGTGGCAGCGTGGCAAGTGACATCCCCATCTGGGGGCAGTGTGGCAAGTGACATCCCCATCTGGTGGCAGTGTGGCAAGTGATATCCCCATCTGGTGGCAGTGTGGCAAGTGACATCCCCATCTGGTGGCAGCATGGCAAGTGACATCCCCATCTGGTGGCAGCCAGGCAGTGTGGCAAGTGACATCTCCATCTGGTGGCAACGTGGCAAGTGACATCTCCATCTGGTGGCAGCGTGGCAAGTGACATCTCCATCTGGTGGCAGGCAGAGTGGCAAGTGACATCTCCATCTGGTGGCAGGCAGAGTGGCAAGTGACATCTCCATCTGGTGGCAGCGTGGCAAGTGACATCCCCATCTGGTGGCAGCCAGGCAGTGTGGCAAGTGACATCTCCATCTGGTGGCAGCAAGGCAAGTGACATCTCCATCTGGTGGCAGCGTGGCAAGTGACATCTCCATCTGGTGGCAGGCAGAGTGGCAAGTGACATCTCCATCTGGTTGCAGCGTGGCAAGTGACATCCCCATCTGGTGGCAGCCAGGCAGTGTGGCAAGTGACATCCCCATCTGGTGGCAGGCAGAGTGGCAAGTGACATCTCCATCTGGTGGCAGCGTGGCAAGTGACATCCCCATCTGGTGGCAGCCAGGCAGTGTGGCAAGTGACATCCCCATCTGGTGGCAGCCAGGCAGTGTGGCAAGTGACATCTCCATCTGGTGGCAGCGTGGCAAGTGACATCCCCATCTGGTGGCAGTGTGGCAAGTGACATCCCCATCTGGTGGCAGTGTGGCAAGTGACATCCCCATCTGGTGGCAGTGTGACAAGTGACATCCCCATCTGGTGGCAGCATGGCAAGTGAGATCCCCATCTGGTGGCAGCCAGGCAGTGTGGCAAGTGACATCTCCATCTGGTGGCAACGTGGCAAGTGACATCTCCATCTGGTGGCAGCCAGGCAGTGTGGCAAGTGACATCTCCATCTGGTGGCAGCGTGGCAAGTGACATCTCCATCTGGTGGCAGCGTGGCAAGTGACATCTCCATCTGGTGGCAGGCAGAGTGGCAAGTGACATCTCCATCTGGTGGCAGGCAGAGTGGCAAGTGACATCTCCATCTGGTGGCAGCGTGGCAAGTGACATCCCCATCTGGTGGCAGCCAGGCAGTGTGGCAAGTGACATCTCCATCTGGTGGCAGCAAGGCAAGTGACATCTCCATCTGGTGGCAGCGTGGCAAGTGACATCTCCATCTGGTGGCAGGCAGAGTGGCAAGTGACATCTCCATCTGGTTGCAGCGTGGCAAGTGACATCCCCATCTGGTGGCAGCCAGGCAGTGTGGCAAGTGACATCCCCATCTGGTGGCAGGCAGAGTGGCAAGTGACATCTCCATCTGGTGGCAGCATGGCAAGTGACATCCCCATCTGGTGGCAGCCAGGCAGTGTGGCAAGTGACATCCCCATCTGGTGGCAGCCAGGCAGTGTGGCAAGTGACATCTCCATCTGGTGGCAGCGTGGCAAGTGACATCTCCATCTGGTGGCAGCGTGGCAAGTGACATCTCCATCTGGTGGCAGCCAGGCAGTGTGGCAAGTGACATCTCCATCTGGTGGCAGCATGGCAAGTGACATCCCCATCTGGTGGCAGGCAGAGTGGCAAGTGACATCTCCATTTGGTGGCAGCGTGGCAAGTGACATCCCCATCTGGTGGCAGCCAGGCAGTGTGGCAAGTGACATCCCCATGTGGTGGCAGTGTGGCAAGTGACATCCCCATGTAGTGGCAGTGTGGCAAGTGACATCCCCATCTGGTGGCAGTGTGGCAAGTGACATCCCCATCTGGTGGCAGCATGGCAAGTGACATCCCCATCTGGTGGCAGCATGGCAAGTGACATCCCCATCTGGTGGCAGCCAGGCAGTGTGGCAAGTGACATCCCCATCTGGTGGCAGCCAGGCAGTGTGGCAAGTGACATCTCCATCTGGGGGCAGCGTGGCAAGTGACATCTCCATCTGGTGGCAGCGTGGCAAGTGACATCTCCATCTGGTGGCAGCCAGGCAGTGTGGCAAGTGACATCTCCATCTGGTGGCAGCATGGCAAGTGACATCCCCATCTGGTGGCAGGCAGAGTGGCAAGTGACATCTCCATCTGGTGGCAGCGTGGCAAGTGACATCCCCATCTGGTGGCAGCCAGGCAGTGTGGCAAGTGACATCCCCATGTGGTGGCAGTGTGGCAAGTGACATCCCCATCTGGTGGCAGCGTGGCAAGTGACATCCCCATCTGGTGGCAGTGTGGCAAGTGACATCCCCATCTGGTGGCAGTGTGGCAAGTGACATCCCCATCTGGTGGCAGTGTGGCAAGTGACATCCCCATCTGGTGGCAGCATGGCAAGTGACATCCCCATCTGGTGGCAGCCAGGCAGTGTGGCAAGTGACATCTCCATCTGGTGGCAACGTGGCAAGTGACATCTCCATCTGGTGGCAGCCAGGCAGTGTGGCAAGTGACATCTCCATCTGGTGGCAGCGTGGCAAGTGACATCTCCATCTGTTGGCAGCGTGGCAAGTGACATCTCCATCTGGTGGCAGGCAGAGTGGCAAGTGACATCTCCATCTGGTGGCAGGCAGAGTGGCAAGTGACATCTCCATCTGGTGGCAGCGTGGCAAGTGACATCCCCATCTGGTGGCAGCCAGGCAGTGTGGCAAGTGACATCTCCATCTGGTGGCAGCGTGGCAAGTGACATCTCCATCTGGTGGCAGCGTGGCAAGTGACATCTCCATCTGGTGGCAGGCAGAGTGGCAAGTGACATCTCCATCTGGTTGCAGCGTGGCAAGTGACATCCCCATCTGGTGGCAGCCAGGCAGTGTGGCAAGTGACATCCCCATCTGGTGGCAGGCAGAGTGGCAAGTGACATCTTCATCTGGTGGCAGCGTGGCAAGTGACATCCCCATCTGGTGGCAGCCAGGCAGTGTGGCAAGTGACATCCCCATCTGGTGGCAGCCAGGCAGTGTGGCAAGTGACATCTCCATCTGGTGGCAGCGTGGCAAGTGACATCTCCATCTGGTGGCAGCGTGGCAAGTGACATCTCCATCTGGTGGCAGCCAGGCAGTGTGGCAAGTGACATCTCCATCTGGTGGCAGCATGGCAAGTGACATCCCCATCTGGTGGCAGGCAGAGTGTCAAGTGACATCTCCATCTGGTGGCAGCGTGGCAAGTGACATCCCCATCTGGTGGCAGCCAGGCAGTGTGGCAAGTGACATCCCCATGTGGTGGCAGTGTGGCAAGTGACATCCCCATGTGGTGGCAGTGTGGCAAGTGACATCCCCATCTGGTGGCAGCATGGCAAGTGACATCCCCATCTGGTGGCAGCCAGGCAGTGTGGCAAGTGACATCTCCATCTGGTGGCAACGTGGCAAGTGACATCTCCATCTGGTGGCAGCCAGGCAGTGTGGCAAGTGACATCTCCATCTGGTGGCAGCGTGGCAAGTGACATCTCCATCTGTTGGCAGCGTGGCAAGTGACATCCCCATCTGGTGGCAGCATGGCAAGTGACATCCCCATCTGGTGGCAGCATGGCAAGTGACATCCCCATCTGGTGGCAGCCAGGCAGTGTGGCAAGTGACATCCCCATCTGGTGGCAGCCAGGCAGTGTGGCAAGTGACATCCCCATCTGGTGGCAGCGTGGCAAGTGACATCTCCATCTGGTGGCAGCGTGGCAAGTGACATCTCCATCTGGTGGCAGCCAGGCAGTGTGGCAAGTGACATCTCCATCTGGTGGCAGCATGGCAAGTGACATCCCCATCTGGTGGCAGGCAGAGTGGCAAGTGACATCTCCATCTGGTGGCAGCGTGGCAAGTGACATCCCCATCTGGTGGCAGCCAGGCAGTGTGGCAAGTGACATCCCCATGTGGTGGCAGTGTGGCAAGTGACATCCCCATGTGGTGGCAGTGTGGCAAGTGACATCCCCATCTGGTGGCAGTGTGGCAAGTGACATCCCCATCTGGTGGCAGCATGGCAAGTGACATCCCCATCTGGTGGCAGCATGGCAAGTGACATGCCCATTTGGTGGCAGCCAGGCAGTGTGGCAAGTGACATCTCCATCTGGTGGCAAGTGACATCCCCATCTGGTGGCAGCCAGGCAGTGTGGCAAGTGACATCTCCATCTGGTGGCAGCATGGCAAGTGACATCCCCATCTGGTGGCAGACAGGCAGTGTGGCAAGTGACATCCCCATCTGGTGGCAGCGTGGCAAGTGACATCTCCATCTGGTGGCAGCCAGGCAGTGTGGCAAGTGACATCTCCATCTAGTGGCAGCATGGCAAGTGACATCTCCATCTGGTGGCAGGCAGAGTGGCAAGTGACATCCCCATCTGGTGGCAGCCAGGCAGTGTGGCAAGTGACATCCCCATGTGGTGGCATCATGGCAAGTGACATCTCCATCTGGTGGCAGGCATAGTGTCAAGTGACAAGCGATGGTGGCAAGTGACACGCTCAGGGCTCCCAATGATTCTGCATTATGGTGAGTTGAACTATTTCATTTTACATTACAATGTAATGATAGAAATAATGTGTTTCAATCATCCTGACACCATACCAACCATGGTGTCGGGGATGATTGAGGCACTAACACCAGCCATTGCCCTGAAAAATTGCCAGCGAAAAATCCTTACCCCACGCACGCTTACCCTGAAGTATTTTTAGTCTGTACAATTAAAGCCAGTTGTTTTCAGTGTTCTCGTGTATGGAGACATGTTTTTAATTGATCTATTGTAGCAGTCATCGATAAAGGACGAGAATGGTGGTGTGTGTGTGTGTGGGGGGGGGGGCGGCATTGAAGGACCCGGCCTTGGGGCGGCAAAGGGAGTAAATCCGGGCCTGCTTGTCACGACAATTTTCCTCCACTCCAAGTTGGAGTCGGTTCCGGTTCCTATGATTCCTCCTGATCGTATTCTGGCTACGGTTCGCACTAGTCTTACTTCTCCTTTGGGTGACAAAATTCTTGCTGCTCAGGTCGTTGCTCCTCCTGAGAAACCTTGTGACCGCTGCTTTGTCCCAGAGTGTCTCCGTACTGCCGTGCTCTAGACTTACCATTCTCCCAAGGCAGCTGGCCACCCTGGTAAGAATCAACTCATTTGGGCCATTTCCCAACAATTCTGGTGGCCTAGTCTAAGTGCTGATTGTACTGCCTTCGTAGCTGCCTGTTCTGTGTGTACTCAGAGTAAGATTCCACGACACCTTCCAGTGGGCCTCCTACAACCCATACTCAGTGAAGAGAGGCCCTGGACCCACCTGTTTATGGATTTCATTGTGGAGTTGCCCAACTCCCAAGGCAACACAGTTATCCTTGTGGTGGTTGGCCGGTTCTCAGAAATGTGTCATTGTATTCCACTTAAGTAGTTGCCCACTTCTAAGGAACTGGCTTCCATTTTTGCTCTGGAGATCTTTTGCTTACATGGGCAACCCAAGGTGATTGTCTCGGACAGGGGTAGTCAGTTTGTGTCCTGGTTCTGGCGAGCCTTTTGTGCACAGCTGGGAATTCAGCTTGCTTTCTCTTCTGCGTATCACTCACAGTCTAATGGGGCCACAGAACGAACCAGTCCTTGGAGCAATTCTTACGTTGCTATATTTCTGACCATCACAACAACTGGCCAGACCTATTACCAGAGCAGAGTTTGCTCACAACAGTGCCTTTAATTCTGCTTCCTGATTTTCCGTTTATGGCGAATTATGGTTTCCAACCTTCCATGTTGCCTGACTCGTTTGTTCCGCAGAGTATTCCAGTGCTAGAGGAGCATCTCTGTGGTCTTCGTTCTACTTGGGTACAAGTCCAGGAGGCTTTGCCTCATGCTAATGATAGGTACAGACTCCATGCTGACCGCAGACGCCTGCCTGCACCTTCTTACCAGGTTGGGGACAGGGTCTGGCTGTCATCTCGCAACCTCCGACTTCGTGTTCCCTCACTGAAGTTCGCACCTCGGTTTATTGGGCCTTTCCGTATCCTTCACAGGATTAACCCAGTGGCTTACGCGTTAGACCTTCCTTCTAGTATGCGCATCTCAAATGTGTTTCATGTCTCCTTATTGAAACCGTTGGTCTGCAACTGCTTTAACCACCTCGGTGCAACGTCCTCACTCTATACAGGTTGAGAACAATGAGGAGTTTGAGGTACAATCGATTGTTGACTCCCGTAGTTTCCGTGGGCGCATACAGTACCTGGTGCTTTGGAAGGGGGGCGGTCCGGAGGAACGCTCCTGGGTCTCATCCTCGGGCGTACATGCTCCTGCCCTCCTCCGTTATTTCCTTAGACATTTTCCCCTCAAGCCCGGTGGTCCTCCGAGGGGGAGGGGTCGTTGAGAAGGGAGGTACTGTCAGGGCTGGCTCCGCTCTTCCTTCTCTGAGCTGGCCGCTCAGCTGTCGGCTAATTGCCAGCTCTCATCTCTCTCCACAGTTAACCAGCTGTCCCGCCTACTTAAAGATCTCCAGCTCACCTCATTCCTGCCTTCCCCTTGGTCACATCACAAGAAACCATCTCCTGTGTTCCTGTTTAAAGACTGGCTTTGCTGACATCCCTTCTGACTCCTTATCCTGCTGGCTGTTCCTCTACTTGGATCCCTGACTTCTGGCCTGGCTGATTACCCGATCTGGTTACTGAACTCTGGCTTGGCTGATTACCCGATCTGGTTACTGAACGCTGGCTTGGCTGACTACCCGATCCGGTTACTGGACTCTGGCTATGCTTTGACTACGCTTACTCTTTTTACCTTTTTATTTTTAGCAATAAACAAGTGTGATTTTACTGTACTTCTGTCTCGGTCTGGTTCATGGTTTCTGACAGTATCCAAGCGCTTCATTCAAAGTCCCAATTTTCCCTTTGTATTTAGGAGTCACACCTGTGATTGTCAGGGTCTTGCAATATACAAAAATGATGTGTAGTGCTCAAAAATGTAACCATGTGAATGAAAACATATAATCAAGTGACCAAAAAAAAAAGGGGGTTTTTAGTGCACATAAATACAAGTACTGGTAATGGGAAATAGCCAATACTCATAAACATATGATAAATGTGAATGCAATCTATACACAAAAATGGTATGATGTGAAATTGTGAAAGAAATTAAACACAAATTGTGCTGATTGTCTTGTTGGAAGGATGTTTAACACAGTCCAAAAAACGAGTACATGAGAAGTGGAAAAAGTTCTTATTCCCCTGTTTCCAGATGGACTTTATAATATATAATCCAGATGAACCAGTTGATATGCCTATGGACACTTAAAAAGAATTCACAGATAAGAGGTAGGGTACTCTTACCAGCTAAGATAGACACACATACCATACGGCAGTGGGTCAAACGAGCTCGTAATCCTTGGTTCCTGGAATTTCAACGCTGGATATGATGAACAGTAAACGACTCCGAATCCTTACACAGGTGTATAGCAGAGCAGAGATTGATCGGTATCACGGCTCTTGCAATGTCTCATGGGAGGTTGCCTACCCCTGGTATATTGAGTAATTTTTCCATCACTTCTGTAACATTTACTGTGATTCTGTTGGACAGCTGCATATATACAGTGGGGACGGAAAGTATTCAGACCGCTGAAAAAAGAAAAACTGAAATATCACATGGTCCTAAGTATTCAGACCCTTTGCTCAGTATTTAGTAGAAGAACCCTTTTGATCTAATACAGCCATGAGTCTTTTTGGGAAAGATGCAACACGTTTTTCACACCTGGATTTGGGGATCCTCTGCCATTCCTCCTTGCAGATCCTCTCCAGTTCTGTCAGGTTGGATGGTAAACGTTGGTGGACAGCCATTTTTATATCTCTCCAGTGATGTTCAGTTGGGTTTAAGGCTGGATTCACACCTATGCATTTTTTGTGCTTTTTGCATTTTGCAGATTTGCACTGCAGTCCATGTAACATGGTTTTCTATGGAACACGTTCTGTAGTGCAAATATGCAAAAAGCACTAAAAATGCATAGGTGTGAATCCAGCCTAAGTCAGGGCTATGGCTGGGCCATTCAAGAACAGTCACAGAGTTGTTGTGAAGCCACTCCTTCATTATTTTAGCTGTGTGCTTAGGGTCATTGTCTTGTTGGAAGGTAAACCTTCGTCCCAGTCTGAGGTCCTGAGCACTCTGGAGAAGGTTTTCGTCCAGGATATCCCAGTACTTGGCCACATTCATTTTTCCCTCGATTGCAACCAGTTGCCTGTCCCTGCAGCTGAAAAACACCCCCACAGCATGATGCTGCCACCACCATGCTTCACTGTTGGGACTGTATTGGACAGGTGATGAGCAGTGCCTGGTTTTCTCCACACATACCACTTAGAATTAAGGCCAAAAAGTTCTATCTTGGTCTCATCAGACCAAAGAATCTTATTTCTCACCATCTTTGAGTCCTTCAGGTGTTTTTTAGCAAACTCCATGTGGGCTTTCATGTGTCTTGCACTGAGGAGAGGCTTCCGTCGGACCACTCTGCCATAAAGCCCCGACTGGTGGAGGGCTGCAGTGATGGTTGATTTTCTACAACTTTCTCCCATCTCCCGACTGCATCTCTGGAGCTCAGCCACAGTGATCGTTGGGTTCTTCTTTACCTCTCTCACCAAGGCTCTTCTCCCCTGATAGCTCAGTTTGGCCGGACGGCCACCTCTAGGAAGGGTTCTGGTCGTCCCAAAAGTCTTCCATTTAAGGATTATGGAGGCCACTATGCTCTTAGGAACCTTAAGTGCAGCAGACATTTTTTGTAACCTTGGCCAGATTCTGTCTCTGAGCTCTTCAGGCAGTTCCTTTGACCTCATGATTCTCATTTGCTGTGACATGCACTGTGAGCTGTAAGGTCTTATATAGACAGGTGTGTGGCTTTCCTAAGCAAGTCTAATCAGTATAATCGAACACAGCTGGAATCAAATGAAGGTGTAGAACCATCTCAAGGATGATCAGAAGAAATGGACAGCACCTGAGTTAAATATGAGTATCACAGCAAAGGGTTTGAATACTTAGGACCATGTGATATTTCAGTTTTTCTTTTTTAATAAATCTGCAAAAATGTCAACTTCAAATTCTGTGTTTTTGTGTCAATATGGGGTGCTATATGTACATTAATGAGGAAAAAAATGAACTTAAATGATTTTAGCAAATGGCTGCAATATAACAAAGAGTGAAAAATTTAAGGGGGTCTGAATACTTTCCGTCCCCACTGTATATCAGCAAGTAAACATTGGCAACGGCAAACAGCAAACATTAGCAACGGCTTCTTGCAACATTGTATCAAGCAATGCAGAACATAATAACATATTCTGAGCAACAGAGTTATTACCATATATGTGTGTATAAAGTACACTGACATCTAGTGAGAGTTCTGAGTAGTGCAGCCAATAATCCAATCACCCCATCATCCCAATATGCAGTTTAGTACGTCCTGTGTTGATTCCAGCATTTTATATATTTATTTAGGTTCATAGCTTTTCATCACAGTAATATCTGCTTGTTATCATTATAGTTTTTTTCATTGTATATGTTTTTTTGCTCATGTTTGGGTTTGATAGTCTGGTGGGCGTTTATGTTTTTATGTTTTTTTTCTTTTGCAATATGTTTGGTCTATATCTTATTTCACCGCCTTTGAGGGGTAATTTAACATGTATATAGAGTTTATTTTCATTAACCTCCCTGGTGTTATGATTATGTCTGATTTTTGAAGCTCAAAGCGGTACATTTGTTCACATGGATATTTGGCGTTTTATATTGTAGGCCTGTAATTCTTAGGAATAACACACTTAAATCTGTCCAAACAAGAGTCTAGTAGACATCCCAGGTATGATAAAGTTTGAAACACAAAATCATAAATTATAATATAAAAATAACTATAAATAATTATAACAAATAATAATATAATAATAATAATAATAATACATTTTATTCAATAATGTAATCAAATCAAAAACACTGAAATTTGCTCAGTCTCAGAATTGTCGCTGTGGTCGCTTTCAGTGTCTGATGGCGAATTTCCCCACGAATCACTATTGCTTAATTCTGCAAGTGATTCTAATTTGCTATCACTGTTTCTAGCTTGTCTAAAACCGCTTTTGACGTAAAGGGACACTTTTTGGATGTCATGGACATTCCCAGGTTTCCAGGCAGAAAGAACAGTATAAATAAAATATAAAACTGCAGGCAGGGCACTGAACAAAGCACTAGGGACAAAAGGGATGTGAAATGATTTGATACACTGTAATCTGTAAGAGTACATTACTGTATTACGTGTGTTCTGTATTTTTCACTTTTTGGAATTTGCTGCCGGGCTCCGCCCCCATTAGTTGCAATGCTCGCAGGTGACGGAGCCCGCCACAGTGATGAATCGGGCGGAGGACACAGCCCATGGAAACATTCTTTCCCAGGATACTGCGATACAATCCCGAGTGTGGCTCGGGGTTACCGCTTTTGGTAATGAAAATTCACCCCAAGCCACACTCGGGAATACCACTAGGAAGCTTAACATAATGGCAGTGTAGCACTCCATATATAATTTTGCTTATTTTTATGGAGCACATTTAGGTGCATGCAGCAGCATACTGTACATTTTATTGGCATCTACTTACCCTGTAGCAGCATATAAGGTTCTTTCTTTGTTTCTTTAAGGTGATACAGTGCCTTCTAACCACCGTTACAATGGTCTATGAAGAGTGATCCAAACAGATTGCTCTTCAGAGAGCATTTATAGTCTGAATGAGCTATAAGGCAGTGGTTCTCAACTCCAGTCCTCAGGACCCACCAACAGGCCAGGTTTGCAAGATAGTTGAAATACATCACAGGTGATATCACTTGCTGCTCAGTGATTGCAGTATTCTAGTCTGCATCTCCCCAAGGTAATACTTAAAATCTGGCCTGTTGGTGGGTCCCGAGGACTGGAGTTGAGAACCACTGCTATAAGGGCTATTTTACACTAGTGTTGCTCTCTAAAGAGCAATTACCAATCTGGATCACACTTCAGAGAGCACTTGGCAGACAATATATTCTCGTCACGTGCTTTAACCCCTTGTTTCATGCACTAGTGCATTGCAATGGCATGCAGAGAGGCCACTTTTACTTGAATAGCAGGAGCTACAGATTTAAGGCTGAACAAGGTAAGTGAGAGGTGAGCACATTGGGATAGCTTGAGCAAAAGTGGCATTAGAAAATGCAGGTGAAAAGTCAAATTCTGTCTGAAAGGGTGAGTTTATCCTTTAATAATATTTATAAGAATAAGAAAATTTCTATAGCGCTTTTCTCCGTTGAAGCTCAAAGTGCTTGTGAAATGTTGTTGGGTTCCACGCAGAGATTATGTTACCTTGTTTCTATCAACAATCAATATGTTTACTGTTCACAATCAACAAAGTGTCCTTGAGGAGGAGGGGCAGAAAAAAAGGAGCATTAGCAGTCCTTAACAAAATGGCTGAAATGTGGTCTTAAAGTGTTTGTAAACCTAAAAAAAAAAAACTAAGATCCTGTTCCTTTAAGGCATGAATAACAGCACAGTGCTTGTGCTGTGCAATTCTTCTCTTACAAACTTGTGATAAACCTGGTTGATCCAACAGTACCCCTCCCTGTGCTGACCATGATAATCATGGCTGCTGAGCCCAGACTACCTTGGTCAGGTTACGTGCCTCATTATCCACAGCCCTGCTGTGCACTCAGAAAACCCAGAGAGACTACTTCCCAGTTTTTCCGGAAACTGGATACCATTTTAAAATTGAACTTTGAAGATAGACATGGTATCCCTATCTCTGGTAAAAAAGAAAAGAAAAAAAGGCACCAAAGGGCCCTTGCAGGAAAGTGTTGCAATCTTCAACATCCTTCTGTCTGAAGTAGTTGCTGTCAGGAGAACTAGTTTTGCCGTGAGATACTTCAATGGAAATGAAACCTACTGGAGCAAAGGGTGCTCTCAGATCTAAGCCTAAGTCTCTATGCTGGTCAGCCTCGATCTATGGAGAGAAGCAGGAGGGGCAGAGATTACCCTGTGACATCAGCCAGCCAGCAGATGGGAATCTCGGCCTATCCCATCCCCCTCCATAGATCGAGGCTGGCCAGCACAGGGGAATCACGTGGCTGCAGTGTCAGAAAAGGTATTTCACCTTTTCATTTCTAACAAACACTTACACTTTCATTAATGCCAGCATATCTGCATGGGATACATGCAAAGTCACTTTAGTGATTTTACAAACACTTTAGGGGACTTTCACACTGAGGTGGTGCCAGCATTAGTGGTAAAGGACCACTAGTTTTAGCAGCGCTTTACCGCTGTTATAGCGGTGCTTTTCGCCCGCTAGCGAGGCACTTTTAACCCCGGCTAGCGGCTAGAGAAAGGGTTAAAAGTGCCTGTGTTGCGGCGCTGCCGAAGTGCCTGCAAAGGGCACTTCGGCCTCAAAAAAAATGTCTGCTATGCTCCCTTATGGAGGAAGAGGAAAAGGATGCATTAGCAAGACACAAACAAATTGCTGCTACTCTATGTGCCCTTGAGGAAGAAGAAGAAGAGTAAAATGCACTAGCACTTCTAAAAAAATTTGCATATTAGCGTAACAATGGCTGCTTTGCCTTCTTAAGAAGGAGAAGGAGGAAAAGGGGGCGCATTAGCAGTCCTTAAAAAAAAATGTCTGCCCTGCGACCTTGAGGAGGATGAAATAAAGGGCACATTAGTGACATGCAAAAAAATGACTGCTATACATTTTCTGTGTATTCAAGTGTTATCGTATGGTCCAATTTAGCCCACTTAGCTGAAGTCTATATTTTGATTACTTTGGAAACATTGGGGATGAAAATGGGTTTGGGCTTTGAAGTGTTTTTTTTTGCAATCTTTTGACATTTTATTAAACTTTTAGAACAATACAGTATGGTACTGTAAAAAAATAAAGTTCACAAACTGTACTATGACACTTTTTATGCCAGTGGCCAATTTCTACAAAGTTGAGGCCTTTAGCTTTATAAGAATAAATGTGACAATATGTGTAGTTAAAAAAAAATGCTCAAAGTTCAAAAGACAAAAAGGTACATGAGCTACTTTGGCACATTTGTCGTGTGTAGGGCAGTCCATTTAAATTAACAGGTTGCCCAATGTGTGTAGTGCGAAAGCACACAAATAAAAAAAGCATACAAAAAATGCATATTCATGAAATGCTAGGTGTGACCCTAGCCTAAAAGCGGTTGTAAACCTCAGTCATGAAATCTGAACAAAGCACATACTGTATATCTGTAATGTTTACTTGGCTATATCCAAAGCTCTAAGTGTAATTTCTCTCTGGTGCTTCGTTCCTCTGTTATCAGCATGATTCACTTCTGAGAGGTTTTCCTGACACATGAGATACATTTGTGACTGGGAGGGAGCTCAACACACAGCTTGTCTATTCAGAACACAGCTCTTATCCTTCCTTCATTCCTGTGAAGTGTGTCCCTTTCCTTCAGTTAGCTCTAATATAGTTTAACTGAACCCCCTCCTCTCTGCTCCTCACAGATGCAAAAGGATTTTATCACAAATCTGCACTTTTGAAGGGGTGTAGAGAGGAGAAGACTGCAGATAAACAAGTAAAACGTATGTAGGAAGTATTGTTTCATCTCCTGAAGCTATTCACTTCACTGGGTATATGAGAGGGTTTACAACCACTTTAACCCCACCACGCTATAGCATAATGATGGCCTCCCATGATCACACCCACTGCTGGGCGTGGGCGGCACACTCTGTGAGTACAATGTGTGTGGGAACACTGCTGATCAAAGATTGAGGTAAAGAGCCCATCAGCGGCTCTTTACCACGTGATCAGCTGTGTCCAATCACAGCTGATCACAGATGTAAATAGAAGCCGGTTATTGTCACTCCTTTCCTCATACTGACAGCATGAGGAGAGGAGAAGAGAGCCAATAACCGGCTTCTCTAAAAGGGACATGTACACTGATAATCAGGGCACTCATCAGTGCTGCCCATCAGTGTCGCCCATCAGTGCCGTCTATCAGTACCCATCAATGCCGCCTATCATAGCTGTAGTTCTAGTTCCGGAGCATCGGATGACCGAACCATCAGATGTTGCGATCTGCAGTCTGATTCTATAGCTGCAGAGGAGTGTCGGGAGAGTGGAACCGAGCAAGCAGGGGCTCGTTACATTACATTTTTGGCTTTGGGTTTAATAATGCTTTATTGACCCTGTAAGTTATTTTTCATAAAGTTTATTTTTTACAGTATTGTGTTTTTCTGCCTCCATGAGCTCTTCTGTTTTATCCCTTAGACCCCTTTCACACCGAGGGCGTTTGCAGGCACTATAGTGTTAAAAATAGTGCCTGCAATCCACCCTCAAACTGCTGCTCCATTGTCTCCAGTGTGAAAGCCCAAGGGCTTTCACACTGGAGCGGTGTGCTGGCAGGGCGTCAGGAAAAGTCCTGCCAACAGCTTCTTTGGAGCGGTGAAGGAGCGGTGGGTTTACCGCTCCTGCCCATTGAAATCAATGGGGCAGCGTGGCTATACCGCCGGAAAAACACCTATATTGCAGCGCATTGTGGGCGGTTTTAACCCTTTCTCGGCCGCTAGCGGGGGTTAAAAGCGCCCAGCTAGCGGCCGAAATGCGCCGCAAATCCGACGGTAAAATGTCGCTAAAAATAGCAGCGTTTTACCGCCAACGCTATGGGCTGCTCGGTGTGAAAGCCCTCTAAATCTAGTTTGTTGTAGCAAGCAGTGCACATTAGTTGTAATCATGTGCACTGCTCTACACATACTACTAATCCCAAAGTCCATAGTAACTACTTCATCTCTGGAGCTAGCAAGAGAGGGTGGCTATGTTCCTACATACAGTGGGACCATGGAAAATTAATGTAGCCACCATCTAACAGGAAGTCAAATCACAGCAGCAAATGGAATTTGAATTTTGAGCTTTGGAGGCAAGTGAGAGCAATAGAAGGTAATTTTCTGAGTTAAGAATACAGGCCTGTATAGATTTTCTTTTTTTCAAACAGAGTTTTAGAGTCACTCCCAGCAGACTCTCGCCTAAGGGCAGGTGCTGCTCTTGCATTATGTATTCCAATGGTTCATATATAACAAAGAATGCAGAGGGCTAGAGTGCATGCTGCCATATAATATATCAACAAAACTCTGAATTGATGAGTTTCGTGTATTTGAAACAGATCAGAATGTTCCACATTCTCCACCCACTTTAGTTCAACATCTCTTGGAAATCTACACAAGAAAAACCAAACAAAAGCAATTTATTTGTGGTTCGGGTGTTTACATTTACAATGCCAATGGTACTGTGCACTGGTTTGGGATTTCAGAAAAGCAATAAGAAAGAGAATAACACAATACAGATAAGGCATCAATATGTGAAGAAAAACACATATGCTCTTTTAAAAGTCAAAGTAATTACACGTGCAAAGTTCTGTGTCTAGTTAAATGTATATTGCAGTGTAGGAAGCAGTTCCAATCAAGAAAATAGGAAAAATACACAAAATGTATTTATCAACGACAAAGCCCGTCTGCATGGTAAAAATAAATATGGGAATTAGAGGTTTCTTAAATATATTCCTGCCCTGCAAGGCTTATAAATGTGTTACAATGTATTGTTACTGTCTATTCTGACAGTAAGCTTTATCAAACGATTGTTTTGTCTAGAACAGCAATATGAGACATAGACGTGTTCCACCGAGAATTCAAGGTTAGAATGTGTTTATCAGTGGCTTGGAAAAGTATTTAGATTTAGATGAATCTTGGCAGACCAGTTAATAGCTTAGATCACTGCTGTGTTTTAGTTTCTGTAGCAATATTTTCATCTAAACTGACCACAAATACCCAGTGCAATTCCTAAAAAAAAATCCCATTCTGTGAAAAAATGCTTACTGGTGATGTGCCTGTGACAGTTATACACATGTTAAAGAATTAAAATAATTATATTTCATAGCTAGTAAACGTGGTGGTGGACACAGACAGAGCAGCCCTCCCTCTGAGCTTTAGAGATCTTGATACAAGAGCAGATCATGTTTACTTTGTGGCTTTAAATTTTCACTTAGCTTCACCATAAAATGATGGCGAAGCTAAGTGAAAATTCACTTTCCATTAGCACATCACTGGGTATTCTTTGCAAAGTACTCATGTGTACAAGCTTTTGTTTTGCTCATTCTTGATTGGATGATGGAAATCACAACGGCTTTACTTAATCACTATGCTAAGTAAAAGTTCCTTTGCAAAGTGGAAACACTTTATTCCTTTAGTAAGTCAACCCCATTATTCCTGTAATCTGAGGTCAGTTAAATGGCTTATTATTGGCTATTCCAGCTTCAGAAATTGGGACAACATTGTTCATAGGTTATAGTCAGAGATATTACCAACAAAGTCATTGGAAATTATATAAATGTGTTTTTTTTAAATAAAATATTGTTGGATTATGGACAGCCTTTCAATGTCCTTAAAAACGGTCAACTGATATTTCACTACTTTACTAAAATAGTAAAAAAAAATCTCTGTCCACTGTGGTAAGAAAAAAAAAACAACTGTGTTGTATCTGAAAGAAAACACAATCTATGCAAAAAAAAACATTTATACCAGATTTTTTTCAAACTTTTTACCCCTGAGGAACCCTTGAAATCATGTTTATGTCTTGGGAACCCCTGCTAAAACCAACTAATTGGGGGTCAATAGGAAAAATCCCCCCTACATTGGTGGCCAGTAGGACAAATGCCTTTAGCGTAGTGGTCTAAATGCCGCTCTTACAGATAGCTAAAAAAGTCATCGGTGTCAATTAGCCACAGCTCAAGGAACCCATAGCAACCTATGGAAGAACCCTAGGGTTCCACTGAACTTTGGTTGGGAATGGCTACAGTTTGAACTGAACATCCTAACCTTGACTAACAGTGCCACCAGGCCTTACCCTTCCATTTTAGTATCCCTAGTAGAGTTTTTAATGCAAGAGGATGCTTTTTTGGTCCCATCATCTCATCAGGCAGGGCTGTCAGAATCCTGCCAAATCATTCTATACAATTTACCATCATTTGTTGATATGTAATCCTCACTTTTTAAAACTTAGTTTGGGTACCTATTGACTTCAATAGAACTTCCAGTTTTGAAATAATGAATTTCGGGAGTTCGTAATCTTCTCTTTTTACCCATGTCTGCACAAAACAATAATTATGTTTTTTTTTGTTTGTTTTTTTTAAATTATTGCGGAGGCTTTAAAAAACATCTTCTTGCAAAGGGTGCTCTATAAGCTCACCTACACTTAGTAACAACATTGAAGACTCTTTAAATCTCCACTTTAAGTGCAGGGGTATGAACTGACACCCTAGGAAACACAACATTTTGCTTTGTCTTGCGGTCTTTTTGTGCTGAGCGATGGAACAAGCCCTTTGCATAATTTTTTGAGCAGCAAGAAACAAAATGTGATTATATCCTATATGACAAAATATAACATTTTAAATGTTATTTTATCAACCACTTTGTATCGTATACCACAAATATTAGCCTCAAATGTATCAGACACAGTTTTATGAGAAAATATGTTGCAAATGGATCACACTAATGGTAAATAATTGACTAAAGCTGCAGAAAACACTGAAAGCTACTATATTTTTATCTTGGTAAACAAATTGCTAGATTGCAATGACATTTCATGGCATTTCGATAATTTCTTTGAAACCAGCTTTAAGGCAATCTGTGAAACACTACAGTAGGGTCTGTAGGTGTGTTGATTAGCGGTGATGATTAAATGTTTTTGGGCTTGTTTTATTTACACTGTATATACTGTTTTGCTATACAGATGAAGAGATGAGCTTGGGCGTGTTGTTTGGATATACCATATTTAGCGCACCTTCACATTAAGAGGGAAGTTTCAGAAAAAAAAATTAAATAAAGAACTGTGAAGCAAAATAAGGGTCAGTGCCCACCAATGCAGCCTGATCAGTGCCCATCTGCAGCCTCACAAGTGCCATGAATGCAGCCCCACCTTTGCCATGAATGCAGCCCCACCTTTGCCATGAATGCAGCCCCACCATTGCCATGAATGCAGCACCCCCACTGACACGAATGCAGTCCCTCTATTGCCATGAATGCAGCCTCACCATTGCCATGAATGCAGCACCCCCATTGACATGAATGCAGCCCCACCATTGCCATGAATGCAGCACCCCCACTGACATGAATGCAGCACCCCCATTGCCATGAATGTAGCACCACCATTGACATAAATGCAGCAATCCTATTGCCATTAATGCAGCCTCACCATTGTCATGAATGCAGCACCCCCATTGCCATGAATGCAGCACCCCCATTGATATGAATGCAGCCCCACCATTGCCATAAATGCAGCCCCACCATTGCCATGAATGCAGCCCCACCATTGCCATGAATGCAGCACCCCCATTGCCATGAATGCAGCACCCCCATTGCCATCAGTGCAGACTCACCATTGCCATGAATGCAGCACCCCCATTGCCATCAGTGCAGACTCACCATTGCCATCAGTGCAGCCTGATCCATGCCCCTCTGCAGCCTTGGAGGGGACAGGGAGGGGGCAGAACATGCGGCAACAGATTACATACAGGAGAATCAGTTTTCTCAGAGGCCTCTTTAAGTCCCACCTCCTATGATGGACAGAACAGTCGTCCAATGGCAGCGCAGGAGACGGGGCTTCCTATTACAGAGGCGGCCGTGTAAACAGGAAATGCTCACTGTATGTACGGCACTCATCCTGCCCCCTCCCTGTCCCATCCAAGGCAGCCAGCATATATATATTTTATGGCCCCCGGCACTCAGGGATTCATTGGGGGCCACAAAAGATATACATGTCCAAATTACCACGCGGGCCGTTCAAAACCGGAACGCGGGCCGCACTTTGGACATGCCTGCAATACACTGTTGGATCTCACAGTTTTGGCTATTTAGTGTGTTCATTATTGAAGTACATGGTAGGTAATTTATTTGGTAAACGTAATAAAGAAATACATGCTGAAATAGAACAAGTGTTCCCATGGGAATATAAAAAAAGATGAAAAACATAAATATATAACAGTGTATATACAGTTGTGCTCATAAGTTTACATACCCTGGCAGAATTTATGATTTATTGGCCATTTTTCAGAGAATATGAATGGTAACACAAAAACTTTTCTTTCACTCATGATTAGTGTTTGGCTGAAGCCATTTAGTATCAATCAACAGTGTTTACTCTTTTTAAATCATAATCACGACAGAAACTACCCAAATAACCCTGATCAAAAGTTTACATACCCCTTTAACATCAATGGCAGCTTGAAGTCTTTTATGGTATTTGTGGATGAGGCTCTTTATCTTCTCAGATGGTAAAGCCGCCCATTCCTCTTGGCAAAAAGCCTCCAGTTCCTGTAAATTCTTGGGCTGTCTTGCATGAACTGCCCTTTGAGATCTCCCCAGAGTGGCTCAATGATATTGAGGTCAGGAGACTGAGATGGCCACTTCAGAACCTTCACTTTATTCTGCTGTAGCCAATGACAGGTCGACTTGGCCTTATGTCTTGGATCATTGTCATATTGGAATGTCTAAGTACATCCCATGCGCAGCTTCCTGGCTGATGAATGCAAATGTTCCTCCAGTATTTTTTTGATAACATGCTGCACTCATCTTGCCATCAATTTTGACCAAATTGCCTGTGCCTTTGTAGCTCACACATCCCCAAAACATCAGCTATCCACCTCTGTGTTTCACAGTAGGAGTGGTGTACCTTTCATCATAGGCCTTGTTGACTCTCTCCAAATGAAGCATTTATGGTTGTGGCCAAAAAGCTCAATTTTGGTCTCATCACTCCAAATGATTTTGTGCTAGAAAGTTTGAGGCTTGTCTCTGTGCTGCTTGGCGTATTGTAAGCGGGATACTTTAGCATTTGCGTAGTAATGGCTTTCTTCTGGCGACTCGACCATGCAGCCCATCTTTCTTCAAGTGCCTTCTTATTGTGCATCTTGAAACAGCCAAACCACATGTTTTAAGAGAGTTCTGTATTTCACCTGAAGTTATTTTTGGGTTTTTCTTTGCATCCCAAACAATTTTCCTGGCAGTTTTGGCTGAAATTTTAGTTGGTCTACCTGACCATGGTTTAGTTTCAACAGAACCCCTCATTTTGCACTTCTTGATTAGAGTTTGAACATTGCTGATTGGCATTTTCAATTCCTTGGATATCTTTTTATATCACTTTCCTGTTTTATACAATTCAACTACCTTTTCCCGCAGATCCTTTGACAATTCTTTTACTTTGCTCATGGCTCAGAATCCAGAAACGTCAGTGCAGCACTGGGTGAAAGATGCAAGGGTCTGTCAGGAGTCCAGAAACTCATCGACCTTTTATACACACACACTAATTACAAGCAAACAGATCATAGATGAGGATGGTTACCTTTAATTCCCTGTACACATGGTCAGACATTGATCGGACATTCCGACAACAAAATCCATGGATGTTTTCCGACGGATGTTGGCTCAAACTTGTCTTGCATACACACGGTCACACAAAGTTGTCGGAAAATCCGATTGTTCTGAATGTGGTGACGTAAAGCACGTACGTCGGGACTATAAATGGGGCAGTAGCCAATAGCTTTCGTCTCTTAATTTATTCTGTGCATGCGTAGCACATTGTGCACACACGATTGGAATTTCCGACAATGGATTTTGTTGTCGGAAAATTTTATAGCAAGCTCTCAAACTTTGTGTGTCGGAAATTCCGATGGAAAATGTGTGATGGAGCCCAAACACGGTCGGAATTTCCGACAAAAAGGTCCTATCACACATTTTCCGTTGGAAAATCCGACCGTGTGTACATGGCATAGCTATTCAAACCCCTTTGTGTCAACTTGTGTGCATGTTATCAGGCCAAAATCACCAGGATATGTAAACTTTTGATCAGGGTCATTTGGGTAGTTTCTGTTGTGATTAGGATTTAAAATGAGTAAACACAGTTGATTGATAATAAATGGCTTCAGTCAAACACCAACCATGAGTGAAAGAAAAGTTTTTGTGTTATCATTTATATTCTCTGGCCAATCTGACCCCCTGTCGACCCCCTGTGACGAAGTCGGAAGTGACGAAACTAGTCGGGGTGTGGCTACATGGCAACTGTATGTTGAAGCTGGGACGGTGTTCTGATGTTTAGCGTATGAAGCAGTGGTGAGATCGTAACACAGAGCAGCTCGGCATGTCTTGTACCATGTTACAAAAAGGCTGGTTTTAACTATATTTGAGGTACGTGCAATATATATTTTAAATGAATCATTATCTTAAATGATTTTACACTATTGGAGGCTCTATTTTGCCCTCTATTCTCTACATGTGCAGTCAAACCCGGGCACGGAGTGTGATGAAGGCAGCTGTTTAATATAATCTTTGAGCTTGTTTGCCAAACATGAGAGTAAACGGTATCATCTGGTGAGCTTGTTTCTTAATGGTCGTTTATCTCCCATTCATCACTGTGGTGGAGGAATTGGTGTCATCATATACACATATTGTTTTTGCACTCTTCAGTAAGGACTGTCTTTTTGGTGTGGATTCACAAGATTTTTTCACGATATATATTTTTTTACCATACATATATTTTTTCACTGTTTACTAAGGACATTTATTTGTCTTTTTGGACACATTTATGAGCGCTACTGTGGATTATATTATATATACACTGTTCTGTATTTATGTTTTTCATCTTTTGTTATGTTTTATGTGATTTAAGTAGCAGCCCTCACATTGGAAATTTTGCATTTAAAACACAATGCTTTTGTATTTATATGTTCCCATGGGAATGTTTTCCCTCTAATGCCATCCTAGTGACAACTGAAAAATGTCCCTCATTTTTATTTTTGGTGACTGTGTTCATAAATAGAGAGACTGAATCTCTAACAGGGACACAGACAGTGTTTTTTAAAAAAAAGGGCTTTAGATGCGTTTGAGGAATGAGGCAGCATTAGAAATGTATAGCTAATATTTTCCATAATTACATCAAATGTTATAAAGATTTTACTACTACTATTATATTACTACTAATTACTGTTAATATCAAAAGTTATGGAGTCTGGGGCGGAGATGAGAAAATGGGAAAATCCAAACTCAACTCTTACAGTAAAAGTTTTTCATATAAGTTAAGCTGTATACTTCTATTTCAATTGATTTTTTTAATTGTTTTAGTACAGACAACTATTTAAACGATCTTTCTCATCATATGCTCTATTTTATTTCCCAATTTTCTGACAGATTGTATTTTAACATTCATTGCATGTGCAAACTTGAAGACATACAGTATATTTTTGGTTAAATGTTCCTGGAATTCAGCGATGATGATTCCTGAAGTCCCATGATGTGCCAGCAGATTTACTATTTTATCATTACTGAACTCTCCCACCAGCGATGGTATGCAATATAAAGCTAACTGCTCCAAAAGTGTAATCAGCTTACACAATATATTTTATGAACCCTTTTCTGAACAAAATGTTTGTTAAGATTCAGTCCTCATATTGTTTTAAGGTTTCTGTGTTAACGATCATACTGGGACACTTACCATGGAAAATTCTATCTTGAATTAATTATGGCTTGTCTTACTTGATCTTTAGGGGCTTGAGATATGTATGAGCTGTTTTGCAAAAACACATCAGACTCCAATATATGCTAGTGGTGCCAATTTTCTAGTCCACCTTCAATGAATACCTGTTAAAATGATCATGGGTGCTCAGGACCTAACATGATATTTTTAAAGACCAATATCTGCGTTACTGTATGGCAATTTATTCATTGTGAATGGCACCCTGATGCACCTTAAAATGCATTTGAACTGCAATGTACAAAAAAATTTGCAGCTTATTTCAATTTCACATGAAATACTGTAGGCAAGTGCCTACTAGTGTAAATGCATGTATTGTTACAAAAAGGTTATTTGCTGTTGGGGTTAAACATTTAGTGCTGTGATATGTCTTCTCCTGCATGACTGACTACCTGCTTCTGAAGTGTTTCATGCAGAACAGAAGTAGACCGGAACTTGTGGCTGTCCCTGCATTGGAGGGAAACGGTGGGGACAAGTGTGTCAGCATGTGAGCTAAAGTCATGAAGGAGTAACCCTTTAGAAGGATCCTGGTATGGATTCTGTGGACTGGATTATTGAATCTACTTTACGAGGAAGGATTAATTTAAAGGGTATGGCACAGCACAGCTGAAGCCCAGCACAGTGTACCAGATGGGAGAGAGTGGAAACGTGAATCTAAATTAGTATGTTACGCCAAATACAGTCAGGTCCATAAATATTGGGACATCGACACAATTCTAATCTTTTTGGCTCTATACACCACCACAATGGATTTAAAATGAAACGAACAAGATGTGCTTTAACTGCAGACTTTCAGCTTTAATTTGAGGGTATTTAAATCACTTGTATTTCCAAATCAGGTGAACGGTGTAGGAATTACAACAGTTTGTATATGTGCCTCCCACTTTTTAAGGGACCAAAAGTAATGGGACAGATTAACAATCATCCAAACTTTCACTTTTTAATTCTTGGTTGCAAATCCTTTGCAGTCAATTGCAGCCTAAAGTCTTGAACGCATAGACATCACCAAACGCTGGGTTTCATCCCCGGTGATGCTCTGCCAGGCCTCTACTGCAACTGTCTTCAGTTCCTGCTTGTTCTTGGGGCATTTTCCCTTCAGTTTTGTCTTCAGCAAGTGAAATGCATGCTCAATCGGATTCAGGTCAGGTGATTGACTTGGCCATTGCATAACATTCCACTTCTTTCCCTTAAAAAACTCTTTGGTTGCTTTCGCAGTATGCTTCAGGTCATTGTCCATCTGCACTGTGAAGCGCCGTCCAATGAGTTAGGAAAGCATTTTGCTGAATATGAGCAGATAATATTGCCTGAAACACTTCAGAATTCATCCTGCTGCTTTTGTCAGCAGTCACATCATCAATAAATACAAGAGAACCAGTTCCATTGGCAGCCATACATGCCCACGTCATGATACTACCACCACCATGCTTCACTGATGAGGTGGTATGCTTTGGATCATGAGCAGTTCCTTTCCTTCCCCATACACTTCTCTTCCCATCACTCTGGTACAAGTTGAACTTGGTCTCATCTGTCCGTAGGATGTTGTTCCAGAACTGTGAAGGCTTTTTTAGATGTTGTCTGGCAAACTCTAATCTGGCCTTCCTGTTTTTGAGGCTCACCAATGGTTTACATCTTGTGGTGAACCCTCTGTATTCACTCTGGTGAAGTCTTCTCTTGATTGTTGACTTTGACACACATACACCTACCTCCTGGAGAGTATTCTCGATCTGGCCAACTGTTGTGAAGGGTGTTTTTTTCACCAGGGAAAGAATTCTTTGGTCATCCACCACAGTTGTTTTCCACGGTCTTCCGGGTCTTTTGGTGCTGCTGAGCTCACCAGTGAGTTCTTTCTTTTTAAGGATGTTCCAAACAGTTGATTTGGCCACACCTAATGTTTTTGCTATCTCTCTGATGGGTTTGTTTTGTTTTTTCAGCCTAATGATGGCTTGCTTCACTGATAGTGACAGCTCTTTGGATCTCATATTGAGAGTTGACAGCAACAGATTCCAAATGCAAATAGCACACTTCAAATGAACTCTGGACCTTTTATCTGCTCCTTGTAAATGGGATAATGAGGGAATAACACACACCTGGCCATGGAACAGCTGAGCAGCCAATTGTCCCATTACTTTTGGTCCCTTAAAAAGAGGAAGGCAAATTTACAAACAGTTGTAATTCCTACACCGTTCACCTGATTTGGATGTAAATACCCTCAAATTAAAGCTGAAAGTCTGCAGTTAAAGCACATCTTGTTTGATTCATTTCAAATCCATTGTGGTGGTGTATAGAGCCCAAAAGATTAGAATTGTGTTGATGTCCCAATATTTATGGACCTGACTGTATACTACAGTGAAGCTGTACAGAACTGTAAATATTTTTAATTCAGTAAAGGAGTTACTGGTTAAGAGACATTGTCTGGTCTAAATTACTTGGGAAGAGAGTGTATTTACAGTGTATTAAAGAACGGGGGAATGAAGAGTATGATTATAAGTAAACTCTTGAGGTTATGGAAAAAAGTGTGTATTACGGCTAAGGCCGCGTACACACGGGCGGACTTTTCGACCGGACTGGTCCAACAGACTTTCCAGCGGACTTTCGACGGACGTTTGACGGACTTCCGATGGACTTTTTAATGAACGGACTTGCCTACACACGAACACACCAAAGTCCGACGGATTAGTACGTGATGACATACACCGGACTAAAATAAGGAAGTTGATAGCCAGTAGCCAATAGCTGCCCTAGCGTCGGTTTTTGTCCGTCGGACTAGCATACAGACGAGCGGATTTCTGGGTCCAGCGAAGTTACGATGTTAACAGAGAAGCAAAGGATTTTTTTTCCCCCCAATCATACTTAACTAGGTGGAAGCAGCATGAGACCTCCACACTGAGAACCGAGCGATCGAACACCGCCGATTACTCGGTTTTCAGAGCTCTGTGAGAAGAGAAGTGTAGACTGTCAGTCACAGCTCTCTGCTCATTTCCCTCCTCAATCAGTGGAGCGCTAAGCTGTGGAGGGGGCAGGGCTGCCGTCTCAGGCTCTCAGCGACTTGCTGAGAGGCTGAGCGAGGTGTCAGTCCAGGCACCTGGCGGATCCAGACTCCATTGTCGGGATGACGTGGTGCCTGGACTGACGTTGGTGACGCTGGACTTCAGTCCGCTCTCTGCTGAAAACAAGTCACAGGAGTGCAAAAAGAATTGCACTCCCTGCGATCCATAGGAGAAGTACAGCCAAACGAGCTTTGGCTGGACTTCTCCTTTAAGTAGTTGGAAGAAGGAATGGTTAATACTTATAAAAGGGACTGACTTACTGAATATTTGCTAGAGGAATGGTTACTACTCATAAAATAGGGACTGACTTACTGTATAGTTTTGGAGGACTAATTACTACTCATAAAAGAGAATGCTTTGCTGCATATTTCTTGGAAGAATGGTTACTACTCATAAAAAGGACTCACTGGGGAATGGTTACTACTCATTAAAGGGACTGATTTACTGTATATATGTGTAGCACCTTCTAGTATGTGCTAGAACTAGAGCAGGCAAACCATACTCTGACTCATGCGGTAAATTTGTGAGGCTGCAATTGGGTCAGGGTTTTTAAGGTTCAGGGCTGGGTGACTCATCTTGGCAACTCTCTGGTGCCCCCCCCGGTGTCTGGAAGTTTGGAGAACCTTCTAGAACTAGAGGGTGGGGGCTAGGAGAGGCTGCCATGAATATTTATGGGGCCTTGGCCAATTCCCAGTGGTGGGCTGGCAGGGGGCCAAGACCACCCCATAAATAGAAATGATCCAGGTCAACAGGGCAGTCCAGTGAAAGGTAGAGAAACAGTGTCGAGGAGGCTGTCGATGGCCCTGAGGGGGGGTGGTCCTGCCTTGGGCGGGGGCTCAAGTGCTGGAAGAATCCTGCCAAAAACACAAAGGCTTTCCTGGAGGCATGGGAGCAAAGAGGACAGAGTGAGTAATTCAGCACTGATGGGGACTAACAACGGGGGAAGACTGCCACATGTAACCAGTCTCCCCTGAAGACAGCGGTGGGCTCAAGTCTTCTACCTATTCTCTGAGAGATCTCCAGAGAGTCAGCGGGGTGGGCTGGTGAAGAGGCAGCCAAGAGGGCTGATGAAAGAAGCAGCTGCAGCCAGGTGGGTTAGCGTTGTCTGAAGAAGTGGTGATATCAGTGGCCACAGAGGAAGTGAAGTGTTTCACTCCACATGTGTTACTTTTTAATGCACTGTGAGTTCCTGCCTGTAAAGAGTGGTTACTGGGCTGACAAGGAGTCTGTCAGTTTCCTCAGGAGTGAAACAGGAGTTTCTTAGGAGTTGTGCTAGAAAGGAACATAGTGTGTGCAGGAGGAAAGCTGAAGAGGAGTCTGTATATAGGAAGTTGTCCCTGAAGTTCCTGTTAAAGTCAAGTGGGCATCCCATAATCTCCCTATCCCCATCCAAGTTATTAAACCTAATAAAACAACAAAAACAAAGCTATGGACTGTTTTCTGACTTTTGAGTGCCTGTGAAATTTGGTGTCCCTATTCATCTGCAGCTCCTACGTGGGGTGTGCTGCATTTGATGTATAATATATGTGCTGGAGGAAAAATCACTACTCAAAAAAGGGACTGACTTGCTGTATATTTGTTGAAAGATTGGTTATTACTCATAAAAGGGACTGACTTACTGTATATTTGTTGGAAGAATGGCTACTACCCATACAAGGGGCTGACTTACTGTACAGTATACTGTATATGCTGGATCAATGGTTAGAGAAGTGTTTCACTCCACATGTGTTACTTTTTAATGCACTGTGAGTTCCTGCCTGTAAAGAGTGGTTACTGGGCTGACAAGGAGTCTGTCAGTTTCCTCAGGAGTGAAACAGGAGTTTCTCGGGAGTTGTGCTAGAAAGGAATATAGTGTGTGCAGGAGGAAAGCTGAAGAGGAGTCTGTATATAGGAAGTCTGTATATAGGAAGTTGTCCCTGAAGTTCCTGTTAAAGTCAAGTGGGCATCCCATAATCTCCCTATCCCCATCCAAGTTATTAAACCTAATAAAACAACAAAAACAAAGCTATGGACTGTTTTCTGACTTTGGAGTGCCTGTGAAATTTGGTGTCCCTATTCATCTGCAGCTCCTACGTGGGGTATGCTGCATTTGTTTGAGCAATGGTTACTACTAATAAAAGGGACTGATGTATAATATATGTGCTGGAGGAAAAATCACTACTCAAAAAAGGGACTGACTTGCTGTATATTTGTTGAAAGATTGGTTATTACTCATAAAAGGGACTGACTTACTGTATATTTGTTGGAAGAATGGCTACTACCCATACAAGGGGCTGACTTACTGTACAGTATACTGTATATGCTGGAGTAATGGTTACTACTCATAAAAGGGAATGACTTACTGTATATTTGCTGGAAGATGGGCTAGTACTCATAAAAGGGACTGACTTACTGTACATTTGTTGGAAGAATGGCTACTGCAACCCATAAAAGGGACTGACCTGCTGTATATATGGTGGAGGAATGATTACTACTCATGAAAGGGACTGACTTACTGTACATTTGATGGAAGAATGGCTACTACTTATAAAAGAGACTGGCTTATTGTATATTTGCTGGAAGATGGGCTAGTACTCATAAAAGGGACTGACTTGCTGTATATTTGTTGGAAGAGTGGATACTACTCATAAAAGGGACTGACCTGCTTTATATTTGCTGGAGGAATGGTTACTACTCACAAAATGGACTTCTGTACTGTACATTTGCTAGAAGAATGGCTACTACTAAAAAAGAGACCGACTTACTGTGTATCCGTTGGATAATTAGTTCATAAAATGGAATGACTTACTGTTTTTGCTAGAGAAAAGCATATTTACTGTATTTTGGTAAAAAGTACTGTATCTTTTCTACCCACAACATCCAATAAAACCTTTCGTTCTTTTTCTAATCTGCATATCAAAAAAACAGCTGTAACTTGATGTGCTGCTGTGGGCATGAATAGATACAATACATTTTTATGTAGTTATTATAAATCATCCCTCATGTTGAAGATGATATTCGCAGAGGGCTGTCCTGGAATACAGAGTTTCTTCAATGATTTAGTTTGGCTTTATAATATTTTACTATGTCAGCAATTTCATACTGGTTGTGTTCCAGTGGAAATACAATTATCTTCCATCCAAGTTTCCTTTATAAAAATGCAGCCTTGTTTCTGAATATTGTAGGGCGTACCAGTGTGCAACACACCATACATATATTGGTTTCATTGTGAATAGGGCAAACAATACACAAGAAGTGAACCACAAAAGATGATAAAATTAAGTATTTTAAATGTATTTGTGCAGTTTCATAAGAACATCACATGTCGTTAAAAACATTAAACAGCTAAACGTGTAAAAGACAGGACAGAATACTGGTACTTAGGAATAACTGGGCACACCAATTAAATACTTTTTACATTTTGAATTTCATATGCATAGTAAAATATCCAAGTATCTTCTATGTACATTTTTAAAACATATAACTAAATGAATGCATATTACAATTGTCTTAGTAATACTGAAACATTAGAGCAAATGACTGTATAAGTCATATTTAAAAAAAAAAAAAACTGCGATTAAGTGTAATTAGTATGTAAGGCAAATATAAAAAATAAATTAAATATTTTGATTTTTTTCACTTGTTAGATTAAGTAAATAATATGACAGAGTACCAAAACACAATTCAGTTATTTCCTGTTCTTCTTCTTGTTTTATGCTTTCACAATATTGTTACACTACGATAAAGGTACTCTCCAGTCAAATGAACATTTTGCATTTAAAATCACGCAGGGAACACAGTCTATATGCTCAATACATTGGCATTTATTTTGCGTAGCTAAATTATGAACTTGTTAAAACCCCTTGTTGGTTGGGAGTTTCCAAGTTTTTAGCACTGCCTCTGTGTATCTCAGCTAGATAGGTTCCATAGCACAGAGACAGCAGTCTTACCAAAAAGCATTGTAAAAAAAAAAAACCTGCTGAATTTAGCTGCTGTGGATTATATAAATTCTGGTTCAAATGAAATTGTTTGGAGTCTCTTATTAAAGCACCACCGCAATGGGGTCTATTTATAAAGATTTTCCTGTATGAATGTCCCAAGTGTTTGCACAGCTATCACAAAGAATTATTGCAGTTTGCCTAATGTGATTGTTTCCTATGATCTAGTGGCCATAATGTGGTAGTTTTCTGATTAATATTAAAGGAACATTAAAACAAGCCCTCATTTACCTTTTAGCTATAGGCACAGTGGAGAGTTGCATCTTTAAAGTTCACATCAAAGGCACTGAAATCTTAGTTATTTACTATTACTTTCTGTTGATGCAAAATCTTGGCAGGTGACCAGCACTCTGAGGTAAGCACACAGCAGGTGTTTCTAAGCTGTTAGAAACTAACACCCAACTTTAGAGTCTCTGTTGTGAACTTTGAGAAAGAGTAGCTTCACAGTACAAGCAGCTAGAGAGGTTGGGCATGAATTGTTTTAAAGGGTTAGGAAACTTTATCACAAAGTTTCTTTAAACTTTTGTGCCCACCCCCAAAGTATGTCAGGGCCAACCCCCCCAATTGCTGTACTTTCCTGGATTCCACTCCTTTGGCATTATTTACATCTCTCTGCTGGCTTCTTGATTTCTTTGTGCACCTGTGCGGTTTGATCCTATAGGCTTCTATGGAGCTAGTTGACAGATAGGAGCCGATTCACCTACCAGACCCATAGAGATTTATGGGGATGAACTGCACAGACATCAAATCAGGAAGCCAGTGGAGGTATGTAAATAATACTGTGGGCCTTGGATTGAGATCTAGGTAAGTATAGTAATTTGGATGAGAGGGGTGGACTAGATCTTCTTTGAGTAGTGCTCTTTTATTTATTTGTACTTAAAAGAATAGTATGGGCACAGGTGGACTTTAAAGGGGTTGTAAACCCTGATGGTTTTTCACTTTAATGCATTCTATGCATTAAGGTGAAAAACCTTCTGTAGTGCTGCAGCCCCCCCCCAGCCCCCATTTTACTTACCTGACCCCGATCTTTCTCCGGCCGGGAACAAGCACACCAGCTCTACGTGGTGTCTAGTGTCCTGATTGGCCAAGTCCTGCATTCTGTGTGAATCCACACAGATGCAGGACTCGGGAGCATGCCCGCATGGGTGTCCACCAAGGAGAGCACTTCTCCAACGTGGACACTCGATGCAGGGAGGAGCCACCAGCGCCACTGAGGGCCCCAGAAGAGGTAGATCGGGGGCCACTCTGTGCAAAATGAACTGCACAGTGGCAGTAAGTATGACATGTTTTTTTAAAAAATAAACAAGGGTTTACAACCCCTTTAATAGTCAGTAACTTCATTTATTTTCTCTAGTGCTATAAATTACGTACAACAAGTGTGATATATGTGTACCAAAATAGCAAATGGGATAAAAGTGTTAGTGCTATTCACTTACAATTTTGAAGTGCCAACAATCCATGTAATGATAAACCTGATAGTAAGTACTAATCCTGTTCCATGACTGATTTTTTGTGATCCAGCTACCCACACACTGTCTAAATCTACCAAGGTCGTTACATAGCAATGCATTTGAACGGGGGTTTTATTTTAAAAATCTATTATTTAATTATTTGTTTGAAATGTTATTTGTTTACTATATTTAATCTTACAAATGTGTCAGTTGTTTAAAATGTGGACTGCCCAAGATCATTCAACAGTCCAATTAGTTTCATTAGGGCACATCTGGATTTGTGGGGCAAGTCTATGTTTTCTAGCCAATTTAAAATATACATAAAAAATATCGCTAAAAAGCTATCCATTCATGTGATATTTTAAATAGAAAACACACGCTTGAAGGCTTCAGTGTAGTGGTCTTTGTTCTGCTACCATCCAGTTTAGAATTTGTTTGTGAAATATTTAAAAGAGTATTGTAGATATAAATGTTCTCTCTTGTGGATGCAGCTGTCTATACCCTTTGGAACTTTGTTCGCCTCTGCCTGTACCTTTGACTCTGAATGTACTCTTGTAATATTTGGCTCTGTCAGTGGGTATTGATATCTGGGTACATCAACAATTGCCACAGCAATGAACATTTCTATATATCACCAACATGTGCCAAAGTAGTGGAAATTCCTACATACCACCAACATTTTCCATACCAGTGGACCTTTCTACATACCATATTTGGGAACACTAAATGCATAAATGCTGAAATGTTGGTGAGTACAGTGTCACAGGCTCATGATATCAGGCCTTTAGTGATTCAAACAAATCAAAAACACATGCCATATCTAACCACTGCTGGAGGCACTTAGAAATTGGGCGTTTACATTTGCATGGTGGGTGTAGTCACCCTTGCGTTCACTAGAACATAGCAGTCACATCCATGTCATTGATTATTGTGGTGACACACGTTTAAATGTGCACACTAACAGTGTTCTGAGATTTGTATGCTTGTTGTGTACAGCATGTTCTATGATTTAGTAGGTGCATCAAATCAATGGAAAAACAACAATGAAACCTATTTCATACTAGCATTGTTCAGGAACCAGTATCAGTTTGATATAGACACACAAACTGCTGAATTTCTGGCTGCTAGTGACAAGGTAATGTTCTTTTATATATGGTTCTTAGTATTAGGGTAAATTACCAGAATATATACTGCTTATAACATAGGTCAATCCATTGTGTGCCGTTATTTGTATTGCAATATCCATATTGTGGAAGAATTGTGTCAATTTCAGTCAGACTCATAGGGGGACTACATCCAGTACAATCAGTGCATGTATGGCCCAAGGCACAGAAAGAATCACACAAGCATTATCATATATACATGGTATAGTATTAATTGGTTGGTGATAGTAAGTAAGTAGGATTATTTACAGAGGAAATCATTGTTACATTGTAATCATTATTAATTCTAAAATGTTGAAAAGCCAATTTACCAAAAATTACCCATAATGGCCTACATTTGTATAGCACTATGTTGCAAATTACTATTAATAAGTGGCAACTCAATTAAATGTTCTGAAAGTGCTAATTGAAATCTGCTGTACAGTGAAAAATAGTATTCTCCTAGATACACATGTATTGTGAATTAAATCTCAGTTAAGGACCTCAACATGAGGCCTGGATATGTATATTAGGTCACGATAATCTATTCCACAAACAACCTATACTGTGAGTTTTTAAAGACTGGAAACCAAACCATTTATTCATAGCCCTTCCTTTTACAGTGCTTTGAAAAAGTATTCATACCCCTTGACATTTTCCACATTTTGTCATGTTACAACCAAAAACATAAATGCATTTTATTGGGATTTTATGTGATAGACCAACACAAAGTGGCACATAATTGTGAAGTGGAAGGAAAATGATAAATAGTTTTCAAAATGTTTTACAAATAAATATGTGAAAAGTGTGGCGTACAGTATATTTGTATTCAGCCCCCTTTACTCTGATACCCCTAACTAAAATCTAGTGGAACCAATTCAAAAAAGGCTGGAAGGGGGAAACCAAATATCAGAACACCACATCCCAAATTTAAAGCAAATGAAGAAAATGGACTTTGAGGTAATCGACCTCGGGACTTTAATGATGGTGTGTAAATCAAGAATGTCAAATCATCAAAAATGTTAGATAAAACAAAATGTAAGGTTCATTTTGTAGCTTCACGGCCATCTTTATTGTTTCTTTTGTATGCCCTTCTGTGTAGAATTAAATCTTTCCCTATTTCGCTATATGTTTTTGCACTGTAATTAAAACAATTGGTATACATTTGATTTATGGATTCATCCAAATCTAAACCTGAGTATTTGTTTTTTGTCATTTTTAGTATAATATGATGCCACACGTAAAGTCTCCTGAGGAAGCTCCACAGAGCGAAACATGTTGAGAAAAGTATTTTTTGTGATATCTCATTGAATTTTATGAATTTTTTGTATTCATTCATGTCTTATGTCTTTTTAACATTGTCTTAACAAATACATTTTGTTTTATCTAACATTTTTGATGATTTGACATTCTTGATATAAACACCATTAAAGTCCCGAGGTTGGTTACCTCAAAGTCCATTTTCTCCTAGTGGAACCAATTGCCTTCAGACGTCACCTAATTAGTAAATAGAGTCCACCTGTGTGTAATTTAATCGCAGTATACATACAGCTGTTCTGTGAAGCCCTCGGAGGTTTGTTAGAGAACCTTACTGAACAAACAGCATCAAGAAGGCCAAGGAACACACCAGACAGGTCAGGGATAAAGTTGTAGAGAAATTTAAAGCAGGGTTAGGTTATAAAAAATATCCCAAGCTTTGAACATCTCACGGAGCACTGTTCAATCCATCATCTGAAAATGGAAAGAGTATGGCATAACTGCAAACCTACCAAGACATGGCCATCCACCTAAACTGGCAGGCTGGGCAAGGAGAGCATTTATCAGAGAAGCAGCCAAGAGGCCCATGGTAACTCTGGAGGAGCTGCAGAGATCCACAGCTCAGGTGGGAGAATCTGTCCACAGGACAACTATTAGTCGTGCACTCCACAAATCTGGCCTTTATAGAAGAACGGCAAGAAGAAAGCCATTGTTGAAAGAAAGCCATAGGCACTTCCCTTTGCAGTTTGTGAGAAGCCATGTGGGGGACACAGCAAACATGTGGGGGACACAGCAAACATGTGGAAGAAGGTGCTCTGGTCAGATGAGACCAAAATTGAACTTTTTAACTTAAAAGCAAAACGTTATGTGTGGCGGAAAACTGACACTGGACATCGCCCTGAACACACCATCCCCACCGTAAAGCATGGTGGTGGCAGCATCATGTTGTAGGGATGCTTTTCTTCAGCAGGGACAGGGAAGCTGGTCAGAGTTGATGTGAAGATTGATGGAGCCAAATACAGGGCAATCTAAGAAAACCTGTTAGTCTGCAAAAGACTTGAGACTGGGGCAGGGGTTCACCTTCCAGCGAGACAACAACCCTAAACATACAGCCAGAGCTACAATGGAATGGTTTAGATCAAAGCATATTCATGTGCTAGAATGACCCAGTCAAAGTCCAGACCTAAATCCAATTGAGAATGTGTGGCAAGACTTGAAAATTGCTGTTCACAGATACTCTCCATCCAATCTGACAGAGCTTGAGCTATTTTGCAAAGAAAAATTGGCAAAATTGTCAATTTTTAGATGTGCAAAGCTGGTAGAGACATCCCCAAAAAGATTTGCAGCTGTATTTGCAGTGAAAGGTGGTTCTACAAAGTATTTTACTTACACTTCACAATTATGTTCCACTTTGTGTTGGTCTATCACATAAAATCCCAATAAAACCTATTTATGTTTTTGCTTGTAACATTACAAAATGTGGAAAATTTCAAGGGGTATGAATACTTTTTTAAGGCACTGTATATTATGTGTATTGAAGGGTATGTAGTCACAAAGGTATATTTGCCTTCATTTTTATGTCTATTTATGTTACTTTTAGTCTTTTATTGAACTGTAAGAAAGCACATATGATCTATACGGATTGAAGAAAACATCTCAGGGCAAACTATAGTAATATATGAAAGTCCTTTTTATTGAAGCTGAACTCCAGGTATGATCTTTTTTTTGCATACTTACATTGATCCAGCTTGGTACAATATCAGTATGTACATTTCATACCTGATGGGTCGCTGGTGAAGTTGACAATCACTGTAGTAGTCTGTGCTACTACAGTGATAGCTGCCATCTTTTAGGTCCTGTACTAGCTGTTTCTCTTCTGGAAACCAACCACAGAGGATTGCTTGCTCAACACTGCTACCATTCACAGAATTCTTTGTATGTGCTGTTCACACAGAACCCCAGCAGGACATGAAAGATAGTGGCTATTGCTGTAGTAGTGGCGACTACTGTGCTTATTTTTTTACTTCCTCAGCAGCCCCTCAAGTATGAGATATGAATACGTACATTGTGCTAAGTGGAACCAATGTAAATATGTAATAAAGATCTTTCGAGGAGTTCGGCTTTAATACTATCAATGAGATCCAATACCAACAAATTATCATAGAAATGTGTTAATTACATTTACAATTACATTAAACAGTCACATCCAGTAAGGAGTTCCTACATAAATCCAATAATCAGCATTTAATAAAGTATAACAACTCTTTATCATATGAGTTCAGGTGTAACTTTTTCCATTGAGTCTATCCATGTCTGAATTATTGTTACGATGTAATACAAATTTCCCTCCGGGTATAGCCGTGCTTGTGAATTTTTTCCGGTATACAAGGGGGCATTGAGGACCCCAGCTCTAACCATACTTGTGCTAAAACATTGCATATTAAAGGTAATCCAAGCCAAATCTTTATTTCTTGTTTTGAATAGAGTGGTGATGGATTAGAACCACTGTCATGTTCCCATTGTGGAGATTCACCCTCTCTATTTGACCTGGTTACCCTTGTTGCTGAAAAAAGCAAGGGGCATTCAAATATTTTGAGTTGTCACCAGAGCATAAATAGAGGGGAAATCTTCCATTTGGGAAATTTGTTCTGGTGGCAAATGTCTGAAAGTATATGCCACGGCAAAAATGCATGGATATTTCCTATAAGCACGCTGCAAGTACAGTAAAAATATCAGATGAAACACATTGTGCTCCTGACTTCCTCTTTGAAAGGACAACACAGTGGGGTTCATTTACTAAAACTGAAGAGTACACAATCTGGCACAGTTCTGCATAGAAACCAATCAGCTTCCATTAACTTTTGTAAAGCTTAATTGAACAAGCTAAAGTTAGAAGCTTATTGGCTATCATGTATAGCTGCATCCTATTTTGCACTCTCCAATTTTAGTAAATCAACCCCAGTGTATTTTTGGCTTTGAATTTTAAAGCATGCATTGTCAGGCCTACTTCATTCCTGATACACTACAAAGTATACACACCTCTCGTAACCTCCCTCCTAGAGCTGCACGATTAATTGTTAAGAATCGAGATTCTTTCCCCCTCACAATCTTAGCAAAGCATTTTCCCGATTCTATGCAGAGTTCTCTGCTCAAGCCAACAGCTGTCAAAAAAAAAAAAACAGGCAGTCTGCCAAGTTTCACAGCATTCCTCAGCTGAGCTAATTATAAACATTGTAACATCTGTAAATGAGGGAAGTTTAACCACTTAAAGACTAAACCTTTTTCTGACACTTGTTGGTTTCAAGATAAAATCATTATTTTTTGCTAGAAATCTACTTAGAACCCCCAAACATTATATATATATATATATATATATATATATATATATATATATATTAGCAGAGACCCTAGAGAATAAAATGGTGGTTGTTGCAATATTTGCGCAGCGATCTTTCAAATACAATTTTTTGAAAAAATACACTCTAATGAATTTAAAAAAATTAAACAGTAAAGTTAGCCCAATTTTTTTGTATAATGTGAAACAGGATGTTACGCCGTGAGAATCATGATCTTTATTCTAAGCAAAAAAAATGTGATTCTCATTTTTGCCAGAATCATGCTGCTCTACTCCCTCCCATCTACATAACCCCTCCATGTAGGCAAGCAAAGAGCAAAAGAAGTTGTCAGCCTGTATGATTTTCTTTAAAGGGAACCTGCTGCCAGACCATTTATTTCATCAACAATCTTCTCATAAACTTATATGTGAATTTAACATATTTTAGGTATGTTATTTACCTGTAGAAGCCTCTTTTGTGTTGACATCCAAAAGCGCTAAAACTGCAGCTAGGTACTACCATTTAGGATGTGATGTCAGCAGCCCCAGCAGATTCAGAGCTGTAACTCAAGAGGCCTTAGACATCCTTACATGGTGGATATTTATAGTTTACCCCTTCACTCCTCCCCCAGCTGCTACATAAAGGGTTATGTAGGAGGGTGAAGGAGATGAGGGGAGAGACTGAGATGCTGGACAAGCAATTAGACAGAAATGTAACACTTTCAGAAGAGGAGAGAGTTATGATATGCAGAAGTGAGGGGCTGTCCTATGTAACTGACACTTCCTGAAGTGTCAATTCCCTAGCAAGTTCTAAAGCACATTACCAGTCAATTAAAAACCTGTAAGGAAAGGAACTCTAAGCATTTAAAATTCTTGATTTTCTTCTGTGATTTTACCTGTATAAGTATACTGTAGGCATAGCTGGTGACATGGTCAGGATCATAAATAATAATCATGCACACTTTTGCTATCTAAAAATGTTTCTTGTTTATTTTTGATACTTTTTAAAAAAATATTGCAAGGCAGCCTACAATTTTCAAGTTCCCCACAATATTTTTCTTGACTGAATGCAAATTTTTTGTAATTTCCATTGCTAATAATGAATCCCTACTGTATATTACCAACCCAGTGCAGATGGAACCCCCTGGGAGAACCCAGGCTTTGCAGTATAAGGAGAATAGACACATCTCTTCTATAAGGCAGTACTCTGCAAACTATTAACAGGCCATGCATTACTGGATGTAAGTTAAACTGTATTTTTTTCTACAAGGCAGTACTCTGCAAACTATTAACAGGCCCTGCATTACTGGATGTAAGTTGGGGAGGCTGTTTATGGACAAAATACCTTTCAGAATTTGGTGTTTGCATAATAAATTTGGGGAACCCATAACAAGCAATCAGACATAATTTTTTACAGCTCTGACTACAATACAAAACTACTGTTCTGCATGGCTCTTCTGATGAAGACTGAATATGCAACACAAATATGTATGTTTGCAGCTTTAAATCCACCTGCAACCAGCCAACATCAAAACATTTTGTTTTGGATGGTCTTAATCTAACGGCTCATTCACACCAGCCAGCACGCTAATGCACCCCATTGTAGCATGCAGACTGGTGTCCATTATGTAACAGTGGTGAGGGGTGATGCCTTGTAGCAAAGTAAGGCACTGTTGCATTACTTTTTTTTTTTTTTTTTTTTTTTTCAACTTTACTGAAATGTCACAAAATTAATTTTTTTTCATCTCTATGCACTGTACATGCTGTGAACCAGCCCTAGGAGTGTGTCGTTACAAATGCAATATAAAGTAGATGTATTGTTGTTAATTTATGCAATTTACAGTATTTAGGAGAAATACAAAAACATGCATGTAAAATGAAATGCTTATTATTTAAGCTACACTGTGTCCTTTTCTGTATATGGTCTAAAAAAGTATTTTTCAGTTTAGATCAGAATTCATTGTGGATTCATTGATAGCATGTAATGATACGCTATGGCATTCTTATGTTAAAAAAATGACAGTTGATACATTTTGTAATCAGCTTGGCATTTACATTGCATTCTTTAGTATGACTTTGATAGTAAACTCCTTGTAGCATTAACAGTACCCTTCACTATAAACACTTGAGCTTAATGGTTTAGATGGGTGTCCACACCTTTGGCCATACAGTATTTGTGATAGTCAGGTGTAATTTTTTGCTTATATAGTACATATTGCCTTGGTAGACTGCTAATATTTATGGGGCACAAAAACCTAATACAAATTAGAGCTGTGCAGGGAAGTCTGTGTTTTTAAGTAAAGAATGTGGATGAAATACGGTTTTGATAAGTGTTTTTATCTTTTGTTTGCACACATACACTGCTAAAGTTCTCAGTTGTTGCTTATGGAGTCATGGCAAACATTATATAGCAGGAATCAGAAACAATATGGAAAGCTATTCTGCTCAGTAATCTGGGAACAAGTGGCACTCTAGCAAATGGGCATGCCCATAGATAACAGTGTAGATCTCAGAAATGGCCATATTTGTTTTTCTTTTGAGCAGACAATGAGGTAACAGAGTCATTTTCTTATGGGCCTAGAAAGAGTACTTAATGATACAATTCTTTATATTTGTGTAGTTACTAGCCAGTGTCGTGATTATATCATTTAAAAATTACTGGATGCAGTATGTGGTCTGCTTTACATAGTTAAATAGTAGGTGAGGTTGAAAAAAGACACAAGTCCATCAAGTCCAACCTATGTGTGTGATTATATGTCAGTATTTTATTGTATATCCCTGTATGTTGTGGTCATTCAGGTGCTTATCTAATAGTTTTTTGAAACTATCGATGCTCCCCGCTGAGACCACCGCCTGTGGAAGGGAATTCCACATCCTTGCCACTCTTACAGTAAAGAATCCTCTACGTAGTTTAAGGTTAAACATATTTTCTTCTAATTTTAATGAGTGGCCCCGTGTCTTGTTAAACTCCCTTCCGCAACAAATTTTCAACTGTGTAAAACACCATACAAGTAAGAGGAAAGATATAATTGTGATTTCTAAACTATGAAGAATCCTCTGACTCATCTCATGTCTCCTGTCCCCATATTTCTATTGCTGTCTTCAGTAACACAGACCCAGAGTTTTAAAAAAAGGGAAACAAAATAAGAAAAATAAACAAATTTGCAAATGTTCTTGGTCTGGTGCTGTTCCTACTGTCTCTGCTGTTATAGGCATTAGACCAAATATGGCATGTGATATACTGTATACACTGTAGCTCTGGTTGTGGGAATGAATTGCATGGAAGGTGCATGGTTTCTTATAGTTCTGCATTTTTTTACCATACGTGTGAAGGAAAAGTAAACTAAATTTCTCTGAAAATAATCTGTTAAGTAAAAATGCCTGGTTGCCTTTGACTAGTGGCATACTCAGAAAGGCTTATTTAGTAAATAGCGCAAATAACTAAGTGTAACAGCAGTAAATTTTAGCAACCATAGAGAACTCACTTATTTAAATCACCCCAGGATTTTAATAGCTGTTAAACAACTGTAATTTTTATTCATGCTTTGTTGTTTTCATTATTTGTGTAAGCCATAATGTTATAGCTGGGAACATTAACTTTACCACTAAAAGCAAAAGAGAACATGTACAAAAAGGGTCATACCCAAGGATTTTGAACTGAAGTACAAAAATGTCTAACCGTTTACAGCATACTGCCACCATTGTGATAAGCAGTCATGCGTTTTAGGAATACTAGTAAAATATGTTGATTTGTCATCAACTCCAACTCTACCAGATGTTGAAACAGATGACAACTGGAACAGGGGAGAAGTGTTGAGAATTCTATTTTATAGAGCACAGCAGTGAAACTTCCAAAATCAACTTTCAATCTTTTTTTTTACAACATATCCGGCTTTATTATGTTTTAACACTCTGTGTCACTGTTACATGTTGCAATTAGCAAACTGGCGAGGGTCCAAGGGAAGTCCTTCTCAGTGCTAGGCTTCTGGACACATTGATTTTTGTGCCTATTAAGTGAGAGCGGAAAATACTTTTTCAATATCTAAGCCTGATTTATATAATAAGGAAAATTAAACTCATTGCACTTTCTTTGCAGTAGTTATGTGAAGACCCTATAGTTATGTAGCCATCTTGCTTTGTTTATTGCATAATGGGTATATACTTCAGGTGTTACAGATCCACAACTACACCTAAGGCGCCTAGGAATGAGAGGGCTTAAAATTGAGCTATGACCCCTCTTGCCAATTACTGAAGGATGTCTGGAAGCATTACGTCTGTACTTGAGATTTACTGTGATTCCCTGTTGTTCTTTGAAAACAGATTTTAAGCAAAGCACAGAGGTATCTATTACTTACCTAGAATTACCACTCAAAAACTGTATTTTCACAAAAATGGGGGAGGTCTTTTTGCATCCAGTGACATTATGATTCAATATCCTTTCTGTTTTTTAAGAGGACTTCGGCAAATTTCTTCCACTCTGGCATTGGGAGACATCATGCATGCGTATGGCTATAGCTTCAAGATAGATTTTTGCATAACTGCTGTATTATAATATGGTTACTATAACCCAGCAGTGACCACTTGCATTTCTGGTACTTGGGCATACGATAAGTACAACTTGGTGTAAAGTTAATAATTTGTTCCATGGATGATCTGGCAGTAAAGTGATATCAACTTTTGTAGCCCTATATAAAGATCCTGATTATAGATCATGGAGGTATTTTTCAACTCCATACTACATATCTTTAATTAGATTCCCCCTTGAACCAAAACAACAAATTCTGCAAGGCTGCAGCAGCAGAAAAATTAAGGGAAGGATGTCACCTTAACGGAGCAAGTTATCTTTATATGAAAACTATATTATTCTCTACACAGGCTCTGCCAAAAAAAAAAAAAAAAAAATGAACCGTTTTGTAGTTCTACTCAATCTACTGCTTACCAAGAGTAATGAGGTTTCCTCCTAAAACAGGACAAATTGGGAAATGTGATGAAATGTATTATTTTTTATTTTATTGCATAATGAAAAGGTTATTAATGCAAAATAGGTGGTAAGTGTATGTGATTATAATTAATTTGTTTTGGCAGTGAACTTATCCTTCTTTCTCTTTAATACAATAAACTGCAGAAAGTGTTCACTTGTTCTATTACAGAGAAACTCTAACATTTGAATTATATAACATCTTGTAGGTTTTACCAAATGCAGCATTTGACACATTCACACATGTTCTCAATGGCAGGAATGTTTTCTAATGATAATCACCTTAACATAGCAATGTAAAGCACATACACACGCATATTATGCACTGATCAAATGCACGGTTCTTATTCAGCATGTCTAGATATCTGAACTGCAGACAAAAAACAAACACATAATTACTTTCCGTTCTTATCATAGAAAAAATCAGAACTTTGTATGGACAAGTTACTGCATGTGCAAGATCTGTTATACATATTAATGCACTGGATTTTTTAGAAAAATGCAGGGTTTGTATGTTCAATTATACAACGCTTGCAGTGGCGTTTGACAAACCGTAGAGCATCTACTGAAACATCACAATCCTGAACATTTAACATTTGTAGGTCAAAGCAATTGGCAGCCACAATCTGTAGGCCTTGACCTGTGATGCTTTCACAGGATTTAAGACTCAAGCGCTTTAAGTTAAAGCAGTTGAGTGCTAAGAACTCTAAACCAATGTCTGAAACTAGAGGGCACTTCCCAATATCCAAAGATTTCAGTTTTGTGCAATTTTTCGCAAGGTATTCCACCCCATGATCTGTGATGCCTTCACATCCTCGAGCATTGAGGTAGCGCAGCTTACTGCAGTACTTAGCAATGTAACGGATGCCCACATCAGTTATCCTTCCACAGTGGGCTATGCTTAGGTACCGCAGACGTGATTCTAATTTTGCAATCTCACGCATACCAAAGTCACTGACAAAGCGGCAGTCGCTGACACTTAGCTCCTTGATAGATGTACAGTATATCATGATATATCTCAGACCTTCATCAGTGATACGAATGCAGCGACGCAGGTAGAGGTGGGTAAGCTGAGTGCAGTGAGCTGCTATAGTGTGCAGTCCTTCATCTTCCAGCAAAAAACAGTCTGTCATATCCAAAAAACGGATTGATATCTGTTTGCCATGCATAGGAGACAATTTAATTGAAGCTTCACGTGTCAAGCTGATGCAGGTTACTTTAGAACAGCCTGGAAAAGGAAGAAATTACTTAGTACACATAATGACAGTGTAACTAAAGAGCATGTCCTATTCATGTTTTCTAATTTTACATAGAACCTAATTCATAAGACTTTTCTTATTTATTTATAAAGACTATCCAACAAATTGTACCTCCTCAATGACCTTTTGCTTTTCATTTTCAGTCTTTAATACATTAGAACAGAGGGCACTGATGTTGTGCAAAGAGCAGTAATTCAGAATAATCACAATGACTAACAAAATGCCTTTTTTCATCATCTCAGAACAATTAGACAATAAATATTAATTGCTTGGTTACTATAACTTACTGCATGCAGCATTTTTCCCAAAGTGTATATTAAGCCAAAAAAATCCTCTATTAACCACTTAAGGACCAGCCTCGTTTTGGATTTTAGGTGTTTACATGTTTAAAACAGGTTTTTCTGCTAGAAAATTACTTAGAACCCCCAAACATTATATATGGTTTTTCTTCTAACACCCTAGAGAATACAATGGCGGTCATTGCAATACTTTTTTTTGCACCGTATTTGCGCAGCGGTCTTATAAGCGCACTTTTTTTGGAAAAAATTCACTTTTTTGAATAAAAAAATAAAACAACAGTAAAGTTAGCCCAATTTTTTTTAATATTGTGAAATATAATGTTACGCCAAGTAAATTGATACCCAACATGTCATGCTTGAAAATTGCGCCCGCTCGTGGAATGGCGTCAAACTTTTACCCTCAAAAATCTCCATAGGCGACGTTTAAAAAATTCTACAGGTTGCATATTTTGCGCTACAGAGGAGGTCTAGGGCTAGAATTATTGCTCTCGCTCTACCGGTCGCTGTGATACCTCACATGTGTGGTTTGACCACCGTTTTCATATGCGGGCGCTACTCGCGTATGCGTTCGCTTCTGCGCGCGAGCTCGTCGGGACAGGGGGGTTTTAAAAATTTTTTTTTTTATTTTTATTATTTATTTTAAAATATTTTATTTATTTTTACACTGTTTAAAAAGAAAAAAAAAATTGTTTCACTTTTATTCCTATTACAAGGAATGTAAACATCCCTTGTAATAGAAAAAAGACCTCAGATCTCATATTTACACTAAAATGCAATAAAAAAAAAAAAAAAAGTCATTTAGAAAAATGACATTTGAAAAAATATGCCTTTAAGAGGCGTGGACGGAAGTGACGTTTTGACGTCGCTTCCGCCCAGCAGTATCTTGGAGACGAGTGAGCGCTCCGGTAAGCGGTGGAGGGCACCGGATCGCGGCGGGAGGGGGGGGGGCCCTCTCCCGCCACCGATAAAAGTGATCTCGCGGCGAATCCGCCGCAGGGACCACTTTTATCTGAAAGCCGGCCGCCGCACGAAAACGGGGATACCGGGGTTATGGCAGCTAGCTGCTGCCATAACAACGATATCCCCGTTCAAACTTAGGACGTATATAGTCGTGCGGCGGTCGGGAAGTGGTTAAAAAAAAGAGAAAACATTTTTTTTTTCTGTGTTGCTGTTGGGGAATTACAGTGGAACCTCGGATTACGAGCATAATCCGTTCCAGGAGAATGCTCCTAATCCAAAGTACTTGCATATCAAAACAAGTTTCCCCATTGAAGTCAATGGAAACGAAAATAATTTGTTCCGCATTGACTTCAATGTCATGCAATACTGCATGCAGTCAGAGGTGGGGGAGCGCCGGAGAGCCTCATAAACGGCCAAAAAGGCCCGAGGCCACTTCGGCTGACCTCGGCAAACCTCGGAAAGACTTCGTTCACGAGATTTCCCGAGGTCAGCCGAGCTGTCCTCGGGCCTTTCTGTGCATTTCCGAAAGGCGCCGATCGGCTGCGATCGGCGACTTTCGGCTCTGGCGCCCCCCACCTCAGTCCAAACATGGTACTGCACACCGCTTTCGTCTGAATCGTGCTCGTTTTGAAAGACAACTCTCGCAAACCCTGTTACGATTTTTAAAAATACAGTGCTCGTATTGCGAAACGCTCGTTAACCGCATTACTTGCAATCTGAGGTTCCACTGTATTCTCACTTCCTCTCTGATACAGTGCAGTAGGGGATATTTCTCAAATGGAGCCTAGCATAGCAGTAAAAACTCATTGTATCCCTTTTCATTCACCATTCACATTAAAGTGGTTCTAAAGGCTCAAGGTTTTTTACAGTCATGCATTCTATGCATGAAGGTAAGAAACCTTCTGTGTGCAATAGCCCCCTAATACTTACCTGAGCCCCATCTTGATCCATCAATGTGCACAAGAGCCTCGGCTCTCTGGAGACTCTTACTCCTCATTGGCTGTCAATCACAGACAGTAAGCCAATCAGGAGATGGAGGGGGTAGGGCCGAGCTAGGGCTCTGTGTGTCAATGGACACTCAGAGCCATGGCTCGGGAGCGAGCCTGTTAAAGTGCTCCCATAGCAAGCTGCTTGCACTGGGGGAAATTGACAGGAGGTAGGGAGGGAGGGACCCGAGAAGAGGAGGATCTGGACTGCTCTGTGCAAAACCACTGCACAGAGCAGGTAAGTATAACATGTTTGTTCTTTTTTTTAAATAACAAAGACAAGACTTTAATATCACTTTAAGAAAAACATTTCAGCATGCCATTCATGTTAAAGTATTTAAAACCACAAAAATTTGAATAAACTGCAGATTCAATTCCTAGATATAATGGCTGCATTCATTTCCTTTTTCAGGTTCAAATTTCCTCTATTTCATCTTTCAAACCTCTGATTGACCTACCTCCTGCCCTAGAGAAATACCCTTCACTCACTATGCTATATTAAAAGCTGGTCTCTTAAGTTGGACAACAAGCACCTCCCCTAATCATTATCCCCATTAACAGGAGGATTTTTGTAGTTCACTGTAAAACTGATAACATAATTTGAGATATCAATTCATTACACAAGAAGTTACATAGGGCACTGGAATTTAGATCGAAATTTATTTTTCTGTTTTTGCAGAAAAATTCTCAGCTTGATAAGGAAAAAACTATTTCAGCCACCACATCTAAGGACTTGGGCATAGATTCAAACATTGTATGAGTGCCTATAAGTGGCTAAGGTTAGCCGGGTCCAGGGTAGGTAGATTATAATAAAGCCAGGGTTGCCAAACTTTAAGGATTTTTGATTGGTGATCAGTGATATTGCTAGAGTGTTGTTGTTTTTTTTTTTTTTTTTTTTGACAAATAAAGTATTCATATGCCTTATAACTTCTGCTAAATGAACTCTAGGTTTCTTACATTCATTAGTAATGCACTGTTCAACTGCAATGAAGAGGAGAGAAACTAGTCTTTGTTGCTCAACAGTGAGTCCTGGGACTGAGTGGTGCTATAGGGCCATCCCCTGGTCTTTGTGAAGGGAAATGTGAAACAAAGTTTGGGTAAGGCAGAAAATTCTGGACCAAAAGGTGGTCAGGTTCAGGCAGGACCATCAGACATGGAAAACATCTCCTTTTTTTGGCCACAGGCTCTAAAGCATCGGTTTTCATGAGTTATAAAGTCCTACTCCACTGGTATTGGGTACCAGCACGGATAGCTAATACCTTTTCAAGCAGATTCTATAATGTTGGTGTTAAATGAGCACTTGTTTATTCTAGACCAGTTTTGCTCCAATCCTCTAAAGCAACTGGGCAGGCATCACCCATATTTCTAAACATTAGGACTAGAGGGAGATTGTGAAGGCAGTACTACCATTTAAGAGAAGTGATGTAATCATTCCCTCATGAGATGTTGCCTGTGGAGATTTTTTTATTCTTTGCCAGGAAGCGGGTGTGTAAAAGAGCAGTTCTATCCACTGGACCCAGTGCTGTTAGGTCGCTCTCAACCTATACTAACTGTAAATTGTTTTTCCTGCATTGACTTATTGGCCAAATGTTGCGGCCATTCTTATAGGGCGTACACACGGTCAGGCTTTGTTCGGACATTCCGACAACAAAATCCTAGGATTTTTTCAGACGGATGTTGGCTCAAACTTGTCTTGCATACACACGGTCACACAAAGTTGTCGGAAAATCCGATCGTTCTGAACGCGGTGACGTAAAACACGTACGTCGGGACTATAAACGGGGCAGTGGCCAATAGCTTTCATCTCTTTATTTATTCTGAGCATGCGTAGCACTTTGTCCGTTGGATTTGTGTACACACGATCGGAATTTCTGACAACGGATTTTGTTGTCGGAAAATTTTATCTCCTGCTCTCCAACTTTGTGTGTCGGAAAATCCGATGGAAAATGTCCGATGGAGCCCACACACGGTCGGAATTTCCGACAACACGCTCCGATCGGACATTTTCCATCAGAAAATCCGACCGTGTGTACGGGGCATTATTGTTAATTGCATTCTCGCAATAAAAATAAATAAATACAGCCTTAAAAAATGTACTTGTCAACAAATAAGAAGGGAGAATGCAGGGCTGGGTAGGGCTACACTGTTCTGTGCAATGAGGGTCTCTGCAAGTATAGGAGCCAATTGTGGTAGAGGTGTGTAAAGCCTATGATATCTAGGCGGAGAAGCTTGCAGAGCTAAAGCCAAGATGTCTTAGAGAATCCAAAGTAATGCATTGTGCCTGAAGCAGCTGGGAGACCTTCTGTAAAAGCTACATCCTTACCAGCCTGACTTAGCAAGGGACAGAGTTATTCTATTGAAGCTGGGATCCTGGATACCCCGGAGTCTAATTCAGAATATGAACCTGATGTGCAAGCATCTGGAACTGTGAGGTATGTAGGGCCACTGGAAGTTGAAATCCTTTTTTCTATTGCAAGTTTGCTTTAAAGAGAATTGCTCATACACATTTTTTCTGAGTCACTTACTCAGTTAGTGAAGCAAGGATAAGGGTGACATGATTTTTGACCCAGTGTGCTTTATCACATACCACATCTATCACAGTATCATCCTTCAAGATCACGTGCTTGTATTCCCCCACTTTAAAATGTAATTTCATATATATGCTCAATTTTGAATAAGCCTGTGAGGCATAAAATAGCTTTTATGGCTAAATGGGAGCAGGACCTCAACTTTACCCTCTTGACCTCCTGAAGGAATCATTGTTACAAGACTTTAAACCTAGTAAGTCATTTAACTTTATTAATAGAAACCTCTGTTAATATCTTTCATAGGACTTATATGATCACTAGTGGATTAGTTTAATAGCGACTTCTCTGGAGCATGTTTCAGAAGATGCTCTGACATTGGTAATGAATCACATTGCTCTGAATTTTGGTTTCTGCTCTTTGGGCTAAGGTCATCAGACCTCTGCACAACTCTTTTATTAGTCATCCCGATATATATAGATGTCAGGTTTGAGGTTTTAACTCACAAGCTGATTTAATACATAGCAGTGACTACTCAACCCATATTGCATCTCCTAGTAGAATAGTAGTTTGCTGTGGTTTTTCAAAAAGTCAACTCAATTATCATAGCAGAAATAATTTTGTGATACAGTTGCACTCTAGGGACACTTGTCTTCAAACTTATCAACCTTTTAAGGGGTTTTGGGGGCCACATTTTTTATGTAGTACTTTGATCTCTGTGTTTTGCTTTTTCCCTTCCCCTTATAATATTTGCACTATGAAGGGCCTGTTCACACCAGGTGCAAAAAAAAGCAAAAAGCCTTGTGGTGGTGTGCATTAAAAATAAAGTATGGACCCATGGTTCATTTACCGCCATTCAGATTGACTATGGGCTCAGTGACAGTTGGTTCTCATGTAATGGATTTTTGCTTTGACCTATTCCTTTTCTTTTCGTTCTTTTGTAGACGTAATTTTTCTTTTTAGTTTTTAATGCTGGTTTTTTTTGCTTTTTTTACAAAAAAGTTTGTAAACAAAAAAAAAATAAAGTATGGCATGTGGTTCTTTTTTCCCAGTTCAGCAATCCACTGCATCACACTGTGCAGTGGCCAAGAGAGCTTAATGAAATTTTACTTTTTGAAATTTCTATTTAAATTCACAAAAGAAAAAAAAAGGAAAGTGAACAATGTGATGTTCCAGGATCAGTGTATCAGCACTTCCCTACACACACCAGATGTACGTTCAGCGCAGCTGCTGGTGTGTGTGAGCCCTAGAACTATAAAAAAAAATGCATACTGATCTAATAATCCCTCTATTATCTCAATGTGGAAATTAGTGGGAAATGCTACCACTTTGTCACAAATACAGCATTGTTCGGGAAGAAGATTCCTCGTCAGATAGGATAGCAGACAAGAAATCCCTTACAGTTAACCACTTCCCAACCGGCGCACGCTGAAGTACGTCGACAGAATGGCACGGCTGGGCAAATGGGCGTACCTGTAAGTCCCATTTGAATTCCCCGCCGTGTCATTGCGTGCGCGCCGCCGCCGGCGCGCGCGCCTGCCGGGAGCTCTGTGAGTCGGGTCGTGGGTCCCGCGGACTCGATCGTCTCGGGGATACCCGCGATCGCCTCACGGAGAGAACGAATGGGGAGATGCTGATGTAAACAAGCATCTCCCTGTTCTGCCTAGTGACAGTGTCACTGATCTCTGCTCCCTGTCATCGGGAGCAGAGATCAGTGACATGCCACAGCTAGCCCATCCCCCCTACAGTTAGAAAACACTCCCTAGTACTGAATTAACCCCCCCCCAGTGGTTAACCCCTTCACTGCCAGTGTCATTTACACAGGAGTCAGTGCATTTTTATAGCACTGATTGCTGTATAAATGACAATGGTCCCAAAAATGTGTCAAAAATGTCCGATGTGTCCGCCATAATGTCGCAGTCACAATAAAAATCGCTGATTGCCGCCATTACTAGTAAAAAAAAAAATTATTAATAAAAATGCCATAAAACGATCCCCTATTTTGTAAACGTTATAACTTTTGCGCAAACCAATCAATAATCGCTTATTGCGATTTTTTTTACCAAGAATATGTAGAAGAATACGTATCAGCCTAAACTGAGGAAAAAAATGTTTTTTTAGTTATTTTTTGGGGATATTTATTATAGCAAAAAGTAAAAAATAATGCGTCTTTTTCAAAATTGTCGCTGTTTTTTTGTTTATAGCGCAAAAAATAAAAACCGCAGAGGTGATCAAATACCACCAAAAGAAAGCTGTAATTATGGGAAAAAAGGACGTCAATTTTGTTTGGGAGCCACGTCTCACGACTGCGCAATTGTCAGTTAAAGCGACGCAGTGCTGAAATGCAAAAAGTGCTCTGGTCAGGAAGGGCTTCCGGGGTTAAAGATATTGTTTTTAAACTGTCCTCTGGATCCATCTCCCATTCCCATGGAAGTATTTGTGTATGAGTAGGCATGCACAAGTTTGCTTACCCTTTAATGAATGAAGCCACCCCCCTGAGTGGTGCAGCTTGTTAAATACTTACGTTCCCCTCAGTTCCAGTGTTATTTACTGTGCAGCTCTGCAGAGTGCCACACATAGCTTGCCTTCACTCAGACAAGATCTCTGAAAAGTGCTATTTTTACAGCACATGTGTACCGCAGCATCATTTGTGGTTAAAGACTGCTATAACAGGCTTTGCTCAGGGAGTTGGGAGAATTTATTAAAGGATAACTGTACTAAACAGTGTCCATTAAAGTCATATCCTGGTCCATGATTTCTCAGAAATCCTACCTCCTTCTGGCATTAAGCCCTGCCTCCCCCATAACCTCAATTTTGAAATAAATAGCAGCCCTGATGATAGCCTGTGTTTAGGATCTCTTGTCTTTCACAGACACAAAGTAAATTATCTGATGACAAGAACGATAACTTTCAGACATCAAAAGACATTTTAGCAGAAATGTTTCATGGAACTGGCAGGTTCACTTCAATGCATTTATTGGAAAAAGTGAGTATATCGCTTAAAATAGCTGAACGTTGAAATATTTTATATTTAAAAACTTAGATTTTCAAAATTCAATGTGAATCATGCCTTATTATTAATTCTAAAATACTAATATTTCTTAAAACAACAAGGAACCCAAATTATAACAAAGACTGAATCCCTTTATTCCCATTTAGGATAATCCCAGTTTGGTAAAAGACGCACAGCTATACTAAAGGTAGAGCAAAGAAATTCTGTATTTTTGTGACTAAAACATTAATTAGGGGTGGACTTGTTCTGGTTTAACCTCTCAAAATAATTAGCACGATATAGTCTGCCCTACAGCATCAGGGCTGTTAAACGTCATTTCAAAAAGATTAATGGACTGATAAAATTTATGTCAGCCGTATCAGAAAGCAAATCTTCATTTAAATAACACACATGTTACACATTTACCATGTACATTTACCATTTTTTTAATGTAAAAAAAAAGACAATGGCTCGGGTTTTGGAAACAAAATTAGTAAGTGCCATTTATAAAGTTGTTCACCCTACAAGCAGAATAACTAGCAACTAAATGGTGCAGTATGAATTATTCTGTACATCCAGAACCGTATTCTGTACTTAGTGTTGCCTGAATAATTCCACACCAAGTAAAGTCGGCCACTCAGCATACTTTCTGATGTGAATCTTTATTGGCTAGATATCAAATGTGTACAGTGGGCACAGTGCACAGACTGATAACGCATTTGTCATTTTACTACCGCCTTCCTCATAGCATGAGAATACGATTAAAAATCATTATGTAAATATCTTCTCCTGCACGCACTCCATAATTATAGAGGTAGATTCAATTAATTAAAATCAATTGAAGTAAATGACCCAGCATGGAGTAGAACTAACAGAATAGTATCCTGCCCAAATGTGAAAGATAAATGTACACATTCAGAACATCATAAATGCATAGACCATTTTCATAGCCACATAACTAGTCCAAAACAAATCTATATCCAAAGTATTGTTCAGACCGAATAGTGCTCTTGTGTTCAGCATGTGAATCCACCACACCTCCCATATGCCCCCTTAGAACATCTGAACATTTCGATGCTACAACCTAAATACCAAAAATATATCTAATGTTTCAAAACATTTTAGAGAAATGCATAATGGTAATCTAGATTAATTTCCTTTTTTCACCCAGAGGGGAAGATACACATTGTATTTTATTACAACGGGAGGTGTGGTGAATTAACACATTAAACACAGTAAAGAGCACCATTCAGTCTGAACAATAGACTGGATATAGATTTGTTTTTGAAATAGTTATATGGTTATGCAAATCAACTATACATTTATGATGTTCTGAATGTGTATAGTTATCTTTCATGTTTGGGCAGGATATTATTCTGTTAGTTCTACTCCATGCTGGGTCATTTATTTCAACTGCTTTTAATTAATTGAATCTCGTCTCTGTAATTAATTATGGAGCAGGTATAGAAGATATTTAGGTAATGATTTTTAACTATATTATCCTGCTATGAGGAAGGCTGTAGTAGCCAAAATGCGTTCGCAGTCTGTACACTGTGTCATTTGATATGTAGCAAATAAAGATTTACATTGGAGAGTATACCGAGTGGCCGGATTTACTCGTTAGTTCTATCCATTATGTAATTTAATTATTTTAGGTAAAACTAATGATAATGCAACCCAAGTTTTTTTTTTTTTTTTTTTTTTTTTTTAGTTTGAGATTAGAATAGGATTAAAACTTCTGTTGGATCTGTACTGCTATAACAGACTCCAGTAGAGAGATTTGCCCTCACTCACTGCTGCAGTGAGAACAGTTTCACCAAGCAGGAAGTGAGGAAAAAATCTTAAACAGCAACACAGACAAAAGTAAAAATGTTTCTTTTATAGTAGAGTGGGGGAATGCTAGATTTTCCTGCACTACTGTCTGGTGATACCATTGTCATTGTGACTGAAATGAGGGGAAATCCCTTTATCAGATTCCCAGAAAGATGTAAAATTCTCGCAGGAATTCTAATCTTTACTCCACTCCAGAGGTAGACACACCAAGGAAACACATTAAGGAAAGCGATACCACAATTTGTACATTTTGAAGGTTAGTTCTGAACCATATCACCCTGTCCACACCTAAGCCACAAGTGCTGTATAGTAAACACACCTCTGGTTGCATAACTGTTAGAATAGGATACATGAGGCTCACAAATCACAGTCACATTATATTCAAAAACCTGTTTCGCATATTTACTAAACAGAAACTACTGTGAATAAATAATCTGAAATATTAAAAGACAGTAACTTACACATTTATACATTTATATTATATATAAATATATATATTATATATTTATATACTTAAAGTGCCAAGACTATGGAATTAAAGTACTTAACATATTCTTAAACATTAAAACAAGTTTTAACCGCTTGCCGAGCAGCCGCTGTCATTATACTGCGGCAGGTCGGCACAATCCCATGAGCCGACGTATAGCTACGGCGGCTTGTGGGATCGTGCCGACCTGCCGCAGTATAATGACGGCGGCTGGTCGACAAGCGGTTAAAGCTTGTTTTAATGTTGAAGAATATGTTAAGTTAAGTACTTTAATTCCATAATTTTGGCACTTCAATCGGGATAGCAGGCGCACGCACGCGCCCACTGCACAGCGGGGGTGACGATGCTCATGGCCGATGGTTGCGATGACTGCCGGCCAAGAGCGATCGCGGGCACAAGAGGCAGAACAGGGACGAGTGTGTGTAAACACACAAATCCCTGTTCTGTTAGGCGTGACAGATCGTAAGTTCCTATTAGATAGGAACCACGATCCATCACTTCCTGTAGGTCAGTCCCCTCCCCCTACAGTTAGAAACACAAACAGGGAACACAGTTAACCCCTTGATCACCCCCTAGTGTTAACCCCTTCCCTGCCAGTGACATTTTTACAGTAATCAATGCATTTTTATAGCACTGATCGCTGTATAAATGCCAATGGTCACAAAAATGTGTCAAAAGTGTCTGATGTATCCGCCATAATGTCGCAGTCCTGATAAAAATCACAGATCACCCCCATTACTAGTAAAAAAATAATAATAAAAATGCTATAAATCTATCCCCTATTTTGTAAACACTATAACTTTTGCGCAAACCAATCAATATACGCTTATTGTGTTTTTTTTTTTACCAAAAATATATAGAAGAATACATATTGGCCTACACTGAGAAAAAATTTGCTTTTTTAAAAAAAAATTGGGGATATTTATTATAGCAAACAAAATATTCTGGGTTTTTTTTTCAAAATTTCATAGCCCAAAAAATAAAAACCGCAGAGGCGATCAAATACCACCAAAAGTAAGCTCTGTTTGTGGGACGTCAATTTTGTTTGGGTGCAACGTCACACGACCGCGTAATTGTCAGTTAAAGCGACGAAGTGCTGAAAAAATGGCCCGGTCATTCAGCAGCCAAATCTTCTGGGGTTGAAGTGGTTAAACATGCTGTCACTGGCCTATATAGCTGCAAGTGCTGTGAAATAATTCTCAAAGATCCTCAAAAAAAGGGGTTTTGTTACTAAAGGCAAATAGACTGTTCACTTTGCAAGTCAATTTCCCCTTAGCTTAGTTAATGAGGTAAAACTCTCTTCAATCATGTGTGAGCAAGAATACAGTTTTTTTCCCTTGGGTATTCTTTTCAAAGTGCATTTTTACCTCAATTACTAACCTAAGGGCAAATTCCATTGCAACGTGAAAATAACAATTTTCCTTTAGTAAATCAACCCCAAAGACTCTAAAGCTGGGTTTTTGTTTAGTTCTTAAAGACTAAGGCTACTTTCCAGTGGGCATCCAGGATAATACAGTATGCATGTCCAAGCATGGATGTGGCTCTGAGCTGGTTAATAACATATCAAAATATCCTACATGCTTTTAATGCTAGCTCATTTCTGTAAAAGCCATATAATTATAGATCAAAAATTATCTTTACCTGACACATCCAGATGCTCTAGGTTTGGGCATAATGATACCACATCAAATACTGCCTCATTTGAGATATTGTAACAATTAGACACTTCCAGTCTCCTCAGCTCTGGGCAGCACTGGGCGATGGTGTATAGCCCTCGATCCGTGAGCCGCCTGCAGCCACTAACAATTACTGTCTCCAACATGAGACAGACGTTGGGTGTATCTTGACAAAGTCTACGGGTCAGTACCTTTAAGGCCCTGTCCACGCTTAATGTTTCACCAGTTAGTCTTATAGTCCTCCATAGTCGAGGGTCCCAGGCTAAATTATACCAGCGTCGGCAGACTTGGGTACAACGACATAACTGGTTTGTTGGTAAATATGAAAATATTTGTATTATGCATTGATCTGGCATTCGGTCAATATTTGCATGGTCCTTTTGATGTTTTGAGGCCAGGCGTATCAGTGGGTGAGTAAGACGTGTAGGTGGTGGGGAATGTACTATAGCCACAGTCTCTCCTGTGATGGATGATGATGATGTTGATGATCCTCTTCCATTCTTAAAGCTATGTAGGTTTTGTGGACATATTAGTGCAGGACTAGGTGTGCTGAGTGTTCGCATACTCAAGTCTGAATCTGAAAGAGAGAGATATAAAATATATAATCAGAAGCTGCCTGATGGTCTGATCTATGATAAGTTTTAATAGAAATGTTAATTTTGTAAATTCAACATTAAAGTGTTTGTAACCTTAAAAAAAAATCACTGCCAGCCCCTTTCTTTTATCCAGCCATAACACACTGTAAGTGTTTTCTGAAAACTATGCCTCTAAATACCTTTTTTTTCAGATCTCTTCTGGCCGGTCACGTGACTCCCGGCCACTCTCCTACTCGTATATACAGGCTACAATGGGAGGGACCAAGATCTCCCTCTGACGTCAGCCAGGGAGGTCATGTGACCGCTGTGCTGCCCGCTCAGCCCCTCCCACTGTATTCCTTAGATGGGAGAGGAGAGCGGCCGGGAGTGATCTGAAAAAAGGTATTTAGAGGCTTCATTTTCAACAAACACTTACACAATGTGTTAGGGCGGGATAAAAAAAAGGGACAGGCAGTAAAAATTTTCACACACACACGAGCTGACAGGCAGGGAGGAAGGGGGAGAGAGTAGATCAACGGATGACGGAGATACGTAAACTGACCAAGCCCTAATTAATGTGGTCAGCACACCAAGGGGGACACAGAAACTGGCAGGATAACCAGGCTTTATACAGCTTAACGAGGGAAAGGTTAGACAGCACAAACACTGTGCTGTTTAACCTGCTATAAGGGAACAAGATATCTTCTTTTTTTTAGGGTTTCAACCACTTTAACTGATAAAAGAGCAAGCAACTGAAATAGATAAGTACTGTATATAAAGTACACCTCTGCTCACAGCTACAATCGATAGTATTGCAGTGCAACATAGTACATAACATGCTAATGTTGTAAAATATATATTGAGATTAGCGGAGACAGCATTGTGTTCATATGAATACCTAATATTTTATGATTACTTAATATTAATGCCTACTATTTAAAGTGTAAGTTCACCTTTACAGAAAATCCGTAAGGTGAACTTAAACTGGACCCCCTCCCCATCGCACCCGGTCCTGCTAACCTGGAGTGCAGCGATCTCACATTCTGATAGATCGTACAGCAGCTTTACCAGTCGGGGGATTTGAAATCACTGCAGCTTTCTCTCCTCTTCGCCCGCGTGGACAAGACAGGCTAAGCGGGTTCTGATTCGTCGGCGCCAACCAATTAAAATGCCCCTATACGTACCTCCTGATGTGGTACGTTTAGGAGATTATGCTGAGGGGATTTCTAAGCCCCATCAGTGATGCGGCTATACAAGGGCTCATAGCGGGAGATTGCCACGCTCCAGGTCAGCGGGACTGTGAGGGGGGGTGAAGAGGATGTCCTGTGTAAGTTCACCTTACAGATTTTTCTGTAAAGGTGAACTTACCCTTTAAAATTAGAAACATTCTAAGATAATCTATCACTTTGCCAGTTTAGAACAAAGCAACACAAACCAACTTGCCCCCCCCCAAATCCACTCTTACCTTCTCCATGCTCCCCCGTCACTCATTTACTCCACTGGTGATCTCAGTAAATACCTGATCCTTCCAAGTATGGAGGAGTATGTGACCTCCTACCAGGATGAAGAGGTCAGTACTGAGCGACTAATCACCAGACCTGAGCATTGTCCATTGTGAAGTAGAAGAGAAAATAGTTAAACCTGTGTAAGCTTTGATATATATGATATACAGTGGGGACGGAAAGTATTAAGACCCCCTTAAATTTTTCACTCTTTGTTATATTGCAGCCATTTGCTAAAATCATTTAAGTTCATTTTTTTTCCTCATTAATGTACACACAGCACCCCATATTGACAGAAAAACACAGAATTGTTGACATTTTTGCAGATTTATTAAAAAAGAAAAACTGAAATATCACATGGTCCTAAGTATTCAGACCCTTTGCTCAGTATTTAGTAGAAGCACCCTTTTGATCTAATACAGCCATGAGTCTTTTTTGGGAAAGATGCAACAAGTTTTTCACACCTGGATTTGGGGATCCTCTGCCATTCCTCCTTGCAGATCCTCTCCAGTTCTGTCAGGTTGGATGGTAAACATTGGTGGACAGCCGTTTGTAGGTCTCTCCAGAGATGCTCAATTGGGTTTAAGTCAGGGCTCTGGCTGGGCCATTCAAGAACAGTCATGGAGTTGTTGTGAAGCCACTTCTTTGTTATTTTAGCTGTTTAGAATTAAGGCCAAAAAGTTCAGATTAGAGAATCTTATTTCTCACCATCTTGGAGTCCTTCAGGTGTTTTTTTAGCAAACTCCATGCGGGCTTACATGTTTCTTGCACTGAGGAGAGGCTTCTGTCGGGCCACTCTGCCATAAAGGCCCGACTGGTGGAGGGCTGCAGTAATGGTTGACTTTCTACAACTTTCTCTCATCTCCCGACTGCATTTCTGGAGCTCAGCCACAGTGATCCATGGGTTCTTCTTTACCTCTCTTACCAAGGCTCTTCTCCCCCGATAGCTCAGTTTGGCTGGACGTTCAGCTCTAAGAAGGGTTCTGGTCATCCCAAACGTCTTCCATTTAAGGATTATGGAGGCCACTGTGCTCTTAGGAACCTTAAGTGCAGCAGAAATTTTTTTGTAACCTTAAACAGATCTGTGCCATGCCACAATTCTGTCTCTGAGCTCTTCAGGCAGTTCCTTTGACCTCATGATTCTCATTTGCTCTGACATGCACTGTGAGCTGTAAGGTCTTATATTTTTCCTGAACAAGTCCAATCAGTATAATCAAACACAGCTGGACTCAAATTAAGGTGTAGAACTCTAAAGGATGATCAGAAGAAATGGACAGCACCTGAGTTAAATATATGAGTGTCACAGCAAAGGGTCTGAATACTTAGAAACGTGTGATATTTCAGTTTTTCTTTTTTAATAAATCTGCAAAAATGTCAACAATTCTGTGTTTTTCTGTCAATATGGGGTGCTGTGTGTACATTAATGAGGAAAAAAATGAACTTAAATGATTTTAGCAAATGGCTGCAATATAACAAAGAGTGAAAAATTTAAGGGGGTCTGAATACTTTCCGTCCCCACTGTATATTAATATAATACATCTGCTTGCACGTATTGATTAACTCTTTCACCTTTTCATTTTCATTTTTTGAACAAGTAACCTTTAGATACTTTTTGATGTATGGCCTTGTCAGGTTTTGTTAACTGCATACAGTTTGGTAGGCTCATTTGTTTATGTTATATATGTTTATGTTATATACACTTCCATAAAACGCTGTAATTTGACATCCTTCCTTACCAAAGTCACACATAGTGACACACACACATGGGTCAGTTTTGGATTGAAACCAACCAACCTGTCATTATGCTTTGGGATGTGCAAGAAACAAACACACAAGGGGAGAACTGCAAATAGTTTCTTTGGTGGCAATTCGGTGACTCCGTGGTCTGCAAAGGGAAAGTGAGGAAAGTGATAATCACCTAGCCACTGTGCCACAAAATATATGAACTGCAGCCACCTACAAAATGCCATATAATCTAACTAGCGTCTTGTATTTTTTCTAAAAAAGTCATCAACATACTACATACTCCTTTTACTGGATTCAGTTTCAGTTGAAGAAACTTTCTGGCTGCAGAGTAGTAATAAAGGCACTGGACTGGTTAAGGGATTCAGGAAACCACACTATCTATGGACCACTTAAGTCAGGGCCTGTAAAGCTGGCCATACACTGGTAGATTTTCAAATTAATATTTGGTCAAATATTCGTGTGAACATTCATATGAGAATTTACAGTACAGTTGATAACTTGACAAATGTCGTCCGAAATCACTTCACGTCATTTGCTTTGAACATTCGATTTTGGAAGGAGTTTATTTTCCCAAATGAGCACCATATACACTGTTAGAAATGTGTTCAAGAAAAAATTTCCATCCTGCTTATTTGAATTTTCTCATCATTGAGGTAGAAGAAATGAATGTCTTTTTGACCCCACTAGTGATTATAAAATCGAACAGGCATTATTAAAAATGAAAAATTTAGAATGAAATTCTACTAGGGTATGGCCTGATTTCATTTATTGCTATGGTACATAAGACATGGGGAGTGACAGTAGCTTCACTGCTTTAATTCACGGGAGCATCCGTACAGAGTGGTCACAGACAATTCTGTACTGGGAGAAACTGCAAGTGTTTTCAAATACAAAGTCTGGTAATTCACAGATAATAAATACATTTTATGGCAAAAATGGGCATAAAAATATAAACATAACTTTACCAGTGTGGCCACAGATCTTTTTTAATATCAATATTACAATGTAGTGGGATCACACTTCATATTTAGTTAGTTAAATCATTGTATATTTAAAGATGTTTCATTTTTAAATGATGTTTCAGCACCAATTTTATATCTCCACAAACATTTATTATAAAACAAAAACTGTACTGCAATATTTATTTATAATGAATCCTTACAAAGTGGGAGTAAAGTGAGGTTTCTTAATAAAACCCTTGCATCAAAGGTGTAGGTCCCATTGGAAGATCTGTTTCCTGAATACTTATAAAAATTACTAGTAGGTTGTAATCCTGCTTGCTGGTGTAAGATTTCTTCCATGACACCTGGGATTAACAATATATTTCAGAGTGAAGATTATGCGTTTACTGTGGATAGGTTAGACTGAAATGATGACAAAGCTATAAATGAATATAAATCTGCATACATTGTCAGCAGACTGTAACCTCAGTCTTCGGTAGATATTCATTTACCGTAAAACAAGAAAATAAACAAAATTTTTCCCCTAAATCATTAAACAAGTCTTTAACAATCCCCAACAGTGTCTCTCTTGTCAAACTGTCAGTGATGGGGTAAATATCTGAGCAAGCTGTTTTATGATCTTTGTGACAGCTACTGACATTAACCTGGAGAATTTCTTCAGGGGCATAGCAGGAGAGATAACATAAGGATCATATGTATAAATGTAGCTAAGCCTCCAGACCTATCATCTCACTTACTGTCCAATAATTCTCTGTGTCAAAATAAGCTCCTGGGTGGCCTGTCTCCAGTTTAGAGGTTTCTGGATTACTACTCAGGTTAGGCACATCTGTACATATTCACTGTTCATTAACTTCATGCAGTAACTACAGTTCAATCCATCAATCAATCCAGGATTGTACTCTGGGGAAAATGTACAATTCTTAATTGAAAAGATTTAGGTTGCATTTGTTGTCCAATGCACATATAAAGGTGGCAATAGCTAAATCTAATGTACAATAGAGAGCCATTTCAAGCAATAAATAAAAGCTAACACACTTTTAATGCAATCCAGTAAACACAGAACGCCTACCCAATTGACTTTAATTTAACATGTCTGTAATTTGTAGTATAAGCACATATACTCTAAACAGTATTACTAGGGGGAACGTAAGTGTTAGTCCTGAAGATTGAGCTGTTTAACTGTGACAATTTCTTAGTATTGGAATCTATTTGAATTAATCTAAAAAACAAAAAGTCTTGGCGACCTAATGATTAAAGGACAGCCGCTAGTATTGATCACATCCGAAGCAGTTAAATGGGCCTTAAAAAAGAATATCCATATGGAAAGAAGATTACGTAACTTTATTTTGAAATGTTTCAATTTTTGTTTAAAACATAATTATTTTTGGTACAAAAACACCACCTACCTCCAAATAAAAGGCCTCGCCATGGGCGCAAAATTTGCGCCAAGCATCGCCAATCTGTACAGGAGGAGGTTGTTTTGTACAATATGGATTCGAGGATTTTACTTTACAGGCGTTTTATTGATGATATTTTGATAATATGGAAGGGGTCCAAGGCAGATTTGGAAGGCTTTCTGCAGAATATGAACAAAAATGAGTGTAATATTATGCTTTCATGGGACATTAGTAGTGAAGTCATACACTTTCTTGATCTAGAGATTAAAAGTACACCCAGGTTTAGAAATGAAAACATATTTTAAGGCCACAGACTGGAATTCATACATCCCCACATCTAGTTGCCACTTCAGGACATGAATTAATAACATACCCAGAGGGCAATTTATGTGTATTAAAAAGAACTGTACAAATAATGGCGACTTTGAGATGCAAACAGATAAATTAATGGAAATGTTCAATGAGAAGGGTTACCAATTAGATTTTCTCAAGACAGAGAAAGATAAAGTTAGAAGTATAGAAAGAGAACAACTTTTAGTAGATAAGGAAGTAAGTGACAGTAGTAACGACCAGATAGGCACTTGCATTGTGTTGGACTATAATTTACAAAACAGAGAGGTGGAAAAGATCATTAGCAAATATTGGGGGGTATTGAAGCAGGATATACACCTAAAGGATAGTCTGTCAGATAAACCAAGAATTGTCTACAAGCGTGCACCGAACATGAGGGATAACCTGGTACACAACATTGTTGAGCCACCCACACCTATACCTAAGATGTTTTTAGATGGTAAAGGCTTCTATGGATGTGATAGGTGCTATAGTTGTATTAGGGTTCCAAATAATAGAAAGGTTAAAAGTTTTGTTAACCCAAAAACCCAGCACCTACATACGATTAGAGACTTCACCTCATGAGATATGATTGGGGCAGTATATGTTACATGAGCATTTTATAACTTACTGTATGTAGGAAGAACCAAAAGGGCACTAAAAGTTCGGATGGAAGAGCATATTAGAAATATCCAAAAGGGCTTTGAGAAACATCATTTATCAGTACATTTTCGGGATGTCCACAATCAGAATACAGTAGGGATGCTATTTTGGGGCATGGAAGCCCCTAAAAGACACTGGAGAGGGTCCAATTATATAAGAGAGATCAGCAAAAAAGAATTCTGGTGGATTTATCAATTGGGATCCTTGGCACTGGGGGGGTTAAACAAAGAGTTTGACCTTAAGTGTTTTCTTAGTAATAGTTAAAGGCACTCCATCTGGGTCATATTTATTATGGTTGGGAATTGGGTTACAACAGATTTAAGTTGGCAATTATAGAGCCAATGAGGGATAGAGATCTCCCATGCCCATTTAGATTGATCCAGGCAGATGATGTTTGGATATGGTGCACATTAGGGCTCTTGTGATTAGTACCTGGTATAGGGTCGGTACATATCCATATGTGTAAATGGTGATCATCCTTTTTCCTACTTTTTCTTTCATCGTTATACTTTGAAGGATGTTATATGGGGGTTAATGAGGGGTGGCAAAGTGTGTTGATGGTCCTTTTAATATATGTATCTATATTTTCTTCTATGAATTTTGTATATTGTTATGATGTTCTTACAGCTGTGTAGGGCCTATTATATAGTAGCATATGTGCATTAGGTACTGGGTTGTTATGTGCATGTATGTTGGTATTAGGCCGTTTTCGGCTTTCATATCTGTGCATGTAGGTCGTTTTACGCATGTACACGTAGGTTGGTATTAGGCAGCTTCTGGCTTTTAGAGTGAAATTTTATATGAATGTATATAGATTGTTTTATTATCAATTCAATTTTTTTTAGTAGATCGATTATGCAATAAAATAGGTTGGTCTTTGATGGTACATAATTTAGGGGTGGGCTAGTGTGGATGTGTGTGTTTGTGCATACATTCCCGCACGTTGCTACACATGCATTTACCTGTCATTTATTCTGCATGAGTTGTCATATAGGTAATGATGATGTTATTTGGAGAATTTGGTTAATTAAAACATTATGAGCTAATGACACTTTGCAGAATGATGTAGTATGGGCAGATGGCAGATGAGGTGGTTTGGATGTTGTTGTTTTCAATGATACTGTTTTATTTTTTTTATATATTTTATGTTAGTGTTGCCGTGACTATGTGTCCTTCTCCTTACATACCGTCTTGAATGTAATCTGTAAAGGGATATATAGGCAAATTTTAGGCTGATGAGCACCTTATAAGCCATTATAAACTGATGTTATTATGCCACTGTGTGTTACTGTGCTTGGTCACAACACACGGCGTGCAGTATGGGTAGCGTAGAGTGTTCTGAGCTATCAGAAAATGGCCACGAGCTTACAATAAACTATAGAATGTCCACGGTCTTCAACAAAATGGCCACAACGACACTATAAAATAATTGACATCTCAACTGTCCAATAGATTTCCCCCTGAGAAAGATACGTTATTTCCTGGTATTGACACATGTTGGGGAGGGGACAGGACGATTTGCGAGACAGTGGAGTGTTCTCAGAGCAGGAGAGGACACACCATTCCAACGTCTTTATATTTGTTTGGCTTTTTACATAGCACCTATTAAATGTGAATACCCTAATATAGGGAATATTGTCATTTTGAATAAAACTTTTACAACGGTAATACACTATCCAGTTTCCTCTGTTTTCCATATGAATATTGTTGCAAGCAACCATCCAAGGATCTAAATGCTGACCATATACCCAGAGGTGGATTAAAAGAGTGTTTTGACCGAGCTTAGGTGCAAGGTCACACGCTCTAAGGTGAGTGAATACACCAAAGGGGGAGCACAAGAGTGGACACGAGCACTTTATTGTTTTATCATCTGTTTTATCATCTGCAATGAATACCAGAAGAATGGAGTAGTTATGGATGGACTTTATGTTGCGATTCTGTGGACACAGATTAATGCATGAATTAGTTTGGCACAAGAGCACTTTAAACACGGGTCACTTTATTTCTATATTGATTATTGTATATTGATGCACTTTTATATAGATTTATGTAAATTACAGGTTGTCACTGCAATTATCGCATTTATCGCAAACATCGCACAGGGTTGCAAATTTCTCTATTGCATATAAATGCAACATGTGTATTACTATTATTATTATTATACGAGATTTATATAGCGCCAACAGTTTACGCAGCGCTTTACAATGTATAAGGGGGGCAACACAATTACAGTACAGTTCAATACAAAAGGTACAGGAGGGCCCTGCTTGTAGAGCTTACATTCTAAAGGGAGGGGGTGGTGGTACAAAAGGTAATAGCTGAAAAGAATGATTTGATGGGGGTGGCTCAGGGACAGTTATGTGGGTGTGGGATAGGCTTCCCTGAATAAATGAGTTTTCAGTGTATATAGAGGATAATAAATGAGTTTTCAGTGTATATAGAGGAGTGTATGCTACACAGATTGCCATTGGGAGTATAGCATAGGATTGCAATTTTTAATTATGAGCGCAACTTTTAATCGCATTAGATTGCATTATTATGTTCACTATATTTTTTACATAGGAATGGAATATCTCACCACCACTATTTAACTGCAGTCAGTATCAATTAGGATTTAGTACGATTACCATATGATTACATTTGGATAGCGTAGCATTATATTGGTATAAATCTATTTAAAAACTGAGGTATTGCATTCTCCCAGTGGAAGACCTCATGCACAAGAATGGTGATGGACATTAAAATTGCTAGGCATAAAATTTCAGGCATTTTCCTGTGCCCATGGGCCTCAGTTGGGTTGTAAAGCCAGCCCTACTAGTTAATGGCTGTACACAGCTGTACACTGATGCTTTTTTGCATCACCATTTACATGCACACAAGTGTACAATGTATTTTCTGATGGCCAAACTTCTGCATCCAGGAAATGCATTGTGGGCACATGCCATGGTTTACAAGAATATAGAAACATTAAGCCACTCATTTATATGGAAGGCTGTGCGCAGCATCTTCAGCTGCCTGGGAGCAGGAACATGCTTGGATTTTTATGCCCAGCATTTTTTATGCTTCTCACCATCCATGTGCATAAGTTGGCCATATACTGTTAGTTTTTCATTCACTCATCCACACAAACCAGCTGAAAGGAGGAATCCCCCTGCCTAGACATTGTATTCTGACAGCTGCACCAGTAGCCGTCACAATACACTGACCAGTGGCTGCAACCACTAATGGAGAAATGTTTTTCAACATGTCCCTGATAGTTTGATCAACCCCTGTCAAGCAGGAATGGCCACACACACACTGATAGAAATGTGGCTGGTCCCCCCCCCGGGAGAGCGCTTCTCCTAGGGGGTTATACGATGCAGGGAGGAGACGTTCAGCCAGGCACTGTGTATGTGGACACGGCGGTGCTACTCTGGAGGTTTTTATGTGATTTTGAAAGTTTTTATCTTGTAAGTGCAAGTTGTCTGTTTGGGGGTTTTGAATAAACTTGTATACAGAGAACACTATGGTCTCTATACTTAATATTTACATGTCCTGAACTCATGGAATCTTGAGCCAAGCTGGGAGATGATACGTTTCTTTGGATATTAATGAGCTGAGTTACCATTAAGAAAAGAGCCATCTGGATTACCCACCATTGATTGGGAAGAGGAAGTGAGAGCAAAGAGCTCGTGGGGAGATCCGCATATGAGTTTTGACTCATCTGGGAGGTGAGCGCACATTTTTACTGGTGGTGGTGTGCACTCCTTTTGAGGACGAACAATCACTGTGGTGGAATTGTGTGGATACACTGATTACAAGAAGAGTTTTTCATGTTTTATTTCTTCATTTTTTGGGCTATTCATTTATATGTAGGATTTATTTATTTTAGAGATTTGCACTTTATATTTATAATTTTACACATAGCGCTACATTTATTTATTTACTATCCATTTTGATATCAGTGTGGTGTACCACTTGGAATGTTTAGCAGCTGTGCACGTTTATCATTAGGTTATCTTATTTAAACATCACAATACTTTTTACTTGTGGCGCTGATTGTTTCATCTTATAATGTTCTGGAAATGCTTTATCATATAGTAAATTGTATCTTGACCCCTAGACTTTTTTTTTGGATAGTGTAAGGAAGGATTAAAGCTGTTTGCGAACAAGAATTTTCTGGTTGGGAAATTCATTGATTAATTTGCCATGGTGGCCATTCCTGGAATAGAGGATCAGCTGTCCAAGGAATATCCTCTCACTTTGGAAAATGTTTTACTCACTTCCTGTTGTGTCCCTGAGACATGAAAGGAAGGGACATTTCACCAATGAAAAACAGACAGCAAATAAAGATTAAAAACAAAAACAAAAAAGAAAAACAAAACATGGATTTTATTACTTCTGTACTCTAACCAAAACTTACCAAATAAATATGACCAAAAACCATTACTGTTTAGCTTTAATGTTGGCAGGATAATGGTGGGTAAGTGGAAATCACTGGGCATAGATGTATAATTTTTTTAACAAATGGATTCCTCCATCCACAGAGTCACGGTGGATAGAGGAATCCTCCCCACTAAGACACTGTATTCTGACGAAAGGAACTTTCCACTGTCGATTGGCTGCAAGCGCTGATTGAGCAAAAGTAAAGCCTGGTACACACTACAGTTTTTTGGTTAGTCTAGCGATCTCCCCCGCTGAGCTGTTATGTTCTGACAGGGGGATGACCCCCCACCAGAACACTCCGATCAGCGCTCTCTGCTATTGGCTGAGAGCACTGATCGAGAGTCGGTTGGCTGCTGGTTTTCCAGCATGCACATCTGATATAAGCGGCCAGCTTCTGTCGGACAGACCGACATACACACGGGCAGAATGTCGGCCAGTATTTTTTGTACTGGCAAATGTCTCCAGTCAATTCTGCCCCCCGTGTTTACAAGGCTTAACGGTCCTGTTCAGGAGGAGTTAATCATTAGATCAACTCCTCTCGAACAGAAATGGCCATACACGGATTATATATATATATATATATATATATATATATATATATATATATATATATATATATACACATACATACACAGTATGTTGGACAGTTTCTAGAGACATCCGACACATCCACATTCCTGATATAAAAAGATATATAAATATACAAGCATCTGTTGTATCCTGTGTATTAAGTGTCAACTATGGTCAAACAAGTTATGACCAAATGTTTTTGCTGTATTGATCACTGGTCTCCTCTATGACCAAATGTCATTACTGTGAATTTTTAATTGATGAACTTTTGTAATAAATTTAATAATTTTTATAAATATTGTTTTGTTGTTGTTCTTACCTTGCTGAGGGAGTGGTGTGCTCTCTCTAATTTCTTTTTATGGCCATACATGGATTGAAATTCAGCTGGGTTCCTGCTGAACTTGCTGAATTTCAATCCATGTACGGCCAATTTTAAACTGTAAGCTTTGGGATGGAACTCTGCAAACTGACCATGATAATCATGGCTGCTGAGCGCTGACACCGTACTCAGTTTGCGTGATTCCATCATCCATAGCCTGCTATCTGTCTCCTTTGTCCTTCTCCCACCTCCTCCTCCCTCCCCTCTCTGCTCGTACCAGTGCCCGCCCGCCGCTTCCCCCCGCTGCTCTCGTAACTTCTATTAAATACTCCTATCTGCTCTGTACCGTTATAATAATTGTCCCTGTGCCTGTGTTCTGTAAAAAAATCTGCCAGATTGTATGAGCCGTATATAGATATATATATACCGTATATATATATATATATATATATACCGTATATATATATATATATATATATATATATATATATATATATATATATATATATATATATATATATATATAGTAAGTGTTACAAGTTTTATTTTGTTTTTTCAAACAAGAGTAACAACAGTTACAGAAGCAAAATACAAAGGGGAATAAGCTTACCCTGAAACCATACCAGTATTTTGCTATTTACGAGATGCATAAAGCTAAAAGTGCAAAGGAGATGTGTGCAAGATGGGGGCGGGGCTTAGTTTATAATGGTTTGAGTGTCTACAGGCTTCAGTCCAGTAAGTTTAGCCCAATAAACTAAAAATTATGCTAAAGCTCGCCCCAGACATATGGTATGCAGATGGAGTGGAGGTTTTATTATGCGATATCTAAGAATTACATTGAATACCATTGTGAGACAGATTTCTTAGTTGAACCGTGTACAATTAAAGAGCAAAAACACCACTGCTGTTCACGGCAACAAATTAGATTTTTCTTTTACTGAAAGTAGATTTAAACCTTAACTGAAAGCCATTTACTTGCTAAACCACTTCACGTCATACAAAATTGACATTTTCTCTAAAGTAAAAGATTCTTATTTTTTTCACTTTTGTTGCATCCCTGTACTGATAATCTTCTGTAGTCCTTTTGTAGTCAATTCATGTCTAAATGCATGCAATCTAGGGAAGGATGCCTGATCAGTGCCCGAACAAGGACCTCCATGGCAAGATCACCAGGTAGGATTTTAATGAAAACCTCAGATTTAAAAATATTACAATGTTAAAGAATTTTAGTGATTGGGGTTCCATATATTTTGGATGTTCCCACTGTAGAAACTACAAGTCCATGCAAAATGACCACTGCAAAAGAGCAAGGTAATTTGAAAGGAACACTACTGAATGCCTTTCCAGCATTTCAGAAGCCAGTTAGGGTAAAGGCTGCATTTTACGACTTGATTGATTTACAAGTACATAAATGTTGGAAAACACGGTTTTCCATAAAATTATGGAGCCAGACAAATAGATTGTCAACAACAGACACACTGTAAATAGTGTATCAAAATAATCACAGGGGAAATAAAAATGTAACAAACTGCATTAACAATGCTGGAACAAAATACAGTTTGTATTTTTAGAAATTCCATTTACAAATCATGACAATAACATTGTTTTATTACATCCAGTGGTTTTCATTTTAAAATAACTGTCTTGCTCTAATAAAGCATATAATGAACATAAAAATATAATTATATATATTTTTTTTGTCCATTATATTTCATTAGGGATGAGCCGAACACCCCCCAGTTCAGTTCACACCAGAACATGCCAACAGACAAAAAATTTGTGTAAACATGCGAACACCATTAAAGTCTATGGGACACGAACATGAAAAATCAAAAGTGCTAATTTTAAAGGCTTATATGCAAGTTATTGCCATAAAAAATGTTTGGGGACCCGGGTACTGCCCCAGGGGACATGTATCAATGCAAAAAAAAGAGTTTGAAAAATGCAGTTTTTTCAGGAGCAGTGATTTTAATAATGCTTAAAGTGAAACAATAAAAATGAAATATTCCTTTAAACATCGTGCCTGGGGGTCCCCTTGGTCTGCATGTAAAGTAGCGTTCTTTCCAATGTTTATTACAGTACTGCAGCAAAATGACATTTCTAAAGGAAAAAATGTCATTTAAAATTGCTTGTGGCTGTAATGTATTGCTGGCTCACGGCAATATAGATAAAAAAAATTGAAAAAAACTGTGTGCGGTCCGCCCCCAGTCCATACCAGGCCCTTCAGGTCTGGAATGGATATTAAGGGGAACCCCGCACCAAAATAAAAAAATGGCGTTGGGGGTCCCCACCAAAATCCATACCAGACCCTTATCCGAGCAAGCAGCCATGGCAGGCCAGAAAAGGGGGGGACGAGCGAGTGCCCCCCCTGAACCATACCAGGCCACTTGCCCTCAACATGGGGAGGGTGCTTTGGCACCTTGTCCCCATCTTGTCCCCATGTTGATGGGGACAAGGTCCTCATCCCCACAACCCTTGCCCGGTGGTTTTGGGGGTCTGCGGGTGGGGGGGCTTATCGGAATCTGGAAACCCCCCAGATCCCACCCCCCTATGTGAATGGGTATGGGGTATTTGTACCCCAACCCATTCACCAAAAAAAAAAAAAATGACAGGAGAGAGTTTTTGACAATTCCTTTATTAAACGAAAAAAAAGTGTCCTGCGATGTCCATCCATCTTCAATCACAGCACCCAACGGACCCGAAATATAGAAAAAAAAAAAGCTCCGCCTCCATGGGAGGAATCCCACCGACTGCTGTCTCTTGGCTGTGGTGAATAAGAGTCTGGTATGGGTTTTGGGTGGACCCCATGCCATTTTTTTTTATTTAGGCGCAGGGTTCCCTTTAAAATCCATACCAGACCTGAAGGGCCTGGAATGGATTTTTGGGGGGACTCCCACGTCATTTTTTTTATTTTGGCACGGGGTTCCCCTTAATATATTAGACTTTGTGTGTGTGTGTATATATATATATATATATATATATATATATATATATATATATATATACACACATGGCCGCTATGTGGACTTAGTCCCCCTGAGCCATGATTGGCCAAAGGCACCCTGCCTTTGGCCAATTATGGCTCTCACAGCAAAGCGCCGTGTTATTGACAAAAGCATGCAGGTCAGGTGCATGCTTCGGCCAATCATCAGACATCAATGCACTGCGATCTTGCAGTGCCATATGGAGCGCTCCATAACATTCGCTGTTTGGCAAACGGGGGAACACCTGAGCTCATCCCTAAATTTCATAATGATGAAGTAGTAATGAATCCACCATCACAATCCAATGAATTTTAAAAGTGTATTTAGATTTAATGGAATTCTCAGCCTGCTTCAGTCCTCTTATTGTAATTGATCTCTCTGTACTGGGGACCAAGAGATTTAGCTTTACGTTAATCATAGTTGGTTCACTTTTTTTGTTTAGCCAAAAACGAGTGGATTCTTCCATCCACACAATCAAGGTAGATACATCTCCCCCACTGACACATTGGAGTTGATTTACTAATGGCAAATAGACTATACACTTTGCAAAATGCAGTTACACTCTGCAAGAGCAGTTGCTCCAAAGATTAGTAAATGAGCAGAAGCTCTATTGACTTCCATCATCTAATCATGTGCAAGCAATTTTTAGATGGGGGTGCTTCTGGCTGCTTTGCACTGGCACTAAGCTGTCCCCTGCTCCTAGACATGTAAAGTATTCCAGCCTTACGGTCTTCTCTGTAAAGGCTTAGGATAAGTTGAAATGGAAGTTACTCGCTCAGTCCCTTTAAGTGATTCCTGGAATTCAAGAGGCTCGGTGAATCCTATTTGAAATTTGGCCAGCCTGTGCTTGGGGGTGAGTCCCATTGAAGTCTACGGAGGGCGAATTCTGTTATTAGATTCTGGCCACGTTTAGGGCTAATAGGAAAACCACTTTTTAAAAAAGGCACAGGAACCCAGAAACTGCCATGGGGACATGCATCATTGCTGAACAAAATTTGAAACAAAATCATACAGCGGGAAAAAGGTATTTTTATGTGATTTAAGGGTGACATTCAAAACACAAAAATCCTTAAATGATAAGTTCACCTTTGGAACACGTTACATGTTCGTCCTATATTGAGAGTTGAACATGTAACATGATCCAGCTCCTTCCCCCTTTTCCTCTGATCACCCCTCCCTGTTAGAGCGGGCAGGTGTTCTTCTCCCCGCACCCGCTATCACTTTTTGAAAACACACACCCAGGCATGTCATTCATTTACAAGCACCTGTAAATGCATAAACTAAAATGTACAGTTTCAATGGGATGCAAGGGCACTGATGAGCACTCTGGTAGTCCACTGACATGTTCTCCGGCTTTCAAACAGAAAGTCTATAAAGAGATATAGGCGGAAATCCAGAGCACATGTGTGCAGAAGCCCATATTGCACCCGTGATCTACTGATTTCCAAGCTCCTGCAGTGTAGTCATTCCAGTACAATGATTCCGAGGCTCCTGCAGGAAAAAACAATGCACATTTGTTTCTGCAAAAATATGTGCATTTATTATTTTTTCAGTAAAGGTGAACATATCCTTTAAAATAACATACTTGGGGGATGCCCCAACATGCATCTACTGTACATTCATGCAACAGTGTGATTTTCACAGACAGTACACTGGCGGCACATATTTGGCTATGAAATTTATTTATTTTTCTTTTACACTTAACTCGACTTACTTACAGCAGCAGCACTCCAATCATTTTCATTGCAGTTTGAAAAAAGGTAGTTTGCCAATGGGGCCAAAATCGTGCTGGAATCACACCAAAGTAGTGCAGGAACCATTTTCAAAATCGCACCGTGTTGAGTTGAATTGATGTGAATGGGCACCACCATTGAAAACAATGTGATTTCCAATGTGTTTTCCATTTTCAGGTGCAACTCGGGTCGCATCTGAAATTGAACTATTATGAACGGGGTCTAATAATTAGGAGACCCCAGTTAATAAAGCAGTGCAAAGGCCCAGAAACAGGACATTTTTAACCACTTGCTTACTGGGCACTTAATAAACCCCCCTCCTATCCAGACCAATTTTCAGCTTTCAGCGCTGTTGCACTTTGAATGACAATTGCGCGGTCATACAACACTGTACCCAAATGAAATTTTTATCATTTTTTTCCCACAAATAGAGCTTTCTTTTGGTGGTATTTGATCACCTTTGCGGTTTTTATTTTTTGTTAAAAAAAATGTAAAGGGACTAAATTTTTTTAATTTTTTTTTTTTTTTATTTTGTTATAAAATTTTAAAAAAGGTAATTTTTCTCCTTCATTGATATATGCTGATGAGGCGGCACTGATGGGCTCCAATAGGTGGCAGTGATGGGCACTGATGGGTGGCAGTGATGGGCACTGAAGGGTGGCTATAATGGGCATTGATCGGTTACACTGATAGGCAGCACTGCTAGATGGCACTGATTGCCACCACTGGTGGGCATTGATAGGTGGCACTTGTGGGCATTGATAGGTGGCACTGGTGGGCACTGTCAGGTGGCAATGGCAGGTGGCACAGATGAGGCATAATTGCCTCTTCCTCTTCGGGACCGATGTCCCTTGCAGATGAGCCGGTGATCAGCTTTTTTTTCTCCTCGCTCTGTCAGCGTGAGGAGAAAAAAAAATGATCACAGAGCTTTTGTTTTGATCATGTGATCAGCTGTCATTGACTGACAGCTGATCACATGGTAAGGGGCCGGGACTGGAACTCGGATCGGTGATCACTCGAGTCTCAGTGACTCGGTGATCGCAGCGTGCTCCGCGTGCACCCTGGAGGGCGTGTACAAAGGGGAGGCCGTCATATGACGGCCTCCCGGAAATTCAGGTCCGCGCTGTGGCCGTCATTCAGCTATAGCGCGGATTTCAAGAGGTTAATTAGGGAAAACAGAAATGTACTAGATGAAAATAAAGAAATTGTTTAACCTATCAAAAAGGCCCTATCAACATGCAATATAATACAACATACTCTCAAAAAATATTTAATAATATCCCCTGAAGTGAAAACACATTTGTAAAAAGAAAGCTTTGCAGTAAAAAACAAAACAAAAACAAATCAGCAGAGGGATTGATTGCTCAAATAACTAGCAATTATAATTAAAGTAACGTTTCCTAACTGACCCTATTGTCTCTCTACAGAAGCTTTTAATGGATTTACACTATGGCTACGGCCCTCATCTCCCACACTTTTTCTAAAAGCTTCTTAATGGCCCTTTCAAGCCTGCTAGCTGCAGTTCAAACATTGTGCAGTGCATTGTGTTTTAAAAAATTCTTCCGGTCAAATCTGCACAAATATTTGCCTGGGCTCCAAATATTAAACTAATCTGTAAATTTGCTGGTCATTGTGCAACTTTCAACTGAAGGTAACAATTTGCCATCAGCACTCAGTTTGAGTTACTTGTTTCAGAGCTGCCTTTTTGTATGGGTTTTGTTGAGCAATGGAGTCTCTGACAAAATACAACTTAAATGTTTTTGTGGCAAGTATGTTTTACCTATCAAAGTTAATTACTTAACCATTTTCTAGTGATTTGGAAAAAGTCAAGTATCGTAGCGTCTTTTCTCAGATATACTAGGCTCCAGCTAGGATTTGGTAGAAATGATAAATACTCTTTTAAGCCCTAATGACATTCAAAGCAATTTTCAAAATATATTGTAAACGTGACGTTTAGACTGTCCAAGTATCTATCTGCACATTATCAAAAAAAATGCCATAATCTTTGTTCTGAAGATTTCTTAGCCTATTAAGCTGCATAATAAGCCGAACAATATATTTAATAACTGCTCAGGAATTCATGTCTGACATGTATAAACTGTTTGTTTCCATTACGTTTTTTTCATGCTGCATGATAGCATGTATCAGATATCCAGTTAAAGAGGATCTGTCACATACTGTATATAGAGTCTGTTAGTAGCCTGCCCCTAAATCTAATTATATTTATCTTTTCAGCTTTTCCATACTTCTCGGTTGCTTCCTCACTGCCATCACACATTTCTAATTGCTTATAGGTATGCCCGGGCTTGAGCAGCCAATCGCCAGGCATAGACAGGTGTTGACTTCCTGGGAAGTATGGAAAAAGTGAGTATAAGAGGGGCAGGGGTTGGACTAATAACAAATTCTGTCTGACACTATGCTCTGAATAGGCAAACATCTCTCTATTAAAGGTCAAATGTACTTTTAATATATATTTTCCCTTCCCCAAATGCTGACCACCTGGTCTTATACTTATTTTCAGCGCCCAAACCAGCAATTCACTCAGAGTTACACAGTCTTTCCTCCAATCCAAATAGCCATTTCATACTAATCATGTGCACTGCAACCCCATTCAGTTCTATAGGCCATACTCCAAATGACTGCTTGTGACTTTCATGAACATGGCTTTTTTAAAAGAGTAAATAGGGACAGGGTGCACATACAGGGGGTTATTTACTAAAGGCAAATCCACTTTGCACTAGAAGTGCAAACTACAAGTGCAAAGTGCACTTGAAATTGCACTGAAAGTGCACTTGGAAGTGTAGTCGCTGTAGATCCGAGGGGGACATGCAAGGAAAATAAAAAACAGCATTTTAGCTTGCACATGATTGGATAATAAAATCAGCAGAGCTTCCACCCATTGCAGATCTACCCCTCAGATTTACAGCGACTGCACTTCCAAGTGCACTTTCAGTGCAATTTCAAGTGCACTTTGCACTTGTAGTGCAAAGTGTATTTGCCTTTCGTAAATAACCCCCACAGTGGCCATTTTCAGAGCAAAGTCTGTGCTGGTCTGAACAGGGCTGCAAAGTAAAGATTGCGGGATCTAAGCTGAAGGTAAGTATAAGACCAGGCAGGCAGCACTTAGGGGGTGAGGGCAACTAAATAAATAAATAAATGTACAGCTGTGCTCTAAGCCAGGGGTGGACAAACCATTTGTGCAGACTGTAGCTACATAAAGGCCCTCTGTGACTTTTATACTAGTTCAGGGCTGGAGTGCATTGGGGCCTTTTATCTGCTGCCACGTAGACCTGGATACAGCTCACTAGGGCAGTTAAGAAGGAAAGATCAGCCACCATGAAACCCCATTACCATGTTCCTAGATTGTAACATAAAGGGGTGTAGGGCAGCAAGCCCCTCATTCACTCTCTACCTGACCAGCCTTGAGACATGCAGAGCACCTCTCCTATTACCTCTCACAATGTGTAGACTGGAAAAGAAAGGAGTGTAAGCTGTCTAACCCCAGCTGTATAGTAGGTCATTGTAAAAGCTATCTATCTATCTATCTATCTATCTATCTATCTATCTATCTATCTATCTATCTATCTATCTATCTATCTATCTATCTATCTATCTATCTATCTATCTATCTATAGAAGGTAAGTAGATTTTCTAACACCTTTCCAAAGATTATTTTCTTTTTTTTTTAAATTTTGGCATCCAGTTGAGGGGCCTGTTGTAATACATAGACTTTACTTTTTAGTGCAAGGTATTTTCAGAATCTGTTTTTTTTTTACCTGAACATTTTAATGTACTAGGGGTTTTCTACTGAACTAGTTTTTCTGGTGTTTTGATTTCCACTTTAATATATGGCCCCAGTTTACTAGAACAGGTACATTTTTAGGAATTCTTTCACACAAATGACATCATACAGAATTATTTACGAGAAGAGTCTGGTGTCATTTTTTTTTCCTGAGGATTAAAGCACCTTCAACTTAAACCAGCTTTCTTAACACGTAATATTTTTCTGTCTCTCATAAGAAGCAATTATAAACTCTCCTTTTGTGAATTTATTACTCGTGTAAACACACAAATCATATAAACTCTCAGCTCAACAGATGAACAAATCAAAGACATCTGCTAAGAACATCTCTGTGAAGTGGCAGAGCTGTGCAAGCAGAACACTCCTCTCGCCTGTACACCAGTGGGGTGCAAAGAAATCGTGCTTGTTTATGTGCTTTCAGCACCTTTCCAGCAGGCTGCTATATTAGCACTGAGTGAGGGGAGTTGCACTGTGTAATGCTGGGAAGGAATGTTAAAAGATTATTGAGCAACATTCCCAAGAAAATGAATTATATCTTTTATTTTCTAAGAATGTGAGATTACAAGAACAATTCGAACGCAGGAATGCTATACCAGACAGCTATAATAGTCTTGTGGAACAGTCTGTACTAGAGATACCAAACAGATAGAACAATGAGAAATTACACAAATGGAATGGGATCTGAAGTAGTTTTAAAGGTTAAACATTGTTTTACCTTAATGCATTCCCTAAAACAGTAAAATCAGTCTGTATATGCAGTAAAGCATACATGTTATACTCACTGGGGAACCTAGGAGGTTAATCCTGCGCATTGTGTAAAAAGGCTGTTTGATCCCATCTTCTCTGACCCTCCCCTTCTTCCACTGTCCCCAATCCATCTCCTGATATTATAGAGCCTTGGGGGTACTGTGCACATGCTCAGTTTGGTGTGTATTGCTAGAGAGTTTTTTTTTCTTGGGAGGGTGCATGTGATCAGTACAGGACCAATCAGCACTGCGTCTTGCAGCCTCATAGGACAGTCAAGAGTAGAATGGAAACTCCTCCTAACCAGATACTGATAGAAGCAGTTTTTATTTACAAAATAATTGCATTTCCATGTTCTGGGTACTGTGGGAGACCAGATATAGGCAATGCAGGGTCTTGAGTTTAGTAACACCTTAAGGTAAAAAAAAAAATTGCCATTTGCTTTGCCCTCCCCCAAATACATACTTGAGTCCTGTATGGACCCAGCGCAGTGCCTACCTGTCTGCCAATCTTCTATCCTCTCTCCCTGTTCTCACAAGCTTGGCTCCTGCTGCTCTCAGTCAAATGCTGAGGGGGGGGGGGGTCAATGGACAAATACAGCCTGGCTTGGAATCAAACCCGCACATTTGCCCCCGTAGCAAGTACTTACTATGGGGGCAGACACAGAGGAAGAGGAGTCAAGATCACGGGCGGGGGACCCCAGAAGAGGAAGTTTGGAGCTGCTCTGTGCAATACCATTGAATAGTTGAGTATAACATGTTTATTATTTTAATTTGAAAAAATGTTTTACAAACGCTTTGCGTGCATGTTTTAAACAAGAAAAATTAAAGATTTGGTATTTAACCGGCTCAAGCAGATATACGGAGGCAGAATGGTACCACTGCACGAATCTAGATACCCGTACAGCGCTCCCGCGATGATCGGATTTGTTACAGAACCCATCAGTCTTCAGGTCCAGGCCAATGATATCTGGCCTGGACCTGCTGATCGGTTCTGACGAATGAAATGCTTCCCCTGCCTGTAAGTGTAAACACAGGCAGGGGAAGTGATGTCATCTCCCCTCGTGGAATTCTTTTTGGTTCCAGAGAAAGGAGAGAGGACATCTAACTGTGAGTTGCACCAACACTACACTAACACCTGTACATGTAGGCACACTTTTCACCCCCCGGATCACTCCCCCCCCCCCAGTTAACCCCTTCACTCCCTGACATAGTGTCACCAGGTGCAGTTTTTAGATTTTTCACTGATCACTGTACTGGTGTCATTTGTGATTCTAATCAGCGTTAGGGCAGTTAGTAGTAGGCTGAGGTAGCTTTAGGGTACCCCCTAAACCCCCCTAATAAAGGTTTTAACCCCCTGATTGCCCCCTAGTTAATCCTTTCACCCACTGTCACAAGTGATCACCGTATTAGTGTCACGGCTGACGCTGGTTAGTTCTTATTTTTTTAGCGTAAGAGTACCCGCTGTATATTACCCAATAAAGGTTTAACCCCCTGATCACCCAGCGGGTGACATCAGTTTTGGCATCAGTTAGTGCCCAGGCAGCGTCAGATTAGTGCCAGTAGCGCTAACACCCATGCACGCACCATACACCTCCCTTAGTAGTATAGTGTCTGAACGGATCAATATTTTTGATCTGATCAGATCTATACTAGGGTCCCCAGTAGTTTAGGGTTCCCAACAATGCAGCGTTAGCAGGACCAGCCCAGATACCTGCTAGCACCTGCGTTTAGCCCCTCCACCCAGCCCAGCCAAGTCCTCCCAAGTGCAGTATCGATCACTGTCACTTACAAAACATAACACACATAACTGCAGCATTCGCAGAGTCAGGCCAGTTTTTTTGGTAGTGACTGAAGCAGGCTCTGACAATCAGGTGCTCTTTTTGCCTGTGAGTTGCACTAGTTGTACCTATAGATTTAGAGGCCACAATGTCCAATCAGAGGTACACGGTACACTAGTGAAGAGGCCTACAAGTTCTGAGCATGACAGATGAGAGTGAAGAGGAAGTCACCCATCTGTCAGATTCAGGCTCAGAATACGAACCGGTAGACAGCAGCAGCACCCTGACAGATAGCTCTGACAACGGAGTAGTGGTCCCTGCTAAAGTCAGGCGTACCAAACCCCGTTCTTCTGTTTTTGAGGTGCAAGAACTGCAGGGTTCTCATATAAAGCAGAGAGCCAGTACTAGTGCCGCTCAGCCTTCTGGTGAACTGGCAAGCACCAGCGGCCTAGTACATCCTAGTCGTACATCCAGCACTGCAGTATCACTTGGTGACATGGCGAGTCCCATAAGTGCAGTTCAAGCTGGTGCGGTGGCTAGCATAAGTAGTGTTCCGCAGCCACCAAGAAGACATACACATGCCCATAGTGCCCTTCCTGCAGAATATGCCAATCCTAATTGGCAGCCCACCACTTCTGCAGCACCTGCACTTTTCCCATTCACTGGCCAACCCGGAATTCAGGTGGAAATAGTTGATTTTACATCATTTGATTTTTATTCACTGTTTTTCACGGAACATCTCTATCGATCTATTGTGGACCAAAGGAATTTGTATGGTGGTCAATTCATCGCCGCTAATCCCCATTTGACCCTTGCCAGAGAATGGAAACCTATTACGGTTTCTGATTTTAAGACCTTCCTGGGCCTATCCCTCCTCATGGGCATAACTAAAAAAAGGGAGTTGCGGTTATATTGGTCCACTGACCCAATTCACCATATGCCTGTGTTCTCTGCTTGCATGACCATGACACGATACAAGCAGATCTTGCGGTTCATTTTAATGACAATGAACTCGGGGTGCACCTGGATACGATTGGCTCCCCAAAATTTGGCCCCTCGTAAACCACTTCAACCAACAGTCTGCAGCCTTGTTTACTCATGTCTGCGTTGATGAGTCCCTGATTACGTTTTCTGGCTGCTTGTCTTTCAAGCAGTATCTTCCCAGCAAGTGTGCCAGATATGGGGTTAAGATGTATAAGCTCTGTGACAGGGCAACAGGCTATACATATTGTTTTATGGTTTATGAGGGAAAAGATAGTCACGTGGAGCCTGCGAACTGCCCAGACTACATAGGGAGCACTTGCAAGATTGTTTGGGACTTGGTGTCATCCTTTTTTGGAAAGGGGTACCACTTGTACATGGACAATTATTACACAAGCGTGCCGCTTTTTAATCACTTGTTTGATCACGAAATTGGCGCATGTGGCACTGTGCGATCTAATCGCCCGGCCTTACCCCAGCGGCTTGTAGAGTCCCTTCTTAAACAGGGGGAGAGAGCCTGCTTGAGAAGTAATAATTTGCTCGCAGTGAAGTGGAGGGATAATCGGAATGTTTTCGTTCTGTCCTCCCTTCACGCAGATACGACCAACGGCGACTGGTGATGTGGAGAAACCCCTCTGTGTCCACGAATACAACCTAATTATGGGAGCTGTACTTATTGCCCATAAGGCCAGATGCTGGTACAAAAAAGTGTCTGTATACTTATTCCAATTGGCTTATGTGCTATACAAAGTGTCAGGACGAACTGTATCCTTCCTTAAATTCCAGGAAGAGATCATCACAGCCCTGCTGTTTCCTTCTGTTTCTGTTTACAGCCCTTCTGTTGCTGTGGCCCAACTTCCCAGCGCAAATGCAGTGAGCGGGCTGCATGAGAGGCATTTTCCGTATGTCCTCCCTGGTACCCTTACCCAACGATTACCCCATAGAAGATGTCATGTCTGTAGAAAACACGGATATAGGCATGACACTCTCTATTTTGTTCCTCCTGTCCTGCCCAACCTGGTCTTTACATCGGTGAATGTTTCGAACACTTCCACACACTAGTGGAACATTAGTAGGGTACAGCACTGCACAGTCATGGGACACACTTTCACAGGGTCTCCAAAGTTGCCATCGTATTTTATTTTTTAATAAATGTTTTTATTGGAGTTTTTTCATCATACAGGAAGAGAAAACCACAGGTTACATAAATACAGTTTTGTAAATGAAACAATGGTAAACTATAAGTAGTTTTGCCAAAAAACGAGTTGTATGTTGCCCTGTGGTGAAAAAGGAACCATAGGTAGTATGCCTTGTATCCATGAGAATAGTACAAGAGGATGCCTGAGTGAAACGGGACATTACCTGGAGAGATACCTCTCCAATCCCTCGGACAGCTCCCCGCTTCATCCCAATCAGGCAGTGAAGGGGGGAGGCTGGTAGGCAGGAGGGTAGCTCTACTGAAGGGGGGGCGAATGTAGGTAAGAGGATACCAGGGAGGGGGGATTATATATATATACAGTGGGGACGGAAAGTATTCAGACCCCCTTAAATTTTTCACTCTTTGTTATATTGCAGCCATTTGCTAAAATCATTTAAGTTCATTTTTTTCCTCATTAATGTACACACAGCACCCTATATTGACAGAAAAACACAGAATCGTTGACATTTTTGCAGATTTATTAAAAAAGAAAAACTGAAATATCACATGGTCCTAAGTATTCACACCCTTTGCTCAGTATTTAGTAGAAGCACCCTTTTGATCTAATACAGCCATGAGTCTTTTGGGGAAAGATGCAACAAGTTTTTCACACCTGGATTTGGGGATCCTCTGCCAATCCTCTTTGCAGATCCTCTCCAGTTCTGTCAGGTTGTATGGTAAACGCTGGTGGACATCCATTTTTATGTCTCTTCAGAGGTGCTCAATTGGGTTTAAGTCAGGGCTCTGGCTGGGCCATTCAAGAACAGTCACGGAGTTGTTGTGAAGCCACTCCTTCGTTATTTTAGCTGTGTGCTTAGGGTCATTGTCTTGTTGGAAGGTAAACCTTTGGCCCAGTCTGAGGTCCTGAGCACTCTGGAGAAGGTTTTTGTCCAGGATATCCCTGTACTTAGCCGCATTCATCTTTCCCTCAATTGCAACCAGTCATCCTGTCCCTGCAGTTGAAAAACACCCCCACAGCATGATGCTGCCACCACCATGCTTCACTGTTGGGACTGTATTGGACAGGTGATGAGCAGTGCCTGGTTTTCTCCACACATACCGCTTAGAATTAAGGCCAAAAAGTTCTATCTTGGTCTCATCAGACCAAATAATCTTATTTCTCACCACACCTTCAGGTGTTTTTTTTAGCAAACTCCATGTGGGCTTTCATGTGTCTTGCACTGAGGAGAGGCTTCCGTTGGGTCACACTGCCATAAAGCCCCGACTGGTGGAGGGCTGCAGTGATGGTTGACTTTCTACAACTTTCTCCCATCTCCCGACTGCATCTCTGGAGCTCAGCCACAGTGATCATCGGGTTCTGCTTTACCTCTCTCACCAAGGCTCTTCTCCCCCAATAGCTCAGTTTGGCCGGATGGCCAGCTCTAGGAAGGGTTCTGGTCGTCCCAAACATCTTCCATTTAAGGATTATGGAGGCCACTGTGCTCTTAGGAACCTTAAGTGCAGCAGAAATTTTTTGTAACCTTGGCCAGATCTGTGCCTTGCCACAATTCTGTCTCTGAGCTCTTCAGGCAGTTCCTTTGACCTCATGATTCTCATTTGCTCTGACATGCACTGTGAGCTGTAGGGTCTTATATAGACAGGTGTGTGGCTTTCCTAATCAAGTCCAATCAGTATAATTAAACACAGCTGAACTCAAATGAAGGTGTAGAACCATCTCAAGGATGATCAGAAGAAATGGACAGCACCTGAGTTAAATATATGAATGTTACGGGAAAGGGTCTGAATACTTAGGACCATGTGATTTTTCAGTTTTTCTTTTTTAACCACCTCAATACAGGGCACTTTCACCCCCTTCCTGCCCAAGCCATTTTTCAGCACTGTCGCATTTGAATGACAATTGAGCGGTCATGCTACACTGCACCCTAATGAAATTTTTATCATTTTTTCCCCACGAATAGAGCTTTCTTTTGGTGGTATTTAATCACCTCTGCGGTTTTTATTTATTGTGCTATAAACAAAAGAAGAGGGACAATTTTGAAAAAACACAATATTTTTTACTTTTTGCTATAATAAATATCCAATTTTTTTTTAACAAATGTTTTCCTCAGTTTAGGCCGATACGTATTCTTCTACATATTTTTGGTAAAAAAAAAATCGCGATAAGCGTATATTGATTGGTTTGCGCAAAAGTTATAGCGTCTACAAAATATGGGATAGATTTATAGCATTTTTATTTATTTATTTATTTTTTACTAGTAATGGCGGCGATCTGCGATTTTTATTGTGACTGCGATATTGCGGCGGACATATCGGACACTTTTGACACATTTTTGGGACCATTCACATTTATACAGCGATCCATGCTATAAAATTGCATTGATTACTGTGTAAATGTGACTGGCAGGGAAGGGGTTAACCACTAGGGGGCGATCAAGGGGTTAATGTATGACCTTTGGAGGCGATTCTAACTGTGGGGGGAGGGGACTGACTGGAGGAGGTGACCGATCGGTGTCCCTATGTACAAGGGACACGCCATCGGTCTCCTCTCCTCTCTGACAGGACGCGGATCTGTGTTTACATGCACAGATCCACGGTCCTGCTGTTACCCGGCAACCGCGGGTGCCCGGCGGACATCGCGGCCGCCGGGCACGCGCACCGGATCCCAAGCGACGCAGTGGGCACGCGCGCGCCCCCTAGTGGCTCGGGAGGGCGATCACGTCATATGACGTCCGCCCAGAATAAGAGAAGCCTCGTCCTGCCGTCATATGACGGTGGGCGGTGGCTTAGTGGTTAATAAATCTGCAAAAATGTCAACAATTCTGTGTTTTTCTGTCAATATGGAGTGCTGTGTGTACATTAATGAGGAAAAAAAAAATGAACTTAAATGATTTTAGCAAATGGCTGCAATATAACAAAGAGTGAAAAATGTAAGGGGGTCTGAATACTTTCCGTCCCCACTGTATATATATATATTAAAAAAGACAAAAATAGTTGTCGTTTTATTGTTCTTCTTTCTCTATTCTCTCTTGTTCTGCTCTTTTTTTACTGTATTACATAACTGCTTTATTGCTACGTTTATCATATTAAATGTAAATCTTTTAAAATTTACTGTTTACTGTGTTTTATTGTTAACCATTATTTTCTTTTCAGGTACACCATTCAGCTGCAGCACTGATTTATTCATCTTGACAGCAACAGCATTTGCTATCACGATACGTAAATCAGCGACTCCAGCACTGTAGGAGGTGATTTCACCACCACAGTTAAAAAAAAAAAACAGTGCATGTATGCCCATCACAGAAGTTAGTGGATGCAGGGCTAATGGTGGGCATACCCACCGATCAATCTCTTTTTTTCGTTCAGCCCACAGGCTGCATGAAAAACAAGAACATTACAATATATGCCCAACAAGGACCAGCAACGTACTGGTATGTTGCTGGACTTTGAGTGATTATACTAGAATGATGCCTGCAGGTTTAAAGTAGGTATCATCTTGGTAACGTTCTTTTCAGCTTGCAGTCGGCTTTCATGTAAAATCAATCCTAGTGGCTAATTAGCTGCTAGACTGCTTTTTCAAGTAGTGGGAGGGAACGTCCCCCCCTCCTGCCATCTTCCATGGTTTTCTCAGGCCCTCCTGTCCCACCAGGGAACCTGAGAATGCAGCTGGTGGTTCCGCCAGCTGACCATAAAGCTGATTGAAGACCAGAATGGCTCCAATTATCTCTATGGCTAAGAAACCGGAAGCTGGACATAAACAGCTCAATTCGGAAATTGGTAAAGCATCTTATCACACTGATCATGGTGTGGTCAGATGCTTTGAGAGCAGAGGAGAGATCTAGAGTCTAATAGACTCCAATTTTTTTTTTTAAAGCGTACCTGTCACTATCCATTGCTATCATAGGGGATATTTACATTCCCTGTGATAACAATAAAACTGATTTAAAAAAAATGAAAGGAACAGTATAAAAATAAAATAAAAAGGCAAAATAAATAATGAAAAAAAAGCACCCCTGTCCCCTCGTGCTCACGCGCAAAGGCGAACGCAAACGTCGGTCTCGTGTCATATATAAACAGCAATTGCAATTGCATGCATGTGAGGTATCACAGTGAACGTCAGATCGAGTGCAGTGATTTTAGCAGTAGACCTCCTCTGTAAATGAAAAGTGGTAACCTGTAAAAGATTTTAAAGTCTTTTAAAAATGTATGTAGTTTGTTGCCGCTACAAGGTTGTGCAGAATTTTAAAGCATGCCGTGTTTGGTATCTATGTACTTGGCTTAAGATCATCTTTTATATTTTACCAAACATTTGGGCAATATTGTGTGTTTTAGTGCATTACATTTTTTTTTTTTACAATTTTTTCAAAAAAATTGCGTTTGAAAAATCGCTGCACAAATACTATGCGGGAAAAAAAATGCAACACCCACTATTTTAATCTGTAGGGCCTCTGCTTTAGAAAATATATAATGTTTGGGTGCTCAAGGTAATTTTCTGGCAAAAAAACCCATATTTTTTAATGTAAACAGAAAGTGTCAGAAAGGGCTTTGTCTTCAAGTGGTTAGAAGAGTGTGTGGCATAAGCTTCAAATTTTGTGTATAAAATACCAGGACAGTTCAGTCCCCCTCCAAATGACCCCATTTTGGAAAGTAGACACCTCAAGCTATTTGCTGATAGGCATGTCGATTCCTTGGAATATTTTATATTTTGCCACAAAATAAAAGCGACAATTTTTTTTTCTTCACAAAGTTGTCACTAAATGATATATTGCTCACACATGACATGGGTGTATGTGGAATTACACCCCAAAATACATTCTGCTGCTTCTCCTGAGTATGAGGATACCACATGTGTGGGACTTTTTGGGAGCCTAGCTGCGTACAGGACCCCAAAAATCAATCGCCGCCTTCAGGATTTCTAAGGGCTTACAATGGTGATTTTGCTCCTGACTATCTATCACAGTTTCGGAGGCCCTGAAATGTCAAGATAGCACAAACCCCCCCAAATGACCCCATTTTGGAAAGTAGACACCTCAAACTATTTACTGAGAGGCATGTTGAGTCCATGGAATATTTAAGGTTTTGCCACAAGTCCAGGAAGTTGTGGAAAGAGATGGCCAGCAGACAGGCAGAACTCAGAACATGAAAGGACATTTTTCAAGTATTCTTTTGGATTCTCAAATATAACTATTCTCTTTATTGCTATTATAATGCTGACGCTAAGTGTATACTGTGACCAGATAACTCCTTTAAGTAGTATATGGTTAGTTCTGGGCTAAGCCTATATGTTCTGTTTGAATTGTATGCAAGAAAAAGGTGCTCTCAACCAGGGCTAGCTAATTTACAGGCAGTAAAAAATACACACCTAAATACAACAAAACAAAGTGTAAGCATGTGACACCTATGTATGCAATAAGTGTTTGCATAGTATGTTTTTGGGAATAAGGTTAAAATAAAACAAATTATAAAACCACAAAATCACATGAATTTAATTTAAAAAGAATGGTATTTAAAGTGACACTAAACTCTGGTTTAAAGGAAAATTATTTTCAAGTATGGGTTCTTATCTAAAATTCAGCCGCCTCCAAGTCTACAAATTCCTTTTCTTTATTCTGTGTTCTGACTTTCTGTTAGAGGGTGGCTACAGTTGTTCTCCATGGGCCTAATGTATGTAGAAGCCTAGAAAAGCATAAGAAACATGTTCACAAAATAGATTACAGGGCCATTAGGTAATGGGTGTGTATGGATTATTTTTGGAGAACAAAAATGTTTAAATTTAATTTGGTTAAACTACCAGAATGTTTCTGGCAGTCAGCACAAAGAGCTAGACTTTATTAAAGCAAATTCATGAGAATAAATGTATGCGTCACTGATAGGGGGAACGTTTTTCTAATGCCGCGTACACACAAGCTGACCTTTTGACGGACTAGGTCCGACATTCTTTCCGACGGACTTTGCAGCGTACGTCTTTCAAACGAACGGACTTGCCTACACACGATCACACCAAAGTCCAACGGATTCCTACGTGATGACGTACGACTTGGACTAAAATAAGGAAGTTGATAGCCAGTACCCAATAGCTGCCCTAGCGTCAGTTTTAGTCCGTCGGACTAGCATATAGACGAGCGGATTTGAAACATGTTTTATTTCTAGGTCCGTCTGACTTTTGGGAAAAAAAAGTCCGCTGGAGCCCACACACGATCGAATTGTCCGACGGAGTCCAGTCTGCTGGACCAAGTTTGCCAGAAAGTCGGCTCGTGTGTACGCGGCATTAGTGTAACATGGCATTTGCCATTTCTAACTTTTCATTCAGCAATGCTAACTACCTGGCTGTTGTGCTGATCCTTCTGGTTTCAATATTTTGAGCCTGTAGTGCAGCTGCGTGGATTCAATATGCTTATGGGACTTCTGACTTTACTTCCACATTTGTGATCGTCAATGACCAATAAATTACTGGTACCAGTAGGTGGGGAAAACCAGCTAGGAAACTTATATTTTTAGAACGGTGTTAGGAATGGAGCCCTTATTTGCCAATTATTTAAAGCCTAAGTTTAGTTTAAAAAAAAAAAATCAGCACTATGGACATACAGTACTTTTTTTTTTTAACAATCAGGAGTGCTTTATTGAAAAGTATAAAATGCAGTACAAAAAAAAAGGAAATAAAACAAGACATGTGTAGGCAAGTACATAGAAAAACGGATCATATATTTGACTAGAGGTAAACTCTTACTCACATAAGATTTATCCTACTGTATCTAATGCAGCTATATAAACTCGCTTTAGTATTGGATTATTGATCATGCTCGGTATTCCTATCAGGCTTGTCAATACATCGAAAGATAAGGAGTCGGGAGAGGCGTCCACTACACCAGAGGGGGGAGCGTGTAACAATTCGGTTAACCCTTATAGCAACATAACCACAAAGTAATCCATCCCCTCCCGCCCACAACCCAGTGACCCGACACCCAACTGAGGAGACCAAGGATAACACTATCCACCAATCCATGGTAGCCAGACCTTGTCGAACTTCCAGGGGCACCCCCGACTAATATACGTCAGCCTATAGAGGGGCAGAGCAGCGTTTACTCTCTTTTCCCAGGAGGAAAGGGTCGGAGGGTCAGCAGAGGTCCACCCAGCAAGGATCTCCTTTTTAGCATAATAGAAGAGGAGTGAAATTAAAATTTTACTATGATGTGACCTGTGTTCATCCTCGTGTATTCCCAATAGGGCCATCTCAGGTGTTTTTGGGACAGACAAATCCATTCTAACATTTAAATGATCATATACTCCTGGCCAAAACTTTGTCAATGCAGGACAGTCCCAAAACATGTGTAAATACGTGCCTATCTGAGTTTGGCATCTAGGGCAATGTGGATCCCTATCAGGGTATATTTTAGATAATCTCGCCGGCGTGAAGTAGACCCTATGTAAAAATTTTGTTTGTGTCAATTTGTCTCCGGCTGATATTACCAGTTTGGGACCTTGCTCCAGACAGGCCTCCCAGTCCTCCCTCTCTAGAGTGGGGATATCAGATTTCCAGGTATTCCACAGCCTGTCCATCTTGGGTACCTCCCTAGGCAGCAGCGTGGTATATATGGCCGACAGGGGCTTTATTAAGTTGCTACTAGATAGCAGGTCTTCCAACGGGTCTAATTGTAGGAGAGGAGGGACAGGAAATTGTGCCCTAGTCGCGTGGCGCAATTGTGCGTATCGGAAGAACATCCATCCCGGGAATCTATACGTCCTTGACATAAGCGCAAAGGACATCAATTCCCCATTGGGCATAATGTCTCTTAGGGTTTTGATTCCAAATTCCGCCCAGAGCTGAGGATCAGGAATCGTTCGGAAATGGGGCAACTGAGGATTTCCCCAAAGAGGCTGGACAGGCGCCCATCGCCCCACAAGGGAAAACCTCCTTCTAGCCATCCTCCACACTTGAAGTGTTGCTCTGGTCGGAGCAGGAAGCTCCGCATATGCTTTTACCCCCCTGTAAGCCAGGTTTTGCAGATCTTGTATAGACCCTAACTGTGCCGCCTCCACACAGACCGCAGCGTTAGAACGTTTCCCCTCAAACCACCAGTACGCCGTCACTAGCATCGCCGCCCAATAATAAAGTTTGAAATTAGGGAGGGCAAGCCCCCCCAACTGCGTTGGTAGCTGTAATGTGGATTTGGCCAATCGTGGAGTGGCTCCATTCCATATAAAGGAGATAATTTGTTTGTCTATTTCCCGAAAAAAGGACGCCGGGAGCCAAATCGGGCTATTTCTAAAAAGATAGGTGAACTTGGGTAGAAGCATCATTTTTAGGATGTTTATACGTCCTAGCAAATTAAGAGGCAGTTCAGACCATGCGCGACACCTTTCTTTAAGGAGACGGAGCAGAGGAAGCATATTTAAATTATAGTATTGGGCAGTATCCCTGGATACCCGAACCCCAAGGTACTTGAAATCTGAGACCCACTGCAGAGGCGTACCACCCGCCGCACCAGGGATTCCGCTATCCAAAGGAAACAGGACTGATTTAGACCACTTTATTCGAATCCCTGATGCAGCACCAAATCTGTCGAAGATGGCCAGGGCAGCCAACAGAGATGGTCCCGCATCATTCAAATAGAGTAATGCGTCGTTCGCATATAGGGATATTTTCTCTTCAAGTCTACCAATCTGCAACCCTCTGACCTCCGAAGATTCTCTAAGATCGCTAACGGCTCCAAGGCGAGAGCAAATAAACTAGGTGACAACGGGCACCTCTGGCGAGTGCCTCTGTGGAGTGGGAAGGGATCAGAGACCCTATTATTGGTACGCACCCTAGCTCTCGGCGCTCGATATAGCAACTGAATCCATCGGAGAAAGCCAGGGCCAAAACCAAAACGCCCTAGCACTTCCCAAAGATATTCCCACTCCACAGAGTCAAACGCCTTTTCAGCATCCAAGGAGGCGATCACTCTATCCCCACAGTTTTTATGGGCAATGGATAGGTTTAGGAAAAGGCGTCTAATATTGATGTCTGTCCCCTTGCCCGGCATAAAGCCGGTCTGATCAACATGAATTAATGTCGATATAACTGATGACAGACGAGTGGCAAGGATCTTAGCCAAGACTTTCGTATCCACATTAAGTAGTGAAATGGGCCTGTATGACGCGCATTCTTGAGGATCCTTACCCTGTTTATGGATCAATACAATGACCGCCTCCTCCATGGACTCCGGCAGAGCACCCCCACCCACCAGCCCAGCGAAGAGGGACGTAAGTTTAGGTGCAAGGAGCTCCATATTCTGAGAGTAGAACTCCGTAGGGAGTCCATCCGCCCCAGGGGTCTTTCCTACCTGCAGACCCCCAATAGCAGTCTGGACCTCCTCTAAGGAGATATCCTTATCCAACATTGCCCTATGCTCATCAGATAGCGTAGGAAATGGGACACTGTTTAAATACTCCTGCAACGTCAAAAGGCTACCACTGGCTCTGGAAGCGTAGAGATCCCTGAAAAAACAGGAAAATCTATCATTAATGTCCTCCGGTGAGGTCAGCAACTCCCCACTATCACTCCGTACCCCTGCTATGTGTGTAGTGCCCAATTGTCCACGTGCTAGCCAGGCTAACAATCTTCCATTTTTATTGCCATATTCAAATATCCTTTGCGTGGAGTGTAGCATAGATTTCTTAGTTTGTTCTACATTAAATAAGGAAAGTTCCCTCAGAGCCCTCTGCCATATGTAGTAATTTGGTTCAGTAGGGGACCTTACATAAGCCGCCTCACTCTCCCCCGCCACCCCCTCCAGCCGCTCCAGGGACTGAGCAGCCTCTCTCTGCAGTGAAGATATATACGGGATATATATTCCACCCTAACCCAGGCCTTAAATGTATCCCAGAGGATCTGTGGGCCAGCAGACTCTCTATTTCTCAGCCAGAAATTGCAAATAGCTTCCGGCATTACCTTCTGAATCCTGTCATCTAGCGCCCAGAATCTGGATAAACGCCAGAGCCTTGGACCAGTAGATCTACCCAGGGAGATGACAAGATTAAGGGGAGCGTGGTCTGATATACCCCGTGGTAAATGTTAACCTCTCTTGTCCAGCAGAGCGCATCCCCAGACACATATGCCAGATCTATACGGGATAGAGCTCTGTGTGAGGCTGAATGGCAAGTAAATTCTCGATCCTTAGGGTGAAAATGTCGCCATGCATCCGTCAGAGCAAAAGTAGTTGCCCAGCTCTGCAGCTCCGACGAAATGCGGGCCCCGGGGTTGAGTCTATCCGCCTCCTGAGAGGGTACCAAGTTAAAATCCCCAAAAATAAAAACTTCTTGAGTGTGGTATCCCATGACATTTTGCATAATATCATATAAAAGTTGGGACCTCGCAGGAGGGGGGAGATACAAACCCACCAATACCATTCGTTTAGAGTGAACAGACATAAGTATGATCACATATCTACCCTTGGTGTCAGTTTTAACATCAAGAATCTGAGATGGGAGGGATCTGCGGATCAACACGCTCACTCCCCTGGCGTAGCCGGAGTAAGTAGAGTGGTAATGCGTCCCCACCCAGGCCTTTTTTAGCCCAAGAATTTTGGAGCCAACCAGATGCGTCTCTTGTAAAATACATATGTGAGGTACGTATTTTTGTATATATTTAAAAACAAGAGACCTCTCTTGTCCCACCCATCCCCCAGCCTGCTTAAAAGACAATACCTCTGCTCTGTCTAGCGTCTTGAAATCATGTACTCCGTGCAAGGATAAATCCAACTGCATATCAGCAATCAACTGGTACAGTAATGAAGGGCATAAGAACCCACTTGTGTCAAAAGCAACTCCTTTTTCAATTAAACTAACACATCTAATTCCCCTATGTCTGCAACGGCAGAAAACTCCCCCCCCTCCCCCACACCCCCTTGCAACTGGTGATGTGTAGATACCCATAAATCCCAACTATTACAACCGTAGTAGGGGCGTGAACTTAAATACGATGAAGTTGTCTAGCCAGACAACAGAGATGCTGGAAAGACATAAAATATATATAGAAATCAATTCTCCTGGACTAATGTAGGGGCACATAGCTTAGTTACAGTACGAAGGCACTGGGCTCCCTCACTCCTAACCCAGGTACCAGCAAAAAATATCCTAGGTTTATAAAATCATTTCTCCTGTTGCAGGGGCACATTTCTTAGTTACAAAACTGAGGTCCTAGGCTCACTCACTTTTTGGACATACAGTACTTACTATCAATGCAATTTGTTTCTTGTGTTGCTGACCCCTAGTTTAGTTAAATTTTCCTTCTCCAATCTCCACTATCCCCCCTGCCATAATCTTCCTTTGCTGCCGGAGCTGATAGAGCCAAGAGAGCTGTGACAGGCTCTTATCAAGAGTGCTTAACTATGCCTGTTTTTCTGCCCATATCCTCCATTCACAGAGGCTGTACTGCAGCTTCTATAAATAAATTGTGATCTATGAGTGGAAAGGGCAGACCTTTTAATTACCAGTACGTTTTCCATTAATAGATTGTTTTTCATTTATAGGTGTTATAGTACAGCTTCTATGAATAAATGAGGGGGGCGTTCCCAGCTTCCTCAACTCTAATAAACCCTGCCACACCAGAAAATTTTAACTAAACCAGGAGACAACAACACAAGGGACACATCACAATGATATTAAGTAATGACCATTGTGCTGAATTATTTTTAAAACTACACTTAACTCTTTTTTAGTTGGGACATTTGCATTTATAATCTCTACTCACTGGTCAGATTTTCCTATGCATTCACCATTATTTTTGGAACATCTGGATTTCTTATTCTACCATGGTCTCTGTAACGTTGTCTGTTTTAATATTACATTTCTTTTGCACATTTGCTAATTTCAGATGATGGAATAGTGACTTTATTATTCATCAATGATCCTTATGGAAGGCTTAACATGTTCAAATCTGCTTACTCACTAATGCGTGTCTACTACCTTAACGCAGCATTTTTTTCTATAGAGGTCTGCAACAATTTTTCACTTTCACTTTTACATATGGAAAACACCTAGAAAATGATCACGTAATAACATCACCATATCACCATAACGTAATGGCTAAAAAACATCTAGAATAATTGGGGCATCAAAGTACATCAAATTCAAGCTCAAATATTGATTTTCTGGACAAAAAGAGTCATTAAAAATACAACAATTAAACGTATTTGCCATGAATGGTGAGTTTACATCTACAGCTGTAAAGCTGAGCTTGGTCCTTGTTGGTCGTAGTTTTGAGTGAAAAGAGTCTAAAATCATCTACTTTATGCTACAATTCAATTTAATGCAAGGGCACATTTTACATTATATTTCAGACACACCAATGCCAACTATACCCCACTCTAATTTCATTTGAATACTGTTAATATGGTGGAAATTTGAGTTATTGATGGCCTTGTTGTCACCACCTGGCTCGACAAACTTCAATCTGAATATAATAGGATCTTGACAAATGTCATTCAAAAGTACTTCAAAATTTGGTTTTCTTTTAACATTTGATTTTTGAATGAATTATTATTATTATTATACAGGATTTATATAGCGCTCACAGTTTTTGCAGTGCTTTACAACATTAGGGCAGACAGTACAATTACAATACAATTCAAAACAGGGGGGAATCAGAGGGCCCTGCTCTTTAGAGCTTACAATCTAGGAGGGAGGGTCAAGTTATACAAAGAGGGAATAGCTGTGGGGGATGAGCTAATGGAGAAAATAGTGCAGTTGTTAGATGGAGGCAGGATAGGCTTCTCTGAAGAGGAAAGTTTTCAGGGATCGCCTAAAAGTGGATAAATTTGGAGACAGTCTGACAGATTGGGGTAGCGAATTTCAGAGGATGGGCGAGGCCTGGGAGAAGTCCTGGAGGTGGATATGGGAGGAGGTGATAAGGGAACTAGAGAGCAGGAGGTCTTGGGAGGAACGAAAAGGGCGATTAGGTTGGTATTTTGAGACTAGGCTAGTGATGTAGCTGGGGGCAGAGTTGTGGATGGCTTTGTAACTTAATGTTAGTATTTTTAATTTAATTTGTTGGGCAAGTGGCAGCCAATGGAGGGATTGGCAGAGAGGGGTAGCAGAAACTGTGCAGTTTGTAAGGTGGATGAGTCTGAATGAATGTACTTTCCTGAACAAATACCACATTTATTTTTAGAAATTTGTTCACTCGAGAAAAATTTTCCATACTTTGAATTTTCTCATCGCTAAAGTTGAAAATGAACGTAGATTTGATTTCACTAATGATTAGAAAATCAAATTAATATTCTGATATGAAAAATTACTTAAAGCTAGCCATACACATTACGCTTTCTCTCTTTCAGCCTCTCAAGCTGAACAAGAGAAGTCACTAGATTGCCCCATCTATGCTAAACAGCCTGCCAGCTACCATATTCTTTCTAGTAGTACTCTCTGACAGCCTATCGTACAGGGCAGTTCTCTCCAACATGATAGTCCATTGCATTGGTGCTCTGCAACATGATAGCTTTTTGTCTCATGTAGCTCCCCAAAATTGGAATCAACCAGCCTCAGCCCTGACATGGCCCTAAAAATGTGAAATAAGGAAACTCTAGTGTTATAGGGGTGTTAAAGAGTGGACACTGATATCTTAAAGCAAGGACTAATAAGTGTTTGTGGGGTTAGTGTGTGGTGGTACATTCAAGATGCACTACAGGGCCCCTTCACTTCTATTTATGGTCTGTTAATATAATGGCCATTGACATGGCATGCCCTACTATATACAGTATATTTAAAAGAGATGATTAAAAACATACGAAAAACCAGGCAAAGTTTTGTAAAACTCACTGAAACACACACAAATGTTAAAAATTAAAGCCAATGCTGCCACCTTACAAAGGCAAGATAAAGCAATAACCAGACCTCTTTGTCTGACATTTTCCGACATATGAATTCAGCCAGGAAAATGTTCGTTTTGCTGGATGGAGTAAAATGCAATGTATAAACATTTTTCTGCAGAAATGTTTATTTTCTTACATAATTCGATAGGAGGAACCTTTGCATTTTAACGAGTTTCCTGTAACATACAATACACATCTAAATTTCCACGCCACATTACATTAACTTGCCCTGTTCTTTTTATGAGTTGTAACGTCTTTTACTAGCCAATATTTTTTATGAGTAACCAAAGACAGGAAAATATTTAGAATAAATAGAAAATAATATCTCCGTGCTACCAGGATATCAATACACAATGGAACATTAGCTGCAGACACCGAATTGGTCAAACCGTACCAACAAAAATTAAATAAAAAAAATCAATATATGGTGTTGCACTCTAGTGAAAAATACTACCATAAAGTAGCTAAATTAATGAAAGTGCTATATAAAGTGACATCACATGTGCAAAATTACATATAAATGCATATAAAGTGACATTGCATGTGCAAAAACGCAGAGTTGCTACATAATCACATATCTTTCAAATTGCATAGAATAGGGTAAATAAAGGTGCTAATGCTGACACAATATGGGGTAAAGTCCAACAGTGCACATGGAACACTAGCTGCAGCAGACACCGAATTGGTCAAACCGTACCAACAAAAAGTAAATAAAAGATCAATATATGGTGTTGCGCTCTAGTGAAAAATACTACCTTAACTAAAGTGCTACATTTAAGTGCTATATAAAGCGACATCGCATGTGCAAAAAAAAAGCATAGAGTTGCTACATAATCACATATCCTTCAAATTGCATAGAATAGGGTAAATAGAGGTGCTAATGCTGACTCAAAATGGGGTAAAGTCCAACAGTGCACATATATATATAGAGAGATATTGGGACACAAATGATTTTAAAACTGATCAAGTCTTTAAATGGCAAAGTCCATTAGAATATATGGACCCTACTCCACAACAGAAAAAACAGTGAGATTGCATCCATAGCATATAAATACAGAACATGACCACAATTTATCTTATCAACATAATGATCCAAGGGATGGGAATAGAGTAGGGACCCCAAGATCGCAGAGACCCGTTGAGAGATATGGCAATTCCAGCCATCAGGCTCCACAACATACAGAGACAAGACCACCACAACATAATCAAACCCCTCAGAATTGTTGGAAAAAACCCCACTATCGGAAAAATAATAAGAAACCATACAATGCAAACAATAATGACAATAGACCACCATATGAACAAAGGCATGCAAGAGGACCACCGTATGCGCCATATGGACAACGAGGAAGAAGCCCTACATCGAACTATGGCTATGGACACAGAGATAGAGGGGGTCCACCCCAGGAACCATATTGTCCCTATGAACGTAGTCCAATACCAACATATAACTATTACGCCCCCTTAAGAGATCGTCATGAAGACGAAGGTGAGAGGAGAGAACATCAGACATTATCATTCTAGATTCTAATTAATAGTCCTGTGAGCCTCCAGGTGGTTGACCAAATCAGGTCTCCAAAGTAGTGTATCTTACAAATGATCAGCTGCTAAGGTTACGCATGTCTCATATACCATGCAAGATAATCAAATCAAGTTATATGGGTTTTATAACTTGATCAGACATTATCATGACACATATTACAACAAGTATTTTTTAGGGAGAAACACAGACAATAATCCTCTGAAACGGACGGAGGAAACAAGAGGGACAAGGAGAAGCCAAGAAAGAAGAGAGGATGTTGATCAGGGAAGAGACAACAAACGAAAAAGAGAATAAAAGGAGAGGGTATCTTTAACCTGAGTGGTAAGATACTCACACAGGAATAAATCGGTGTCTTGGATAAAGGATTGAAATATGCGCCACAAAGAAATCTGGATAAATTCCAGACGTACATAGGGATACAAAAATTTATTAGAAAGGTCAATATTAAAAGATATTAAGACCCCTTTCACACCGAGGGCGTATTGCAGGCGCTATAGCGTTAAAAATAGCGCCTGCAATCCGCCCTCAAACAGCTGCTCCATTGTTTCCAGTGTGAAAGCCTTGTTGTAATATGTGTCATGATAATGTCTGATCAAGTTATAAAACCCATATAACTTGATTTGATTATCTTGCATGGTATATGAGACATGCGTAACCTTAGCAGCTGATCATTTGTAAGATACACTACTTTGGAGACCTGATTTGGTCAACCACCTGGAGGCTCACAGGACTATTAATTAGAATCTAGAATGATAATGTCTGATGTTCTCTCCTCTCTCCTTAACAACAACAAACACATGGAGGTATTTAAGAAAGTAGTGATCCAGGATCTAAAGGATCTGAAAATCAAGAAGGAAGATGAACTTAATTATATTAAGAGTGGGATTAGAAAATTGACGAAAAGGAATGTTATGAATCGACCTGCCGATAAGGGAGGAAGAGTCCTAATCCTCTCCAAAGAACAATATAGAGGTGAGATGCTGAAACTTCTAGAAGATAAAGATACCTATAGCCGACTACCAAGTAACCCTATCTTTAAATGCAGAGAAGAACTTGAACAAGTCATACACCTAGGACTAAAAAAGAAAATATTGAACAAAAAAGAGGCAAAGTTTCTAATATCTGAATCATGCAGCACCCCCATCATATATTCAATACCTAAGATGCACAAAGATAAGGAGAACCCCCCCTTTAGACCTATAGTTAATGGGATAGATTCCCTCACTGCCAGAATAGGCCAGTAAATAGACAATTATCTTCAGCCAGCTGTACAAAATACTAGAGCATATTTGAGAGACATGAAACAGTTGCTTCAGATCTTGGACATAATAGCCGATGAAGGAGGCCCTTGGATTATGGCTACAGCAGACATATCTTGGCTCTACACTATGATATTACATCACCAAGCGTGCAAAGCCACAAAATGGGGTTTAAGAACGCATACTACACTGCCCTGCGTTCAGAGAAAATACTTAATCAAATGTCTGGATTTCTGTTTGAAAAACAGCTATATCTGGTACAATAGCAATTACTATCACCAAAAGACAGGAGTTGCCATGGAAGCTAAATTTGCCCCTAGTGTTGCTGGACTTTTTATGGCAAAATGGGAGGATGAAATTGTCTTTTCAGACACACCCATAGAACTCTACATCTAGAAAAGATACATTGATGATATCTACATCCTATGGAAAGGTGAACAGGACCAGTTGGTGTATTTCATAGAAAAATTGAATATCAATGATAGAGGTATCAAACTAACATGGGACATCAGTAAGAAGAATATATCTTTTCTAGATCTAGAAATTAGACAAGATGATGGCAAAATCAGCTCAAAGACATACTTCAAGAATGTGGATAAAAATAGTTACCTCCCCTTCGGGAGCTGCCACCATCGAAACTGGCTCTATAATATCCCTAAAGGCCAACTGATGCGCCTAAAACGTAACTGTAGCCAAAAAGAAGACTACCTGGTCCAGGCAGAAAAAAAAAAACGGACATAGATTTATCGAGAAAGGATATGATCGTAAACATATACAATGAAAAATTTCAGAAGTAGCTGAGATGAATCGGAACAACTCATCCAAGATAGGAAAAAACTAGAATCTAAGGTAGACACAGTACCCATTATTTTGGATTATAATACTCAATATAAAAAAAAAAAATCAAAAATATCATAAGGCGACACTGGCATATACTACTTGCGGATGGACATCTCCAAAACCTACTACCAGATAGTCCTAAATTTGTATATAAGAGGGCCCCTACGATAAGGGATAAAATTGTCAAAAACATACCTGATCCACCTATTAAAAGCTTGTCGTTTTTCACAGGAAAAGGGTTCTTCCTGTGTAAACGCTGTTTTGCATGCACCAAAACAAGACGACCGGTAGAAAAGAAATTTTCATTTACTTCCACCAGTAAAGGCAATGTCTATCAGGTCAAAGACTTCATAGGATGCAATACAGAGGGGGCGGTATATGCATTGGAATGTAGATGTGGGCTACAACATATAGGATGGACAAAAAGGCCATTGAAGGTACGCATTAAAGAACACATCCAGAATATAATTAAAAGGTTTGACAACCATAGTGTCTCTAAACATTTCCCCACACACCATAATAAGTATCCCACTCACCTTAGGTTTTGGGGGATTGAACCATATAAAAAAACACTGTTGAGGGAGCCATTAATTAAGAACCCTCAGTCAGTTAGAGTCCAAATGGATCTTTATTTTAAACACTTTTGCACCCCAAGGATTAAACATTGAATTTGACCTTAATTGTTTTTTGAGTGAGTTTTAAATACCTGTATGTTTGTTGTACAATGGGTCACCATTAGTGGAACTTTTACTGTCTAGTTGGTTCATTTACTATATACTACCTCCTCGAGACTTCCAACACCCTCCTGATCCCTATAAGTAAAGATCTCTTGTATTTTTATGTGATTTACTGTGTTATTCTCCATGGAGATTATGACATCATTTCCGGGGGCTATATGATGTTATAGTTACACACGGTGCTTTACTTTATCATCTGTCCTTTTAATGCAACCAGACACTCATTTTGTGAATGTTCTCTTTATTTGGACACTTAATATTTCCTTCTTTTTTAAAAAACACATTTAAATGGTCTCATTTTATATTCTAGCTATGCAATATTTTATTGTTTACCTAGTAAAAATACTTTAATTCCCCTTCATACTTTTTCATTGCTGTAGTTCGATTCTAAATTTATTTTTTACCTTAACATCACTTGGAAAATGGCCGCTGCTTTGTTTACCTTTGTTAGACCACAAGAAAATGGCCATGGCCATAGAACGTCCAGGACATCTACTGGAAAATGGCCACTATATGCTTTTTTACATAGGCTACAAGAAAATGGCCGCTTGTTATACATATTAGTTAACCTATTTAAGGACACTTTTTGACCCCATTTTTCATTCCCTGATGAAGTCACGTGACTGTGACGATACGCATTGGATTGGCTTACACGGGCATCGGAAGTGACGTCAGGCCACAAGCTCGCTGCTCATTTTTATCTAGTTTTTTTTATCTGTTCACTATGTGAGTACTTTTAAACTTGTAACCTCAAATAAATATCTGTGATTACATACGTCACGATTTGGGTCCCCCTTCTCCTCTTTACTCTATGTTTATGGACCTGGGAGGCTGTCTACTGTCACTGAGGCATATAGAGATAACCTATCATTATATCATTATATTTGATCAAACCTCCCCTTAAACAAATATAGAGAATATATATATAATGATATATCAAAAAATTAGGGCAAAAAATTCATAAACATAAAAAGCTGCAGTGTATAATAAAGCAAATGAAAAAATTAAAAACAGTGAAAAATAGTCCATATACAACAACACCCAAAAGTGATGTAACAATCCAAAAATGTCCAATTGTATGAAATCATAGGTGTATGGGTCCACCACCATAGACAGAATGCCTGGCCGCTTACCAGAACCCCATGACCCCCCGTTACAGAGGGTCTAAATGGGCTGTAAAATCCTGCTACTCCGGAGCACCAAGGAGACAAGATGGAAGCTGGAATGGGACATCAGGGACTTATTGGTGGTTTTGTAGAAAGATGAAGCAGATGCTGTTACTCTCGATGGAGGATATATGTATACAGCTGGGCAATGCGGACTGGTACCTGTACTTGGAGAGTACTATAACCAAGGTAAGCCGATACTTTGCTTTTCAATCTGCGGCTCTGTTTTGTCTGTAAATGCAATGCAATATGGTAACCTGGAGGAGTTCTGTACAGGATTTTCCCAGAAGTCTGCACTAAGATACAAGTCAGATTTCATGCACCATCATTTGCCATGCTGGGGTGCATGAAATCTGACTGGCCACTACTACACAAGAGGAACAACAGATGCGAGTCATTGGAAGATTTACTGACTACCACCATCTGTTACAACATCTGTTACCTTACAACGGTAAGGTAAGGTAGCCACTGCACACTTGAGGTGTTTATACACTGAAGAGGATTCACATTACCTATGCACTGAAAGACTGCATTTTCACTGACTGTCACTTGAAGCACAGCACTTTACTGCATTTTAATTTTTTTATTTTCTCTGGATATATATGTGCACTGTTGGACTTTACCCCATATTGTGTCAGCATTAGCACCTCTATTTATCCTATTCTATGCAATTTGAGGGATATGTGATTATGTAGCAACTCTATGCGTTTTTGCACATTCAATGTCACTTTATATGCGTTTATATGTAATTTTGTGATGTCACTTTATATAGCACTTTAATTAATTTAGCACTTTATTTATAGCAGTATTTTTCACTAGAGCGCAACACCATATATTGATTTTTTTAGGAAAAATATTTAGGCTGGGTTTACACCTTTGTGCTGTGGGAATACATGCATTTTCAGAATGCTTGAAAATGTGCATGTTGGGTTGCGGCATTGACATGTTTTTTTAATGGCACCCCAAAGCACTTTTCCAAGGCACATGCATGCTAATGCACTACATCACATAGTAACACACTGTAAAAGTGTGAATCTAGCCTTACTGATTGTGCTGCCAGTTTACCAGTGCTCCACCAGAATTCTGTCTAAATCTGAAATACTTACCTTTTTATTTATTAGTGCTGTCAAATGACCCCTTCCATTTGTATAAACTGAAGTATTTAGAAAAGATCTCAAGTCAAGTAGCTTTTAGCTGTAGATGCTATGTCATTGTACACAGCTGGTAACAGCATACGAAGGGATGGTTAGGTCAGAAGAGTGTTCATTTTATCACTATTTGATTCTTGCATATTTCTATATAGATCTGTCTGATCTGCAAATAATCTCTCAATTTAGGAAACAAGGCAACCATGATTTATGAATTGTATGATTTTCTGCAGATTGGAGACATATGTTTGCATATGTTCAGAAGAATCAAAAATTCTGCAGTTCATTGGTGTGCCCGCTTTCAAAGTGATTTGCTCATCACGGCATACTGTACATATATTACATAACATACTGTCAGACACAGGGTTGTTTTGCAACAAAGTACAGAGCGTAATGATATAAAATAAAAAAAAGGGCACCCAGTAAGAAATAAGTCAAATAAGTCATTAGCCTGTCTGCTATTAAAGAAGGGGGGAAAAACACATACTAAGATACTAGTTCTTCACCTTTTTTAAAAATTGGCCCCAGAACTGTTCTGTAACTATATTGCTATCAGTTAATACCTGGTTTCTGTGGGTTTCCGTACATCATTATTCTTTACACTAGATGGTTAAAATGAATTCAGAGATGGATTAAAGGAAGTCCTCTGGGCAGCTTACCCCCTCCCAACCCCTTTCCCCATCCCTTCAAATGACACTGATAAGTATTGCTATAGGCACAGAAGAGGAGTCTCATTTGCAATATCTGCTCTGGTATTGACCCATCAGATGCCAACTGCCTATAAATACATCCTACTACTCTTACTAAGTCAAAGTCAAAGCTCTGCTCTTTCCATGTTTTAATGCAAAGCATGAAGGTTATACTGGGCCCCCCTGGGCATCCACTGGTCCTAGATTCCTGCCTATATTGCCTTTTGAATGATCTGGATCTGAGTGAATCTGTCACATGTGAGACAAAATTAGTGTTATTGAGCACACTAAAATAGTGCCTTCATTTTCACAATTCCAAGACTCAATCAGTGGAACACTATAGGTCCTGGTGCCACTTATTTTTAACTTTGTGACTCTAAATAAGAAAGAGGCTTGAAGCAGAAAGCTCTCAACCACTGTTCAGTGTCTGGATACTGCAAATATTGGACACAGCCATCCCTACAGTAAAAATTGCTTTCTATTGTAACAGACAGACTCAACACAATGTTACCATTTCAAATGCTTGAACTGCTGTTTGTGCCATCACCCTTTTACTTGGTGACAGATTTTAGGCTTATTTAAGCCTATCAATTGCGGTTAGTGCATTTATTCAATGGCACCCTAACACACCTCTGATGCATGTGCATTAAGCACACCACAACACACATACAGTCTATGCATTGCACTAGAAAAATGATGCATGTCTGCATTTTTGGTGCATTCAAATGAATTGGCTGCCTTAATGCAGTGCAAGTTAACATGCATATGGTGAACAACAAAATCTAAAGGAGGGCCTTGGAGGAAACATGTCCTTGGAGTAAAATGTGCTTGCTATTGTTGAGCTCCTTTGAAAATGCTAGTCATCAGACTGTGTCACTGACCTAAAGCAAGCATGCAGCAAGTGAAATCATAACTAGTGACATGTTCTAGGTCATTGCTTCAAGAACAACTGAAGCTGCTAGATCAGCATGACAGCTAGGCAACCAGCATTCGCAGAAGGAGGTGACAGCCTATATACCTCTTTGAGTACAGGTCTTCTTTAAACGAATTACTGAATGTACTGTTCCTTTTATCAACACATCAACTTACCAGCAAATGTTCTAAATTCTAATTTACTCTAAACTGCATAGTAACAACATATTCCTTGAGATATCACATTTCAATACTAGTGAGCAAACATATAATAAAAATATATCCAAAGGAAATATAATTGTATGTTTGGCTGCTCCTTCAATAACATTTGGAATTGGAACGATGGTGACCATATGTTCTCTATAACAAGGCTGCTTGTATAGATCGTTTCAAATATATCATGTCTTCCTCATTTTCTTCCCTTGGTAACAATGTCTGCTATTTTGGCTTGCTTGCAGGAAATCCCCAGAGCTTGTCTCTTCTTAACAGGAATAAACACAAGGAGTAAAATGCCTTTCCAGAATGTAAACTTGGCAGTAATTCCCAGGATATACAACAGAACAATTGACAGCCTTTTCAAAACCAAATTTGTGTTGGATATGGTGATAACACTGACAATGCCTCATTTGGTAACTTGAGCGTGTACATGCATGCCTTCTAGTTAACAGCACCCTATATTAAAATGGACCTGTCAGTAAGTGCCAAACACTGTGTGCCCACAGGCTCCACTGATAGAAATCCAGTCTTTACTGCATCAGTATACTGTATAAAGTTTTTAAAGCTCTAATTGTTAAAATAATCTTTAAAGGGAAGCCGTTGCCAAACCATGCATTTTAAAATCATTCTTCCAATAATATTACATGTACATTTAACATGCAAAAAATGCATGTCATTTGCCTGTAGAAGTCTTTCTTGTGTAGACATCAAAAAGCCCCAAATCTGCTGCTGGTCACTATTTTGTTGAATGTGATATCAGCAGCCCCAGCAGACTCAGAACAGTAATGCCAGCCATACACAGAGTGAATTTCCTTTCTGCAACCATGGGTTGTAGGAAAGAAATTTGCTTGATTCCCCCATCAACACAGACAGTGTAGATGGGGGAATCCCTCCTGGCGGGCCATTTTCTTCTCCCAGTCGATCAATCAACTTGGTACATTCAGCCTGCCCATACACTGTTTGAATCTCAGCCAGTTCCTGCTGAATCGGCCAAGATGTGGACCGTGTATGGCCTGCCTTAGTTTAGGGAAGGGGAAGAAGCTAGTCTAGCACAGACCTTAATTAGACACTCCAAGAAGATAAGAAAGCTATAGCATGCAAGGAGGTAGGGGGCTGTGCTAGGGAATTTGCTAGCAAGTTAGGAGGCATGTTGCAAATGAATAAAAAATAGTTTGGAAATTGCTTGCATAAAAAAAGAAGCATTTAAAATACTTAATTTGTCTGTGCTTTTACCTGTAAGACAGGATCTCTTTAAGGAGAACTTAACTGTATCCAAGCATCACAAACTTAAAAACACTATATCATTCATTTTTAATATTCAAAGCAAACTCACTCATCTATCCCTGTCTCCATGCTTCATTATATTGAGAAATCACATCGATAAACACACCTTACCATTTCTAGCCATGGCCTTCTTGAGTAAGGGCAGATGACATATGCCATTTACTTCCTGGAACCCATCTGTTCTTAGCTCAAGCATATAGGCAAGAGGTTTACTTAGCTTAGAAAGCCCTCCTTTCCTCTTCCAGGTGAAAAAAGAAACCAAGAAGCAACTGAAAAAAATCTGCCTAAACTGCCCATATCTGTGAAGGTGTAAACATTAGGTTTACTTGGAAAAATTACCCTTGAAGTACTTGGGTTGTATCAACATGTATAACCACAATTTAATGTCCATGGCTAGCTTAAATATAATAAAAATGAAAGGCAAAACTTTTTTTTTTTAGTTCAGATAGAGTAAAGAGGGATTGAAACACATGTCAGCTTATAAAGTTTTACTTTTTGTTCTCTGCGCCTCTCTGTTTGTCCTGTTTACAGTTATTGGCAAAATTTAAAGTGAAAGAAAATCCCAAATTTTGGGTTTCACCAGAACAGGGTTAACAGAACAGATGTCTCTGTTAAAACAATGTTGTAAGTGAGGAATAATCAAAATGGTTGTTTTCATTCAAAAATGGCTAAAATTGTACCATAGTTCTGGTACTGTATATCTGGTGCTGTCACAATGTGGTGTTGTTCCTAATGCAGGCGTAGGCAACCTCGGCACTCCAGCTGTTTTGAAACTACAAATTCCATTATGCCTCTGCCTCTAGGAGTCATACCTGTGATTGTCAGGGTCTTGCAAAGTCTCATGGGACTTGTAGTTTCACCACAACTGCAGGGCCAAGGTTGCCTACCCCTGTCCTAATGATAGATAAACAGACAACCTACCATAGACAACAGAGCTTTTGTAGTGATCTATATCTTGAACCGCTAAAAAAACATGCTTGCATGCTAACACAAAATACAGTAAGGCTGAACAAGTATATTATACATACTGTATACAACAAGTATTTTATGCATACTGCATCTGAGAGCTTTTACAATGATACACCATTTACACTTACTCACCTTCAATTTCTTAGACATTCCCTAGCACAAAAACAGACACAACAAGCTCGCTTATGTGTGCCAGCATAATTGTTTTATTAAGTTACCATCAGATAGAATGTTTCATTATCAGACTTTGAAATATATACTTTCCACATAAAGCCACAAATGACTGAAGGTGGGATATACAACATAAAGCACTCATTCTCGGGGTAGCAGTTTATACAAGTGTTAGCAATCATCATTCCAGACTATTGCTAGTTGAGCAGCTTTCACAGTGAAGACTTAGCCTCATAAACCCCCCATTTGTATCTGTCAGTGATGCACTGTACAGACCACTACCTACCTGTTCTGTCCACAGTATGCTTTCATGTCAGTTTCATTTCACTGGAATCTTCTCACAGGCTTCATTTCATTTATATGGACAAGAACATATTGAATTATTTTAAATTCCAGCAATATGGTAAAAAACTAAAGCTGAGTTTTAAAACAACCTGTCAAAGACTGACATCCTTATCCTTGCTTTATTTCTAGGTGAGTAAGGATAATACCACCTTTCAGCAATGGAACTTACACCTTCAAAGACAAGTCAGTACTGGCAGTTCCCATATGTCTGGTTCCAGTCGATTTCCTTTAAAGTCAATTCCTATCACTTCATGGTTTTTTAATGTGTTGATCAAATACTCATATTGGTCCCAGCATATAGTTTTTTCTTCATTGAATAGGCTGCACAATGCCTTAATTGTTAATGTTATGACTTTGCATTGCTAGGGCCCTATTTTGCATCTTAACTATTAAAATTATCTGTATGTAATTTGTATAATTTTCCCTTGTTTGCCTGGAGTCTTCCTATAATGTATTGGGGAGGTTTTCACAAACCAAACACAACTGTAGCCTGATCCTAACTGTGAAATCTTCTGAAACCGGTGTCTGAACCAGGGGCAGATCCAGAGTCTAGTCTCGGGAGGGTAAAGCGGGGAAATGGCTGGTTTGGGCTCTTCAATCATCCTAGCACCATGGTTGATATGGGGTTAGGATGATTGAAGCACATTATTTCTATTATTGCATTGTTATATAAAATTAAATGGTTTAACTCATCATAATGCAGAATCAGTGGGAGCCCTGAGCGTGCCACTTGCCACCCTTGCCTGCCACCAGATGCCGATTGTCACTTGCCACATCACCTGCCACACGTTGCGGATTGTCTCTTGCCATGTCACCTGCCACACGTTGCAGATTGTCACTTGCCACTTTCACCAGTCACATGTTGCGGATCGTCACTTGCCACGTCACCTGCCACACATTGCGGATTGTCACTTGCCACGTCACATGCCACAGGTTGCCACAGGTTGCAGAGAGATGATGTAATCTCTCTGCTGCCTGCGTCTGCCTGCACAGTGAGGGCGGAACTACAGGGATGCAGGAGGGGCGAGATGATGTCATCCCTCTGCTCCCCTGCCTGCTGATTGGGCAGCCGCCCTCTCACCCACTAAGCCGCCCAGCTGCCTGGCCCGCCTGCTCTCTCACCTGCCCAGTCGCCTATCCACGGAGCCGCACGCTCTCTCACCCGCCCATGGAGCCACTCAGCTGCCCAGCCAGCATGCAGAGCCACCCGCTCTCTCACCTGCACACCGAGCCACTCAGCTGCCCTGCCCCCCCACTCTCTCAGCAGCCCGCCCGCGGAGCCGCCCACTCTCTCACCTGCCCATCTGTCTGCCTGCGGAGCCGTCCTCTCTCATGCCCGCCCACTCACTCACCTGCAACTAATTTCTCAGGGGGGATTGCCCCATTGCCCCCCCGGATCCGCCCCTGGTCTGAATACCATATACTGTTCTATTCTCAACATAATATGCTGCAGCACCAAAAGCCTCTTCCAAGAACCCCATAAAGGACTGTTGGATTCTTTGAAGTATGCTTATTTTGGTTACCTTGAGTTGAAGAAAGACTAGTAGCCTCTAGCACAGTGGTTCTCAACTCCAGTCCTCAGGACCCACCAACAGGCCAGGTTTGCAAGATAGCTGAAATACATCACAGGTGATATCACTTGATGCTCAGTGATTGCAGTATTCTAGTCTGCAACTCCCCAAGGTAATACTTAAAATCTGGCCTGTTGGTGGGTCCCGAGGACTGGAGTTGAGAACCACTGCTCTAGCAGAAGGTGTTATCATTTATTCAACTATATGGCTAAAAGGCAGGCTTACAGTAAATTTAACTGTACTTCAGAAAATGTTAAAAAGTTCTGCCTAACTAAATATACCACAAAATACCCACTGTTACCTTTATTAGCCTAAAAAGCTTCTTCTGTGACCCTCTTAGATTCCTTTTCACCACATTATTGGGTTAAACTTTCCTTCAAGTCATGGCTAGTCCCCTGCCAACTGCCATTCCATTGTCTATTAAAGCTACCTCAGTTGCCAATAATGGCATTTTCATTTGGGAAGGTAATGGCAGTTACTGGAATTTAGCCATAAAATGACAAGGAAAAATCAGGCTCCATGTGAGAGTTTATTTTTCTAGCTACCAAAGATAATAGCAGGCATCTTTTTTTTTTATCTGCTCTTAGACAGAATTTTTATTTGCAAAATTTTAGAAGTGTAAGGAATGACTAAAGTAAGGACAATAGACTGTAATGCTGGGTACACATGAGCAGACTTTACGGCAGACTTGGTATGGCGGACCGGAGTCCGTCGGACAATTCGATTGTGTGTGGGCTCCAGCGGACTTTTTTTTCCCATAAGTTCGACGGACCTAGAAATGAAACATGTTTCAAATCTTTCCAACGGACTTGAGTCCGGTTGAAAAGTCCGCTCGTCTGTATGCTAGTCCAACGGACAAAAACCGACGTTAGGGCAGCTATTGGCTACTGGCTATCAACTTCCTTGTTTTAGTCCGGTCGTACATCATCACGTACGAATCCGTCGGACTTTGATCGTGTGTAGGAAAGTCCGTTGGAAAGTTCGTCGAAAAGTCCGCCGTACCAAGTCTGCCGTAAAGTCCACTCGTGTGTATGCTGCATTAGATCCATTTGTATTAGAGAGTAACATAAACGTTTCAATGACCTTTGTAAAGCACTTCATTGTATGCTATGGTAATATACTGTAAATGAACAACACAAATCTGTCTCCAATAATGTTCTTTCTCTTTTCCAACAATGCCTTAATAAATCTACATTGAGAGCTTGGTTGTTCATAATAGAACATATTTGTCACACATTTTTGAAATTAAAATATTTTATGAAAAAGTGAAAAAAAATGAATTGTCAAATTTTAGTAAACCTTCCACAAACATGGGCATCTCCAATCCAATATATGAATAAAAAATGCATAAGGCAATTGTCTTCAGTCAAAATGATAATTAGAACCAAGATATAGGCAGCTGAACTAGTATGGAGATCAAGGCTTTTCCTGAAAACCTCAAGCTTGGCTCTTCATGCTTCTCTATTCTACTTAAGATACTTAAGAGCCTTTGCTCATTAATATGGAGGCTTGGTGTGGGCAAAGCTCCACTTTTACACGGTATATCTATATCTGCATATAGCTTCATCTATATTAGTTTGTTTACATCACTCTTTCCACATGATAATCTTTCTCTGAACAGTGACTTTGCAGTCTCTACATGACAATCTTTCTAATAAGGCAGACTCTCCACATTGCAGTTTCTGTAACAGGACATTGGGGGTTATTTACGAAAGCCAAATCCACTTTGCACTACAAGTGCACTGCAAGTGCACTTGGAAGTGCAGTCACTGTAAATCTGAGGGGTAGATCTGAAAAGAGGGGAAGCTCTGCTGATTTTATCATCCAATCACGTGCAAGCTAAAATGCTGTTTTATATTTTCATTGCATGTCCCCCTCGGATTTACAGTGACAGCACTTCCAAGTGCACTTGTAGTGCAAAGTGGATTTTCCTTTCATATATAACCCCCATTATCTTTACATGGCATATAAGAATAGTACCTGTAGCTTATATGATCAGAGCTGTGCTTGTGCCTAAGTTTAATAGCTCAAGTTTACATTTATACACACTAAGGAATGAGTAGGAAGGGTAGCCCAACCCTTCCTCTGCTCTCTGTTTAAATGGGTCCCTGTGGACTTTCAAACACTAAGAGACTGATAGAGAGTCTTAAGGCAAGCAGCTTCTGCTTGGCTCTGTTTTTAGAAAACTTGTAATGCTCTGGCACACTATTGTTATAGGAGAACCCCGTATTAGATGTTTGTTTAAAAAAAAGATTTTATATAAATGAAAAATTATATAAAGCATTAGTTTAAACATGCATTAACTCAAAAAAAATGAATTGTCCCAAAACCATTATGATTTCTCTTTATAACACATCCAGGGCCCTCTGATCCCTCCTGTATTGATTTGTATTGTAAGTGTACTGTCTGCCCCATGTTGTAAAGCGCTGCGCAAACTGTTGCCGCTATATAAATCTTGTATAATAATAATAATAATAATTTATTGACAATGCCATTATATTCTCATTAAGTGTGCACATACATTATGCATACTGTTTTAACATGCCAGTTCTGTCTTGCGGTTCTAGTAAGTAGATTTCCAGTGGCTTGCCAGAATATGGACCTTGTTTGGTGGATATTGGTAAAACAAGTTAATGTTGATTTTGTCTTAGATTTGCAGGAGGTAATTCTTACAAATCCACGGTTAATCCCATGCTCTGTTTATGTGCTGTAATACTCACTCTACCTTTCTGTCCAGACATTTTTCAATGTTTTGGTAGATGGGAAGATAGTCCAAGCAACCACAGAATATAGTAGCTGAGTCATGTGTCAAGCTGGATTATGCCTGCTCCTAGTCTAATTGTTTCTTTATGCTTCAGAGCAAGCTCTATATTCATCCAGTGGGGTTGAATTTAAATGTTACTGTTATATATTTCAGATGCAGCATCCATCAATGCAATACAAATGCCAACCACAGCATGTTTAAACTATGGTATAAAAATGGCTTTCCTTATTTAGTCAGTAATGCAAGAATGCTGGCAGGTGCTCTTTTAATACAAAAAGTTATTTTTTCACTTTTATATATGTTATAACCTATTTTTTTTTACAAAGGAAAGTCAGTCATTTAATAGCTATTTGCTTTTGGCATGCTGTTGTAAAGCGTGATCTTTTTAGACTACAATGACACAACCACTACTTTAAATATGTCACAATTTGCACTTAAGGGATTTGTTTTACTCCCTTTACTGACTAGACTAGCATCTTTGGGATTTACAGAACGTGTCCTTTAAATACTTAGTAGTCTCAACATTGTTACCCCTTTTAATCACAGGATATTACCTGCATTAATCATACTTACCATGTAAAATCCAGTCTCTCAGTATTGGCAAGTATAAAAGAAATCACAAAGATATTCTGTGAAATGGTGCATGCATCACTATGATAAATGAATCGTAAGTAACAGTCCAGGCCTCTTATGAAAATAACATGGTTATTCATATACAGTACATGGCTGTTCATATAAGTTTTAACTTTGATAATATTGTAATGGTAAACTTTTATTTTAATAGGGACTTGAATTGCTATATCTTTGTACTGGCTCCTAAAATGTACACTCTATATTGGAAAAAATGTTGACAGCTCACACGTTGTAGCACTTCCTTTCATTATTTTTCACTCTCTTTACTGTGGCAGTTGTCCTGTTAGCATCAGTGTCCAGGCAGAGGCCTAGGCATATGGCAGGCATAAGAGTAACACAAAGAAGTACAGTTAATAATGGAGGAAGGAGATATGGGCAGGCAATCCGGATCAGTAACAAGCAAGACAAGGGGAAATATATTAGTGATGCTGGCAGGAAGTCACAGTGCTGACCACCATAAGGGATGGAGTTTAAAATTATCATAAAGTCCTTTTTTTAAATAAAATAACAAACATGTTATACTTACCTGTTCTGTGCAATAGTAGTGCACAGCAAGGCCCTGAACCTTCTGAGCTTCTACTCTTCTTTGAGTGCCCCCATAGCAAGCCACTTGCTATAGGGGTACTAATGCAGGCTTGATCCCAACCTGGGATGTGTGATTCCATTGATACACACAGTGCGGCTTGGCCCCGCCCCTGCTCCCTCCTCACTTGGTTTGACTGACAGCAGCTGGAGCCATTGGTTGTAATAGATAATTTATAGGTACTCCTGTGCTATCACGTTAATCACACTAAAAGAGTAAACTGTTATATAATGGTCAGCTGCTGCAGACACCTGCTAGCTCATCTGTAGTGTGAAATTATGTAAAATAATGTTACGCTGCTGTATATATAATGGAAAAAAAACACAACTATTTTGATAATACAAAAGTGAAAATAATATTGTAAGAATAAAGTGCAATAAGGTGCCTAGAAAAACGTAAAATAAATGATAAATGTATGCAATTCATCTCTCATACTGCGCAAAAAAATAATGGACCAATTCCTGAAATAAATACAAATGAAGCAAATAAATATGTAAACAACTTATGCAATCATCTTGGAATACACAATATGTTCATACTGGGTACATGCATAGAATATTAAAATTGATACTGGGTGGTGGTGGGGGTTCAGAACAATATATTATAGTCTCTTGGTGATTCTATTAAATATGGTGTGTCCCTTCACCATGGGAGAGTGGATATTCTCATACAGGTGGGCATTATCTTCTCGCTAGCCTCCCATCTTACTGCTGTAAGGTAACAGCGTGTGTTAGTACTCACAGCCTAGTGATCTGTGTGCCTCTCCTTGCCTCTAGTGGTCCTCTGGTGTTCCTCCTGTGATTACTCAGACTCTATGGTGGATAGTCTCCTCTATAGTACTCCTGGAGGTGGTCCCTCTATATCCTCTGTGATTATATGTTAATGAGAGAGACTCCCCATAGTGTAGTAACGTTTTAGAAGTTTTATTTAGGTTAAAAAACTGATTTTTACTCACATAAGCCAAAATAAATAGTATATATACACTCCACGGGTGCCGAACTCGTATTTCCTATGGCGTCACTTCTGAAAGGGCTGCGCTCCTTCCCTATGCGTTGCATCACGCCCACAAGAATATCCACTCACTCACATGGTGAAGGGATGGACCATATTTAATAGCATCAACAAGAAACTATGATATATTATTCTGAAACCCCACCACCACCCAGTACCAATTTTAATATTTTATGCACTTGCTTGGTATGAACATATTGTGTATTCCGATGGAGAGATGATTGCATACGTTGTTTACATGTTTATTTGCGTCATTTGCTCTTATTTCAGGAATTGGTCCATGATTATTTTGCACAGTATGAGAAATGAATTGCATTAATTTATTTTACGGATTTCCAGGCACCTTATTGCACATTTGCACTTCTTACAATATTATTTTCACTTTTGTATTATTAAAATAGTTGTGCTTTTTTGATTATATATGAAGTCAATGGCTCCCATTGCTCTCAAATCTAAGCCTGTGAATGCAGGAAGAGAGAGCAAAGTAGGGCTGCTGGCAGGGACAGTGCTAGATTGAGAGCAGTCGATTACGTCATGGGTGCATGTGCTCTGAAGGAACAGCCACCTGTTGCTTTTCTTCAGAAGCCTGTGCTGTGACCGGCGGCTCCCGTGCGCATGAGTAGGAGTAACGTCACGTGACCCTGGCCAGTCACACAGCTGGAGTCTGTGGACCAGGAAGGAAGACAGGAGAAGATGGATGCAGCCTCCAGCGGGGACAAAGAGGACTTTGCAGGTAAGTTTAACATAATGTGCATAGGAAAGACACATATAGGAGAGATTTGAGCTGCACCCCCCGGAACAAACAATATGGAGAAGTTCCCCCAAGGGTCTTTTTTAGCAGCAATGTAACAAAATCAAAAAATTATATGAAAGAAAAAAGTCTTTATTAAGAAAAAGTCAGATTCGGACTGGATGCCTTTTTCCTTGGGGAGGCAGGATAATTATGGAGCCCCCTTAATAATTCAACTGATTTTAAATCTATGGTCATGAGACCCTTTATTCCACTATCTAGCAGTAACTATACCTCTTGTGTATGAAAATTTGAGATATTGAATATATTTCTTTAAGAGCAAACCACCCCCCTTGAGGAAGACCATGACTGTATGGGTTGAAACGCGTCGGTGCTTTAATATAGTAGACATTAATGTGATGTTGTCCATTATTGTGTTTGCATTGCTGTACTGTGGAATATGTGCTGTGTCTCTCAACCAGAGCTGATATTTTAAATGTTAACATGCATCTCACTTTTTCTTAATAAAGACTTTTTTATATAATTCTTTCATATATTTTTTTTGATTATGTTATATTGCTGCTAAAAAACCCTTGGGTGAACTTCTCCATATTGTTTAACATAATGTGCTAATATGCGATGCATACTAGCACATTATGCCTTTACTTTTGCAGGTCAGAAAAAGAAGAAAAACCCTCCTGGCGGTAATCCTGAGTGTGGCATGGGGTTAAATTTCAGTACCACCAGGTGTCACCAGGAACCTGGGATGTCATCCCCCGCTGTGTCCTCCGCTGGATCATCTGCCCGATGTCCTGTGTTCCGGGCTCCATTCCCTGTGAGCGTCGCAACGCATGGGGGCGGAGCACAACGGCAAATTCAAAAAGTACAAAAAACATAACACATACAGTACACTGTAATTTTAGAGATTATATTACTGTAGCAAATCATTTCACATCCCTTTTGTCCCCAGTGCTTTGTCCAGTGCCCTGCCTGCACTTATATATACTGTTCTTTCTGCCTGGAAACTTGAGTTTGTCCATGGCAACCAAAAAGTTGCCATGCAGAATTGAGCAATAGTGAATCGTGGGGGACTTAATTTTATTATTATTTAGGGCTGTTACAGATTAAAATTTTCGCGTTCGATTAATTGATTTTTTTTTAATCGATTAATCAACTAGTTTTGATTAATTATAACGCACATACAGATCCAACTACATTTAGCTGATTTAGCACCGTTGTTATGGCAATGGCTGAAGCCGGATATAGCAGGGCATGGCTAGGACGTCACACGTCATAAACTCAGCCTCACCGTGCCCATAATCGCAGCCTCACCGTGCCCATAATCGCAGCCTTACTGTGCCCATAATGCAGTCTCACCGTGCCCATAATCTCAGACTTACCGCGCCCATAATCGCAGACTCACCGTCCCCATAATGCAGTTTCACCGTGCCCATAATCGCAGCCTCACCATGCCCATAATTGCAGCCTCACCGTGCCCATAATGCTGTCTCACCGTGCCCATAATCGCAGCCTCGCCATGCCTATAATCGCAGCCTCACCGTGCCCATAATGCTGTCTCACCGTGCCCATAATGCAGTCTCACCGTGCCCATAATCGCAGCCTCACTGTAGTCAGTTCCTGTGTCTGGATTACACAGTCTGCGGGCATCTCCCGCTGTGTGTCTCGGAGCTGAGTGTGAAAACTTTGGCTGTGCTCCTAGATCAGCTCGTGTGATAGACAGAACACTGCGTCTATCACACAAGCTGATCTAGAAGGAAGGCGGGACTTTTCTCACAGCGCGTCCAAAGTTTTCACACTCAGCTCAGACACACACAGCAGGAGATGCCCGCAGACTGTGTATGACATATAGTGGAGGAGGAGAAGGAGGGAGCCGAGCTCTGCGCTGTAGCCACAGCTTGGCCCAAAGCGGCCCCATGGCAGGCAGCCTACCGATCAAAAACATTTTGATCGATCAAAAAATTTAACGATTAATCAAGCAATTAATTGTTAATTTCCACAGCCCTATTGTTATTCTATTATTTTTTATAATTAATTTATAGTTTATTATATTATAATTTATGATTTTGTGTTTCAAACTTTATTATACCCAGGATGTCTACTAGACTCTTGTTCGGACAGATTTAAGTGTGTTATTACTAAGAATTACAGGCCTACAATATAAAACGCCAAATTTCTATGCAAAACAATGTACCGCTTTGAGATTCAAAAATCTGACATATACATACCGCCAGGGAGACTACTGCATAGAATGCATTAAAGCAGTGGTCATCAACCCTGTCCTCAGGGCCCATTAACAGGCCAGGTTTTATGTATTACCTTGGGGAGATGCAGACTAGAATACTGCAATCGCTGAGCAGCAAATGATATTACCTGTGATGTATTTCAGTTATCTTGCAAACCTGGCCTGTTAGTGGGCCCTGAGGACAGGGTTGATGACCACTGTATTAAAGTGAAAAAAATAATTCTGGCTTTAGAACCACTTTAAATACCTTCCCTGGCCTGTGTGCATGCCTAGCATTAGGGAAACACACCAATGTGTGCTAACTCACATGTGCCCGCACACACACTTTCATGCCTACGCATGCAACTGGCCATAGCCCAAAGGTAATAATGCAGCATGTGCTTGACAAGCCACACACATACAGGACAGACCAGGCCCCTTTATGTACAGAGGTGGATCTTATAGATACTATAACACCGGGGCTTTCCCCTTGACCACTGACTCATAAATACATTGTTAGGTCTCTACAAATGATGCACTAAACCCCATTTTCTAGCAAATAAGGCTGTTTATACAGTTTGATAGATTCCTGATATAACTTAGTGTTAGTATACTGTTTATACAGATCGTGCAACAACCATTCTCATTTTTTATACTGTGATTAGTGATTCTGGTGATTAGGTGATGGTGTTGTGTTTGGTGCTTGCATAATGTACTGGTTTTTTTTTTAGTTAAACTACAAAACTGTGAAGTCATTTCCAGTCTTTGTATTCCTGTCATTTTGTAGTAAAACAAGAAGGACTCAGCCATGTTTCCAGCAACATCTTGAATTGTAAAAGTAAAATCAGCAGCAGCTTTCCAACAAGTTATGAGCCTAACTTCAGTCAAAGTATTAAGCATTGCTGAACACACAGATAGAGCTCCGAGTGTTTCACCAAAATATTTCAGCCACTAATCTGACAAGCCAGAACTACCAGTGCTGGAAATTTAAAATGAAGATGCTGCTGGTAAGAGAGGGTACATGGAAGTGTATACCAGCATGAAAACCCACCTACAAATTAGTGGACAGCTCAAAGAAATTTATCTCTGAGCATAGGTGATGATCATACTGTGCATGTAAGTGTGAAACTGCAAAAGAAATGTGGGAAGAGCAACAGAAAGTAAATGAGAGAGAACATCTTATCGAAAAATTGGACTTGATTAAAAATATATACCAAACTAAGCTGATGAAAGGTCAGCATATACTGTACAGGACTCTATAAGATGTACCCTACAAATGGCCGAGCGCCTGTCGGCTATAGGAGTAGCAATTAAACTCATTCACATAGCAGCACTACTAGTAGTTTCCCAGACAGTTTCCAGATATTCGTACTGGTAAATGAGCTTACCCTAACTTTTTGTTCAAAACAAACAATAAAAATGTCAATTTGGCAGGCTCTACACTATTAACCTATTATGAATAGTAAAATGTAACATTAAACACTTGATTGTCTTGTGTGCAGAATAGATCACTTAAAGGCAAACTACAGAATTTGGAAAGCTAGAATGAATCAGCAATAGAGGCAAGTTAAACAACAAAAGACCTAAACATGTTAAAGACAAAATCAAAGAGGCTTCAGATCAGTGTGCCTTTCACTATAAATCATTTTCAACTGTTGAATTGACTGTGGAGCTACAAGACACATGACCAATGATAAAAAAAATCTTTATTCACCTTGACCAGAGCAAGAAAGAAGAAATTACTATAATTGACAGTATATGGTCTTAAAAGGAACAGGGTAAGGTTATCGAAACTGCCATTTATTATGATCCCACTCCTGAAAGTAACTTTCTGTCCGTGAAGAAGCTCACCAAGCAAGGGGATGTAGTGACATGCAGAGGTAATGGGTCTATTATCAAAAAGGGAGCCACATATTAGTTAAAGAAAAAAACACAAATGAGCTGTATCAGCTGAAATGCAATGAAGAGGAAAAACATTTTAATTGTATTCACAGCTGGCACTGTCATCGTGGACACAGGAATCCTGAAATTATTAAGAAGCTAGCAGTAGATCACGATGCTAGTGGCAGTAAAACGAACCCATGCAGTCAAATAATGAAATGTACCAGTTAAAAAAAGGCAGTAAAGGCCAGGCAATATCTTTCCAAAAAGTGGCAAGAGCAGAGCCTGACATTTGATGTCTATGCTGCAGAAGTGGGTGACAACGTTTAAAAACCACAGACCAGATTGAACACCCCTACAGCAAAACGCCAAGACAAATCTAATACAAGCAGAGCATCATAAATCCTGCTTAGCGCAGCATCTGTTAATGAGCCTGGTCATAAATAATTATTCACAGTTGTAAATAGTATTTAGCAATGTGTGAAAAGCCAGAGATTTTTGAATATAGCCCAATCGTAAATACAGTGGAACCTTGGAAAACGAGTATAATTCGTTCCAGAAGAATGCTTGTAATCCAAAGCACTCGTATATCGAAGCGAGTTGCCCCATAGAAGTCAATGAAAACTCAGATAATTCATTCCACAGTGACTTCTATTGTATGCAGTACCCCATGTTGCCAGAGGTGGGCGTCGGAGACACTCAGAAACCGCTTAGAGCCGCTCGGATGCACTTGGAAACACTCGGGAATGGAGTGTTTCTGAATGGCTCCGATTGAATACGAGCACCCCCGCACCACTGGCCAAATGTGGTACTGCACACTGCAGAGGCTTGAATCCTGCTCGCAAACCGTGTCAAGATTTTAAAAAAATAATAGCTTGTATCGCGAAATGCTCGTTAACCGCGTTACTCACAATCTGAGGTATTACTGTAGTTGTAAAATAGCCTAGCAGCCAATACACACTGGTAGGTCTGGCCTTAATCTGCAATTGCCCTTTCATACATATCCAGAAATCAATGGCAAGCGCATTACAAAATTGGTACTGTAATAGAAATATAATTAAAAAACATGGCTAGATTAAGAGTATAGCAAATGCAATCAACTTAATACTAACAAGCCTATGCTTTAATGTACAGCAGCCAAGTTGGTCACATTACTCTACTAAAAAGAATTGTACAAAATCCATATCATGTGTGATGTTTATCAAACTGTGATCCCATTCCATGCAATAACATGTTGGTTGTCAGATTGTAAAACCTTATCTGGAAATATTGATATAGTTTGAATAATTGGAATGAAGAGAGTGTCTGCTAAAATATCATAAAGTATCACCTCAACACACCTTTAGCACCACTCAGTATTCCCTTCAGACCCTTTGATTGGTAATGTCATTTCTGTATGTGCCCTCTTCTGGGACCAGAAAAGAAGGCTGTATTTGAAGATCAGAGCTCACATTTTTCAAAGAAACCATGCCAGAATGCTAAAAAATTCTGAAGGACTGTTACTCTGAAGTGAAGTCTGCTCAACGCAGGAACCAAGAGACAGACAAACTTTGCTAAGGCAGCCCATACAGTATGGATCTTTTTCGTGAATGGTGCATGTTTCCATTAAAATACATGGTGGTGACAATTGTTTGTGCAAAAGGGTTAACTATGGAGTTAAATTAATCCATTGACAATCACTCTCAGTCTGCTGATGTTGGGTGAGGCTGAGAGTCCAATTGTCACAACCAGCTGACAGTGATGGATATGAGACTGCCGTCGTCTTAGGGATCATTCGAGAAATTGTAAGTCCAGTGACTTTACATTTGAGTGCCACATTTAAAGTGCACCTATCACCTAAAGTAAACCCTATATCAATATTGCTAAAATCAGATATCAAGTACCAGCCTGCAAATATTTTTCCAAATACATTTTGGTGTGACTGGGGAGCCTCCTTATTACTGAAATAAGGTCCACCCAGGCCTCCACTCTTATTTTTTCCCTATCAAAACTATGTTTACCTCACATTATTCACCAATAAATTATCAGTGCCTAAATAGACAATAGGGTCTTTGCCACTTATACATTAAACGAGGGTTTGGATTATCTAGGGGGCGGACTTAGCTGTGAAGGTATGTACAGTATGGACAGTGCACCCTTGATTAGGGGGACTGACATCTAAAATTATCTGGTGTATTTGAAAGGCCCAAACAATATTTACAATCTCCAATCTTGATTCTGTGACAATTTAAGCATACTTTTGACTGTCCTTATCACTCAAAAACAAAATCAGTAGAAATGGATTTTGGGAAGGCACTGCCTACTAATATCATTATATGGCACAATTCAATCTGCAAGGTTTTTTTGGTGGCAAATATGGAGGAGTTTTTGGGAAACAGGAAGAATGGTAATGTGTATAAGTAGTGTAGACATTTATCATTAAGAAACCATTCAGCAATATGTTTCAGAGATACATGTATACTGGTAAATGTATACTGTGCGTGGCAGCAATGAAAGCTAACACCTTCCTGGTTTAATGAGAAAAGGTTTGTCAGATCTGTGTGGCCCGTAAAGACAATTTCCTATGACTTTCAAAACCTAAATCAGCCCAGACTTTGATTTACTGCTATTCTTGGCCCATTGGGAAGATTTCCCCTCCTGTCCTGTTTTGTCTGACACAAGTCAAACAAGAATTGAGGAGAACACAGGCGGCAATAATAAAACGTGACAAAGGTTCCAACCTGATCCCACCCTATTCAGTTCAAATTAAGCTTTACATTTTATTTTTTACAGCTTTCTTGGAATCTTATCAGTATTTAAAGTCATAAACGAATTTGTTTGCATTGAGGCTGTTTTGTTTACAGCTATTCTCCATTAGGCCTAGAACACAGATTATTACTGGGTGGTCTTTTAGTGAGACTTGATATTGCTTATGTTGTACTGACAACATTACTTGTAATTAAAAGCATATATGGGCTTATTGTGTTAGTTTACATTTATTGATAACGAGCTGGGGGGTTAAGCTAATTCAACCAATTAAGCCCTGCTCTTATATCTGAAATTGTCGATTTACTTTACAAGTCATTGTACATTAGTAAAATAATAACACAATATAATTGTTCAACATTGGTCTTTGAGGCATATAAGGAAATGTTGCGTGGTGTAATGTAAATACTGGATAGGTTAAATATACATTATTTATACAAAATGGTGACAGAAAACCCTAATGAACAAAGTGACAAGATGATCAAACTTTAGGATTTGACCTGGGTTACTCTGATTCTCCTATATGCAGATATTTACAAATTGTCGGCTGTTTGCCACAAAAGAGCTTGAGTTATTCTGAATTCCTGATAGAATTGGCAAAGGTCCCCAAGGTTGCCTTAAATACCCTTCCATCCTTCCTGCATGTCTACATTTTTCCACAGCCAGTCAAGCAGGTTTGTGTTACCATACACACCCAAAAACTACAAGAGTACAATAGCTACCATTCCTAGTATGCATTAGCTCTCATCACCTCAAGGGATGAGGTACTTGTGCACAGCTACTATAGGTTTGCAGTGAATCTATTTGTTCACAGATTGCTGCCAGAAATAAGGAACCATCTGTAATGCAATGCATGGCTTTTGCCCTTAGTCAACTGAGCCACAAGAGCCTAAAATTTGATGGAGTTTATAACTCAGACCCCCCCCCCAACTAAGGGTGACAAGGGTGCCATATTGTCATATAATAACAAGTATAGGCGCAATCACTCAGGATTCTCATAAGATCAAATCTACGTTTGCTAATACATCAATATCTAAATAGATGAATGGAAAACTGGAAAATAATAGTCCATATAGCAAACACAAGCTGGTAAGTCTATGTGGTAATGCTGGTGGGGAAATAAAAACGTCCAAAGGAAGCAAGCAGGGCTGCCATCATAGTAGGAGAGAACCCATATTCCTGGGGCTGCAAAACAACAAGTCGAGAGGCGCCTCTGGGTGCAGTTGTTTTTATATATAAAATGACACTTTTAAAATTAGATAAACTCACATTTTGGCAAGTAAAAACAAACATGGTATCAGAAGTTGTGGATGACGCTCCCGGACCTGTGCCATAAGCAGTCTGTGCTGTGCCGTTACGGAAGGCGGCCTCAGAACGAGGCTTGGGACACAGGAGACAGCTGGCTACAGGGGGATGACGTCATCGATAGTGGACGCGTTTCCTGGGCATGCGCACTTGGGTGTACTGCAAGTCGCGCCCCTTTCTCAACAGACATAGTCTGATTACCATACGGGAAGGTTAAATAGGGGATGGAGGAGGGAACAGGGGTGGGGAGGACAGGAACGGAATGAAACATGACTGTGAAGGAAAATATACACTGCTAGATGCTATTCGAAGTGGACAGTGGCATTAACTATACAGAACAAGAGCATATGAAAGATAGGGGGAAAAACAGTAATAGAAAGAGGCTATAAGCATCACTCTCATAACGTGATGTGTACTATGGCAGAAGGATATGAATAGAAAATGACAATTGAAAGAAGGAAAAGGGAGAGGGGAGGGGGGGGCCGTACTAACAAGCCTCCATTGCGCATGTCTAGGGATCCTCAAAAAATATAAAAACTAATTCAAGTAGTCTTAAAAAATAATAAAAATGAATATATATAAAATACACCAACATACAGGAAATTCGGAACAATATGGCTACTGGCACCGGTGACTGTACAGAGCATAATAATAAATAGTTATACAGTAAAGAATATATGTAATAAATAAATGAATAGAATTGGCTGGCATATTGGATATATAAATGAATATCGTAAATAAAGGGTCTATAATAGATGTATAGATATATGTATGAGTTGGGGGTTGTAAACAAAAAATGGCATATAGTACGCCTGAAAAACAACATCAAATCAATAAAAAATATATGGTGAATAAAAAATAAGGGAAAAAATATATATATACATATATTATAATAAATGACACCTGTATATGTACAGAAATATACAATACATAAATATATAGAGAGGGATGAAAGGACTGGATCTATGGGTGGAATGATACGGAATCTTGCAATATGGTAGAAATCTCTATTCCTTCATTCATACCCCCAGGTGAAAGAACATCTAAATTGTAAATCCAGAATGTTTCTCGGGCACAAAGTTTTTTGAAACGTTCTGCGGCTGGTAAGGATCTAGAAATTTGTTTGATAACCCAAACATGCAATCCTTCCGTGGATTGTTTGTGAGCTTGGGTGAAGTGTTTAGGCACACTATGTGCCACTTTCAAAGGATCAATCACACCCTCAATGGAAATCCAATGTTCGCCGAACCTTTTCCTTAGGGCTCGTATCGTGCGGCCCACATACAGTAGGCCGCAGGGGCAAGTTAGTCCATAGATCACGAAATCAGAGGAATCGTTATAAAAGTCCTTCAACATGTGAGTGACCCCCTTAGTGGTAAATGACTTCTGGCTGTGTCGAACAAATTTACATGTTTTACATAACGGTTTCCGACACTGGAACATCCCAACTAGTGGGACGAGTACAGGCTTATCAGGAGAGGTATATCTGGATCGGATTTTACTGGGAGCTATTTTCACTTTAAGGTTGGGAGCTCTACGATATGTAACCTTAGGTCTTTCAGGAATATAGGGTTTCAGCAGTGGGTCCTGTAGTAATATGTTCCAATGATCTGCCAGGATTTTTTCCATTTTTCTGAATTGGTAATGGAAGGTGGTGGTGAAACGTACAGTGTGATGGTCTGGGTCACGGGATTGCGGGTCACGGGACCAAAGCACCTTGCTTAAAAATAAGTTTAGGGACAAAGACTATCCCTCAGCTCTCACTGACCAAGCTTTTAAGCATTATCTAAAAGGTAAACCTCCGAAGCAATCCCGTGACCCAGACCATCACACTGTACGCTTCACCACCACCTTCCATTACCAATTCCCCAACCCCCAACTCATACATATATCTATACATCCATTATAGACCCTTTATTTATGATATTCATTTTTATATCCAATATGCCAGCCAATTCTATTTATTTATTTATTACATATATTCTTTACTGTATAACTATTTATTATTATGCTCTGTACAGTCACCAGTGCCAGTAGCCATATTGTTCCGAATTTCCTGTAGGTTGGTGTATTTTATATATATACATTTTTATCATTTTTATTATTTTTTAAGACTAGTTGAATTAGTTTTTAGATTTTATGAGGATCCCTAGATATGTGCAATGGAGGCTTGTTAGTACGGTCCCCCCACCCTCCCCCCTCTCCCTTTTCCTTCTTTCAATTGTCATTTTCTATTCATATCCCTCTGCCATAGTACACATCACGTTATGAGAGCGATGTTTATAGCCTCTTTCTATTTCTGTTTTTCCCCCTATCCTTCATATGCTCTTGTTCTGTATAATTAATGCCACTGTTCACTTCGAATAGCATCTAGCAGTGTATATTTTCCTTCACAGTCATGTTTATTCCGTACCTGTCATCCCCGCCCCTGTTCCCTCCTCCATCCCCTATTTAACCTTCCCGTTTGGTAATCAGACTATGTCTGTTGAGAAAGGGGCGCGACTTGCAGTACACCCAAGTGCGCATGCCCAGGAAACACGTCCACTATCGATGATGTCATCCCCCTGCAGCCAGCTGTCTCCTGTGTCCCAAGCCTCGTTCTGAGGCCGCCTTCCATAGCCGGCTTTACAACACCCAGAAGAGCATCGATCACATCTACAGCACAGACTGCTTATGGCACAGGTCCGGGAGCGTCATCCATGACTTCTGATACCATGTTTGTTTTTACTTGCCAAAATGTGAGTTTATCTAATTTTTATTAAAGTGTCATTTTATATATAAAAACGACTGCACCCAGAGGTGCCTCTTGACTTGTTGTTTTGCAGTGCCATATTGTCAGTGGGTGCTAATACTGTTACGGAGAACTGACAATTATGTGTAGAGAGAGAAAGAAGAGGGGTTTTTTTGGCATTGGTTCATGTCCATGGCAGTATGAGGCTTTCCATACCTTTTTGTTTCAATACCTTGCTCATTAGCCCCACAAATGGCCAGACTTTGATGGGGGTTTACCGCAAAGTACATGAACGTTGGGCAAGATTTGCATAACTGTTTGCAAAACTAACCCAGGCAGATTCTTTCATCCCCAATCAATTCCTGTTTGTTGCTCAGTGCCTTTATCAAATAAAAATTACAGTGCACTGAAGCTGCCCTGTCTCGATGCTGTAATGTCATTTTTTATCAGTCAGAGTCTGCATTTGCTGAAAACCAGTGCTTACTGCCATCTGTCAGTAATTCTTACTGCTCATGCAGTGAACTATAAATGCACACAGAGAGCTGACAAGGGCTCCCTAATTTTAGCCAGAAGTTTGATGCTTATTTGATTCTACTGTGCACATATATGCTCATTAACATAGATGAGCACTATTTGCAAAGTGGGCATTCAGTCAAAAGACTTTAAAGTTTAAAACAGCTTATGTTCCAAATTTTCCAGCGTAAGATTTCAAATTAAAACAAGGGTACAGCACAATATGTTAAAATGAGGAATGCTTATATAGCATGGTATCAATGACATGAATTACCTCTATATGCAGTTTACATATTTACAGAGAGAAAACATATTTACAGTGTAGAAAAATAAATGGGAAATGTGGGGATAAGATTTAGGTTTGGGCTGAATGTGAGTTTGACCCAAACTCAGCATGCACACAGTTACCTGAGCTGCCAACCATACTGGCCATATTTAGCCAGTCTGACCACCCGAATCACAGGCTGCTAGAATGTAAATAATGCAGTCAGAGACCAAGGGCAATGTTCACCAAATACGGTCATGACCATATTTGGTGAACATCACCCATAATTCCTGGAGTGGTTGTTTATATTACAGTAGCACTGGGGATTCTGACATTTTGTGATGATATTGAGGCGGGGCAATATCGTGTGGTGGTGGTTTTCCAAGGCTGTATGGAAACACTATTGGGCTGTGGGTCATCGTGATATAAGATGAATCTGCATTTCTGGATGATATGATTGATGTTGGATTTATCGGGTAACATGGTTTACATTTTTTTTTTGCAATAAAGGACTTTTTCACAGTGTAGGGGATCTTTATTTACTTTCAACTCTTTATGAGATCAGGTTGGGGCTATTAATGTGCCCCTGTGCTCATTCCTGTGTGGGGGTGGATATCAGGGGCCTCCATATTATGAATGAGGCTTCCAGATTCCTTTAAGTCCCCCATACAAACCTCCAGGATCCCTGACTATTTGTTAACATACAGCTTCCGGGTGGCGGGTCATCATGGCAGCGGGGAAACATTGTTGATGATGTTGATGATATTGCCCCGATGCCTTGAGGGCCCGCAGCTCAACAGTGTTGCCCTGCCACACTTCAGCCACTAAATGACAGATCTCCACCACTGTAAACAACAACCTCAGGGACCCCAAGTGATGAAATTGACTAAATATGGCTCCTTTTAATTTTTTAAACTAGGCGTTATTTTTCAGACACTCAAAAATTCAAATAGGTTTTCATTTTAATTGCAGCAGCAGTAGTCAAGTGCACAGAATTCTCATATCTTTCTTCCTGTAATAGACTCATTGCCTTGCTCAGTAGTCAGCTGAGATCTTGTGGCTGAATTGCTGACAGCTTATGTAGTGTCCTGCAGGTTTACAGTTCTCAGAGTTTGGTGGAGTAATTAAACAGGTTGCTGCAATTTTTCTTATTACATATATACAAAAGCTTGTGTAATTGATAAAACTTAACTGTGGCAAAAAAAGACTAGAACTAGATGAGGCTGCGCTTCCTTACGCACCAAAAGGTCACTTAACTAAAATGTAACCTTTATTGTAAATCATAAAAAGTATGTAAATGACCATAACAGGTATACCTATAAGAAGAGGTCAATGCCATTATATACAAATCAACATTCTAGCTCTATGTGGTAATATTAACATCTACCAAGTTTAAATGGTGAAAACTTCTCTTGACATATACATATAGACAATATGAGGGTTATAATCTCCTCCTTTATTCAATATAAAGGCTCCAGGCTGTGTAGAGGATATGTAAATTCAAGGTCCATTCACCAACACCACCTGGGATCAAGAGATGGGGGTGTATCTGTCTCTCCTCCCATCTATTAGCTAAATAAAAAAATGAAATGAACAGAAAAAGAGAAAGTATGCTAGTAAATACTGTCTTACTGAAGATATGGGCTGTCTATCTTCTGCCCTATGAACTTATCTATCTCTCAGATATGTAATACGGGTACACCCATCCATGTGGACACAAATAACCACTGCTGGTCAAGCCCCATATTTCACCATATCCACAAAAACGATTCTCTGTTAATCAAGACTGAATTGACACAAGGCTTATCTCACCCCACAAAAAAGAAAAATGGAGGGGAGGGGGGGGGGAAAGAATGTGTCAGGGCAAAAATTAAATCATGTGAACCTAAATGAAAATAAAGTCAGAAGGTGCTCCCAAAATCAAATCACCCAAACCTAACATTTTTCACTCTTCAAATAGAGCTTTTTCGGAGGTAAGAAATTTAAAACAGTGCAGAAAATGAGCAACCAAAGTAGCTAACTGACAAGCTCATTTTCTTCACTTTATTAATTTTTTTACCTCGTCTACTGTATGTCCAAAAAGTGCAGAAAATGAGCAACCAAAAGTAGCTGACTGTCCAAAAGTAGCTGACTGTCCAAAAGTAGCTGACTGTCACAAGTGACATGCTCATTTTCTTCACTTTTTTTTTTTTTACCTCTGACGAAGCTCTATTTGAAGAGTAAAACATGTTAGGTTTTGGTGATTTGATTTTGGGAGCACCTTCTGACTTTATTTTCATTTAGGTTCACATGATTTAATATTTGTCTTCACACATTCTTTCCCCCTCCCCTCCATTTTCTTTTTTTGTGGGGTGAGAAATGCCTTGTGTCAATGCAGTCTTGATTAAAAGAGATGCTTTTCTGTGGATATGGTGTTATATGGCGCTCGTCCATCAGGGGTTATTTGTGTCCACATGGATGAGTGTACCTGTATTACATTTCTGAGAGATAGATAATTTCATAGGGCAGAAGATAGATAGCCCATATTGTCAGTAAGACAATATTTACTAGCACACTTTCTCTTTTTCTGCTCATCTAATTTTTATATGTAGCCAATAGATGGAAGGAGAGACAGATATACCCCCATCTCTTGTTACCAGGTGGTGCTGGTGAGTAGACCTTGAATTTACATATCCTCTATACAACCTGGAGCCTTTATATTGAATATAGGAGGAGATTATCACCCTCATTTTGTCTATATGTATATATCAAGAGAAGTTTTCACCATTTAAACTTGGTAGATGTTAATATTACCAACGTTGATGTATATATAATGTCACTGACCTCATCCTGTAGGTATACATGTTATGGTCATTTACATACGTTTTATGATTTACAATAAAGGTTACGTTTTAGTTAAGCGGCCTTTTGGTGTGTAGGGAAGCACACCCTTGTCTAGTTCTAGTCAATTTTTCTTATTAAAATCGAAACCAATCACATGAGATGTTCACTTTGCATAACAACTTTGAATATCTACCAGGAAGAAGCAAGTAAGAATCTGCAACAAGGTTTCCTTTAAGTTTTTACAATGTACTATATATAGTTGACCTGAAGGAGATTATTTTTTTCTGAGCCAGAATTTACAGTTTATTTGGGTTTTGTAGTTCACTGTGATGCTGGGAAATTTTTCACTCATGTCTTTTCAAAAACCAGCAATTTTGGTAGTGTTGATCTCTTGGTTCCCTGCTGTGCTCAATGGTTCCTTCTGCCAGCCCCTACATAACTACTGTGCCCTGTATTGATGTAAGGGCTGCAGGAGGAATCATTGAGCACAGCAGGGAACAAGAAGTTGACATTACTGTAAGTTTCTGCTTCTGATGTGTCTTTCTTTAACACATTTTCAATTAATTTGTGTCTTTTATTCATGCCTGGGTTTGAATTTTAATATTAACAACAGTGTCATTTAAAGTCCTCTACAAATTCAAGTAGAGCATGCACGGGAGCATACATATCCATGGATAAAGTACACCTGTCATACTAAGTCTTTAATAACAGCCTGCCCGCAGTTTAAATGTAGTCAGATGTAAAAACCTCCCATCCAATCCAATTATTTATTTAGTACAATACTTTAACGTATATTTAAATAGTATGTCCATCTGTTCATGTACTAGTCCCTTTTATTCCCCTGAAAATATGCATTAAAACTCAAAGAAGGGACAGCCAGCCGGTGTTTATACACTGCACACTGCTGTAAATCTAACCAAGGAAGCATGCTGATTGAAGGGTAGAACACAGAGATGACCTCACCAGTGAGCTGCTGTTTCTGCACCATTCAGGCACAGTCAGCCAAGCTGTATTGACATTGACAGCAGTGCATAGAGCAAATAGTCAGAACTTTGCTAATGTCTGGCAGGGTGTCTGAATTTGAAAACCAGCTGAACAGAATTACAATTTGTGGCTGGTAAACAAAATACCTTAAAGATATGAAAGATTTTTCAACTTTAGTCGTTCTGCCTTAAAAGTCTGCTTTATCTACTATTCATTGTAGTAAAAATACAAGAGTGAGAATATCAATACATAAATTATTTTGGAGAAAATATTGTTCTAATTCGTATATTTTTAGAACATCACTACATAGCTAACATTTTTTAGCCTTCCAACTGTGCATGGCTTTTATTTTTCTTGGAAGGCATTCAAGAATGACTTTAATGGGTCTTGCAAGATGCACTCTTCACGCTACTTACATGGGACGGCTCTCACCAGCACTCTGGGCCATGTGTATGATTTATTCTGAGCAGGAGTTCAGGACGCTGCTGACCAGTAAAAAAATAAAAATAAAATAATGGCGCTCTGCCATAGAATACACATTTTTCCATGCATTCTGTGCTGTAATACAATAACAAGTATCTATACAAACAAGTGCATTTGTTAACATGAAGTAGCTAGAAAAAATAAAAAGTATGGAAACAATTAAGTCCATACAGTGTAGGAAGTCAACAAAATGGTGTTCATTTTCCAGGTTATAACAAGTAGACAAAAACTGAACACATTATTTTTTCTTGTGATCTCATCAGAGGGAATTTGGTAAAAAAAAAAAAAAAACTGGAGCAGCATTTTTTATTATTGTATCTGAATAGAAAATATCATGTTGTAACATATGTACTAAAGTTGGACAAATCTTATCGGCAGTCGTAAAATTAAAGGGTCCACCAAAGAAATCATAATTCCATGACTGAATATGGCCGGGAGGATCCCGAAATTCAAAGAGAAATTAAGGAAGGGCTTGTAAACATCTGGTATTTTAGGGCCCATTTACACTTTAGAGATGTGCTGTGTTAATAACAACTGTGTGATAACATGCAATGTGTCATGCATAAAAAGGTGCATTAAGACAGCCCATTCATTTTAAATGGGTTAATAATGCACCGAAACTCAGCTAAAAATGAACATGTTCCATATTTTCCTATGCTTTTCTTTGCCTGGTACTGAATTGCCATTCATTCAAAATGCAGCACAGCTCACCGGTATGACCGGCCCCATAGCAAACAATGGCAATCTTCTTGTAATGCGTTAACATGTATTGGGCAGCCCACGTTAAATTGCACACGTGTAAATGGGGCTTTAGACATTTATACTAATACCACTCTTGCCATAACATCTTAAAAAAGAATCTGTCAACGCCGATTATTCAAGGCAAAAAGACAGCTTTTCGTAAACCCCAGACAAAGACCTGCTGATACACACCTTCACCACTATTCCTCTCCCTTTGTTCTTTTGTTGTGCCATATGGAAAGACCTGCTTCTTCTATGTGTGAGTGAGCATGGGACCATTTCCCCTTTCTACCACGATGCAGTAATCGGGCCTGAATGGCCAAATACCAGTGGATGGTGAGGAGAACTTTCAAGACAATCTGACCACTCTATATATATTGAATATGGATGGACAATTTTCATCACAGTTAGGTTATGTGACTGCATCAGAAGGTAAAACAAATAAAAAATAAACAGCTTTGAGGCTCCATGCACACTAGGAGCAGAAAAAACGTCAACGTTTTTAACTTAAAAACGTGGCATAAAAGACGCAAATTGAAAGCATATTGTACAAAGTTTAGGCGAGTCTATGAGAGTTTAAGAGCATTTCGTTTATAGGCGTTTTTTGCACTACACGCCCCTCTGCAAAAGCCAGGAAATGATGTACAGTGACAACACACCTTTTTTTTTACTAAAAAAACGTTGAAACTTGACGTTCAGAAGAGATAAGAGGAGTTTAGGAGAGACTGACGTTTTTACAGCTCCTAAACTTCTCCAGAAAACGCGATAGAGAAGGTTTTTTTTTCCTGCCTCTGAACATCCCTGACAGAAAACGCCTAAAGTATTCATAATGTGCAAAGACACATAGAACACAATAGAAGTGCTTCTAGACGCAGGTGAAAAAATGTCAAACGCCTGTAGAATCAACGTTTTTTAAGTCCAGTGTGCATGGAACCTAAGTGACCATAGCTGTCAGGAATGACATATGAACAAAGCACATCCTTCTACACTGTGTACTTATCTATCCAAAGCACTGAGTGTGATTTATCACCGTTGCCTCATTCATCTGTTATCTGTACGAGTCACTTCTTACAGATTTTCCTGACTTCAAATGATAAATATGTGATGCGGAGGGGAGCTCCAGCACACAGCCTCTGATTGACAGTCTCACTTCTGCATAGTGGAAAGTCCTCACTGAGCTCTGCAGCGTGATATGTCAAATCCCCACCCCCTGCTTTTCAGAGCTGAGAGATGCTGTGTAGGATGCGTGTTTTAGAAGGCTGTAGAGAAGAGAGACATACACTTGAAATAAAAGGAAAAATGCGGCATTTTATTTAGGTCTTAAAAATAGAGCAGGAATGACTACTAGTAAAACACACACATACTGTAAACTAGCAAAAGTTTGGGGTGGGTGGGGAGTATGTACAGGAGAGTAGTGTGCAAGGCATTATAATGTACAGTATGCACAGGAGAGGAGTGTAGATGGTGTTATAGAGGGGCAATGTGTTTAGGAGAGAAGTGTGTTGGGCAGTGTGGGGCATGTGCAGCAGTTTGGAGGGTATGATGGTCAGAAGTATGTGTTGAATGAGAAAAATGTGAATGGTTTTATAGGGGCAGGGGGGGTATGTGTAATGGTAAAATAAAGTGGAAATATAATGAATATACAGGTGGCAGGATCACTAGGTAATAAAACTGTGTTACAAGGGGCTCAGAAAGACAACACTGCTGTGCTAATGCCAAGGACAGCCTGCAGCTTCTCTGTCAGTTTTGATATCATTGTTCCATTTAAAGTTCAGTCATGAAATCTGTGTAAAGCACATATATCTGTAGTGTTTACTCATCTCTCCCCAAAGCGCTATGTCGTTTCTCTCTGGTGCTTCGTTATCTTCGTTGTCTTCTGTTATCAGCATAAATCACTTCTAAAAAGTTTTGAGATAAAATTTGTGTCGGGAGGGAGAGCTTAACACACAGATTGTCTATTCGCAACACAGTTCTTCTGCTGTGCGGGGGGGGTGTCCCTTTCCTCCAATCAGCTCTCACACACTGTAACTGCAGCCTCTATGCCACCTCCTCTGTGATACTAACAGATGGAGAAGGATTTTAGCACAATTCTGCCCCTTTGAAGGGGTGTAGGTAAGAGAAGGCTGCAGATAAACAAGTAAAACCTATGTAGGAGGATTTGTTTCATCTCTGTGTATAATATGAGGCTGTTCACTTTACTGGGTATATGTGCGGGTTTACAACCACTTTAAATAATACAACTCCATACTCTATTATTATTGGGAGTGTTCTTCTTTCAGTCTAAAATATTTTAGAGTAAGCTCTCTGATAGCTATGTCAGGCCTTTTTATTTTGCTCTCCATGTGTTCATTGATGCAACTTTCTATCGCTTCCTTTGAGGTGAAACCCTGTGGTGACAGAAAATTAGGAAGAATGGATAGCAATAAAAATGTGAAAGAGCATGTAACCCTTTACTTTTTAGCTAAAAATAAATGTGTGGATGGATTAAGTATAATTATGCTTATGCTTAATTATACTTAACCCCTATTCTACCAAAGCCACTTTTTTAAATGTTTGCACACATGTTAAATAGCACATTTTAGGCTTCAAGAGGGAAACCTAGGACCAGTGTACCAGAGTGGCAGCAGCAGACACAGAAACATGGAGACAATGTAACAGGGCATATATACAGTATATGCATAAATATATAAATATAGTATATAGGTACAGCACAGAAAGCATAATCTATTGCTTGCTCTCTCTCTCTCACTGCGTGACGTGAGCATGCCCTGTCATTGCCTGTTTAGTGTTTGGGTTCTATAAAGATTCAGAAGACTGCAACAAAAGACAACCAGCCCACTGCAGCTCTATATCTCCTGGGCATGACTCCCATTCATGACTTAAAGTGGTTCCAAAGCCTCAGGGTTTTTACCTTAATGCATTCTATGCATTAAAAGAGAAGTATGTTTTTGTTTTTTGCTGGATTCATACTTACCTAGGTGGATGCAGCATCGGTCCGATGCTGCATCTGTCCCCCACCGGCTCTGACACTGAGAACCGAGCGATCAAACACAGCAGATCAAGTGGGTAATAGAATGGGGGGGACCTTATATCAAAAAACACCTGACACCATCCCTTCCATGAGGTAAATGTTAAAGAAAGAAAGTCCCCATTATTCTGCAGATCGCAGATCATTCAGTTCTCAGGGCTCCCAGAGCAGAGAGCTGGTGTCCCTCTTCACTGGGCAGATTGATAGCATTTCAAACCATTGGCTCCCGCTCCTGTTAATCAACTCCAGTGACGAGAGGGCAGGGGGACGGGGCCGAGTCCCGCTGTCTGTGTCAAAGGACATAGCAGCGGGGCTCAAGAGCGAGCCCGCACGAGTGCCCCCATGGTAATCGGTTTCCTATTGGGGCACGAGAAAGAGAAGAGGAGCCAGGAGCGCTGGCGGGGGACCCGAGAAAAGGAGGATTGGGGCCACGCTGTGCAATTCCTTTGCACAGAGCAGGTAAGTATAGTATAGTTAATATAGATTCACTTTAATTTCTGATATTCATCTATTGCACTTTATCACTTAATACCTGATATTCCCTCATCTCTTCATCTTCATTTCATTGCATGTATGCATATTTTTGGATGCACGTATGTGTACACACATGTATATGTATGTTATCCATGAAGTTTTATGATTGTTAGGTTCATGATTTTATTAGTGACGATTATTTTTACAATATATTATGTTTATTGTAGCCCTTATGAAGGGGGGTTCCTTTGACCCTGAAACACATTGGATGCCTTGTAACAAAACATCAATAAATGGATTTGGACTCTAATCTTTTGGTCTGGAGCTCCTTCCATTTATGCACGTCTTTTCCTGGGCTGGAGTACCCACAGTAGGGTAGCCGTGCCTTTTGTGAGCAGCCTAACCTTAGTCAGTGGGCTCTTCAAATGTTTTTTGCCTACTCACTACTTTGTTTAAACTCATATCAAACTCCCAGCGCCTCTTGGATGCCCTTTTTTTCATTGGCGTTTGATGTATCCTGGAAGCAGTGCCTATGAAGGACATGGATGGAAGATGACTAAAGTTGGGCATAGACATTTTTTTTTTTGTTTATTCAGCCAGCGGGTTGCAAGAAAAAAAACAAACTAACAGATTTCTTCATTTACACAAGTGAGGTGGATGGAGGACCCCCCCCCCCTTTGCCAGGACATTATATTCTGACAGCGACTTCCGCTGTTGCCAAAATACATTTACCCAGTTAAGCTGCAAATTGAAAACAGTTTTCAGCCTGTCAGTTCATGGCTTTCTATAGGGGCACTTGGCAGAAGGGAGGAGCCAGGAGTGCCAGCAGGGAACCTGAGAAGAGGGGGTTCAGGGCTGATTTGTGCAATTAAACTGCACAGAACAGGTATGTATGAACCGGTTTGTTATTTTTTTTTTAAAACATTTACAATCACTTTAAGATGTGTATTTAAACAGCTTCAGAAGGTGTTTACCAGTAGCGGCTGGTGCCCCGCTTACCAGCCCCGCTCTCAAGCCCGCCAGCCCCCACACTTACCCCATCCAGGTCCTGGGCGGCTTCGGCAGCTTCCCCAGCTTCTCCTCCAGGCCAATCTGTTTGCTTCTCTTCCCGGCCAATCTGATCTCAGGACCCGCTTTCTGTCCTGATTGGGAGGAGAAGCATTAAGAAAATAGCGAATGTTGATTCACTATTGTCACAAGTGGGTGGGCACAGGGTGCAATGCTCTGCACCATGAGCCCACCCTTTTTGAAGTCAATTAGAGCCTCCGGCTCTAATCATGTGCTTCACAAAAAAAAAACCTGTAGAACTCCAATGCCCCGTACACACGATAGGATTTTCCGACAGAAAATGTTCTATAGGAGCTTGTTGTTGGAAATTCCGACCGTGTGTAGGCTCCATCGGACATTTTCCATCGGAATTTCAGTCACACAAAATTTGAGAGCTGGTTCTCAAATTTTCAGACAACAAAATCCGTTGGCGTAAATTCCAATCGTGTGTACACAATTCCGACGCACAAAGTTCCACGCATGCTCGGAATCAAGCAGAAGAGCAGCACTGGCTATTGAACTTCATTTTTCTCGGCTCTTCATATGTGTTGTATGTCACTGCGTTCTTGACGTTCGGAATTTCCAACAAGATTTGTGTGATCGTGTGTATGCAATACAAGTTTGAGCCAACATCCGTCGGAAAAAAAACATGGATTTTGTTGTTGGAAAATCCTATCATGTGTACAGGGCATAACCGTCCTGGCGCTCTGCATGAAGATTAGGGGCCAGGCTCATACAGTTTAGGGGGGCGCACCCCTGTGCGCCTTATGGACGGGTCGCCACTGGTGTTTACTATGTTAAAAATTGGTTAATGAGTGATGGGGAAAGGATGGAATGCAGGGATAGCATGGCCTAAAGATGGGTTTTAATCCAAACCATCCTTTCACCTAAATATACTGGTTTGAGAAACTGAATGTAACAGGATATTACACTATTAGCTTCTAGACCAAAATATTTAGGTATGTATGGTTCCTGAAAATATTATTTTTCACCTGAGAGGCTGTGTCAGTGCAGTACAGGTCTGGTTCACACGTTTGGTACTCTTTGTACTGTCTATTTTTTAGAAAAATATGAAGTCAGTGCAAAAGCTCTGGAGAATAAGAACTAAAAAAGGTAGAGTTGAAGATATGTGCTAAAATAACATTTCAAACAACTATGCGTTTATGGCCTTAATTCTAAAATAAACTAAAAAAATATAGAGTGTACACAGATGCTGAACTCTTTTTTTGTGCACGTGCTAATACAGACTGATGAATTAAATTAGTATTTATGTATTTTTAAACCATGTATAAGTCTACCTTTTGCACCTACCTGACTTAACGCAATGTTATATATATATAGTAGAGTAATAAAAGAACTGAACTCAAAATATATAATGTTTTGGCACATAGTAATCAGAATAAAAGAAAAAAGGCAAAAAGAAGAGCCAAGAAGGAGACAAAAAGTAAATGACCGAGGTCAGGCTTTTGGATGAGCATGTAAGGTCAAGAAAAATGAACAAGAACAAAAACAGTTAGACTAGATAGTTTCTTGGAAGAACAAAAAATGAATAGAAATACGGAAAAAAAAAAAGAACAAAAGAACTGCTGAATCAATAAAAATCCTCTAGATATATTTTGCTTAATATTTAAATGCCATGAAAGTGCAAGATATTAAGAACATTACCCCGCCTTTTAATAGTCAGTGGGCAGGATAGGGTCATCTATCATATAACATATGCTTTCTGTTTATTTCTCACAACTCTTGACACATTCAGATCCTGTTTTGAATAGACAAAAGCAATTTGCAAGTTAGGGCTCCAGCCAAAACTTTTTTCCCCCACTATGTGGATAGAGTGGGAAAGGGTTAAAACTGGACTAATTTTTTGTCATCTCTTTCATATTACAGAGATTTCCTCATTGTCTGCCCTGTAGACTCAACAGGATGTGAGAGGATATCTTTGCAATGTACGGGACTCCCCTATTAGACAGTTGTCACAGGAACAAGTGTCCCCATGGCAAGATTTCCACTATAATTTATGCCTGTTCTAGTGGCAGCTCAAAATTTTGGATTTACTCTCACTTTCATTCCTGGTAGCATTGTTTTTTTTTTAAGAATAACGTTTTATTTAGGCTGGGTTCACACCTATGCGAATTGGATGTGGGTTTCCCTGCATCCAATTCGCATGGTAGGAGATTGTGACCGGCTCTCTATGGAGCCATTTCACAGATCTCCGCTGCGGCTCTGGTACAAATTTGCACAGGGGGCCTGTGTGTCTTTTGGACTGTTTCAGGTCCAAATTCAGCCCAAAATTTCGGGCTGAAAATGGTGAACGGGGACGCACCAGACCCCTGCTGTGAGCTGCATGTAGCAATAGTGTGAACCCAGCCTAAAGGTTTTGGCACAATAACAATGAGAAAGGAAAGAAAAATAGCATAATGCTGTAACAGTAGTGTAAAATGTCATCCATAAAGAGCACCAAATAAAGTATAACTAAAGGCAAAACTTTTTCTTAGTTTTGGACAAATTGCAGATGGATTAGAAAGCTCATCAGGTTTTTACTGCTTGAGAAAGGAGCACGCATGCCCAGAACCATTACGGCGCATGCTCCAAAACACGTTGCATCGGATCCAGTGACGTCACTGCCACCTGCGCTGCCTCACCAGCGCTGCGCTCCACTCGGGATAGGAGACTTCACAGCAGACTTTCTCCATCAGCTCCCATCACACCAGAGGTGTCGTTTCCTTCCTTGGAGCACTACAGGTGAATGAAGGACATGGCACCCCAGACCAGCACTTAGAGATGAGCCTGTGTTCACCATTATCATGTGAGTAGCCCAGATTGGGAGGGCTCAATAAATGTATCAGTCTGACTACACTTAGTGCTGCTTTTCCTCTCTGTTTTATCCCTTCTTCCCTTGAACAGCTTGCCCTAGTGTGCAGACTTTTGATTTTAACAATTGAACTCTGACAGATGGAGAACTTAATGCCTTTGCAACAATCACGCTCTCCATTGCAGGTTTTTATTGCTGTCTGTGCTCCTGTTAAGGAGATTCACCCTTTCTATTTGTCCTGCTTACCATTATCATGGAAAGTGAGTGGAGGTTGTCCTAAGAAATATGAAAAAGTTTGGTCTAAATGGTTAGCTGATCCCGCTATATACTGATCGTTACCTTGAATTCCTCCTTCCTCAACTAGGACGGGGCCACTCATGACGTGTTCGTTCCCACCCACGGACGGTGTTATTTTGCACTCTACATTCCTACTCAATGTAATGATCCTTCTCTTAACCACATCCATGTGCTATTTGTGCATACATTATTCATTCAAGTGTTATTGATGATCAAGTACACCTGTATGGGTAGCATGTGCTTCTCATATTTTGGTTTGTTTCTTTTACTTTAGTTGTGTTTTTTTGTTCTCTGTGTATAGTGCAGAAATCTTCAATAAACACATCTAAAAAAAAAAAAAAAAAAAAAAAAAAAGGACATCCCAAATTTTGGGTTTTCTTTTAAAAAAAGTCATAGAGGGGAAATCTTCCAATGGGGGCACTAGTTCTGGTGACCTGGGGGTCCCCAAAAAAATCCCTTAATTTGCAGGGATTTCCTCTCACTTCCTATTTGGTTATGGGACAGGAAGTAAAGGGAAATCTTGCCAATTGGACACAGAAGGTAACAAAAAAACTGACAGGGGCTATAACCCTCCCTTACTCTATCCAACATGAATAAAAAAAAATTGCCTATAGTTCTACTTTAACACTTATGCCAGCAGATGCAAGCTCTGACAACATATGGAAGAGAAAAACAAAAACAAACAAATCAAGTGCCCTACTGGACTGGCAGGAATAAGGGAATTTTCCTAGGAAAAAATCTGTAGGAATCCAAATAAATATTTGAATATGTGCCACTTTTTCAGCTTAAAGAGGGGGTAAAAGAAAGGTATCAGAGTTAGAAAGAAGGTGAGAAGGGGGAGAGGGGGAAGGGAGGGGTGAGGGGATGTCCAGCCGAAGAAACCGCCCGGCATGAGCCCCTAAAAAATTTTTTTTAGTGCCCAACAGTTCTAAAATGGTAAAAGTTCAGGAGACTCAGAGAATTCAAGCCATGAAGACCACAAGTCCTGAAACTTGGAGTAGTTTTCATTGGCCATGGCTAAAAGCTCCTCCATTGGCATGATATGATTCAGTTCAGTGACCCAATCCTGGATGCTGATGCGTCTGATTGATCCTGGGGTCATGGAGAGAAGGGTTAAATCCAGTGTCTCTGGCCATGCCCTACTCATAAAAAGATGTCTCAAGTGAAATATGGCAGTCCAATATGACTTAATTTGATGTGTACCGCCAGGCTCTGAGATGGTAATGCAAATGGTTCTCAACCCCCACCACTCTATCCAAATCTAAAAAAATAAATAGAATGTTTTGCCTTTAGTTCTACTTTAACTATATTATTAGTGAAGAAAGATTTTATGGTGTGAGTGCTACCCGGGGGGGGGGGCAGATGACCATCTATTCTCATGTATTACTGCAATGAAAAAGGGCCAATTGTAGATGGTTACCGTATTTATCGGCGTATAACACGCACAGGCGTATAACAAGCACCTTCATTTTAAGAGGGAAGTTTCAGGGAAAAAAACTTAAATTTTAAATAAGGAACTTTGAAGCAAAATAAGGGTCAGTGCCCATCTGCAGCCTCACAAGTGCCATCAATGCAGCCTGATCAGTCCACATCAATGCAGCCTGATCAATGCCCATCTGGAGCCTCACAAGTGCCATCAATGCAGCCTCATCAGTCCACTTCAATGCAGCCTCACAATCGCCATCAATGCAGCAGCCTCACCATTGCCATCAATGCAGCAGCCCCACCATCGCCATCAGTGCAGCCTGATCGATGCCCATCTGCAGCCTAGAGGGGACAGGGAGGAAGGCGGGATGAGCGCCGACAGATTACATACAGTGAGAATCCCCTATGATAGACAGAACAGTGGTCCAATGGCGGCCCAGGAGATGGGACTTCCTATTACAGAGGCCGCCAAGTAAACAGGAGATTCTCACTGTATTTAATCTGACGGCGCTCGTCCCAACCCCCTCCCTGTCCCCTCCGAGGGAGCTAAAATTGAAGTATTGGCGTATAACACGCACACGCTATTTGCACACGATTTTCTTGGTGAAAAAGTGAGTGTTATACGCCAATAAATACAGTAATCAGTTGCTCTTTTACAACTTAAAGAACTTGAATTATATAATCTGCTGTCTGTTACTGTTGGTTGGTCTTCATTTTTGGTGTAAATATTAGGATTACATTTATATGTATGTATCTGACCACAGCAGAAGACTGACTACTGATGAAAAAGTCTTACAAATCTAACAGGAGTTTTGTTAGGGCTCCACTTTCCTTACTTTTTCAAGCCCCTACTTTTTTCTTTCCATGACTGACTCAGAGCACTTTTAAAGCTATAGTAAATACACTTCCTCAGAGAAAATGTTTAAACTCAGCTCCTTAATAGTAAAAAATCCCATGACCCTGTAGTCATGGCTAGTGTTTATGGACAAATGTAGCTTGCTTTCAAGTGCATTCCACCTGCATGTGACATCAGTTTAAGATGCTTCTGAGATCATTCACAGTTCATTGACAAATGCATTTTACACACATTTGACCTTCTGACCTGCATTTGACTTCCTTCTAAGCTGCATAACCTGCTTTTAACTTTTTTTTTGCATTCTCATGGATGTGTATGGGAAGAGAAGTGGTTTTGGCATGAGCAAAAACCTGTTGACCTAGACCCAAAAACTTCATTTGTGTTGAAAAAAAAAATTGCAAAGATTAGAGCAACTTAACTGAAGATTCTTATTTACTTCTGTTCCTGGGGACAATTCTATGGCTGACTTCTACATAATCAATCTTAGGTGCATATTTTAAAAGCACTGAATGTAACATTGAACAAATATTCACTGCAGGTGACTCAATCAATCCATGTCATTTAAGTCCCAACATCAGGCACAATGAAGTTACTTGAGTTGAAGCAGTTGAAGACTCTACTTACTCAAAAGCCACTTCCCTTGATGAATGTTATTCTTTAGATGCCACATGTTCCACAGGCCCGCTTAGCTCTGCCAGTCTCTTAAACCTCAGTGCTATGGTTGCATCTCTGCATTCCTCTCCTCCAGTCCATTAAAAAAAAAAAAACACACATCCAGAGGCTCTGTTTTGATCAAGCACTTCAAGTTTTAGGGTGACAATACTCTGGTACTTTTTCCCCAGGTGTTTTCCTGTGTTGTCCCTTTGTAATACAGGCTTCCGATGGAGAATAAAAGTGGCTATTTCAGCACACATTACACTTGCATGGTCTACTGTTGTCACCATTAGGACACCAATGTCCTAAGCAATCCAATGCAGCCATTGCAGTACCACGTGCATATAGACAGGAAGTGGCCAAAAGGAGGTTGTAGGAAATCAGCAGCACTATGATACAACAAAGTATAAAAAAGGTGAAAAAGTATTTTATTTTTTAAAAATGGCAATTGTTTAGGTTACAGTATGTTAACAAACTGTGGGTCATTCAGGATTTTATTAGGATTTACATCTATTTAAGATTTAGGATATTAGGATTTACATCTATTTAAAGCAGATGGAAAGACTAAGTAATAAAGCAACATTTAAATGTTCCCTCCCCTCTTTTCCCCATAGTCCAGTATACATTTTATAACAAATTGCAATGTAAATGCCTTTTTCTAGTGCTTTTTTCTATGGGGTGATGGCAGAGCTTTGGCTCCTCTGTGTAATATGGAGGGCTGACAATGGGGATAAATTCCATAGAGAAGTGATGTCAGCCACTGGCATCCACTGCTCAAGCCATTGTCAGAGGAGAAGAGTGTTCCCTCCCAGCAGTCGCATCTAACAGAGTGAGAGATCAGAGCTTGGCAATCACTTAATCATATAGAAAAAATGCTAAAAAAAGCAACTTACATCACAATGTGTTATTAAAATGTGTGCAGGGCCATGAAGAGAAAAGATGAGGGAACATTTAAACATTTAGCCTTCCTACTTTAAAGAAGAGTTTCCCCCACAATAGTAAAAATACATAGTCCATGCTCCTCTCTTTCCCAAACATATGCTAGTCATTTGTTAAATCAAAAATGAACTTTGTTACTCACATTTAATGGAATTATATTTCCTGGTTTCTTTAGGCACTAATGAAGTAGCCTTGGCCTCACAGCTGCAGTCTGGGAAGCCTACAACACCAGTGTCTTCCAGATAGAATACGTATGGGAATTTTGTGAAATCTCCTAAGATCTTGAGAGAAAAAGCATTTTTTTTCCCTCAGATTACTGTCACAAGTTTAAGGTGGTGACAATGAAGTCCAGGAAGTGAAGGTCAGTGTAATCCTCTACCCCTTTCTAAGTTGCCTTCAGACATAAGAGGACTACACAAACACTAGAGATGAGCTTGGGTATCCTCCAAACTAATTTCTCCATGAATTCCATACTTTTTTACCCAAATGAACTGCGGGTTGGGTCATTCCCACCTTCCAGCTTACATTAACAAAGAGGATGGCTGTGGGGTGGGAATGTCTCAGCTCATTGGAGTAAAAAAAAGAAGGTGTTTAACCTTTTTTTTCTCCATAACCCTAAAATTGCAAAACAAATTTGACCCTAATGAAGAAAGCTCCATGAACTGTCACTCAGCACAGGATGGGTTTTAATGAAATGGGAAGAGCAATGTTCTTACTAAAATATGGGTAGACAAGGGCTGAATATAATTTGTTCTGGGAATTGAGCATTTGGACATTAAGTTAATCTAGACTGCAGACTTCTGCCTACATTTGCAGGAATTTAGAAGGCTTACTGTTTGTAAGAATAATTCCAGCCTCAAGATTAGAAAGGTGAAATCTTGTCTGGGAAGAAAAAGGAGGGGGAAAAGAAAAACTCATTGTGCCGACTTAAAACTCCTGTGACACGGTTAGGTGAATCCGGCCTATTATTTTGTAAAAAAAGGTAACAAAGAGAATCAAAACCACATGTTACAGGAAGAAAATGAATACAAAAACATTTGAAATGAGAGGTGCTCTTTAAGAACGGCTGTAAGTGAAAGATGTCAGGTGAAAAGTCTGAAATTGCTTGCACCTGTGAACGCCACGCTATTTACAAAATTGTGCTTTCAATGCAAAAAACACACCGATACCTGCAAATTCTGGATCCTGGAGCAGAATGAAAATACATTTATGTCTAGTCTGCAAATTACCAAAGGCCTCTTTTTTTTCCTTACATTTTTGGCAGCGCACATGTGTTCTCATTTCACTTACGTTTTTAAATAACCTCGCTCTTTAGTCATAGCAAAGGGGAAAATAATGCCTTGGCAGACAGGATTTGTAAACAAAATAATCAGAGCCAAAGAGGTTTTCTGGCGAGCATTCTCTTAAAAGAAAACGTCAGATTTAATGTAAAACCAAGTCGCCTAGATTATATTAAAATACTAATAATAAACACTAGCCAGCATGATTAAATCAGCATGGGCTTAGCTGTGTGACCTTGTCAATAGTTTGTATGATGACAACTGAAAACACCAGAACAACAATTCCATAGCAATTCTTTAAAAAGGATGTGCCTCCCTATATGAGATGCCGAGAGAAACTCTGAAGAGTTGACGTATGAGGCAATTCTGTGTACTGAATATATATATATATATATTGCCTATTTGGAAAGCTGTTGTGATGGCATATCATTCTTGTAACATATCACAATGCATATGCGTATAACCAAAACGTATTTTGTTGTGTTTTGGATAAGGTGTGGAAGGGTTAGAGCCTCAAGTTTTCATTGCTGCCTAGACCTGTTGGAGAGATTCATCAACTCTATTTGCCCTGGTGATCACTGACTGAAAGTAAAGAGAAATCCAACACCGCACAGATGTCACCAGAACAAAAAAGTGAAATCTTCCAATGGGGACTCCTTTTTTTTATTTTATGACAACTGTCCAAGAAGAGAATTCTCTTCACTTTGAAGTGATTTTCCCCCACTTTGTGATGGGTCTTTGAAACAGGGAAAAAATGGGAACTTTCCCAGTAGATCAAAGATGGTGGAAAGTAGCCTGGCACGGTTTTAACCTTTTCTTTGGGTTCATTTACACTAGCGGTAAGGACTGCCACTCCTCTCAAAAACAATCCATGCTTTTCAGAAGTGTTTGACAGGCAGAAGGGAGAAGATAAGTCACTTTCCCACTGCCTGTTTTTAGTGCACGTTGCATGTTGGTCCCACGTTGCAACTGTGTCCGTTGCATGTAATTGTGGGATGATTAAAGCCTGGCCCCATACACTTGAATGGGTCATGTTCAGTAGTGCGCACCAAACACTACAGGGGTATAAGTTCCTGCACCAGCCATGAAGCAAAGCATCACGGCAATGGTATATGTACACCCGGCCGCTGCTTAAGGGGGCACATGGGGCTCTTAAAAACACAGTTCAGCCACATGTTTTTGCTGCCCCCAACCACAAGTGTAAATGAACCCTTACTGTATCCAAAACTAAAGAAAGTTTTGGGATTGAGTAATGGGTTATCAAGATGATCCTTCTTTTACTTCTTAGTGAACCACTGACCAAGTGTTGGGACACATGACCTGTATGCTAAACGAAGCATGAACAAAGGATAAAGAAGTCCCAAAATGTTCCCCTTTAAGACATGTTGGCAATGGGAGCTTCCATATTTTTATTTCTAATCTGAAAGGTTTTTTACTGTATATAGGGAAATTGCATTGTGGACTTGCCTCAATCAATTCAGAGATCACTTTTATATTTAAATTTCAGCAATAAACACTCCCTGATTTGATAGTCTTCAATCTAAATGCATATTTGTATTAAAACCATGAAAATATGCATATTTATCTTAAACTAGCAAGTAGAAAAGCATAATACCTTACCTTATACGGTACATCTAACACTGTGCAAACTACCAAGGCCTTCACTTTGCAAAGCAGTGGTGCTCACCTCACTGCATGCACACACATAGTACTTACTGTTTAGTCTGTAGGCCTGCATATTGTCATTTGCCCGCCAAACTGGCCAGCAGGTCATTTACCAGCTACATTTGTAAAAGGCATTCAGAATAAATTTTCTGCACTACCTACTCTCCTGGGGTCTGCTTTGGGAATTGTGCATTGGAATATATTTAAGCACTAGCACCTAGGAGTAGGCTGTGTTTCATAGGGGAGTGCTTGGATTGGACACCAAGACTTTTGTCACCCAATAGGATTTGTATATTTGAGGTTGCTTTTATGTTTTTTGTATGGGTTGAGGTTACTTTTACTTTTAAAGGATCAATGTCAAGGTAAGTTGTTTGAATAAGTCTTTAGGGTGAATTGTTAGAATAGGTTTTAGGGTTAAAGTTAAAATTGTTAACACATTTAGCTCAATTCAATTAGCTATAACAATCCTATTATCAGCAATAAGAACCAATAAGAGGTGAAAATAACAATCACATGAATGAAAATAAAGATTGCTTTAACACTACAAAAGATAAGACAGGACACTCAGAAATGGGATAAGTCGAATATCTCATGGTTTGAGCGATCGTCCATCTTTAAAATGATAGTTCTTCCACGCCTTCGATATAAAATTCAAACCTTAGCAATTCACTTACCTACCTCCTTCTTTGGCATGTACAAATCCATCTGTCGTGCCTTCATATAGCACAAGAAAATTGCGAGAATAAGTTGGGCTAATTTGACACTACCGAAAGAAAGTGGAGGCATCAGCCTCCCCGACATGCAGCGATATTATTGGGCACTGGCCCAATCACTGGCGATCGGCATCTGTACTGACATTGTCCGAATGGACACACCAGATTAATCGGATTGCGGAGATTGAGGAGTTGATCTATACCTCACTAGATAAAATCTCTACCTTTACTGCGATATGGGGTGCATGGACGTCCTTTAAGACTTCTCAGTCATACCTGGAACTCATGAAGGACATAACCTGAAGCTAAACAGTAACCTTGCAAAACAAAACCTATAGGCTAACTTAGTACTACGCTAAGGGTGACTCACATGGATGGTCCCCAACATAGGTGATGGAGAGTGCAGATGGTGATACTCTCACCCCCTCTTCCTCTTTCTTCCGCTCATTTCCCGAAGAACCATCCCCTATGCTCTAGCTAATCTTACCCCCTTCTTCCCCTCCCCCTCCCTTTTTTTCTTATATATATATATATATATATATATATATATATATATATATATATATATTCCGAGAAGGTTGAACAGAAGCTTTCCTAGCTTGCTTTTGATGTGATCTCTATAAACTAGTATGTATGTGCTCAGGATCGAGAGGACCTGTGAAGGAACTTGACACTGATTGTTTGTTCTTGTTTACGCTTTTGTTCTCTTTACTGTTCCCTGCTCCCTTTGGGCCTTGCCCACAAAATTATTGTTTTGTCTGTAAATGTACAGGATTTATGGAATCCGTTTCTTTGTGTACTTCTTGCATACATTCAATAAAATGTTTATGAAAAAAAAAAAAAAAAAAAAAAGATTGCTTTACCATATAACATACATTACAACCTAGGGAATTAAGTCTATTAGTTCTTTCACTGTGTACATGGCTATGAAGCAACATCACCTCTGTCTTTAATTTCTCATTATTTTGAGCCAGTAGATGCATTACTTTGTTTATTCAGCTTGTCTGCAGTATGTACAGTACCCTTTAAGAGAGTGAAACAGTAAAGCACAGTGAATGGAGAAGATTTACTAATGGAGTACATTTTTCATTTAGCTAACTGAAAGGCACCATGCACACAGGATATACAAATGATGATTTACAGGTGTATGATTTTTTATTTTTCAGCCTTTAAACACACCTCTATGTTAGCCTATGTGGCCATATATACATGGGCGTTTACAGGCGTTTTTTAAGAGGAGTATTCAGAGGCTGAAAAAAAAAAAAAAATGCACCGCAAGTGCATTCAGGAGAGGAGCTTTTGGCCAGAAAAAAATGCTGAACATGCCTAAATGCGTGTAAACACAGCTAAAGGCACCTAAATGTTAGGCATTGTTAGCGCTTTAGCGTTCATTCATTCCAATGGCTAGAATGAATTAATATTTTGGCCAATGGAATCAATGAATGTCCAAATGCTTGACGTACTTAAACACATCTAAACTTGCCTAAATGCATGTGCAAAATGCAGTTTTAGGAGTGTTTTTTAGATGCTTTTTTCCTGCAAGGAGCAACGGTATCCAGGGGAGCGAAAAAAAAAAAAATTTGCGCATGAGGCCACTGTGCTCACATTTGTAGTGCCCCATTGAGCTATGTTTGTTGAAATTTTGTTTTTGGCCTCTCTGCAGGCAGGGAGAGCAAAGATGGATTAGTTAGGTCTGCTCTGGGCTCTCTTGCTATGGGCTCAATTGCTCCCCCCTGTTTCCCAGGGGACCCTGGGACATAGTGGGTGGGAGAATGATGAGCCCAGCCTGCATGGTAATATCTCTCCAGTCAATCCTTGGTCATATGGCAGGTGACCAGCAGGGGGCTGAGGGTGGTATATATGGGCTAGGGCCCAGAGCAGAGGTCTCTTTTTCCTGGGGGAGTAAGACCCAACCTGAGGGCTGTGTCATCCCTGGGAGATCTGCCTGGAACTGCAAGTACCGATTGTGGGGTCCCAGCTACTGTTTGACTGGGGGACCTCTGTTCTATCCTCCTGGAGCATTTACAGACAGCCTCCTAAGGATCCAGGATGCAGTCAATTGAAGTACACAGAAGTTGACTAACCTTGCACGTGACTGCACAGTGATCAGGAAACAGTGAGTACCAGCCTTTTTGGACCTAAGAAATTTCTTTGGCTTTTCTGGGAGTACAGCAGTTAATATTTTTACACTCAGGACTGTGTTCCTGTTGAAGAGTCACTGTTCTGTACTGTTCATCTATACAACTTCAAAGGGGGTGCCTTCACCCGAAGTCTTAGTGCAGAGTTAGTGCCCTCATTTTCAAGTTTACAGTTACTGGAATATCCCTAGGCTCACCCTCACCCTATCCAAGCCCCCCCTCACAGCTTGTTTACTTACTCAAGTGTGTGGGAAACGTTGCGTTCCTGGCTGCCATGCGCCTATCAGGAAATGGAACAAAGAGCCAGACCAATTCCATCAGTGTGCTACACATTGAACACTAAGCCTGGGTTCACACCTCCGGCTACTGTTTGCAGTCCGGAATCCAGTGCATTTCTGTTCATCAGTTTAGGTGTGATTCAGGTGCAAATTCTTGCCTGAATTCAAACCTGAACTGGACCCAAAAATGCACAGGACCCTTTTCAAAGGTGCATAGCGGCTGCCCTGGACATGTCTGAACCGGCGCCATTGAAAGACGGTCACATTCACATGTCACATGCTATGCAAATTGAATGCGTTTAAAAATTCATCCAGTTCGCATATATGTGAACCCAGCCTCAATCATATACAGAGGACTTTGAAAAATATTGATTGCCCCCTGTACATATTTGAAGCACAGTGTACTTTTTAGTAAACTAACCTCATTGTGTAGTGCTAATTAAGCATTAACACACATTGATAAAATTACTTACCTACATAAATACATATGCGTACAAAACTGAATCATTGCCTAGCTTCACTTATACATCACTTATACTTTGAAGAGGAGGGAACATAAAGCCAACATGTCAATTTACACAATAATTCCCTGAAATATTTGCACAAGATTACCTCCCACCAAGAACCACTAGACTATATACAGGCGCCACATCACTGCTGACAGGAGAATGTTTACTGATTTATAGGTGTCGTTAAGTTTATAGAAAAATTTGATTGACCAATTTCATCCCACGCTCATCTACAAGTATAGCCGGGGAAAAAAAAAACATTAATATGGCTTTAGAGCTTGTCTTCTATAAAGTAGACTACTGTTTTATTACCATCATATCTGTGCTGTCACAAAGTAAATATTTAAAATGTATTTTCCTTACAAGCATGCATTTCCTTTGCTAATACGTATTGCAGTCTGTAGTGTAGATAGCAAATTCTTCATAATGTTTTTTCCTTTGCTGCTACAGACACAGTTTGTGAATGCTAATAGTTACTTTACAGAATATAAAATCTTGCCCACAGCCAGAATAAACAGAATTAATGCAGTTGAGCAATTAAAGGATAAGGAAATTATTTGGATTTTCCGCTGCCCCAGGTAAGGCCTTATAAGTTGCCACATACCATATACCACTTTGGTATACATTAGCTATTTCTGAAATGTGCAATTGCACTTTGGGTAATTTATAGTACAGTAAATAGGACTTGATGGTAAGTCAGCACTCTTGATACTGGGATTGGTGTAGTGGAAAGGGGAGGGTAGGTACATCATCTGGGTTATCAGGTAGTCCCCCTCCTTCTCTGATGTTTCGTTGAGGAGCCAAGTGAGTTATGGATTTTACCCTCTAAAATATTACATTTTTTGTTGCATTTTTAAACCATTCCTCATTTGGCTTCTCCCCTGCCTTTACCAATTTAAGCAAATCAGCAAGATTTACTAACTTGTAACCCACATAAACTACAGAGAACTACATAAACTACATAAACTATAAAGCAACAAACACCAAGATTTACCAACATTAGCTCACATCATCACACCTACATAGATAGTAAACTAAGATAATAGGACTTGATGGTAAATCGGCACTCTTGATGTTTAGATTGCTCTGGGGCAGGTACCTCATCTGCGTCATCAGTTGGGCACCTTCCTTCTGCGATGTTTCATTGATGAGGTGAGTGATAGATTCCATCCTCAAATATACAATACATAATTTTTTGCATTTTTAAACCATTTCTCATTTGGCTTTCTTGCCTACAACCATTCAAGCAACAATGACCAACATTTAACCCACACACCTACAAAGAACTTTTAACTTTTTTAACTGCTACTACCGCTACTGGTAATTTTTAAATATATAAGAAAGATGCAAAGGCAGATTAGGGGTACAATGGGTGCAATCGGGCATACCAGGATTGCTCTGGGATTTAATCAGGGAACTTCAAATGAAGTAGGTTGGCCAAATCATTCCTTTAATTGGTTGTTATATAAAAGCTTCTGAAAGTTGAGGTGATCAACAAGTATCTGGTGCAAGGCTCTTACTGGGACAATCCCTAGTGGCTGACGCTATGGGGTTGATTTACTAAAGGCAAATAGACTGTGCACTTTGCAAAGAGCAGTTTCTCCAGAGCTTAGTAAGTGAGTTAAAGCTTCACTATGCAAAGAATATCAAATCACATGCAAGGAAAATGAAAAAACAGCATTTTTACTTGCACGTGATTGGATGATAGAAGTCAGCAGTGCTTATCCTCATTTACTGAGCTCTGGAGCAACTGCTCATGCATAGTCTATTTACCTTTAGTAAATCAACCCCTATGACTGTCCTTCAAGTTGTTTATTTAACTGTCTGCTTAAAGTTCCACTTTAAATTCATATTGAAATATTACTTTTAAAAAAAATAAAGATAAGAGTTTATTTCATCACAGATTGAATGTAAAAGCACTTCGTTTAAATATTCTGGTTGAAGTAAAACACACCATTTGATGCCAGGTGGAGGAAATGGTCAGTATTTAACTGCGTACAACAATTTTGGTGTTTCAAGCCAGAACTGTAGTCCTTACATTTTCTCTGAAAGTTAGGTAATCTAAAAAAAAAAAAAATCTGAAAGACAACATTCTTTGCAATGTCTATTTAAAAGATTAGTTCTTTCATAAATTAGAAACTTATTTAGTGGAATTAAGCTGGAGATTTTGCTAGTGGCCAAATATTTCACTTGGTTTCATAAATTAAGAAACTTTAAAGCCCTGAACACTGTATAAAAGGTATTACAATGACAAAAGCCAACTTTAAGAAGCCAGGACTGAGATTGCAGATTTAGAATAAATGTTGTTATTAAAAACAACTATAAATGTATGCCTAGAAAAACAAGCATCTATAGCCAATTCAAACGTCTTGGAATTTCTCAAGGAACGATATAAAATAAAACAGCAAAATCGTATGCTTCGAAGATAGCAGAAAATGTATTAAAATAACAGAATCATACTTGAGCTGTCTGGACATTTGACAAATTCTACATGTGAAGAAGATAATCCTCCTTCACATACATAAGGGCTGATTCATTAAAAAAGAAGAGGACAAAAATTAACACACAAATGTAGTGGCTGCCAAAAGCATCTAATCAGGTTTTGCCTTTCATTCAACAAAGTTTACAAAAACCATGATTGGTCTCTATGACCACCAACTCCACTTTTGTGCCCATGCTATTTTCTGAATCAACCTGACAACATTTATGATCATTTTGCCACACAAAGAGCTATTATTTTACAATACCAAAGAGCAAAACTCTTATATTCAAATAGGACCTAGCTGACTAAAAGTGTAACTAAAGGCAAAACTGTTTCTTTAGTTTTAAATGGGGTGTGTAGTGGGATTAGGACCCCTATCCGTTTTTATCACTGTCTGTGTCCCCATTAGGGATATTCACCCTCTCTATTAGTCCTGTTTACTGTTATCATTGAAAGTGAAAGTAAAAGAAAATCTCAAATTTGGGTTGACATCAGAACAGTAATAGAATCGTCCAATGGTGACACTAGTTCTGGTGACCTTAGTGATACCCCTAGATATCCTCACTTTGGAGGGATTTTCTCTCACTTTCTGTTTTGGCTATGGGACATGAAGTAAAATGAAATCTCCCCAAGGGGGCACAGATGGCAAAAATAAACTGACAGGGGTCATAACTTCCTTATTGGTCTTTAGTTACACTTGAAGTGTAAAAAGAGGTGCAGTGGCATGAACCAGTGTAAACATCAAACATGCAATATCTAAAGATATAAAACATAAATTGCCACGCTAAGTGAATAGTAATGTGGTACAAACACATAAAATAACAAACATCAGTCCAAAAAATATTTCCACATATGGGTAAGTGGTAAATGCAAAAATTTTTGAAAAAAAAAACAACCATTAGCCCGAGTGCACCTTCACCATAATAGAGCAAGATGTATACTTACCAGATCCCTAGACTCCACATTATAGGAGTCTAAACAAGCATGGAATTACAAATCATGGCAAATCCATCCATTTGAAAGAGGTGAGGATAGTGTCATAGCAGACTGTCTTGGTTTCTAATCGCTCTCATGGATGTCCCATAAAGAAAAGAAGAGTATCCGCATAGTGTAAAACCGTATGATGATTTATTAGAAATAAAAGTTGCTAAAAACGTACACAGATCCAGTAAAATTCAGCATATAGCTAAAAAGATTCCCAGACTAGGATCCATTGGTGCAGAGATCAATCTTGCGTGGTGCTGATAGACATAGACTCTACGCTACATTTTGTCACCCTTACGTTTTGTCAGATATGACGTCATTGGGATGCACCCGAAGACGTGAACGGTGAATGGTCGTTTATTATCTTTTGGACAAGTTTTCAAAGACTTTTGCATTTACCACTTACCCATATATGGAAATATTTTTTGGACTTATGTTTGTTATTTAATGCTACTTACTACTACTTTGTTATTTAATGCCACATTACTACTACCACTTAGAGTAGCAATTTATGTTTTATATGTATTCACACAATTTGTTCTGTTGTGTTATTGCCAGCAGCTTTTTGGTCATTTATATACTTTTTGTTTGTTTTCACCTGCGCAATAACAATTTTCCACTTACTATAATATCTAAAGATAATACTACTTCAGGACCAGAGCAATTTTATCTTTTCAGTGATGCATTAAACTAAAGCCCATATCCACTTTTGTAAATTGCCCACCCCCACTTGTCCTATTCTTCCCTGCCCCCTTCACATCAATTTAAAAACAAAAAACTTGATACATATTTAAAGCCCAGCATTAGTGTGGCTGGTCCAGTAATATCATGGGTCATTCTATCTGTTGTTAAGTGAGAGCAGTGGACAATCATCACTGCTGCACTGAACGGTGCTCACAGAATGAAAATTGAGTGATGTTCATTGTAGCAGTGCTGTGAGCAGTGCTGGGACAAGATCATTTGGTGCCCAGGGCGAAGATGGCAAACTGCGCCCCCCCCCCCCCCCAAAATTATCGTCACCATTGTGACTATCTGTGCCTCTCTGGGGATTTCCGCAGTTATTCTTGCCCACTCTGAACCCTTCCCTTTTGCTAAAAGGTACTCCTCCCTTATAAAGGGCCTTTGCAAGAATAAAACATTTTGTTTCCTGTCACCCCTAACAGGGGTAGTTACTGTATGCTTTTTGCGCCCTGCGACCTCTTTTTCTTACACTACTTTGAAACAAAGTACCCTAAGAAGCGTGAAAGCCAGTCCTCCTTGCTTCCCTGGGGCTTTTCCTATGACCTTTTATGAGAATGTCCTCCTTATTTCACCTGTCCTGCCCCGAGGACATGTCAAGCTCTTTCCATATGTCCTATGGACGGGGTCGGAGCTGTCATGCATGACTACCTGCCATATATTATCTTGTTTGACTCCTCTATCACTTGATCTATGCTGAGCACTGCCACTGGTCACTGATGCATTAGTGACTGACCAGTAGCAGTAAATTAACCCATTTGTGCTGCATTAGTGGCACCAGTGTCAGGGTTAATTGACCCTGACACTGGTGCCACTAATGCAGCACAAAGGGGTTAATTAACTGCCACTGGTCAGCCACTAATGCATCAGTGACCAGTGGCAGTACATTAACCCCCTCATGCTGCATATTACAGAAATTTAAAATAGGTCGCATTGGTAATTAACCTCCCCTCAGCCTCCTCCCTTCCCCCAATCGGATCCAGACAGTTCATTTATTAATCTGCAGCAGAATGCCTTGCGCATTCTATGGCTACCAAATACAGAAAACCTTTTTAAAAAAGTGCTTGTAGGCATTAGATGGCTCTGGTGTAGAACATGTGTAGAATATTACATTTTACTTAGTGTCCATGTGCTAGGCAGGTATTTTATTAGTGAGGACATGACTTAGAAAATATGTCTGTATTTGTCTTGCTTTTGAATAACTAGCTTATATGAGATTTTTCTGTCAGTCTTTCATTCTAACTGGTGAGGAGATGAATTATGCTAGATGCGTTTGTGTTTTGTAAAGCATACAATTTCATCTCTACGTTACACTTCAAATTAATACTTGAAGTATAAGAACAGGTTTTGGATGCATACAAATTGCCCCGGACTGGCCATTCCATTCCATACACTACAGTGCCGAATCCTTATTTACTCCTAGTTATTTTTATCCTAACCTTTCTACTGTACATTATTCATCTCTTTGCAGCAGCACCAGACTGATCCTAAATGTGCCTGGTTCATCTGTAGAGAATAATGGTTGCCTTGTGTGCATATGCTGAGCATCAACTTAGCTTAGTGCTTCCTTACTTGTGCGCAATGTGCGGTACACATTTTGTTGCTGAACTTATGGTTCCTCCTCGGCGGCTCTTCTCACAGCTTCGGCAACAGCTCTCTACACTCTTCCCATCCCGCCTCCGGCCGTGATTGACGTCACGCCGCCGGGACAGGACTACAAAGTGCCTTCATAGAGGGAGTGAAGGGGCAGTGCTGACAGGTATGGCTTGCGCGGACTGTGTAGGCTTGTGGCAGGTGCAGGAGAGCACTCGGCACATTAGAGCAGTAAGGTACAGACGATTACAGTACAGCTATCGGCACCGGCTAGTGTGTACTGTGAAGCACACTGCCAGCACTTCACCTGCGCCCCCTCCCTCCAGCAAATTGTACCACCCAGGGCATCCGCCCCTTCCACCCCTGCCGTGTACCAGCCCTGACTGTGAGCCTAGCCTGACTAAACATCTGACAATAGTATGCTTCCTTGTAGGCATATAGCAATCATGTGACCATCAAAATAGCTTCAAATTGTTTGCCTGTAAATCCAAAAGTGATGTTTTAGTGCTAGATAATTAATTGGGATTTCACGGATATCTGTAATCTTTGTAATATTACCTTTGTCACGTGTATATTGCTAAGCATTACTTTTGTACACCACTGAAACCACTGTGTTGCTCTAGACCAGGGATATGCAATTAGCGGACCTCCAGCTGTTCCAGAACTACAAGTCCCATGAGGCATTTCAAGACTGTGACAGCACAAGCATGACACCCAGAGGCAGAGACATGATGGGACTTGTAGTTTTGCAACAGCTGGAGGTCCACTAATTGCATATCCCTGCTCTAGACCTTAGTGGCCACTGTATAAACCACATGAACATATCCTACCTGTGCGCAGTAATGCATTACATGCAAGAAGAACATCAGTTCAACACTAAAGATAGAAGAAGTAATCCTGCCATGCTAATTTAACAATGCTTAGCACAACATATAATAAACAGTATTGTACACCATGTGTGTGCTTTGGGTGTGCTCTGACCATGTGTGTACCCTGATTATGTGATCTCTGTGTGCTGTGCATGTCCTTTGTGCTGTGTGTGTCCTCAGAGTGTGTGTGCCCTGTGTTTTTTAACTGTATGAGCCCTGTCTGCTGTGTGTATCCTCAGACTGTTGATGTGATGTGACTGTTTTGTGCCATTTTTCAAGTACCACAATTAACGTGCAGCAACCTTATTTATGCATGAACATTCTTTCTTTTAGGGATATAAAGGTCAATGGCCGGGAATGTCCTGTGGAGGTCTCAGGCATGGAGTGGGAACAATATGGCGGAGGGTTCGGCCTCAGCAGGTGGGTTAGTATTTTAGCAAAAGGACAGGAGCGGGGCAGGGACTTGTGCTTTGGTGCCAACATCCAGGTAATTATGGAGCCCCTCCTACAGACATATGCTATGTCTTGTATGCTGTGTGGTGTTTGTGTGTTTTCTGAGTGTGTGTTCTATGGCTGTGTGTTCTATGATGATTTGTGCTTCATCACCGTGTGCTGTGTGAGAAATAACCCCCTCCAGTGCGACTAACATGGAACAGCAAGTACACTTGGTATTTTATATTATACAGGATTAGTATTTAACTTAAGTCAATCTGGTAAAATATGCACCTGTGAAGGCTTAGAATTTTCATTTTTAATTATAACTCACAAAAATAATACCTTGAGGTATGCAATCAACAAAGTTTTATGCATTTATTAATGTTTTGTTATGCAAAGTATTTTTAAGTAAAACTGATTGCGAAAAATGTAATTAAGAGAAGCTGTTATATGGAAGTATAAATTAATTGGCACTTGGGAAAAAAGCCAACCACTGACATTTTCATTATAAATGTTTACCATTATTGTCCGTATGTCTCCAAATAAACCATTAACAAAATAAAGCATTAAACACAAAATTACTGTACGTTGTTATTATTGAAAAATTAATTAGACTATCACTATACTTGTTAACTTAAGGTAGCTCACATGGTTCTAGAAAAGCTGGCCATACAGTGCTCAAAGTTTGGCTGATTCTTGATGAACCAGACAAAATTCACTTTGTGGGTGGCCCCATCAGCACCTTACCATCCAAAATCGTTTGATCAAAAAATCAAAGGAACTAGGCAGCAAAATTGTCTGCCAAACAGAGGATACATCCAATTAAAAGAAGCTGCTGTTCAGTGTTCTGAAAGCGACCAGCTTTGTCTTTCAGAATACAATAGCCGCGCTGAGAGATTCATCTATGTGTGCTGTTTAGCCAACATTAAAGCCACTGATAATAGTAAATAACCCACCTTGATGCTTTCCTAAGTGATTCCCACTTGTGGTCCAGTCCAAAGAATACTCCCAAAGCACATTTTTCTGGAAATAGTGATGTTGCGGGCCCCACAGGACCCCTTCTTCAGGCATGTGCCACATGCCTAAAAATGGATGCCTCCAAGGCTCCGTAACATCGCTGTTTTATGTTGTGATGTGATCAGGTTGTAGGGATCTTTTTCAGAGATCCTTGGTGTGACACTGTTTTCCGTTCTGTGATAAGTGCATTTAAACTGCCCAGCCTATTAGGCCCCTTTCACACTGGGGTGGTTTGCAGGCGTTATTGCGCTAAAAATACCGCCTGCAAACCGCCCCAAAAAAGCCTCCGCTGTTTGTTCAGTGTGAAAGCCCGAGGGCTTTCACACTGAAGCGGTGCGCTGGCAGGAGAAGAAAAAATCTCCTGCAAGCCGCATCTTTGGAGCGGTGAAGGAGCGGTGTATTCACCGCTCTTAAACCACTCCTGCCCATTGAAATCAATGGGACAGCGCAGCTATACCGCGGCAATACCGCGGCTATAGCCGCGCTATACGAGTGGTTTTAACCCTTTTTCGTCCGCCAGCGGGGGGTTAAAACCGCACCGCTAGCGGCCGAATACCGCGGTAAAACAGCGCTAAAAATAGCGCTGTTTTACCGCCGAAGCCCCCTACCGCCCCAGTGTGAAAGCAGCCTTAGTGTAATATCTGGATCTAGTAAAGTTTTAGATATTGTGGATACTGCACTCTAATTACTGTGGATATTGTGTTACATTAATTATTTAACATTTTACTTTTTGGCATTATTGAGAACACATGTAGTATTCTGTAATTCTGAAGATTAACATACATACAACTTTTGTTGTTTATTATAGAATACAATAAAATAAGGGCACAACTACACATGATTATGTTATTCAATTAGTCTGCCATGTATGAGAAACCTCAAGTTTAATACATTCTGCCAACATTTAGTCTATTAGGTTAATTTTTAGCAGCAAATAAAGCAGTGAGGATTCTCCAAGTAACCCATAGCCAGAATTCAGTTTACTGTCAGTTTAGTAGAAAAATGATGAAATGCTCAGTGTTCATCATCAAAACTAACATCTATTATTCATGAAAATGTGTTAATCGCTTCAACAACTCTGTATTTTTGTAGGAAAGCAGTTTATTGCCCCCTGTTAACTATTTAATTAAATTAAGCTCATTATGCAGGTTTAATTGTGCAGAGAACAGATGCCATATTCATTAATCTGTCTACAACTGGAGACACAATATAGCACTTTGGTAGTAACTCTGCAGCACTGACCTTTCTAAAGCCTATCTGTGAGGCAGAAAGAAGTTACAAAATTCCTTTAACTGTAATATAAAGCTAACATTTACATTTGTATGGAAAGACTTTGTACTGTATGTACTGAAATCTAAACTGTGATTAAAATGTTAGCTCTAGAAAAAAATAATGTTGCTCAGCAAGCTATACATATTTTCCTGCGGTCTTAAAGGGGAATTAAACTGAAAAGAAGAAGAACATTGCTTTTTGTGTTTTTGGGGGAAGTGACTTTATAAGGAAGTAGGCAGGACCTGGCTGAATTTCAGTGTACCGCTGTCTGTTCAACAGAAGCCAGTCCAACGACCAGCTTCTGTCGAATGGTCCTGCTGGAAAGGCGGCATTCAATCAGTGCTTGCAGCCAATGGCTGTGGTGCTGATCTGTGTATTCTAGCAGGTCCTGGCTTGTAGTGGAGTCACTGACTGAACAAGCATACAGCCAATGGTGTTTATTTACTAACAGGACTTAATGGACAAAGAATGTGCACTTAGGTTAGTGAATAGGGCGTTCATGTCAATCATCCATTCATGTGCAGGCAAAAATACTTGTACATTATTGTATAATGAATGCGAACATAACTTCACCATGTTCACTAAGCTAAGTGAACATTCACTAACTACTTTCCAGGGACCGGATTTTACTGTTCTACCTTTCAAGGTACCCTCCCAATGTTGAAAGGCATGTGGCCTGTTATGTTTCAGGGGGAGGGTATACTTGCTGCCCTCGCTTATGACCATACTCAGTCAATGGTGTCACCCAGGATCCCAGGCTTTTTCTTTTACAAACATCAGTCGGGATCTATCATTTTGCGACAGTAGAGAGGAATCATCATCGGGTAGTTTGTGGTGGCTGGGCAATGTCAATGGGCGGTGGGTCATCATGATACAAGATGGATCTTCATCGCCGGATGATATGATTGAAACATGGTTTGTGGGAGATTCTGCACATATTTTCAAAGAACTGTCACTGGAGTTCAGCACTATGTTTGGGGTTCATGGACTTCCCACCAGGTTCGCCGGACATTCTGCAAACTGAACTTTGACGGTTCCTTCATCCCTACTTGTAAGTATGAAGCTTCCATTATTTGGGTACACAGCAGTATTCAAGAGTATTACAAGGATGAGAACTATCCAGTTTACTGTCATAAAGTTTGTTTAATAAGAAAAAAAACAGGAACCAGTGCCATAGAGATTCCTGATTGGCTTACATGTGACTTACACATATTACATGTGACATGTAGTTTAGATTGGTCATGTAATTTTGTATAGCGTGAGAATCATACAAAGGTTCTCAATTAAAGACAAAGATAAGTTAGAAACCCATAAAGAAAGCATTAAACTAAATTAAAATGTTATTTTAAATACTTGATTAAATAAAATTGTAGTTACCCAGGTTATTCCATAAATATAGATATCTGGGCATCTTTGAAGAAATATCACTCCCCGTGAAACAGTCTGCACAAATGTCCTTGAAAAGTATCAGTTTCGAAAACACAATAACACAATTATATCATAAAATAGAGCAGTCTTTCTTTACCGTTACTTCCTTTCAATTACAACAGAAGCAGTACTCTATGCCAGCAAATGAAGTGGTACAGTACAGCAATGTAAAGGCCAGTGCCAAATAAAAAGTAATTCAATGACTGGCAAGGTTTTTTCTTTTGCTTGTAATATCTTTTTCTACTTCTAAACAAAATCTGATTGGTCTTGTTCCCAAAACTACAAATCAGTGATGGCACATGTCAAGTGTGTAAAGCTAGCTAGCGTCAAATAACCTGCCTCTGCTGCTGGAAAAACAATTACTTTCCCTACGATACAAAGAAAGGTGCATAATTCTTATTTTAGAAATATTAACCTTTACGCTAATACATATCCAATGATTAACACGTGGCAGGAAATTTTATGACATTATGAAAAGATTGATGGATAATGATACCACATTTTAATGCCTTGTATTAAGTCTGAGAAACTTTAAAAACCAAAGGAGGTTTTGGCCATATAATATGCATCCAATTAGCTTACAAATGTAGGGTCTTACTATGTGCATTTTAAGTACACAGGATCCAAAATGACACAACTAGTATGTCTAATGCCCCGTACACACGGTCGGATTTTCCGATGGAAAATGTCCGATCGGAGCGTGTTGTCGGAAATTCCGACCGTGTGTGGGCTCCATCGGACATTTTCCATCGGATTTTCCGACACACAAAGTTTGAGAGCAGGAGATAAAATTTCCCGACAACAAAATCCGATCGCGTCAATTCCGACCGTGTGTGGCCTGTTCCGACGCACAAAGTGCCACGCGTGCTCAGAAGAAATTCCGACACGGAACAGCTCGTTCTGGTAAACTTAGCGTTCGCAATGGATACAGCACTTTCGTCACGCTGCAATGTCAAAAATGGTTTAATACAGCGCACTCTCTTCTTCTTTATAATGTGAGAAGAATTAAGTAGTTTTGCTGCTCATATTCACACACACTTCTCAAACTTTTGTTTTTGTTTTTTTATTGGGATTCCCTGAATATATTGTTATTTGTCACATCTGACATAATGTTTTTTATTTTTATTTTTATTTTTTTTGCTATTTTAAGCCATTTTTGTTTTAGATTTTATGTTTGTATTTTTTCCAAGGCTGATCTTTGTTCAATGTTATTTTTATTTTTACTCCAGACTATTTTTGTGTGTGTTTTGTGTGTCAAGTTACCACAACACCATTGATATCTTTTATTATTTAATCTCAAGGAGATTGTTTGGTGTTGGTGTCCCTTGTTCATTTCACATTGTATATTTGAAATGTACCTGAATCCTCACAAACCAACTGTCCTTTTTGAAGTAAAACACACATAGGCAAGTATAATTCAAAACAAAATTCCTTTATATAGGGCTCAGAATCAAACAAAGAGGGAGGCAACACTGGATCAACAGGAGCAATTAGCGAAGCCTGGGACCCCCACGGCAGACATCAATTCTTGAGGAGTCCATATGTAAGGGAGGGCAGTCTGGTCCAGAGTTCGCAGAGATCCGGAAAGCAGCAGATGATATCTGTGTCCCAAGGCTGTGGTACCACAAAAGGCTGCATCTTTTGGCTGACCAGACTGAACACAGGGTCCTCACTTTCTGGTCTTCCTTCCACGCTTCCTTCCGGGCTGTGGCTGTGCTGTTGGAGATGTGGCAGGAGGAGGTGTAGGACCTGGAGGAGGAGGAGGAGGAGGACCTGCAGGAGGAGGAGGAGGACCATCTGCGAATTCGCAAAGGTGTGTCTGAGCTGTAATTTGGCCCCTCATACCTTTGTTAAGAGCCTCCAATATGAGCGACTCACACATGAGTTGTTGTCCCTCCTCCATCCTCTGTATTTTTGAGGCAATGATGGCAGCAATGTCCTCCTCCACGGTGTGTGGTGCTTCCAGGGCCTCTGTAACCCTCCAAAAGAGTCCTCTTGTAGCCTCCTCTAGGGCACTCCTCCTCCTGCCACTTTCTCTTTCCAGGTGTTGGGGAGGGACCTGCAGATCAGGCAGCCGGCTCGGCCCGGCCACCTCCTGGCTGAGACTTCCCTGTGTATGAAAAAGGGACATGGTTTTATTTTTTGCTTCATCAATCACAATCCTAAATTAGTACTCCCAACTAACATCTAGTTAACATCATTGATTGGACAAGCAGAAATATTTCGAGGAATGCTATACCTGGCTCAAGCTGGGCTCCTCCACATGTTGCCTGGAAGCCCCAGGTTGGGTGTCAGAAGCCTTAGCTGGGGGGGGAAGGAAGCGTGGAAGGAAGACTGGAGAGGGATGACCTGGGTTCAGTCTGGCCTGCCAGAAAATGCAGCCTGTCATAGTACCACATCCTGGGGACATAGATGTCATCTACTGCTCCGGATCTCTGTGAATCCAGGACTTTCTGGCGCTCCCTTACATATGTGCTCCTCAGGCCACCAATTAAGATCTTCAAAAATGTGATGTCTGCCATGGGGATCACCTGCTTCACAATTTTACACAATTGCTCCAGCGCTGCCTTCCTCTTTGCTTGGTTCTTGTAATGTGGGTGGTTAATCTCCCACAGACATGGCAGCTCCCTTAACATATCAATGAATAGTGACATGAAGTCATTGTCTTTCAATAGCATATCCATGTTCACTGCAAGACACAACACAAGACAAAGCCTAATGTCAGACAAAACTCTCCTAATCTTGTTACAATATAGGCCTCAATGTAGAAGCAGTATAGGCACAAGTTTGTCTCTTACCTTCGTTCTTACGATCGGCGCGTCCAATGCTCCTTCCTCCGCTCACAGATCGTACGTAATACGCACGTGTGTTACGCTTTATATACACTGCGCATGCGTGTAACTCCGCCCGCCCCTGACGTTCTTTCTATTCTATTCTACGCCCCTTTTCGTTCAGCGCAGTAGGGGAAGAGCACATGGTGGAGTCACAGCAGGTGCGTGCTAATTACAGGAACGAGGAGGAGGAGGAAAGCCATGATTCGGACACGTCCCGATCCAGAAGGAGACGATTTAAGGCCACAAATATGTCCTTTGGGGAGATGTTGGAGATGGTCGACATCCTGAAGAAGGCCGACTATGACGGAAAGTATGGGCCTTACCCCAACCCCAATATCAGAAAGGCCAAGATCATGGCGAAAGTGGTCAAAAGTCTTCACAGGAATTTCGGGGTACGACGATCGAAATATCAGCTCAGGAAGCGGTGGTCGGACCTGAAATTAAGAGAGCCTGAGCAGTACAGAAAGATCCGGAGAGTGCTGCAAAAAAGTAAGTAGTTGTGCTGTGTTCCTATTCTTTTTGTCTTTCTTACGTTCGTGCTGCTCCATATGTTTTTCTTAATTGTTGTACAGTTTAAAATGTCAGTTTTAATGTTCATGGGCCCATTATTCGTTCGTATCAAACATTTTTTTGGACCCCTCTAAAACACCATTGTTTAGGCCATATGCATTTTCAGACATTTTTTAGGGCCTACTTGGATGCAAAATATTTGGTGGTGTAGACGGGTTTGTTACTAGAATGAAATGCAAACTAGATTCTGTGTAAGGAGAGGACACTGAGCAGCTGTTTTCACATCTGGACATTGGAGCACTAGTGTGGGACACAAGAACACCATTTTTATTAGGGGGGGCACACAGGTGCTCCAGTGTATACTATAGGGGGGGGCTCTATCTGTGAAGCTTGTACTAAACAGGTAAAGTATTGCAGGTTGACAAAGGCCAATAAAAAAGCGACATCTTGGAACTCTGCTAAAATAGACAATTGTACCCCACTTCCAAGCAATGTTTCCTATTTCTAGTTCTGCCATCAAATATCTGTGTGCTAATTATACCATTTTTGTTTTATATAGGGGAGAAAAGACTCGGAGGACACCCCTCATCCGAGGAGACCACAGACCCCCCACCTATGGAAGAAGGTGAAATACCCCCAACCCAAACAGAGCAGGAGGAGGAAGAAGATGTGGTGGAGATTGGCACCACAACAGGTGAGTGTCTGCGATCACAGACTCAGGTAAGAGATGGATGGTGGCAGATTTTTGATACCTGTTTTTGTTTGGTTTCTCTCTTTTTAGGTGATCGTGATGTTAGGGATCGAGATCCTTTCACATCTGAAAGTGCCCAGATCTTGATCGGGGAGATAATGGGGATGTAGAATTGCAAAACATCCAGAAAAAAATAAATGATGTTATTCAAAAAAATAATAACATAATTGATGTTTTGGGGCGAATTTAAAACCCCACAAAATCACTTTTTTTAGTGTGGTCCAATGTTTTAAATATTTTAGCAATGTTTTGAAAAGCCGAATTTGGAGGATGCACACAGTGTGCCAACATGTGCTATCTGCCATCATGGGAGATCAATGGACGCGTTTTGGGGGTGCAACCCCTTCCTCAATTATAAAGTAGCGGTGAGGAAGGGCTTGCTCCCCCAAAACACGTCCCTTGATCCCCCGTGATGGCAGCTAGCACATGTTGACATTCGTAAATTGGTGTGCATCTTCCAAATTTGGCTTTTCCTGGGGTGATTTGACCCCATCTGAACGCAATATCAAACACAGTTCCTAAATACCCATGTCTGATATTGCCTTCAAGTTTTACCATATGTGAACTTTGTAAGTTCAAGTTTTTTGTCTTTCTTGTTGGTTTTACACAGGCCTGTTATCCTAAATGGACATTTATATTTTTGATAATGCCACCCCAAAAATTGTTATACAACAAACATGTTGGTTTGTTTTAAAAACCTTTGGTAAATGCACATGTGATTGTGCAGGTATAAAAAAAGTTTGTTAATCAAGAATGTGTGGATTATTGTCTCAATACTACAACACTTTTGGGGTGATGTAATTGCTGTTTTCAGCGAAAATGGGGGTTATTTCCTAAGGGCAAATCCTCTTTGCACTACAAGAGCATTTTCAATGCAGTTTCAAGAGCACTTGTAGTATAAAAAGTGTATACGCCTTTAGTAAATAACAGACAACAGTGCTTTGTATAAGGTTACACAATCACGCCATTTTGAGGACTCCCCACATTTCTGTCAGGGTCAGCTAAAACAAACACAAGCAGTAAATGTCCACAAAGATGTTCATTTTTTTGCTTTTTTATTGGAAAAAGGCTTCACAAATTTCAAGCGCCGTCAGTGTTTCAGGTATCACTCCGGCCTCAGGCCCAACTGAGCCAGCATAGTTGGCCGAATGTTTCCTTAAAAAATTATGGAGAATACAGCACGCCAGTATAATATGGTTCAGTTTATACTCCGCCATATGGATGGGTGTCAGAAATAGGTGGAACCGGCTGGCCAGGATTCCAAATGTGTTCTCCACCACTCTTCGGGCTCTGGCCAGCCGGTAATTAAAAACCCTCTGTTCCGGGGTGAGGGTCCTCATCGGGAATGGCCGCATCAGGTGGTCCCCCAGCGCAAACGCTTCATCAGCAACGAACACGAATGGGAGTCCTTCCACATTGTCCTCTAGAGCTGGCAAGTCCAAGCTGCCATTCTGGAGACGCCTGTAGAACTCCGTCTGGGCGATGACTCCACCATCGGACATCCGGCCATTCTTCCCCACGTCCACATACAAGAAGTCGTAATTAGCCAACACCACCGCCAACATCACAATACTATTGAACCCCTTATAGTTGAAATAGTACGACCCCGAATTGGGTGGTGGGACAATGTGGACGTGTTTCCCATCAATTGCCCCTCCGCAGTTAGGAAAGTCCCACCGCTGGACAAAGTGGGAGGCCACAGTCTGCCATTCCTGTGGCGTGGAAGGAAACTGTTGAGGAAAAAAAAAAAAATTACTATTTTTGCTCAGAAACATGGCAAGCAGATTAGGCACAAACATTATGGGGCAACCTCCAGATAGCATTCATTAAGGGGAATTTAACAACGCCAAAGTATAAGGTACACCTACCATATCCCCCCCCTCATGGGCCATTTCTAACATTATGGGGTGTGTGGAAATCTTGGACAGGTAACCCTCTTCACTTCATTGAGAGATGAATGCCTAAATACAGGGTATTACTTGTAACAGCCCCTCCTTAGTTACACTATTGGCAGCCCACTGGACAGGTAAGAAGTGTCATAATACAAAGATATAAATACACATTGTACACATTTGAGGACATTTGGACATTCTGCTATTACCTATCAAGATAATAATAGGATACAAAAACTTTAAACAGTACAATTTGAAAGTATACAGGCAGGCCCTTGCACTACATGCTTTGGGTAATTCATCCATACATCAGAGCACAAAACAGATGGGTATAGTGTGTATGGGTTTGGCAAAGTCAGCAGATAGATGATTGAGTATAGATAGAGAATTGGGATCAGCTGACTTAGCAGTTGGGGGGAGGGAGGGTTACTAAAAATGATTTGGGGACACCACAAAAAATAAGCCTCTGCCACTCTGCCAGAATTTAAAGCTAAAATCACATTTCTAAACATTTTAGGGGGTGTTTGGGGTAAAGCACTACTATGGAGCTGATAAAATACATTGTTAAGTGACTACATGAGGTGAATATAGGGCCAGGAGAGAACATGCTGGGGAGGTTATTGAAGGCCAATCTGTATGAAGGACCTAAAAAAATAATTACATAAAAATCCTGCATGCATGAGAACAAAGGGATCATTCACAGCATATTCCAATCATGGTCATTAGGGAATGAGGAAAGAAATACAATATATTATCAAACATTAAATACAAAAAAATGTGACATTAAAGGATAAAAATCTTACCTTCATATACTCCTTCTGCAGGACCTGTATGATGGCAGAACAGGTCTCTGGGATAATGATCCCCAGAGCCTGGGGGGAGATGCCTGTTGAGAACTTCAAGTCCTGCAGACTTCTCCCTGTCGCCAAATACCGCAGGGTAGCGACGAGCCTCTGCTCCAGAGTGATGGCTTGCCTCATGCAGGTATCCTGCCTGCTAATATAAGGGGTCAGCGAAGCCAACAGACGGTGAAACACGGGGTCCGTCATCCTGAGAAAGTTCCTGAAATCATCAAGATTATTCTCACGGATCTCACGGAGCAAAGGCATATGAGAGAACTGGTCACGCTGAAGCAACCAATTCTTGGTCCATGAACTCCTCCCCACCCTGTTCATGGACTGAACAAGTGTCAAGGTCAGGACCCCAACACCAAGCCCCCGCACAGCACGAACTCTACAAGGAGTACGCATACGCAACATGGCTAGAAAACGGTCGGCTGCTCAGAACGAAGTAACAGAACGCACTGAAGAACAGCAAGGCCTGTGAAGAGCGACCTGAAAAACAGTAACGAGCGAACAAGAATACAATGACTAATTAAAGTCACGCGGAACTTGCTTGCACGCACTGAAGAGCAGATACAAACCCACAAGCACAAACTGAACGGCAGAAAACGATCTGAAAGCCACGAGTCTGAAAAAGCGGGAATCGTCTCTCACCAAACTTTTACTAACACGAGATTAGCAAAAGGAGCCCAAAGGGTGCCGCGCTTGGTTCTGAACTGGCCTTTTCTAGTCTCGTCGTACATGGTTGACGTCACCGCGTTCTTGGCGATCGGAAATTCCGGCAACTTTGTGCGACCGTGTGTACGCAAAACAAGTTTGAGCCAACATCCGTCGGAAAAAATCCTAGGATTTTGTTGTCGGAATGTCCGAACAAAGTCTGACCGCGTGTACGGGGCATAACACTTTATAACTGTCAATGCCCCTTCACTGATCCATTATGACAATTAGGAGCTGTCGTGGTTAAGACACATCTAAACTGTTGACTGATAATTGATAAATGTGCCCATGGCATGAGTCCTTATACATTTTCTTTTAACTGTGAATTTGACATGAGTGCATATGGCTTCACCCCACGCCATATTGGACAGGTGTTGGAAATAGCGTTCCTACCTCCTGCAACAAGAATACCAGTTTATAAATCCACACCAGTATATAATACTGTATGCTTTCCTATTCCAATTCTACAATAAAACCAATTTTATAATATTAGTAATGATATTTCACAAAATATAAAAAAAATGAATAGTTTTGAAAAATATTATACGTCAGCATATAGAACAACATTGCAAATTAAATAGTAATTCATAACTGATCCCCATTGAATTAAATATTGTGACGCATTTTCAGTTCTCTTAATATTGTATCCAAAATTTGTTTTAGTTAATTAGAAGCCAAGTTAATATAAGTTTACATTGACAAGATTAACCTTTCTGCTTTGTGAAAAGCATTGTTTTAACATGCAACCATAGTAACTTTCCAATTTAAGAACATTTAACAAGATGTACATTGGTAACAATTACTTCTATCAAATTGAGCAAAATAAAATAAAAAAAAAAAAAAAACGCCTAGGAGACAAAGCTTCCCATTTGTTCATGTAGGACTTTAAGGGGTGTGTGATTTTTAGGCAAGATATGAAGTGATTGTATTAAAATCAAATTCACTTTATTACAAATTAATAAAATTATTATACATTTGGTCCAAACATGACTACATAAACTTTAAAAATATCCCACTACACATGTAGAGCAAAACATGATTGTAGATTTAATAGAAGATTAATTGATTTTAATACAATCACTTCATGCCTTGCCTCGTGGACAATCACACATCCCTTAACGTCCTACATGAACAAGTGAGAGGCTTTGTCCCCTAGGCGGTCTTTTTTCTTTTGTTTTGCTCTTTACATATTTTATTGGATGGGGATGTGTATTGTCATTATATACTTCTATCAAATTGATAGAATCCTGTTAAGAAGAGAATTATTACTCAGTCTCTATTTAATTTCAAGATGCAGTTTTTAATTTGCTTTTGTCTACTGGTCGAATTTGGTGAACATATGTCTTTTTCAACCTAACTATAAAGATACCTCTATACTGTATATCCATGAGGATGAAGACAGCCAAGCACATTATACATATACACAGCAGCAACAATGAATATGTGCAAATTTTAATTAGCAAATTGCCAATTTTCAGTACAATAAACAGAGGCAGTGTTTATTTTGTAGACAATAGCCTTTGATGAATCTCGGTTCTTGGCTTTGATCCAACCAGCTTCCTGTGAACATAGAGTTTCATACTATTATTTTGCAATTAAACAGTTTTTCTTTTTTTTTTTTTGCAAGGACACAAGGTCTCTGGACTTAATGAAAACAATAGTGTGAGCATGAATCCACTTTGTGTCCCATTATTCATCTCTAATTCAGTTTTAGTTCTCCCAGAGTGCTCTTATAAAGACAATTGTCACAAAAATAGCAGTTAATATGCATATATATTGTGACAAATCTCAAAACAATGCTGCTATCTGATTAATGGGACTGGGAGTGAAAATCCTACTATAGCCATTGTAATATTTTATGTGGAGTACAATGCCTTTTAGGTACATTTAAGAATTTTTCCAGTGTGGACAGGAAGGGGGATGTTGACAGCTCATCACAGTGTTTCTGTAACAAGCTTGTTTTATTTCTGTAACAGGGATGACTAAAGCTAGTCAGAGGAACCAAAGATTCTGAAAATAAAGTACAATTCAGTTTCATTACATCCACTACTGCTACAGTTAGTATAATATATGCAGTGTGTATGTGATAATGAAGGTTGTCTATAGAAGGATAATACACATGACTATAGGCAAGGCTTTTTTTCTCGGAGAATAGATGCAGGAACTCCAACCGTCTGAGTCACCCCTTGTCTCTGCCTCCGACCCACCTCTGACCACCGTCCCTTGATTCCACCCCCTACCCACTCACCAGTACTGCCCCTTTTAGAGAATACAGAACCAAGAATCATTTTGGGGTGCTAAATCATTTGTATTTAACATATTAATGATAAAAAAGAAAAGCAGTAAATTAGATCCCTTGCAGCCAGTAACAATATAATCCCAGCAATAGATCCCCACACAACAATAGACTCCCCCAGCAACAATGGACTCCACCCCAGCAACAATAGATTCCCTGCAGCAACAATGAACCACCCACAACAAAATATCACGCCCAGTAACAAAATATCCAACCAAGCAACATTAGACCCCCCCCCCCCCCCAGCAGCAACAACAGATCTCCCAGCAGCCAGCATCAATGGATCCTCCAGCAGCCAGTAAAATAGACCTCTCCCTCAACTGTAGATCCCTTCCAGCAGCATAAGACCCCCCAGCAACAATAGACCCTCACACAAAATCAGATCCCCACCAGTGACAAAAGATCCCCCAGCAGCCAATATCAATAGACCCTCCAGCACACCCCACACCCCACACCCCATGCTATTACATTCCAGCTGAAGAAAAGCCCTGACTATAGGTACCCATAAGCATTAGAGAGCGTGTCATCTTGTTCATTCAGGGCAAAGCAACAATATTTTTGCAAAGGAGCCCCCCAACCTACTAATACTCTGCCAGCACTTCCCCGTTACTCCTTCCTCTATTGCAGCCAGCAACAATACCTGGTGCTTCTGGGTATGGGAGAACATGTGTATAAAGATAAAGACAAACGCATAAGGGTGAAAAAGCCTATTGCATTACCAAATGTAAGTTTGTTAAAACTAAAAACAATGAAGGCAAACTCACAAAAGCCAAAGGCTAAACAGTGATGTAAACACAACCCAAGTGGCAAGGTGGTCCTGGTAGAGATACATTTCATAAGACTCTGACATCACTCAGATCTGCCGTCTGATACATTTCAAGGGATGGGCCCTCTTCAGAGGTTTCAGAGCTCCGAAGAAGAAGGCTTTTCCTTTGAAGCTCATCAGCTGGCAAGTCTGAGTGATGTCAGAGTATTGTGAAATTTATCTCCAACAGGATGATTTGGGTTGTGTTTACATCACTGTTTAGATTTTGGCTTTTGAGAGTTTGTACTCCGTGATTTTAGTTTGAATACATTTACTAAATTTACAACTACTGTATGATACTAGAGATTTTAGTGCCAGCTGCAATGGAGGCAGGAGCGGTGAATAAGCGATGCTAAGGTTTGTATCAGTGGGCCAGGGGGTCCCTTTGCAGGGACACTTTCACTTTCCCCTAACAAATTGTCTTTAAGAATCCAGGATAGAACTACAGTCTTAACTAGAGTGCATCTTTATCTGTTCCCCTACACTTTAAGATAGTGTGTAAAGCTTTTGCTGCAATACTCACCTTATTCCCAGGTCTGTCCCACCCAGATCTACTGTTCCAACATCCAGCACCGCTGATCTTCTAGGTTGAATGATGGCCAGTATCACCAAACCCACTTTATGTGGACTGAGGCTGTCATGGACACGCTCCCTGGGGGCTTGTCTTCATGCAGTTTTTGTACTTAACACATCTGAGCTGAAGGCTGGGCATACATTATACAATTTTCTTATTCAATTTCCTTTACATTTACGTTCAACTACAAAGTGTTTAGGTTTGACCTCATATTATATAGTTTTGGTAAATCTAAAGGAAAAATGTGCAAGAAAACTGTATAATGTTTGGCCAGCCTTAGAAAGAATGTAATGGAAGAACTTTTAGAAATGATATTTTGTCCTGAGGTTTATCTGTGTTTATAAGAATCTTGCTTGTGGCATAGTAATTACAGAGTATTTTGTGGATACTGCAGATGGGCTGTGACAATTCTGTGCAGCATATTTTGTGCCTAGACTTAAGCCAGCCATGCATGGACTGACCTTCGGCCAGCTCAGCAGGAACCAGCCTCATTTCGATCGACTTGTGTACAACCAGCCTGTTGGGAAATGTTCTCTTGATCAGTGCCACCAGCAGTGCTGATCACTATATTCTGATGGTGAGGAATTCTCCCCACTGTTAGAATACAATAGCACAGAGAGAGAGGTTCCCCCATCTACACTGAGTGTGTGGATGGGGGAATTGGAGGCATTTTCTTTCATTCCACCTGCTGGTTAAATGAAAAAAAAAAGACTTGTATGGCCAACCTATCACAAGTTAGCCTGCAGTTTCCTTCTTGTGTGTGTACCTTCTTGCTGCAGTGCTTCTCTGACCGGATTCCTTTCACATGTGTGGGTTGGTTGTGCTCACCTATGGGCATCGTCTGCTATTCTGTGGACCTTTATTTCCTTCCCTTCTATCACTTCCTCCTAGTTTGCTTTTCTATATAGGACATGCTCAGTGTAACCCACATTGCCTGAGCAACTTCACAGTTCTCTGAGCTCCCATTTGCATACCTCTTGTCTATACTGTGTCTGACTACCTGTGTACCGACCCCAGCTTTGTTTACCGCCTGTGCTTGTTCGCTGCCCACCCTGACCATGACTTGTTTTCTGGATTTCCTTTCGTCTGCTGCTTGTACTCTGCACACGCGAGTGGTCTCTGCATAATCAGCTGGGTGTACCTGGGAGCTGTGACCTGGTTCCAGCTTGCTGCAAGTCCATCCCCACCGTCAGGGGCTCTGGTGAAGAAGCAGGCTGAGGCTTAGACTCCACGCACTGGGGAACCCTGAGTTGGCGATCCAAAAGAGCTTACCACCACAGACTTCTAACACAGCCTTAGACTATGTTGCCACACATTCTTTTCCATGCTGTCCCTCTTTATGAAAGTCTAAAGTTGGGAGGTATTCTCTACTTGTAAATAATATATCACTTTAGGGTGAAATGACCCTTTTATGAAAAATGTGCATAATTTAGACAAAAATTTTTTTTTTTATTGTCAGAATGGACAATGATGTTATTTTGCTTAAGATTTGTCTTATTTTTTTCCTTGATAATTTGTAAATTGTCTCAGGAACAATGGCTTTATACTCATGGCACAGCAAACTGTTTATTTCAAAGCATGGAGTCATAGCTCCATTCTAAATTATTATTGTGCCACAAAAATCCATGTGGATATCAAATGCCAAAGAACAGTTAATAGGCAACTTTATATATTCTAACAAGAAATCTAACATTGGCAAGCCAAGTATAATGCTTATCATGCAGTTCTGTATTAAAAGAAAATGAAGAGGTTTGGCAGGATACAATGAAAATCTACTTTTATTGCCTCAAGTGTAACATGCAAAAACAGCAGCAGAACACAAGACCAATCAATGTGATCCCAGATGGACCCTCAATTATGAAACAAAAAGCCTGCACGGGCTAATCTTTCTCCTTACGTTGCCTTTCCTTGTCTTCACTCAAACTCCTTCTAGTGTTTCTGTATTTCAAGAGCAACCAACAAACTATAAGCTTACATATAAAGTCAAAGTCGCTGCTGATGATTAGTGATTATTCATAAGTACTTAATGTGAACCCAGTACTGGGTGCTGGGATGAAGGTTTATTTAGACAGGTGGATTAATACTGACAGCCAGTGCACAGACAAGGTCATCCGGTGGCCAGTATGTATAAATTGCAGCCTGCGCCACCTCTAACCCCCCCCTCTTGGGAGGAGGGGTTGGACTAATAGCGACGCGTTGAACAAAATGTATGTAATGTTTGTGGCATATGCTGAAATAGTACCAATAGTACTAATGCAGTGAACTTAAAAACTTTAAAAGGAGGGTTTCCTCTCCATCCCCCTCCAGGCCTCCATGGCGCTGGATCAGGACTCGGTGGCAAGCCGTGCAGGGCCTTCCCCTGCTCGCGGTGCGGCCCGGTGTGGATGATCTGCGGGTACAGGGTCGCAGGACGACCGCGACCACCGATGGGAGAAGCAGAGGTACCTCGGGTGATAGTGACAGTCCTAGAGTGGCATCTGCAGGCCGGCAGAGGGCTTGACGTGGGAGTCAGGCTGTGGGGAGCCTTGTGATCCTATGGGCACCAGATGATGACGTCACTCCCGGGCGCCCGGTCCCTTTTACCTCGTCAGCTTCCCCTGGTGTACAGGGGGACCCATGATCGGAGAGCGAAGTGTCGGACACGTATTCGGAGGGGCCCGTGGCGGGATCCGGAAGTGCGGCTGGTCGGTTGGTTTCCCCTGGGCAGTCTGGTAAGGCCTTTTCTGTATCTTTGCCTATGTATGTTCCTGTGAATGTGATATCTGTGTCTGCACTGGGGGTCCCTGACAGTACTTCTCCTGGGCTGCAAGTGGGTGGAGGGCCTGCCCCAGCACCTGTCCTGGCAGCTGAGGATGGGTGGGGGGTTCTGGTTAGCCGGCTGGTCTCTCCTGGAGCTTGGGGTGGGGCTGGTGGTCAGGGGCTGGTGACCTCTGGGGATGCTTTGCTGCAACATGGCTCTGGTCTCAGGCTGTAGGGATCTTGTGGGAAGGGGAACCGTGGCGGGACCCCTTGCTCCTGCGGTTTCACCTGTCGTGGCCTGGACGGAGGTGGGGGATGGGCGGTCACCCGCTGCGTCCTTGCCTTTGCTGCTGCCAGTGGTGCAGGCGGCTTCACAGCCACCCGCCTTGGTTGCAGGGTCAGCCACAGTCCTCCCAGGGGCTGCAGGGTTATCACAGGTGAGCATGGCTACAGTTGCCGACCCGGGGGTGTCGTCATCGTACGGAGTGCAGCTGGCGGATGCTGGGCGGTATGATATCTATGTTTGCTATGAGGGCCTCTTGGGGTATCATTTGAAAGCGGAGGTAAGGGAGAAGATTTGGAAGGGGGACTACGTGGTGATCTTTTCACTGTTACCACTGGAGAAGTTTAACCTGGACAAGGTTAAACCTGATGAGAGCAAAAAGGAGGAAGAGGAGAAGCGTCGCTATAGACTTATTGTCCGCGGGTATTCACCAACTAGCTTCAAGCGTTTAACATATTGGCGAGTGTCATAGGGGAGAAGGCACCGGAGAATTGTTCGGCCTTGTTTTGCTACCTGGACTCCGTCAGCGAGGCTCAGTGGATCTATGGGGGTGTAGCGTGGCTGCACTGTGACGAGCAGTTCCGGCAGTGGAAGGCTGAGAGATCGTCGTTGCGTTGGGATCACAAAGACATTGGCTTGTGGATGAAGCTCGTGACACAAGCCAGGGTCACGCCACCCCCCTTTCCTGGTGGGGCCGGGGGTGCCCAAGCCTCTTCACCATTGGGAGCCTGCAAATTCAGGGGATCTAGCTGTTTCCGTCATGAGTGTTCAGGTTGCGGGGGTTCCCATCCCTTGTCCAAATGCTTCAAGAAAGGAAAGAGACAGGCCGACGCTGGAAAGAGGGATGACTCCGGTGAAGGTGGAAAAAATGGCGCTGTACGTAGGTATCCTAACAGGATTGCGGCAAGAATGTTATGGTTGGATTTTAAGGAGGTTTTCCAATTCCGAATTCGTTGGCCGGCACCCCTCCTGTTTCGGCTACCCTGAAGAAGGAGGTGGCGTTGGGCAGGATGTCTGGCCCCTTCTCGGTTCCGCTGGTGGGGGACCTGGTGGTTTCACCATTGGGGGTTGTCCCCAAGAGGGAACCGAACCAGTTTCGGATGATTCTCCGCCTTTCCCACCCAAAAGGGGGTCGGTAAATGATGCAATCAATCTCTCCCTCTGTACAGTCTCATATGCATCATTTGACGAGGTGGTGCGGTGGGTTCAGAAGTTTGGAAAGGGGACTCTCATGGCCAAGACTGATATCGAATCGGCCTTTCGTCTGTTGCCGGTCCATCCGGATAGTGTTCGATTGTTGAGTTGCCGTTGGGAAGGGAATTACTTTGTTGACCAGTGCCTGCCCATGGGCTGCACCATTTCCTATTCCTATTTTGAGATGTTCAGTTCCTTTCTGGAATGGGTCATCAAGGACTTGTCAGGCCTTGGTTCCATTCTGCATTTTCTGGATTATTTTTTGACCATATTACAACATATTTTTCAAGTCTTTGGGGTTCCATTGGCACAGGGTAAGACGGAGGGGCCTACTATGGTGTTGAAGTTCTTGGGAATCATCAATTGATGGAGTGCCGTTTGCCGAGCGATAAGCTCAAAGAACTTCGGGGAATGGTGACCGAGGTTGTTCAATGCTCCAAGGTGCAGTTGAGGGAGTTGCAGTCGTTGTTGGGAAAACTCAATTTTGCGTGTCGCATTATGCCCATTGGGCGAGTGTTTTGCAGGGGACTGGCAGCCGCCATGGTGGGGGTCAAGGGTCTGCATCATTTTGTTTCTTATTAGTCGGGAACAATAGGAGGACTTGCGGGTGTGGGACATGTTTTTGGAGCAGTATAAAGGTAGGTCTTTGTGGCTGGGGCCTGCGGTCCCGGCTGCAGAATTGGATCTCTTCACGGACGTGGCGGAGTCAGTGGGTTAGGCCACTTACGTTCATGGCCGGTGTTGTGCAGACAAATGGCATTTGGGGTATTTGGGGTTTGATCTCATTCGTAGCCTGACATTTTTAGAACTGTTTCCCATAGTGCTGCCGTGAAGCTTTGGGGGTTGGAATTCAAGGACCGGCGGGTTCGTTTTCACTGTGACAATCTAGGGGTAAGCTTGTCCTTAATTCCCTGTCGGCTTCTTCCTTGCCTGTGGTCCGTTTACTGCGTCATTTGGTGGTGTTGTGTTTGCAATTGAATGTTTTTGTGTTTGCTGTTCATATCCCGGGGGTAGAGAATGAAGTAGCTAATGCGCTTTCTCGCCTACAGTGGGACAGGTTCATCAATTGGCACCGGAGGTGGAGCAACTTGGAGTCCCGTGCCCCAGTCGTTTGTGGGATCTCATTTTGACACCGTAACGGCATTGGTTTCAGCCTTCAGTAGCGGATGCTATGCAAGCGGGTTTGGAGAGAATGGGACAACCTGATAAGTAGCGTTGGGGGTCGTTTCAGCGATGAGGACAGACTACATGTGTTGCTGTACTTTCTAGGTAAGAACTGCAAAGAGGGGGTGTCTGTCGCTTCGGTTAACAGTAAGATGGCGGGCCTTGCCTTTTTGTTTAAATTGGAGGGGGTTGAGGATGTCACAAAGGGTTTTATGGTATGGATGGCTTTGCGGGGTTAGCGGAAGGGTCGAGGTAGGCCTGATTCGTGCCGACCTGTGTCATTGAGTATGCTGGAAGTGTTGTCGGGGGAGCTGACCAGTGTTTGTTTTTCCCCCTTTGAAGTTCAGTTGTTCAGGACGGCTTTTGTTTTGGCCTTTTTCAGGGCGTTACGGGTGGGTGAATTGGTTAGTCCTTCCAAGACGGTGGTTGGGGGGTTGGATGTTGCAGACGCAATGGTCCAGGGCGACACCGTTTTGTTCCTCATTCGAAAATCAAAAACTGATCAGATGGGTAAAGGGGCCAGGGTAGTGTTTGGTGGGGTAGCAGGCTTGGCTCTGTGCCCGGTTGTGGTGATAGGGGCTTGGTTGGGTTTACGGCCTGCTGAGCCTGTTTTTTTCTTAATGCACGAGGATGGGTTGGCGCTGTCACGTTACCAGTTTGTGTCTGTGTTTAAAAAATGTTTGGAGGTGGTGGGTTTTCCAGGAGGGACTATGGTCATCTCATTCTTTTCAGATTGGGGCGGCCACGGAGGTAGCGTGTTGGGGTTTCAGTGACCAGACCCTTCAGTGTATTGGTCGTTGGAAATCTCACCGCTTTCGACTGGGGGGAGATCTTTTGTCCATGGGGCTCAGTGGTGGATGGGATGTCTGTTTGGATGTTGCTGTGTGTGGCCTTATCAGGCTGGTGGGTTAACTGTGGGGGTCTGTGTGAGTGGGGGGTGTGTACAAGGTTATGGTTTTTTCTGTTTCCTGTGTTTTTATGTTTTTCAGACTCGGTGTGCTTGATGTGGATCCTGGGCCACTCTTATGTTCACTGGGGACTAAGAGGGCACTGGTTAGGCTGGAAGGCAGGCAGCTGGGTTTCTCCCTGGGGTGAAGCAACGGTCTGGTGGAATGGTATCGGGGATGCTGTGGTACCGAGTGCTACCGGAAATTCAGTGGTACACTAAGATGGACAGGTCTCCCAATTTGCTGTTAATGGATGTTGGTCGCAATGACCTCAGTATTAGGGCATCCAGGAAACTCATTCGAGACATTAAGTGGGATTTCCTCCACTTGAGGTCAGCCTTTTCAGATACTGTCTTAGTCTTGTCAGAGATCTTTGGCAGGGCAGCTTGGCGGGAGGCCCGGTCTGTTGCTTGGATCAACAAGGCCAGGATTAAGGTGAACAAGGCAGTGGCAAAATTTGTTCTCCGTAATGGGGGGCTGGTGGTTCACCACAGAGAGTTGGAAGGGGATACAATGGCCTGTATTTGACTGGGGACGGGGTACACCTGTCAGCGGTAGGCATAGACATGTGGTTTCTGGGTCTCTAGGAGGGATTTCAGTGGGCATTGAGGCTGTGGCGGACTGCCCACGCATGAGGTTTCACTGGTGGGGGTTTGTGGCAGGGGTCTTGGGTTCTTGAATGTTGGAAGGAATACAGTATGTGGTGTGGAACGGGTTGGGCCTATCTCGATATGGGTACCTTCCCTATCATGGAAATAATGGGCTATCGGTCATCGGGCTGCATCGGGCAAAGAGTTGGTAATAGTTTGTCCCTGAGGTGGTGGAATGGCGGCTAGGGGCCAGGATGCCTAGGTGGTGGTGGTACAGCCGATGCGATAGAAAATCTTCCTTCAGGAACCTTAGACATAGCAGTTAAAGCAGGTACAAAAGGTTGGGTTATATATGTATATATATATATATATATAGGAATTTATTTTATATAAAATATTTAGTTATGGTTGTTAATAAAGGGGTCATATGGACATTTAATCCAGAAGGAGTTGTGTATTTCTTTACTAGGTACTTATTGGTTAATAAAGAGGGGTGGGGCTAGTGAGTGGCGGCAGACGATACATCAGCCGTACAAAAGTTAAGACAAGTGCTTGGTAAATGAATGGATTCTCTGAGACCTTGATTAACTTTTACATACACATTTAACTCAATTGCGTACTATGTTTTGAAAAGCAGTAGTTATTTCTTACTGCATCATCAGGCTTGACCCTGAAAGATCCCTACTGAAATTCAAAAATTGTCTTCATAATGCCATACATGTTTATGTCCTAATAAAAAAAAAACAGCTTAAAGTCCAGAAACATTTTATAATATTTTGCCTTAATGTAATGCTGAAAGCATTTAAATGACTTTAGATCTCGGCAGTAAAATTTCTTGTAAATGTAATGATGTAATATATTGAGTTTACCTTCACGTTAAAGCAGAAAGACCTGCTCACGTAACTGAAACCTGACCTTCAATCATTTACTAAAGATTTTAGCTCAATGTCCAAGTTTCTCAGCTGGTTTTGATACAGTGCCTGTCATATACACGGCTGTTTTCCACATTAAAATGCTGGGCCAGCACATTGGAAGCAGCAAAATGAGCACTAGTAGCCTATATACTCATACAATGTCTGCTTTCTCACCCAGAAGTCTGTGCAGCTTGTATAGGAGATCTTTGGGAGCCGTGTTTGGAAAAGTATCAAAGGAAATGTCCTCATGAGGCACTTAAACATTTGCTGCAAATGTAAAGCTTTACATGTCACTGAACATCAAAGCCTGTCTATGTATCAAGTAATCCAGCCATTAAAACATTTTCATTTTTTATCTCTATCTCTGTATTTTTTAAAAAAGGTTGTTTATAGTCTTTTTTATGCTTTTCAAAGCAGCTATATAATAGTCAATGTACCCAGGCCTATTCAGGGGTTTAGATCCATATTTTGGAGGGCCAAAAAATGGCCAAAATCCAGGAGTTCCAAGATTAGTTTTTTCACAATTATTTGATGCTTTTTACATGCAAATGTTTGTGTCAATGGTTACAATATAGCATACAGCACAAATGCACTTTATTGGCGCCACCTGCCTCCTAATATTGAAGGACACTGGGCAGCAGACAGCTCAAGCTGCCTAGCGTCATTGGTTGCTAGGAGGTAGGCGGCCCTGTTGGTCATGGCCACTGCTAAGGTCTGACATATAAATAATAGTGTGTAATCAGTGGGTACTACCGCTGCTGATCACATACTATTAATGCTTAAATGATGGTCTTGAATTATTCAGTCACTCTTGCCAAAGTCACGCATGCACAGATTGACCAATCTTCATTTAATTATGATCTCATGAATGACGTGTCCTTTCCTTAATAAGCCTCCTGCATCAGATATTTCAGGAGCCATTGGCTTTCACAGTGTACTTGGAGAAAGACAGACCTGTGGTTGGAGAGGCAAACCCGGCAGTGCGTCATCAGGGGCCATCTGCAAGAACCCAGAAGAGACAGCTGGCTCCCGATGATGTAGAAGACAAGAACTTCCTTTTAAGCTCCTAATAAACACATGTAAGCATTTTTGTTTATATTTACTTTATTCATTTATTATATAAAATTGTTTATTTGTTTTAATTAATTTCAGCTATGAAAATACGAAACATTGTATATGAATATCACACACTTACAGATCCAGTAGGTGGTGCACTTGAGTCAATCTATTACTTTAGCGTTAATAGGCTGTAATGCAGAATAGGCTGCTATACAAAATAGTAACAGTGCTGATTGACTTAGAGGATGGTCACAACCACCTTCTCCTGCCAGCTCATAATGCTTACTCTAATGTTCTAATGTTCCAGGCTCATTCTTCTGGTGTGTGCTAGTAAATAAATCAGATGCCAGTACCTTGGTAGAAATACCTTGAACAACAATTCAGTCCTTTCAGACTATTCTGGCCTAAAGATCTTTGGCTCCTTGGGGACCAAGAATTTAGTGGTATCTTGGTAGCAATTCCAAAGAGCTAAAATGGTTTCTGTGTTTACTTTGCACCCACAGTCACCACTTCCGTCTAAGTTTGGAACAGTCACAGGTGCTTCCTTAAACCCAAAGTACCTATTTTCTTTTAGCAGACAAGCATCTTGAAGTAGTCTATCACAAGGGGAGCCTCCTTCAACATACATCACCTTAGATCTAAGCCCAGGGAACATCAAACTACACCATACCCACGGGCAAGGTCCCAGGGAATTAAAAACCTCTGGAAGGTTTGTTCTAAATATTTATAATCTCCTCAGATCACACCACTAGTTCCTTAGTGAGTGGATGGGCTGATAAATTTTATAACTCAGAAGTTAACTCACACTGCCATTTCCACCAAGTAGGTCCTCCCTGTATCCTGTCAGGTAAGGTTCAGGGATGCAGCTAATAGCTTAGTTCTCCCTCCCCCATTTCTGTTTCGCACCTCATTCTTTTTCTCTTTCTTCCTTACTTTTTTTCCTGCTTGCACTGCATCCTAACCTGCCTCTCTATACCCCTTACCCTTTGCCAAAATTCTAGCCTTATAATTAGTACCTCATCTGCAGGGGGGTAGGGTTCATACTCACTAGGGAGACTAGGAAAGGGACTATCCACGCTATCAATTTAGTCCACTTGGCCCTATCAAAGACGCACAAAGTCTTTTTTCTGACAACAGAAGTCCTTTGATAGGGTCGACTGGACCTTTAAAAGCCTCATGCTAGAGGCAATTGGACTTGGCTTGACATTATGCTCTACACCTACCACTTAGGTTCGTGTAAATCGGGAGTTATCGCCCCCTTTCCTATAAAAAAATGGGACAAGACAAGGTTGCACCCTCTTCCCTTTTATTTTTATTCTCTTACTGGAACCACTTCTTCATATGAGCTGAGTAAACCTCAATGTAATCCAAAGTGGCAACTGCATACACAAGAGCTCTGGTTATGGGGACGATTTGGTCTTTTTTCTCAGAAATCCAGTTACTACCCTACCCAACCTCCTGTTCAAATTTAAGAGTTTTCAGACTCTTTTGAGCTTTTCCTACCACATCAAGTATTTAGGGATCTTACTTCCCACAGACCCCTCTAGACTCTATTCTCTTAATTCTGCCCCCTTACTCCCAAACTTTTATTTTATTTTTATTTATTTCAGGTACTTATATAGCCCTGTCAATTTACGCAGCGCTTTACATATACATTGTACATTCACATCAGTCCCTACCCTCAAGGAGCTTACAATCTAAGGTCCCTAACTCACATTCATACATACTAGGGACAATTTAGACAGGATCCAATTAACCTACCAGAATGTCTTTGGAGTGTGGGAGGAAACCGGAGTACCCGGAGGAAACCCACGCAGTCACAGGGAGAACATGAAAACTCCAGGCAGGTAGTTTTGTGGCTGGGATTCGAACCAGCGACCCTTCTTACTGCTAGGTGAAAGTGCTACCCACTACACCACTGTGCCGCCCATAAACTTTAGGACTCATAAGACAAAATGTCCTTCCCAGGATTCTCTATGTGCTCTAAACAGTTCCAATGATCATTGCTACAAATTCTTTCACATCGATGCAAGCTATATTTATTTGTGTGGGCACCCAAACCTGCAATAATTAGTCATACCAAATTACGCAGATCAAAAAATCTTGGTGGAATAGCTTTACCGGATGTCAAGCTGTATCATCTGACTACCCATCTGACTCAAGCTCTAGACAGAGGTTAAGACGCTGAAGTCAAGCAGTGGGTTCAAATGGAGCATTCTCTTTCTGAAGCCCCACTCTGTAACCTTCTGTGGTGCCCAAAGGTTATTCAACCAGAAATACGGCCCCATCCAACAATCACCACATGGAAACACTGCATGACAAGCTTTGGCAAATTTGGGATTATTCCTACCCCGTCATCTCTCCTACCTACAGTATATTGGACCATCCTGGTTTCACCCCCCGGATAAATGGCCAGTGTATGCCACTCTGTTTGACAGAAGTCGGTCGTTTGATCAACTTCTGTCTGATGAGCCTGCTGGAAGACCAGCAGCCGACTAACTCCCGATCAGTGCTCTCCGCCAATGGTGGAAATCGCTGATTGGAGGGCTCTGGCGGGAGGGAGGTCCCCCTGTCAGAACACAACAGCTCAGCAGGGGAGATGGCTGTACTAACTTCACATAATTAGTACAGTGGCTCTGACCGGAGCTGTCAGTTTTTTTCCTTCAATCCGCTAGGTTGAACAAAAAACCCTCATAGTGTGTACCAGGCTTTAGGCCCCTACAGATTCTCCAATTGACAAACTTTACATTCCTACCAAAAGGCCATCTGTTCAAACACCATCTCACTACATTTGAGCAAGAAAGCCAAGCGTCTGGCCCCTTCCCACATGCTTTGACGGATTGTACATAATATAACTGGTTACTAACATTTATAGGAAAAGTTGATCCAGAGGATATCCAAATTTTTTCCCTGTAGCAAATGGGATCATGCATTGCTGGGGTTTTTCACCTTCCTCTGGATCAACTGTGGGTACAGGCTTGTGTATATGGGATTGTATGATATATATATATATATTTTTTTTTTAATTGTTTTTTTTATTATTGGTTGAACTAGATGGACTTATGTAACTTTATTAAGCTTTTCATCTCGGAGTCGTCACAAAGAATTAATTTTTCTTTACGTTCCTCAATTAGTAACAAATACGAGGAGGTAGCCTGTAAGGTGGTGTCTAGTTGGTATTGCACTCCCAAATTGCTACACTCCATATACCCAACCACCCCAGAAACTTGTTGGTGAAGTGATGCAACTCAGGCAGACTTTTTCCACATATTCTGGTCCTGCCCCAGAGTAGATAACTTTTGGACTGAAGTGCATACATTTACCCAAAAGTTCACCCGATCATACAATTCCTCAAGACCCAGCTTTTTTCCTTTTTGGCTGTCATTTAAAAAAAAAACAGTCATCATTCACTTGGTCAAGGCTCTTGTATCCCGGCCCTGTGTAAATCCCCTATTCTGGCCACGACTGCAGTTGCTCCACAGCGGTGGCCTGTCCATTAGGGACACCTGGGCACCACCCCCTCTCTCCAAACCACCCCCTATATGACTAATAGATAGATTTATGCACAGCATGAATCCATCCACGGCCACTGCTGCCACCCCCATCCAGCCTCTTTCAGAATGCCGGATGCCTGAAATGCAGTGGTGGGGGTGTTTTTTGATTTACCTGATTAGAGCCATAGGCTCTAATAGGCTTCAAAATATACAATATAAAAAAACAGTGTAGCGCTGGATTGTGAGAAAAAGCGCATATATTGATATATGCGAATATACTAAAACCCGTAAATTTAAGAAGGCTGTATGTCGCTATTCTAAAGTGATCAAACACACATGTGTGACTCTAAAAAGTGTTCAAATAAACCTATATAGGTTTATGAACAGTGAATAATGTGAACATATACGTGTATATGATGTGGATATATTACGTGAACTAGATATCAACGTAAACAACAAAGATCAATACCGTTATGATTGGCAATATGTAATTAAGAAAATATGTCAACCACTTGATGTTGATTATTCCAAAAAAAACTTTGTAATGCTTAACAATATTATAATTATTAGTTGATCATATGCTAAAAACAAAAAACAAAAATACCCAGAAATAGTGAAAAATAAATAAATAAAGGAGTGGAAAAGTTAGAACCACCCAAAAAGTTCATATACTACAAAATAAGTGTAGAGTCCCAAACTTGATGAAATTCCAGCATATATTTCAATTCAGTGTTCCACTGCAACTGTAGCCCACCACCAAGAGAATAAGGCTGGAGGCTTACCAGACAGCCTGCGACCACCCTTATTCAGGGGGGTCTAAACAGGCTCAGTAGAGATGTATGGGTCCAGTAGATATCACCTAGAAGGGCTCCATAGGCTTTACACAGGAAGATATTGCTTGTGGTCACCGGATACTTTCCAGAGGTGTTCCTCGCTTGGCAAATCGAGGGGTTCCAGGCAAAGTACAACAATATTGTCAGCAGGTGCCCCAAAAAGAGAAAAAGGACTCCGATAGTGCAGACCAATCTTACTGCTTTATTTAAAAGGATGCCATCAAATATATATAAAAACAAAACTTCTGGCAGGGGATGGTAACAAAAACAAACTCCACCGCCGTTTAAAATCAAATCGCGCATGCGCGACACGACACGAGCATGCGCGATTTGATTTTAAACGGCATGTTGTACTCATCGTTTTTCTATATATTTGTCACCTGTCAAATTTTATGTAAAAATTGATCCTATAAACAATGTATAAAAAAAAAAAAACTCTTCTGACGCAAACTGCTGAAGTATGCTTAAAAGCAGGTGGCAGAAACAGTAACAACTTGAACTTATGCTCACTCAGAAGTAGCAGAACACTTGGGCTCACTACAGATCAAAAAATAGAGAAGTACTATTGGCAAAATTACAAAAAAGTGTAATCTAGTAAACATTCAAAAAATGTAATAAAAATGAAATAAAATAAAAGTCACCAAAAACATTACAGGAGGAAAGGAAAAATCGGGTATTTTTCAATAAGAAATAAATTCTTTTTTTTAGAATAGACCCATGTTTTTCAAATAACATTATAAGAAGAAAGTTTGGAATTTAATTTTTACTGGCTAACTTACTGTAAGTTATTAGAGAGGCAATCTTTTTGGGAAGCTTTAGAGCCCTTCAGGCTTTAAACAATTATTTTATACAATACTTTACTACTATTACAACATTATAAAGACAGTACTGACTTCTTAACTAACTGGATTCTCGGATCTATGTAGCTCAGGTAAAATTTGCCAACACAGACAAATCGGGATTTAATTATTAAAATAACCAGTTATGTATTCTCCCCATAGGTCAACTCATGGTGCTAACATTTATTTTTTCTGTAATGGAAATACTGCTTGGTAATGATAGCATTATGCTATAATGTTTTCAAGCAAGGGAATTATATATGCCAGAGTTTTGTAATACTTTCCACCATGTTTTAGTTGAGTACATCAAAATCATTTGCCAAGTCTGAACAGACACTTTAAGTATCCTGGAGAATGTGAGAATTGCGACAAGTGAGTTTATTTCATCCAAACCTGTCAATCACTTTTCTCTATAAACACACTACCACTGGCATGTTGAAATAGTGTCCAAGGACTTGAATCTGTCACTGAGCCTAACATACATCACTAGTTAAACAAAAGAGCTATAAGGAACATTGACGTTTACATTTAATTAGAGGCATATTTTTAAAGTTGCGAATGTCACTTTCACCAAACATTCACCGATGGTGAATTAATCACTGTCATTCAAAATGCATGAATATTCATCTGCAGTAGATGTTTGGTGAATGTCCGATTCTCTGCTTTTCAAATATGCCCCTTAGTGCTGACCTTGATAAGAGAAGGTGCCTTATGCAGGTAATGCATGATAAAATGTTTGCAGTTTTACAGATCTGAGCATCACATGCAATAGTTAGGGATTGTATGTCTAGATTTCGCCCTTTTTAGGGTATAAATTAAATCAGATACAGTATTAACAGATGCTATAGCTAAAGTAAAATGCATATTTCTAATTCTGCCTAGATATAGGAACTAATACCACAGCAGATTACATGTTAGCACTTGCCGACCAAGCCTTTTCTGGCACGTTTTGTTTGCAAGTTTAAGGCTGGATTCACACCTATGCAGTTTTAGTGATTTTTGCATTTTGCAGATTTGCACTACAGAACGTGTTCCATAGGAAACCATGTTAAATGGACTGTAGTGCAAATCTGCAAAATGCAAAAAGCACTAAAAATGCCTAGGTGTGAATCAGGCCTAAATCAGTATTTTTTGCTAGAAAATCACTTGGAATCCACAAGAGTTATATATATATTTTTTAGCAGAGACCCTAGAGAATAAAAGGCAATCATTGCTATATTTTATGTCACACTGTGTTTGAGCAGTGGTTTTTCAAACACAATTAAAAAAAAAAAATTACACTTTAATGATTAAAAAAAAAAAAAAAAAAACATAATATACAGTGCCTTGAAAAGTTTTCATAACCCTTGAAATTTTACACATTTTGTCATGTTACAACCAAAAATCTAAATGTATTTTATGCTGGTAGAGACATCCTCAAAAAGACATGCAGCTCTAATTGCAGCATAAGATGGTTCTACAAAGTATTGACTGAGGGGGGCTGAATACAAATGCTCACCACACTTTTCACATATTTATCTGTTAAAAAATTTGAAAACCATTTATCATTTTCCTTCCACTTCACAATTATGTGCCACTTTGTGTTGGTCTATCACATAAAATGCCAATAAAATACATTAATGTTTTTGGTTGTAACATGACAAAATGTAGAGAATTTCAAGGGGTGTGAATACTTTTTCAAGGCACTGTATACTCCAACTTTTTTGAAAAATATGAAAGATGATGTTACGCTGTGTAAATAGATGTCTAAAATGTAATGCTTTAAAATTGTGCATGCTCGAGGAATGGTGACAAACTAGGATACTTAAAAATTTCCATAGGCGATGCTTTAACATTTTTTACAGGTTACCTGTTTAGAGTTACAAAGGATGTTTAGTGCTAGAATTATTGCTCTCCCTTTAATGTTCATGACAATACCTCACATATGTGGTGCGAACACCGTTTACATATGTGTGCGTGACTTACGAATGCGTTCACTTCTGCGCATGAGCACAGAGGGACCGGGGTGCTTTACATTTTTTTTGTTATTTATTTTATTTTTACACTGTTCCTTTATTTTTTATTTTTTTTTTTTTTATCATTTTTATTTCTATTACAATGAATGTAAACATCCCTTGTAATAGCAATAAGGGATGACGGGTCCTCTTTAAGGAGAGATCTGGGTTTAATAAGACTCCAAATCTCTCCTCTACCTTTAAAAGCAAAAGAACAAAAAAAAGCGATTTGCTTTAAAAAAAATAAATAAAAAATGTATTATGCCCTAGATGTCATTTCAGTCCTCCAAGACCATAGAAGTGATCAGAGAAGATCTGGTTTCTAGGAACTCCTATGGCCAGCCATGCAACCCGCTGGATAATTTCTCGAGTGCACCGGTAAAAACAGTAAGCCCAAGAAATGCCTGAGAGCACTTGTCATGAACAGTCATTCGTCGGCTAAAAAAATAAATAAATGTCGGAGTTATGGCTGATAGCTTCAGCCATAACCCCAGCAAACCACTTGCAAACCGCCATGTATATACGTATTGCATTTGACAAGTGATTAATAACTGGCAGCATAACAAGGTCTAGTGCAGTGATGGCGAACCTTGGCACTCATTTTGGAACTACATTTCCCATGATGCTCAACTACACTGCAGAGTGGGAAATGTAGTTCCAAAACATCTGGGGTGCCAAGGTTCACCATCACTGGTCTAGTGTAATGGGACAATTACGTTCTTTTTGTTAGCTTCACACATCTCTAGTCTCCTCTATATGCAGATGTGCTGGTTTAAAGTCTCCTCCTAGTCAAATCTGATGTCATGCAGCTCCTTATGTACCTGCCAAGCCTAGGACATTTAGAAGCACAAGGAACATTCAAACGGAGGAACTTTAAAGCACTAGATTGGCAAAACAGAGGAATGAAATACCTGTAAACTACAGTTATACAAAATATTTTGCTCTGTCTCTTGAACAGAATTTAGGTGTTACTACGTTTGCCACAGCTGTGTTACTATTGAAGCTAACAAAATAAGACATGACACTGAAATATACGATTACTAAAAAAAAATGATAAGAACCAGCTTTACATGATTACACTGGGGTAGTGGTGTAAGCTCACTATCAGTATCTACATAAAATACTGCCTAAACCAGTTAGCATTTTATGTATGTGTTGCTGCCAAAAACATGGCCATTTCCAAATGCTTTGCCATATGTGTCAAATGTATTGTGTGCAAAAAGCTGTCCCACTGCTACACACACAATATCTTTGTAGACTATCAAAATAAATGAATACCAGTTAATTACTGTTTTTTTTTTTTTTCATTGGGATTTTATACAGCTTCATTGGGAGACACAGTGGTTAATGGTTAGCACTTCTGTCTTGCTGCACTAAAATCCTTGGTTTGAATCCTGGCTAGGACACTAACCTTATGTAGTTTGCATGGGTTTCCCAATGATTTCCATTGAGTACCATTCATATCTGTGCGACTTCAAGTCGCAGCGACTTCAAAGTAGTCCCTGCACTACTTTGATCTGACCTTGATGCGACTTGAGGTCCATAGGCATTGCTTCAAATTATGGCAAAATTGCGGCAACAATTTGCGCTGAAATCGCTGCAAAGTCGCGTGACTTTCAAGTCACACAAGTGTGAAATTGGCCTAAATGATAAGAAAAATAAAATGTGACAAAAACTATAGTCTATATAGCAAAACAAACAAAAGAAAGTGCAGCGCTATACATGATAGCACATGTGAACAAATAAACCAATTGGTGAACCACATAAATCACTATGTGACAAATTAGCTCATATAAATGAATGGTGAGGAGTATAAAACAATAAAATAAATTGGTCAAAAAGTGTCCATATAGGAAAGTTCCCACAGAGTTCAGTAGAGTGAAGAGGAAATCCAAGGATAGCAAACGTGACACCAAAGGTATAATCACACGGGAAGCTTACCAGAAGGCCAGTGACCACTCTTACTCAGTGCGATCTGAAAGCACTCAATCAGTAACAAGATCCACTGGCACTAGCTCGAATCCCCACTCAGGTCACCCCAGGCAACAAAACAGCAATGAAAGGCAATCGAGTACTTCAGGAAATCAGGCCAACAGATCCTCTCTCATGTTCAATTAAATGAAGTATATGCAAAAAACAAGGCTCCACATAGTGCAGAACTGTACAAACTTTTGATCTATTGTAAAAAGATAGTGAACTTACACTAAAACAGCAATAAAAGACATAATTCACATCATAAACCGTAGACAGGTAAGTTTCTCATAACCAAAATGGCCAAACATCAGCCACGCATGCTCAGTAGCGTGTGTGCATACTGGGTGGAGCTACATGCATGCATGGTGATGTCACAAGAATAGACTCCACCCTTCGGGTTTCGTCAGAATTTCCAAAATGCCCCCGATTACGTCAATCCTGACAAAACCATGAGGAATTTGGATCGGTTCCCAGGAACAAATATCTCTGTTTGTATGCTGGATTTTATCTGCTATACTCTTAGTTATTAACACTATTTTGTCTTAAAAAATGTGTTTACAGTTTTACACTATGTGGGTTTTTTCCATTTATCCCCCATGTTCATCATGATGGAGTGACCCTTATTACTAGCCATGATACCATCTTAACCATCATATGAGGTGAGAAATATCAGACTTCTATTTTGGGTTTACATACAGAGCTTCTGACTCTTATAACTTACAGTCCAGTGTTTCTGGTACAGAGGCAAGACTTAGTGACCTAGTAAAAAAAGCCAAGAAAATCCAATGGAAAATTGATTTTCAAGTGTATGAGACAAGGTGCTCATAGAGCTGAATAGATATATGCAGTACATAATACATGGTTTCATAAACGTTTTGTAATTTGAGGATATCAAAATGTTGGTGGTTTATGATTATTAAAAAAAAAAATAGGTAACCAATATGGACGAAATGTAACTGTTATTTACCATCTATTTGAACATCAAAAAAGGGGAAGGTAAGACCTAAGAGGCATGGTCTTTTCTATATTTTACTTATAACCACAAAGCCAGTTTGGCTTTGGCCAGGCATTGGTGGCCTGTTATTGGTTTTTCATTATTGTGTGCCACAAAACCTTTCAAGCAGGTGCACTAATAGCATAGGGTCAGATCTTTTTACTGATCCGAGGAAATGCTTAGGGTCCATGCACATTGACATTTATAGACATTTTATATGTCAACTGTAAATTTACTGGCACTATCCCATGTCCAGGGAGCTCCAGGTGCTGCATACAGCCTGCTATATAGCTAAATGGCTATAAGTAGCTGGCTGTACTTTTGCAAATGCACATGCACATGCAACAGATCTCCAAAATGGGAGGAAACACATTTGATGCACATGTGAGGGTAAACACCAATACAAAGAAGCATCGGTGTTTACAAGAGTAGGACCATACACACTTATTTGACAGGTTGTACAGGGCACATGTAGGGAGTCATCAGTAAATTTACACCAGGCATGTAAAATGACAATAATTGTCCATGTGCATGACGTTCTAAAATGTACTAACTTATTTAATGTCTGTCCACCTAAAAATGTGGAAAACTTAATCCATTTATGGGAAAAACACTGGCACAGTAAAGTATAGTAACTGCATAAGTAATTTAACATATGTCAGCTTACATAATGGTGATACCTTTATAATACTGTTATTTATTTTTGCAGAAAAATAATTTTGTGAAAGACATTTATAAAAGCAAAACAATTTCTGCACAATGCATTATATTTAAATGTCATTTGCAACACACAACTGGAAGGTATAAACAAAATAATAATTACTAAAATAAACTGCAAATTTGTGTGTTAATAAAACATACACAATGTGTGAAAGCACAACTTTGTATAAAACGTCCTTTTGTATTTTTTACCACACAAATAATCTGATACAAAAGAGGACTGTATCAAATTTAGGTTAATCAACGCATACTTTTCTTCAATCCAGCCTGCAGCTGGTAATGTAATAAAATTTCCGTTTTCCATTCCGCACCAAGCCACAAGTGTGACACCAGGGAGTGAAGAGGGACATGCTGCTTAATACAACACTGTATGCTGTATATACTTTCCTTGTAATGCAATATCTGGGAGGGTTCCCTTCAAATCTTAAACTGACAACAGATACAGGCTTTATGCTGTATTCCAAAATTCTAATTTTTCCAGTTGGAATTCATAAACACCACATAATATACTCATATTTATATATTCGTTTTGGAAAGAAATTGGAGTCAAAATATATCAGTTAAAATTTACTTTAACTGGTTTACTAAAACTGGAGAGTGCAAAATCTGATGAAGCTGTACGTGGTAGCCAATCAGCTTCTAACTTTAGCTTATTCAATTAAGCTTTGACAATAAAACCCGGAAACTGGTTCCTATGCAGCTCTGCACCAGATTGTGTACTCTCCAGTTCTAGTTTTATTTCAACCCCACTGTCTCATGTGCCCCAGCTTGAGACTACAAGAGATCGTGCTGATGCACAATGCGCAGACATGGTCAAAGTTGTCACAATTGTGACAATCCAGAGTAGTGATATGTGGTCAACGTTAGAGCAGGTGTATGTGGAGAGAAAGCGGCTGAAAGGCAGCAGCACTTAAAGTGATTGTAAACCCTTACCTTGTAAAACAACCCCTTCATTTTAAAATAGTATTGAAAGCACATGACCGTGTTGATGCTTAACGAACAGATGTCGAGCATCCGCAACAACTCTCATGCCAAGTTCCTCAAAATTTGGGAACCATGGCTGTCATATGTCTTTCCTACTGTCTTCCCAGCCAGTTTGGGCCTCTATCCTCCTGGCTTCCCTTTCTTGCCTAGACTCTTCTATCCCTTCTCTAGCTCCCTACCTTGGTAGGTGCGCAAGCTCCTTTCCTCTAGCTTCACCTTTCCATCTAACTTTCTTCTGGTTTCTGCTCCTTTTTTTTCCTTTTAAGTTCAGTCTAGGCAGTATATTGCACCACCTTTTAGATATTGGTGTGCCCAGTGGATGCCCAGTAGTTGTGAGTAACCTCTCTGGTACCCCTTGGTCTTAATGGTTTCATGAACAATTCTATCTACTGCTGTTGAAGTACCTCTTTTTTTTTCTGTTTATGTACTGTATTGCCTTCCTTGTGAGCTAACTTCTGTTTCAACCTCAGTGCTAGCCCATGAGTCAGTGGAAATATTGCATGTTAAAAGAGAACTATGGGATTTTATTTATCCCATAATCATACTAACCTAGGTGGATGCAGCATCGCTCCGATGCTGCATCTGTCCCCCACCGCCTCTTCACTTAGAATCCACCACCGAACACCGCCGATGGCTCGGTTCTCTCATCTCCTCGAGTGGAGAGCTGCTGCCTGTCAATCAGCAACACTCCTGCTCTGCAACTCCATACTCATTGGAGAGCAGACCTGTGGAGGGGTGGGGAGCAGCCGTCTCAGCGGCTTGCTGAGAGGATGAGATGCCTATCAGTACAGGCACCTGGCGGACATAGACTTCCAGAGTTGGGATGACGCGGTGCCTGGACTGATCTTGGTGACGTCAGCAGAGAGCGGACTTCAGACCACTCTCTGCTGAAGACGGGTCACAGGAGTACAAAACATATTGTACTCCTGTGACCCATAGGAGAAGCCCAGCTGAATGAGCTCAGGCTGGACTCCTCCCTTAACTACTTGTTACAACCAAAAAACCACTATTGCAACTGAAAAAAAAAACAGAAATGAAAGGTTAAATATTTGTGTATAGATATAAAAACTTTATCAATACTTTTGTTTCCCCTTTTTTCTAAGTGATCACATTCCCTCTGTTCTAAGGCTGCATTGGAGCGGGGAGAGGAGAAACAGCAGCACACTAATCTCCCCAGTGAAATGCTGTGCAGGGGAGGCGTGTCAGGACAAGTCTGATTATTGGAGGAGAGCAGCAGGAGTTCCAAGCACAGCTAGAGAACTGACCACAGTGTGCTCTCCTGCTTAGTGTGGTTAACTGTTAATAGAAAAGCAGAGGGACTGGCAGAAACACCAGGGATTTCACACAAAGGAACCAATACAAAGAGAAAAGGAGACATTTCCTACAAGTACTTGCTATAGCAGGCCCATATCAGGAAGAGGAAATGTTGGGGTAACAAACACTTTAATACAAAAGAGGATGAGAAAAGGCAAAAGCAGTACTTTCTGGTTAAAAAAGGTAATTGTCTATGATACACAATGCCTTAGCATACTAGATATCTTCCAGGGTTTAGATCTACATTTAATGATTTACTTATACACCCCTGCACAACTTTACCAATATTTTGCACACCACAAATCCAGGCCATTATAGTGGTGTGTAATATAGATCACAAGTTAGGCCCTGGACCTATTCTAACCCCAGTGGTAGCCCTATATATTATGACCGCTATGGTATTATTATTACAGTATTTTTACGTTTGCTTTAACAAAATTGTCCTTATTTATATTAGTTAAAAACAAAAATCAGCATTCTACCCCTAAAGAGAACCTTCTTACTATTATTACAGCTGCTTTGGTTTTTCTAATTTTACTACAATGATGGCAAGGCAACTTGGATTATTTAGAACACATTCCAGTTATATGAAGGCATAGGCATACACTAGCGCAGGCAATTTACATTGACTTAGTATATTCATTATTAGAAGCTGTTATTTCACATTAATTTCACAAAGCTGACCCAAAGCTATCCTTTTCCCCTTAGTAATGGGCAATGCTAATGTAATGCGATCTTTTCAAACAAGCTGTCAAGTTAATGACAACTATCAATCTTCTACCAACTGGCTGATTGTAATTCATGGTAGAAGTGAGAAGATTTTGTTTTAACTTTCGCCAAGGACTAAGATTGGTGAATGACTGATGTTTTCACCATGATGAGGTAAAATAAACATTTGCAGTTAAGTAAATAGTATATAGCATGGCTGTGACATCATTAGGATATAAACTTTATATGCTTTATAATGTAACTTCTAACTGCAGCTGCTGCCCATAATTCAGAACTGGTACTGTTACTAAAATTCCTAATGTATTATAAAAAATAGAAAAAAAATCATCAAAAAGGCAGTAGACATTAAAATATATCTAAAGTCATTTTTTTTTCATAGAGTAGATGATTTAAACCCTCCAAGATTTCCAGCCATCTGTATCCTATTAGGAAGAACTCTCTTCACATTCTGTCCTACAGACGCAACAAGAACTAAGAGGAGGAAATCTCTCAGTAGTGAGGTAAATCCCCTCTTAAATAGTCCTCCCCAGAACAAGTGTCCCCACTTGAAGATTCCCCTCTATTCCCGTTCTGGTGACAAATCAAAATTGTGTATTTCCCCTCACTTTCAGTACTGGAAACAAAGGCCATCAGGACAAGAAGAGAGGGTGAATCCCTCCAGTGGGGACACAGACAGCAATAAATCCTGGGTTCCAACCCCTTATAAATCTAAAATAATAAAATAAAATTTAACTTTGGGTACATTTTAAAATATTTAAGATCAATATCATTATTTTAGGATAAAGAGAACTTGTTCTGAAAAAAATGTGGGGTCTGCCCTTGCTAGACTGTCTTTTAAATATATGTAGATAGCTGGCTGTCATGCTGGTCCAGTAGCCTTAGTACCCACTGAATTACATATTTGTAACAAGTATGCAGATCAGGAGTACCGGCTTCCCTTTGTGGAAATTTATGTTTCACATCAGTGGTATAGAAAATATTAAATTGAATTTCGGGAATAATTTATGTATGTGTACGTACGTATTATATTGCATATTTACATTGGTCCAGCTTGGCACAATAAAAGAATGCATTACTCATACCTAATGGACCGATGGGAAAGCTGGAAATCACTATAGTGGGCAGCGCTACAACAGTGATAGGCGCCATTTTCCGGGTCCTGCTCAGATTCCATGCAAGTGGCTACCCCACTGAACTTTTTTTTCAATGAATACAAAGCATTCTCTGAATGAATGAGGTGGAGAGAAGGGGCAGTGATGCCACAATCATAACCTCATCTAGTCATAGAATACCTTGTGTTCATTGAAAAAAAAATACTATGAATGGCAGCAGTACTGAACAAGCAACCCCCCTGTGGTCATTGTGCAGGGAAACAGCTGCTCTCATAGAATCTGAGCAATGCCAAGAAGATAGCGGATATCAATGCAGTAGCACCAACTACTACAGTGATTTTCACCTTCCCGAGCCGTACACTGGGTATGAGATTTTTTTTTTCTTCTGTTTTGGATAGAATGGAGAAAGGTTAGAGTAGGGCCCTCTGATTTCTCCTGTATTTAATTGTATTGTAACTATACTGTCTGTTGTTGTAAAGCGCTGCGCAAACTGTTGGTGCTATATAAGTCCTGTATAATAATAATAATAATAATAACTCTTGTCAGGCTTTACTACTATTTAAGTTAAATAGGGGATGCAGGTTCCAACAAAAAAAAAAATTACTTTTGTCTAAGTTGCTATAATGCTGCGTACACACGATCGGAATTTCCGTCCGAAAAAACTTGGATGGTTTTTCTGATGGAATTCCGCTCAAGTTTGCCTTGCATACACACGGTCACACAAATGTTCTCTGAACTTTCAACCATCAAGAAAGCGGTGACGAACAACACAACGACGAGCCGAGAAAATGAAGTTCAATACTTCCGAGCATGCGTCGAATTGTTTCCGAGCATGCGTGATTTTTTGCGTGTCTGAATTGCATACAGACGAACGCATTTTCAGATAGGAACTTTTTCTGACCGAAAAATTGAGAACCTTGCTCTCAATCTTTTGCTGGCGGGAATTCCGCCAGCAAAAGTCCGATGGAGCATACACAAGTCGCATTTTCCGACCAAAAGCTCTCATCGCTCTTTTGCTGGCCGAATTTCCGATTGTGTGTACACGACATTAGAGAGATTTACATTTACTTTCTATTGTATGGACATTTTTTTTACCAGACAGGAAGTGAAGGTATTTCTCCAATGAAGCCTCTAACCCCAGTAAGACTTGACAGGAGTTCTAATCCTTCTCTACTTTATAAAAAAAAAAAAAAAAAAAGCTTTGGCTATATATGCATTTTAAAGCCCTCAAGGCAACTAATATGTTCAGTAGAAGGTCAACAGTGGCAGCAAAACAGATGTTTCCTTTAAAACCTCATACATATAAACATGAGAGATTGCTATTGTAACATAGAATCTTCTAGTCTTTACCTACAGTTAATGGGGTGGAAATAAATAGAATTAGAGAACGATCACATATACACATTTAAAAAAAGGCTTTTTCCATGTATCTAAATGGGCGATTGAAGTGAACCCTCAACGTCACCAAATTTAGGGTGCGACCATGAGCTTTCTTCTTTATTTACTGGATATATCAATAGTGGATAGACATTCCACCTTATGGACAAAGGGACAAATGCATGATGAGATGGACGTGCTTTTTCTGTAGATATCCACCCGCCTAAACCTTATGTATGTCAGAATAAAATTAGATACATGGAACCTTGGGATAAAATATTAGATTTTCATGCTCAAGCAAAGTATACATCTACAGCACCCATCATTGGGATTTTTGTTCGTATTCTTGGTTAACCACTTGACCTCTGGAAAATTTACCCCACTTCATGACCAGGCTATTTTTTTGCGATACGACAATTGCACGGTCATGCAACGCTGTACCCAAATAAAAGTTATGCCATTTTTTTCCACAAATAGAGCTTTGTTTTGGTGGCATTTTATCACCACTGCGTTCTTTTTTTTTTATGCGCTATACACAAAAAAATACAGAATGTTAAAAAATAACCAATATTTGTTACTTTTTACTTACTTCTACTATGATTTAACAAAAACTAATTTCTTCATACATTTAGGCCAATATGTATTCTGCTACATATTTATTGGTAAAAAAAATCCCAATAAGTGTATATTGATTGGTTTGTGCAAAAGTGATAGCGTTTGTAGTAATGACACTGGTTGGGAAGGGGTTAAACATCTAGGGCAATCAAAGGGTTAAACGTACGTGTGGCTAACCAGTGTTTGTGTGTAAACTGTGTACTGCTTTTACTAAGGGACGTGATGGATTTTATTCCCTGCAGGGACACAAAATCCATCACTTTCCTCCAGTCAGAACTGCCTTGTTTGCATAGGCAGAGCTCCGTCCTCTGTCTCTGCTCGGCAATAGGCAAGCGGCTGGTGGTATATTTTTTTTTGGGGGGTGGCAACACACCAACCCGGCAGTCGGACGATCGCTCCCCGCACTTACCCCATCTAGGTCGCGGGCTTCCTCCGGGCGGCGAGCCTCTGCTTCTCCTCCTTCCTCGGCTTCACCGTGGTGCAGCTTCCCCTGCATCTCCTCCCTCCTCCTCCTTGCCAGCCAATAGGATCGCATCTCCTCTCGGCCTATCGGGTGTCAGTACCCGCTTCCTGAGCCAGGATTGACCTGCATGAGAAGCAGAAAGACAATAGCAAATATAAATTTGCTATTGTCACACAACTGGGTGAGCACTGCGCCCCGAGCCCACTCTTTTTTAAAGCCAATTAGAGCCTCCGGCTCTAATCATGTGCTTCTAGAAAAAATAAAAACCCCAATGGAATTTATGCGTCCAGCACCCTGCATGTAAATTAAGGGCGGGGCGCATGGAGTAGGGGGGCGGCCGGAAGGGTCGCCGCTGGCCGGTGGACATGCATTGCTCAGCACCTGCAGATCAGCTTCTGCGCGCGCTCCCCTAGCAGAAGTGCAGAATCACATATATATATATATATATATATATATATATATATATATATATATATATATATATATATATATATATATATATATGTGATTCTGCACAGAATGGCCGCCCTGTAGCAGGATATCTGCTATGGGGCAGTTGGGAAGTGGTTCATATTTTGCCTGACTATGTCTCTTTGTTTATACTGAGGATGTCAAACTAAATCTTTCTTATGCTGGCCTTACTTTAAGGATGGAAATTAGTAATCCTTATACACATCCATTGTTCAGTGAGTGTCAATCCTTCATCCAATGAACCATATTGTTTGCATTTGACTAGTCAGATGACCAGTGAGAACAACTTACAGGAACTCCTTCCTGTGCTATACTGGCCTTTTCTTGGTAATACCCTTTTTTTACATGTTGAGAGACCATTGTATGACTGTGCCATATTCAAATGGTCAGCTTAAACTTTATACAACTGTATACAAAGGTTTCTTAGACATAATTTGAATATGGCAGAATTCTGTTGCTGCAGGGTATATCACTTTTCAGATAAAAGGGTTGAATTTATCTTTGGCATCTGTGGAAATGGAGCTAGGTTCACTGAGGAAAATATACGCACAGATGACATATAATGAAATCAATTGTACAGGTCTAAAGACCCTTGGAGAACATTTTAACAGCTTCCCGACGGCTGCACGACGATATGCGTCGGCAGAATGCAAGGGTGGGCAAAAGGGCGTACAGGTGCGTCCCCTTTAAGAAGTGGTGCTGTGGGCGTGCGTGCGCCACGCTCTCCGTGACCGTGACTCGATGTCCGCTGGGTGCCCGCGATCATGTCACGGAGAGGTAGAATGGGGAGATGCCTTTGTAAACAAGGCATTTCTCCATTCTGCTTTGTGGCATGACAGAGATCACTGCTCCCTGTCATCTGGAGCAGTGATCGCTGTCATGTGAGTTGAAGCCCATCCCCCATAGTTAGAATCACTCCCTAGGACACACTTAACCCCTTCATCACCCCCTAGTGGTTAACCCCTTCACTGCCATTTTCATTTACACAGTAATCAGTGCATTTTTATAGCACTGATCGCTGTATAAATGACAATGGTCCTAAAATAGTGTCAACGGTGTCCGATGTGTCCGCCATAAGGTTGCAGTCAGGATAAAAATTGCAGTTCGCCACCATTACTAATAAAAAAAAAAAAATAGTAATAAAAATGCCATAAAGCTATCCCCTATTTTGTAGACGCCATACATTTTGCGCAAACCAATCAATATATGCTTATTGCAATTTTTTTTACCAAATATATGTAAAAGAATACATATTGGCCTAAACTGAGGGAAAAAATGTTTTTTTTGTATATTTTTGGGGGATATTTATTATAGTGAAAAGTAAAATATATTGCTTTTTTTTCAAAATTGTCGCTTTTTTTTGTTTATAGCGCAAAAAATAAAAAACACAGAGGTGATGAAATACCACCAAAAGAAAGCTCTATTTGTGGGAAAAAAAGGATGTCAATTTTGTTTGGGCACAACGTCGCACGACCGCGCAATTGTGAGTTACAGCGACACAGTGCCGAATCGCAAAAAGTGCTTTGGTCGGGAAGGGGGTATATATATGATATATAAAATTCTGAACGTACTACTTATTAGCATTTATAAATATTATTTAAAAGTTTTTATCTTTAGCATGACAGTCCAAAGAACAGTGGATATTTAATATGAATTCAATGCATACCAAGAAATCATAGGAGATATATTAAATCCTAGTCTTATCTCCAGAGAAAGATCTCTTAAGAACGGATCTGCATAAAGTCCTTATAAAAAGCAGATTTTTTCCATTTGTTAATATATTGTTCAGTTAAGAGAGTAAATGTGTTCCAGATAGATATGTTTGTTTTTCACTAGTTTAAAAATGTGTGTTATTCATGGCTGATATTCTGCAAAGAGTATCATACAAATCATACAACATTGAAGAAAGTTCCTTGAATGTCTGAATGTCTGTGAAGGTTCTCATTTATCATGGCCATGGTATGTCTAGTAGTAGTTAGTCACATTTAGCTGGACGCTTTCTGTAATTTTGAGTAAGTTTTGTAGCTAATCCAAGCCAGCTCTATTTTTGTAGCTTATCCAAACCAGTTCTTCAGTTCTGATGAGTGTCAAGAAAACAATACCTCAGTATGTATATCAGGGGTGCTCAACCTTTTGAAGAGCGAGGGTCACTTAAGTGATTTTTTAACCGGTTGCGGGCCCAATGAAATTAAATGGTTCAGAATTTGGATTTTTTTTTGAATAGCATAATGAACATTTCACCCTTCTGCAAGTGCTGAATGCCAGCAGGAGGGAGGAGGAGGAGAAGCTGATTTTCAGTAATTGCAGGAGGAAAATGGAGGTAATCGGGTCCTGTGTACGTCATCTCCGCCGCCCCTCCTGTCAAAGTGTAAAAGAGCATGGAACAGGGAGGTCACACTGTCGGAGCCAAGCTCAATGCACTCTGACACACTGCAATGGTGGGTTGGCAAACCCAGATTGTGATCAACAGGTTGCTGCCCTGGGTATGTGCTTCCCTGGTTTGAGGTCGAGGGCCAAATCAGAGGGCTCTGGAGGCCACATGTAGCCCACGGGCTACAGGTTGAACACCCTTAATCTATATCCACACAGGTAGCATTGACACCTTGATTCCACTACAATGGAAAGGCAGATGTTGTCCAAGAACAGGATGAGTATAAAAATTGTGGAACCACTCTGTTCTAATTACATAATCCCTTGGAATGTCAGAAGAAACATTACATACACGTGTCTTACAAGCCCAGCAACACACTGAGACAGAAACTTGTAAATCCACAAGACCCAAACACAAGTGAAGTAACTAGGTGCAAGCAGCACAGTGTAGTGGGGAAAACTAAGACCTGTACATTGGGGAGATGAAGCAGCCTATCAACAAACAAATGGCCCAACATAGGAGGGCAAATTCTACAGGTCAAGGCTCAGTGGTTTTCCCACACCTTAAAGAAAGGGACATTCTTTTAAAGTAGAATTGCATCTGAGCACCACAAACTGAAAACACTTTTTAGCTAATTTTTATTATTCAAAGCAAACGCGCTCACTCAGCCATGTCTCCATGCTGTATTTGTTGATAAAGCACTTTGAAAAACACTCCACTAGCATTTCTACCATACAGCTATTTTGAGTAAGGGCAGATGATTTATGTAGCATTTACTTTCTGGAATCCACCTGCCCTTAGCTCAGGCATGCAGGCAGGAGGGTGTGCGTAGCAGAGAAAGTCCCTCCTCCCATCCTACAAATGAAAAAAAAAAAGAATGCCCATAAAGACTCATGGGGTGTATGACATAATTTTGGCCTTGGCCAGAAACCAGGAAGCAAATGAAGAAATGTAAAAAAAAAAAAGTTTAAAAAAAAAGTAAATATAATATACTTTCCTATTTATTTACTATTGCTCACAGCAAAGGAATTAAAATAGTTGTTGATTGAGAGAGTGTAGTATTTAAGGACAGTGAGCTGCACAGTTTTGATAGAGCAGACAACTGATTCGCAAGGGCCAACTACGTCAAACTGGAACAACCATCATTGAACAGGGGATGGGGCTTTCAAAACCATCTGTCTTCCATATATAATGCTGTTTTAACATTTCTACCCTGGCAATTGGTGACTGACAAAAATTTACACCTTCAGCCATGTACATTGAACAGTTAACACTTACAGTGCCTTTTCCACTTTTTGTCATATTACAACCAAAAACCTAAATGTATTTTATTGGGATTTTATGTGATAGAGCAACACAAAGTGGCACATGATTGTGAACTGGAAGGAAAATGATAAATTGTTTTCAATTTTTTTTACAAATAGATTTTAAAAAGTGTGGCGTGCATTTGTATTCAGCCCCCCTTATTCTGAAACCCCTAACTATAATCCAATTGAACCAATTGCCTTCAGAAGTCACCTAATTAGTAAATAGAGTCCACCTGTGTGTAATTTAATCTCAGTATAAATACAGCTGTTCTGTGAAGTCCTCAGAGGTTTGTTAGAGAACCTTAGTGAACAAACAGCATCATGAAGCCCAAGGAATACACCAGACAGCTCAGGGACAAAGTTGTGGAGAAGTTCAAAGCAGGGATAGGTTATAAAAACAAATATCCCAAGCTTTGAACATCTCACGGAGCACTGTTCAATTCATCATCCGAAAATGGAAAGAGTATGGCACAACTGCAAACCTACCAACACATGGCCGCCCACCTAAACTGACAGGCCGGGCAAGGAGAGCATTAATCAGAGAAGCAGCCAAGAGGCCCATGGTAACTCTGGAGGAGCTGCAGAGATCCGTGGCTCAGGTGGGAGAATCTGTCCACAGGACAACTATTAGTCGTGCATCTCACAAATCTGGCCTTTATGGAAGAGTGGCAAGAAGAAAGCTATTGTTGAAAGAAAGCCATAAGAAGTGCTGGTTGCAGTTTGCCAGAAGCCATGTGGAGGACATGTGCAAACATGTGACAGTGCTCTGGTCAGGTGAGACTAAAATTGAACTTTTTGGCCTAAAAGCAAAACGCTATGTGTAGAGGAAAACTAACACTGCACATCACACTGAACATTTCATCCCCACCATGAAACATGGTGGTGGCAGCATCTTGTTGTGGGAATGTTTTCTTCAGCAGGGACAAGGAAGCTGGTCAGAGTTTATGGGAAGATGGATGCAGCCAAATACAGGACAATCTTAGAAGAAAACCTTTTAGAGTCTGCAAAAGACTTGAGACTGGGCGGAGGTTAACCTTCCAGCATCATTTAGATCAAAGCATATTCATGTGTTAGAATGACCCAGTCAAAGTCCAGACCTAAATCCAAAAAAGAATCTGTAGCAAGACTTGAAAATTGCTGTTCACAGACGCTCTCCATTTTATCTGACAGAGCTTGAGCTATTTTGCAAAGAAGAATGGGCAAAAATGTCACTCTTTAGATGTGCAAAGCTGGTAGAGACATCCCCAAAAAGACTTGCAGCTGTAATTGCAGTGAAAGGTGGTTCTACAAAGTATTGACTCAGGGGGGCTGAATACAAATGCACACCGCACTTTTCACATATTTATTAATTTTCCTTTCACTTCACAATTATGTGCCACTTTGTGTTAGTCTATCACAAAAAATCACAATAAAATACATTTATGTTTTTAGTTGTAACATGACAAAATGTGGAAAATTTCATTGGGTTTGAATACATTTTCAAGGCACTGTATGATGATTTCCTGACACCAAGGATTGCTTTTGCAACTAAAACAGCGTGGTTCAACAATTTTCATACCTTCCATCCTGTTCTTGGACAATAACATCTGCCTTTCTTTGGATCAAGGTGCCAGTGCTACCCAGTGGTGTATTTTGGTTTTGTGCTGCCCTAGGCAAGACTAAGATCGGAACCCCCCTTCCATCGGACCCCCCCCCCCTTCCGTCGGATGCCCCCTCTCATCTAGATTTGTCCCACTACTTCCTTTCACATGAGCAGTCCAATTTGATCTGCTTGTCTGTTTTTAAGGCAAACCCAATTGGACCCTCCATTCTCCTCTATGGAGCAGCAGGTGCAATCTCCAATTTACTCCGGTCCGCTAAAAACAAACGGAAGGGGATCTGTTCCCCCTGTCTGGGTGGATCGGATCATATCACAGTCGGGTGTAAATGGACAGCAGAGTTTGTTTACATCCGACCGCCCATACAGCAGAGCGGGCTCTGCAAAGAGTGTGCATGGCGCACTGTACAGCAACGGACAGGCAGGTAAGTAACTTTAATGCAGAAGAGACGAACCATGTCTCTGCTGCATTCAAATCCCTGCCTGTCTGCACATTTTAAAACTCAGGATTAAACTTCCACTTTAATATAGGTCTTACAGTTTCAGGCAGGTTCTCCCCTTTAAATTTATGCTGCGGCTGGGGTGCCCCACTTTCTGCCAGAGAATGCGTATGGCAGCATGGTGCTATGTGGTCAGGACCTATGCGGGAGGAGTGTGACCTCGCAGGGTACAATTGCTAAATCACTCTGCTCCTCCTGCCCACCCCATAGAAAAGCATTTTTAGTGACACTGCAACTACTGTTGCAGTGTAGCTAAGTAGCAGTAGTTGCAGTGTCACTAAGAATGCTTTTCTATGGTGTGGGCAGGAGGAGCAGAGTGATTTAGCAATTGTACCCTGCGAGGTGCTGGCACCACTGTGAGTAACGAGACAAGCTGACAACAGTGTGTGTCGTTAGACTTGATCTGCATTGGCAACTGATGAGCTGTAGTACCTGGTGTGAGGCACAATCCCCCCACCCCCGCACTCCCTATGTATGCCACTGCCCCTCATTCTCCCCTCATTGCAGAGCTCCCCTCTCCCCCCCTATTACACAGAGCGCCCACCCTCTGCTGCAACGTTTACTACTACTGTACTTACTTCAGTTTATCGCGCCATGCAAAGTAGTTTAGACTGGTGCGGGGTGCAGGAGCGCACTGGGCACCCCTCTGCAGCTCTGCTTTCTGTGTCATGTATCTTCAGCTGGGAGACTTTAACCCCGGGGCTGCCTGCGCATTGAACCCCATCTGCATCCTCCTCTTCTTCCAGTTGTTACACACGGAGCTTCTTCTCCTTCCACATCCCGTAGTCCCAGCCCTGCTGCCTATCACAGTGTTCTGCTGTGCTAGATAAATGTGCGATCAGGCTGGGGGCGGTGCCGCCCCCCCTGCCAAGAGCCTCCCTAGGCCTGGGCCTTGTCGGCCTAGGCCAAAATACAGCACTGGTGCTAACTGTGTGGTTATAAATACTGGGGTAATTTCTTGACACTCATTAGAGCTGAAGAAATGGCTTGGAAAATTACAGAACAAGTCCAGTCGAATGTGACTAGCTTCTACCAGGTAACAGCCACTTGTAAATAGCCTACACAGTTTAAAGAAGTCCTAAATTATAGCTGTTGATTAAACTGATTGCATGTTATTAAAAATAATTTTATAAGCAGATACAATTGAATCTGGATTAATCTAAATACCTATTGTTACTGAAATCACTACAAAGAACACAGAACTTATCTAAGAAAGGGAAACTTGTAAGCAAAGATACATTTGCAACAATAATCTATAGTGCAGAAAGGAAAAAAATACCAAAATAGTTCTACACACAACGGGTATGGCATCTATTGATCATTACTTGGCTTTGACAACAATTGGGGTGACTATAAGGATGAAGAGGACACATATGAAAACTTTAAAGGTTCTTGGCCTAAGTCTGAACAGAAACAAAAACAGCACCACAGATCACAGCTTTACAGGGCCTCTACCATTCTCTATAATTCCTTATTCCAGTTTGTCTGGCTATCTCCTGATCTCCTACTCTGTCAACCTTTAAGCCATCCTTGAAAACTCACCTCTTCAGGCATCCTATCCCACCTCCACCTAAAAACTGTACTTTAACTTTTTCTATCAGCTAATCACAGTTTTGGATCACTTTAAGATTTTAAGCACTCATGAGCAGGAGCCTTCTAGCCCACTTGTATTGATCTGCACTGTCCCCCTTTACCTTACAAATGGCTGTGCAAACTGTTGGCACTATATAAATCCTGTACAATAATAATGCACAGACATGTACTGTATGCTCATAGGATATAAAGTGCATGTATTCCTAAGGTCAGAAAAAAACAAGCATTTCAACAGCCAGAGGACCAGACTATCTATAATATCTATTAGTTTTAGACAGTAATTTATAATGGTTTAGTCCATTCTATTTCATTTTTTGTTTTACATTTATTTTTCAACTGTATAAACATATAATTCATATTTTTGCATTACTTGCATGAAATCGTTATTTTAGGGATAAAAATGTAACTGTAAATCTATTCTCTAAACTTAAAGTGTTACTAAACCCACAGCAGTAAATACAGTCTGTACATGCAGTAAAGCATGCTTGGTATACTCAATGTGGAACCTAAGGAGTAATCCTGCGCATTGTGTAAAAATACTGTTTGTCCTATCTTTTTTCCTTGTTTCACTGTCCCCAATCCATATGCTGGCAACAGAGTTTTTGGAGTCACTCTGCAAATGCTCAATTTGGTGTGTATTGCTAGATTTTATTTATTTTTTCTTGGGGGGTGCATGTGATCAGCACAGGGCCAGTCAGCACTGTCCACACAGAGGGTCAGGGGTCCTGCAGCCTCATAGGACAGTCAGAGGAAAATGAAAACTCCTCCTACAAGCTTTAACCACACTTATGGAAGTCACAAGACTGCTATATACTGCTGATGAGAAAAGGTATATAGCAGCTTTTATTTACTAAAATAATTGCATTTCCGTGTTCTGTGTACTGTGGGAGACCAGATATAGTGAATGCAGGCTCCTAGGCTTAGTAACACTTTAAGTATAGGCTTTGGATATATGGTTTATTAACATCAGTTGATGTCTATAAGTGGTTAACTCCCTATAACATAAGCATACATGTTAGCTTATTGTAGAAAATGAACTTTAACAATAAATGACCTCAAAACAAATACAGAATAATTAAAATTACAAAAATCCCATTATTAAATCATGAATTCAACATTATTTGCATACAGTGTATTTAAATAATGTTTCTGCATACTATGTGTTATCAGCATACCATTGGTTGATCTGTGTTTATGTTCACTAAAGGAATGTGACTTCGATCTCCAACAAACCAATGACTTGAACACAGATAGTTTTGTGGATGGTTAATACAATCCAAAAAGTACCGGGGCGGGGGTGCGTTAGCGGTAAAGCAACACTAGTTTTAGCGGCGCTTTTCTGCTGCTGGAACGCTTTTAACCCCCGCTAGCGGCCGAAGAAGGGGTTAAAAGCACCTGTGTTGCAGCGCTGCTAAAGCGCTTTGCAGGCGCTTCAGCAGAGCTGCCCATTCTTTTTAACGGGCAGGGCGTTTTGGGAGCGGTGTATACACCGCCCCGAAGATGCTGCTTTCAGGACTTTTTTCCTGTCCCGCAAGCGCACCGCCCCAGTGTGAAAGCACTCGGACTTTTACACTGGGGAGGCTTGAGTCGCTTTTCAGGAGCTTTAAAGTGGCTATTTTTAGCACTAAAACGCCTGAAAAGCACCTCACTGTGAAAGGGGTCTTATAGTTATTCTCCACTCCAGAATTTACTTTTTATACACTCTGAAAATAGCATTAAGCATGAACAATGAAATGTTGCTCATAAAGTATGACTGCACGCTATCACAATAGTCATTAGCTGCCAGGTATTAATCTTGTTCATCTCACATTTCTCTGCTTGACATGAGTTCCTATGAGCACATTTTCCAAATACATTCTAGCAGGGCCAAGTCTTTTAGCACAGGACAGGCAACAGTGAAACCACTGTGATAAATAATTTAAGTAAGACATTTCTTTTATAACATCTGGAAGCAGCCTATGTGCTCAAGACTAGCTGAAGTAGGCAACGCTTTGTTTTTTTGTCAGTTGAATCATCCTACTATTGTTTAGATCCTTTCCAAGAAGGTACATTTCCAAGTAACATTTGTATCCTCCTTTTTAACATTTGGTCTTTTCCGCATTTTCTACAAACTTCTGTTTTTCCTGTGTCATGTGAGTCCTTATCTTATACTGGTCCCAGGAGGACTATCTTATCCTCCTCCCCTGATTTAGAGGCCACCTTTCAGCACCAGAGCTGTTACTATTCATATACTGAAAGCTGAAACTTGATCCTTCTTTAGCCTTTTTGATGGCATCAAAAAAATAAACATTCCAACCAGATGTGTCCTGTCTCCCAGCAATACATTTTAACACCTAGGCTAGGTCTGGAAGCATTGCTGTTTCCTACTCCTGTTCCTCTCTGATCTAAATGATAATATTAAAAAAGAAAAGAAATGAAGAACACTTGAAACCAGCAGTGGACACAAGTGGAGACTTAACCTGACTATAATGTAGATTTTTCTATCCACACTAACAGTAAGGATGGACACATCTCCTGCTGTGAGCTGTTGTATTTTGACAGCCCTCACAGCTAACTATCAAAATACCCAAACTGTGCATGCACCTGATTGGATACAGGCACTGTTTGGCATCATTTTCCACCTGGCCAATTCAACAAAATAGAAGGAGAAGAAATGGAAATAGTGACAGATTTCATCTCCCTTGGCTCCAAGCCATGACTGTAACCATGAAATTAGAAGGCGTTTGCTTCTTGGAAGGAAAGCAATGGCAAACCTAGACAACCAGGACCAAAACTAGGGGGGCAGGGGGGTGCTTGCCCCGGGTGACGCATCTAGGGGGGTGCTGGCAGGGGTGCCGCCCCCACCCGCACTGGGAACTGCTGCTCTAAGGGTGTCACTGCCGCCTGATCAAGTGTAATGGACAGGCAGGTCTCCCTCCTAGTCCTGCCCATGGCCCAAACAGCCTATGTCTTTTCTGCGTGAGGCATCCCAGAGAAGGGGAGGCTTCAAAGAAGGCCCTGGACTGGGGGGGCAGAAGAGGCCCTGGGCTCGGGGGGTGCAGAGGAGGACCTGGGCTGGGGGGTGCAGAGAAGGCCCTGGGCTGAGGGAGGGTGCAGAGGAGGCTCCGGACTGGGAGGAGGGGGGGTTAGAAGAGGCCCTGGACTGGAGGGTGTAGTGGAGGCCCTGGGCTGATGGGGATGCAGAAGAGGCTTTGGGTTGAGAAGTGTGGAGGAGGCCCTGGGCTGGGGGTGCATAAGGAGGCCCTGACCTGGGAGGGCACAGAGGAGACCCTGGACATGGGGGATGCAGAGGAGGTCCCTGGCTGGGGGGTGCAGAGGAGACCCTAACCGGGGGGGTGCTGAGGAGACCCTGGACTTGGGGGATGCAGAGGAGGTCCCAGGCTGGAGGGGTGCAGAGGAGGCCCTAGACTGGGGGGGTGCAGAGGAGGCCCTAGACTGGGGGGGTGCAGAGGAGGCCCTAGACTGGGGGGTGCAGAGAAGGCCCTGGACTAGGAGCGGAGTACACAGGAGGTCCTTGACTGGGGGATGCAGAGGAGGCCCTGGACTGGGGGATGCAGAGGAGGGCCTGGACTAGGAGGTGAGTGCACTGGAGGCCCTGGACTCGGGGGTGTAGAGGTGCCCTGGACTTGAAAAGTGGGGTTGATAAAGGACCTGGATTCGGAGAGTGGGGTGCAGAGGAGGCTCTTAAGTTGGGGTGGGCTGAAAAGGAGGCTTTGGACTAGGAGAGGAGTGCAAATTGATAGGGTTGAAATAATGACTTAGAGTTCCACTTTAATTGTTTCTGCTTTTTCTTACCTGTGTACGTATCAATTGTTCTATTTAAATTGTTTGTGCTCCTTTCTTAGCTGTGTACGTATCAATTGTTCTATTTAAATTGTTTGTGCTCCTTTCTTACCTATGTACGTATCAATTGTTCTATCAATCTGTATCTAGATGGAATTTGGAACTGCTGAATAATCATTACATGTTCGCTGATAAGAAACTCTTTGTACCTTAACCTCATTTGGTAATGCCGATAAGATTACTGCTTTTGGAACTGCCTATAAAAGAAGTAAAGGGAGCAGTCCTTTAGGCTGAGAACTGTGATACAGACATACCTGACTCCGTGTCATCTTTCTTATAGAAGCAATAATTTGGCAAAGCAATATAAACTTAAGCAACTTGTAAAAGAGTTGACCCTAACATTTTGGCGCCCGAATAGCAGGGACCCACCAAGTTGCTACAAGAGGTGGATGAGCTACGCTGACGGAACCAAAGGACAGGCATTCCGGGAACCACAGATCAAAAAAAACCTGGCCAGGTAAGAAAAAGCTTTATTTTTCTTATATTCTGTGCTCCCCTGATTTGTGCCTATCCGTTCTGTCAGTTACGGTTCTTCTGGTTTTAAAACACCAGCCTCTGTAGTGGTGAGTCTAGAATTACTGCATATTTTCGTTTATATTGCTGGAATTATTTGTTTGTTTTGTTATCTGTGTTTGTCTTGTCTGTCTTGTTGAGAAAGTGAATGAGCCTTGTCAAGGATGGTATGAGTTAGAAGGGGATTGCCGAACTAAGCAACGGAATGCGCCTTACCTCACACGATTGGGAACCTGAGGGCTTGTGAGCTTGGGGGTCTGAAGCTTATGCTTAACCTCACATCTAACTCATAAACCATAGACGGGTTGAGAGTATAAGCCCTGTCTGCTCCATAAAGCAGGGATAAGAGTGTATGAGAGGGATTCCCAGATACGGGGAGGGTAATGAGGTCTCCATAAAGCCCGGAGATCTAGTCGGATACCTGGCCACTTAAAGGAATGCTTGTATATGTTGTAGCCGCATTTTTGTATATGTTGTAGCCGCATTTTGGTTTGTTATTGGGCTAGCATATAAAGTAATTATTTGTTATTGGGCTAGCATATAAAGTAATTCGGTTTCAGAAATCTCATTCCGGAAGAGGTTTCTAGTATTCTAGCACCCTAGGAGGAAGGCAACGAGGAACTAGTGTAACTTAGCTGGTTTGCTATTGGGCTAGCATATAAAGTAATTATTAATTCTTGTATATGTTGTAGCCGCATTATATTGTACACTAAGTGTCCCACACGCTACCTAGGCAGGACTGTTAGAATGGGCCAGAGGAACACAAAACCCCGTCAGGGAATTGTGGCGCACTATATGGTGCCACAGATAATTAAGAACATTTATGGGAAAACCGAAGCACAGGACTTAAAGGATGTCCTTCGTAAATTTAAGGTGAAAGGAGCAGCGGGCTTAGACCCGGATGTATGGAGTGAAATAAGAAGGGACAGACAAGGAGAGGTGTTAGAGAAGCAATGGATGCGTCAGGTTCAATGCTTAATTAAGGTCTCAAATAGAGCGAAAGAAGAGGGGTGGAAATATAATCCAGATTGTGATGGTTGGGATATGAAAGATAGAAGAACAAAAAATGTCGAGGCTCCCAGCTCAGCCATCCCACCCCCATATACTGACGTAGAACGCAAACCACACAAGATATATCCGGTACTTGAGGGGAGAGGATGGGTTTGTCAGGATTGTGGAGCACAAAACCCAGAATGGGCAGTAGAATGTGTGCATTGTGGGGCACAAAAACCTCATCCAGAAACTGTAGCTCCCGTACGCACTGATACACGCATTGTACAGGTAAATAATCCAGAACTTGGACAAGCAGCCCATCCAAATGCCCCACCTACTGTCACTCGTAGAATGCAAATAAGGACTTGGGCACCATGGTCGGCAGACACCCTTATGGCATTAATACAGAGCGCCCCAGACCCGCTGCTTTTTGTAGATTTGTGACACAGTTAATGAATACACATGAAGCGACCTGGCAGGATGGGGAGGATCTATGCAGACACAAAATGACTCTGACCCTGTTTAACCAGTTTATGACAGAAATAGGTCCACACAGACCTGCAGGACAAGTTGATGGGGAGGGCAACCTGGAGGCAGGACATGTCAGACATATAGACTCAAGGGCCTCTTTTATTGCTAGATTAGAAGCTTTTTGTCAGGCAAAACAACAGGAGAGGGGGTCAATATCACCCATGAAACAAATGCCAGGACAGACTGTATCGGAATTTTACTTATCTATGGAAAGTATGATGGCAGATGAGGGATTGGACTTGGCCCTGCCAGTCACAATCCGAGCCTTCAATAGACAGGTTATGGAAGGATTAATTCCACAGATAAGTGAAAGACTGAAAGCCTGCACACCACCCTTAATTTGTTGCGATTTTTGGCAGAAAAAGGTTGCAAGGTTAATAAAAAAAAGTTACAAGTGTGCCAGGAAAAAGTTATCTTTTTGGGACATTGTATATCACAGGGTACGAGACATCTCACTGAGGAGAGGGTTGAAGTGATAAAGGGAATGTTACCCCCACGGAATTTCAAACAATTGCGTATTTTTTTATGTATCGTGTCATATTGTAGACAGTGGATACCACATGCTAGCGCTTTGATGCAGCCATTATACGATTGTTTGAATATTGTACCGTATATGCTTACAGAAGTAGCTTATGAGTCGTTTATCACTTTGAAAAAGTTGTTGATTTCTGCCCCGGCTATTGGTATACCAGATTACACCAAGATATTTAATCTGTACATTGCTGAGATCCCTGGACATGCCACAGGTGTTCTGACACAGGCACATGTAAAACAAAGACCAGTCGCTTACTTTTCAGCAGCATTAGATCCAGTATCTAGAGGTTCACCGTCCTGTGTACGGGCGGTAGCTGCAGTGTCAATTATCATAGATAAGTCATCAGAGATTGTTCCAGACAATCCAGTTGTAGTGCATACCACACATGACATACATGCAATCTTGTCTCAGGTACAGCCCAAACACATTTCAATGGCTAGGCAATTAAGGTTACAGTGTACTTTACTCTTACCTCCAAATGTCACTTTTCAGCGCTGTACAACCTTAAATTTGGCCACCTTTTTGCCTCTTCAGTCACCAGATTTGGCAAGGGGGAATGATAAGGATAGTGCTAATAGTACTAGTGAGAAAAGAAATGAGGACACTGACACTCTTTTTTGTTTAAAGAAGTAGATGAACACGATTGTTTTCAGCTCATGGAACAGGAGACAATGGGATTCCCACACGTTACAGATACACCAATTTTAAACGCTGAGTACACTTTGTACATAGATGGCAGTAGGTTTGCTGATGACAAGGGTAAATATCACACAGGTTATGCCGTAGTGACTGATACACAGGTGATTGACGCACAGCCCTTACCAGCCCACATGTCAGCACAAGAAGCAGAATTAAAAGCTTTAGAACAAGCCCTAGAATACTTAAAAGGACGAGAAGGGAATATTTACACTGACTCCGCTTACGCTTATGGCGTAGCGCATGATTATGGCCATATATGGAAGGCTAGAGGTTATCTGACAGCAGCAGGTACACCTGTAAAACATGGTGAAGGGATTAAGAGAGTCCTGAACAATCTTCAAAAGGTTAAACGAGTGGCCATCATGAAGATAGCGGCACACACGAGCGCAAAAACAATTGAGGCAAAAGGAAATGCATTTGCAGATTTGACTGCAAAACAGGCAGCTCTAGGGGAAGGAAGCCCTGAGACCTTAGCAGCGGTAGAGGTGAGTATCCCAGAACCAACATGGCAACAGCTGAGTAAATTACAGGAGCAAGCAGGGGAGAGCGAGAAAGATAAGTGGGTCAGAATGGGAGCAGCACCAGACCTTGACAATGTATGGAGGGAAGGGGGCAAAATATGCCTACCTGCCTCTCTGTACCCAGCAATGGCAGCGGCAGTTCACCTACCCACACATGTCAGTTCCAATTCCATGTACAGGATTGTGAACCATGGATGGCTCGCCCCTGGATTCAGTAGCACTGCAAGAAACTACTGTGCAGCCTGCCAAATCTGTCTCCTGAATAACCCAGGACAGAGTAAAAACCCCACGAAAACACCAGGTCCGGGCCCAATACCCCTTCCAGAGACTGCAAATTGATTACATACAAATGCCTAAGAGCGGCCCCTTTGAATTTGTCCTCGTGTGTATCGATTTATTCTCAGGTTGGCCTGAAAGCTATCCAGTAAAATCAGCTACAGCTAAAGCCACAGCTAAGAAACTGATCACTGAGTTAATACCTAGGTTTGGTCTTCCTGAAACCATAGAATCAGATAGGGGGACACACTTTACAGGAGAAATCATGCAGAATGTGATGACCATGTTAGGGGTTCAACAAAGTTTTCACACCCCTTACCACCCACAGAGTTCAGGATCAGTGGAGAGAGTAAATGGGACAATAAAGTTAAAAATACAAAAAGCCATGCAAGAGTTAAACAAGCCTTGGCCAGAATGCCTGCCTCTGGCTTTATTCTCTATAAGGTACACTCCAACAGGAAAAACAGGATTATCCCCATACAAAATACTTTTTGGGAATGCACCTAGATTAGGTTTATACTTTCCACAGAGTATGCAATTGCAATGTGATAGTTTGACTGCATATGTGATACAATTACAACAACGTCTAACTAAGATCCACAAAAGTGTGTATTCTTCTCTTCCAGACCCTAATTCAATAACAGGTACACATACGCTGCTACCAGGGGATTATGTATATGTAAAGAAACACACCAGAAAGACATTGGAACCCAGGTTTGAAGGTCCTTACCAAATACTCTTGACCACAGCCACCTCAGTAAAGCTGGAAGGAAAACCTACCTGGATACACGCATCACATTGCAAGAAACAACCCGAGAAAACAACATGATGAAATATCTACTTACATATTTTTTGTTGAAGATTGTTGTTTTACAAATATATGCATGGACTCCTGGTATTAATGTACTTGAAGTAGAGGAAACAACAACTTTCGAATGGGCTATAGATGATCCTAAAGTAGCAAATGATTCAGGATATGAGATGAATAAGGATTATAATGTAGGTAATTGACGCTAGAACATACCCTACAGAATAACCTTGTATCCGCAATTATTGACAAAGGTAGACTAGTACATCTTTCCTCACAGATACAACAGGATACTGCACCACATTGGTGGGATATATTTAGTGGAATGTCTTCTACAGCAACCAATACCTTTCACTGGTTGTTAAGTCCAATGGTAATTATTATTCTAATATTAATATCACTTACAATCACAAATATATGTGTATACAGGAAAATAAATAGGAAAATTAGGAGAATAGACAGGGTATACTGATAAATGTGTATTGACATCACCCTACTCCTATAAAACTCCTCTTCTTGAATTTTAAGATGTTGGTAATACCTAGGGGGATGGGTTCTACCCCTCTGACAACTCGCGGTCAGGGAAAGGACTCTGGGGAAAAACTGACTAGAACTTATTCATGAGGACCCAGGGGGAAGGAGAGGATGATGTCAAAGGGGGAAATTGATAGGGTTGAAATAATGACTTAGAGTTCCACTTTAATTGTTTCTGCTTTTTCTTACCTGTGTACGTATCAATTGTTCTATTTAAATTGTTTGTGCTCCTTTCTTAGCTGTGTACGTATCAATTGTTCTATTTAAATTGTTTGTGCTCCTTTCTTACCTATGTACGTATCAATTGTTCTATCAATCTGTATCTAGATGGAATTTGGAACTGCTGAATAATCATTACATGTTCGCTGATAAGAAACTCTTTGTACCTTAACCTCATTTGGTAATGCCGATAAGATTACTGCTTTTGGAACTGCCTATAAAAGAAGTAAAGGGAGCAGTCCTTTAGGCTGAGAACTGTGATACAGACATACCTGACTCCGTGTCATCTTTCTTATAGAAGCAATAATTTGGCAAAGCAATATAAACTTAAGCAACTTGTAAAAGAGTTGACCCTAACAAGAGGAAGCCATTGACTAGGAAATGGTGGTTGGTGTGGCAAAGGTCCCTGGATGGCGGGGTACAAGGGAGATACTGGACTAGATGAGCTGGCGCCTGGAGGTCCCAGATTAGGAGAGGGTGTGTCTGGAGGCCCTGAACTTGGGCAACAGTTGTCTGGAGGCCCTGGACTATGAGAGGAGGATCGTGGAGGCCCTCTGAACTAGGAAAGAGCGTGCCTGAAGGACCTTCTAGCTTCAGGGAGAAAGAGCCTGAATTTAAAGCCTGGACTGAGGAAGAGCCTGCCTGGGCCCTAGAGGGTGAGTTCACAACATAAATGGGGATATTTATCAATTGTTGCAAGTAATGCCAAACAGGAGCAGAGAGACAGGTCGTGTGATAGATTTATTAAAAGAGAATTACAGCCAAAGCATGTGTGGTTGTACTTCTCCTGTTGATCACAATAGTGCAGATTGTTTTGCTCTCCTGTGACCCACTTTCAGCTGACAGCGGGCTTAAGCCTGCTCCCGGCTGATGTCACAGAGTTGGTCCAGGCTGGGGAGAGATCGCACCCATATGGTTGGGATCTGCTCACATGCCTGGATTGGTACCCAGCTCAGCCTCTCAGCGAGCTGCTGAGAGCCTGAGCCGACCACTTCCACCCCTCCTGCCCCCTCCAGAGACTGACGGCCACCAGCTCTCTGTTCAGGGAGCACTGAGAACTGTGCTGGTGATTGGTGGTGTTTGATTACTCGGTTCTCAGCCTTATGCCCTGTACACATGGTCGAACATTGATCGGACATTCCGACAACAAAATCCATGGATTTTTTCCGACGGATGTTGGCTCAAACTTGTCTTGCATACACACGGTCACACAAAGTTTTCAGAAAATCCGATCGTTCTGAACGCGGTGACGTAAAACGCATACGTCGGAACTATAAACGGGGCAGTAGCCAATAGTTTTCGTCTCTTAATTTATTCTGGGCATGCGTGGCACTTTGTGCGTCGGATTTGTGTACACACGATCGGAATTTCCAACAACGGATTTTGCTGTCGGAAAATTTTATAGCAAGCTCTCAAATTTTGTGTGTCGGAAATTCCGATGTAAAATGTGTGATGGAGCCCACACACGGTTGGAATTTCTGACAACAAGGTCCTATCACACATTTTCCGGTGGAAAATCAGACCATGTGTACAGGGCACTAGAGCGGGGGGACAGATGCAGCATCCACCTAGGTAAGTATGATTCATAAAATTGCCATACTTCTCTTTTTTTAACCCAACATCTCCTCTTTCCTGCTATCTGGCCCACATGACAATTAGGCCTCATTCACATGGAGCATATGCGTCCATGCCCAGTGTGCTGGACATGTACCGCATTGGGGATACTTGGTGTTCTGTGCATCCCTGTTCAGGCAGTCCAGTCAAAGTCAATTTGGATGCAGCAGCTGCATGGACATAGTCGAATGTCAAAATTGGACATGCAGAGCAGGAAGAGATGCATGTATCCAAATGCACAGTGTCTGCATTCAGATCTGTGCACTCACTTCTATAGGTGAAGCTCTCTGGTGGATGCAGATGCAGCAAAAAGTGGCTCAGCATACAGGACCTGTCTCAGCGCCTGTCTGAATGAGTCCTTTTATAAAAAGGGAATTTATAAAAACTAGAGCAGGCAGAATTTAAAACAGCTATGCATGGCAACCAATCAGCTCATAACTTTCATATTTAAAGCTGAACAAGCTGAAGATAGAAGCTGATTGGTTGCCATGCACAGCTGTTCCAAATTTTGACTGCACCAGTTTTGATAAATTCCCTTCAATGTGTTTTACATTTCTTACTCCTGACTACTGCATTCTAAGTACAGCACATTCTTTGTTAAAGTGGTTGTAAAGGCACACGATTTGTATTCTTCATGCATTATATGCATGAAGGTAAAAAAACCTTCTGTGTGCAGCAGCCCCCCAGCCCCACCTAATTCTTACCTGAGCCCCCCTCTTGATCCAGCAATGTCCAGGAGAGCCTTGGCTGTCCGGGAACTCACACTCCTGATTGGCTTTTGGCAGCAGCGGGAGCCACTGGCTTGCGCTGCTGTCAATCACAGCCAGTGAGCCAATCAGAAGACGGAAGGAGCGGAGTTGAGCCATGGTTCTGTGTGTGAATGGACAAGCTGCTTGCTCTGGGGGCACCCAGAAAGAGGGTAGGGCCAGGGGTGCTAGCAAAGGACCCAAGAAGAGGAGGATCCAAGCTGCTCTGTGCAAAACCACTACACAGAGCAGGTAAGTATAACATGTTTATTGTTTAGAAAAAAAAAAACAAGACTTTAATATCACTTTAAGGGTACCTGTGTGTAGAAAAGGATATGCAATAGAACAGTTTTATTTTATTAAAATGAGTATACTGAGGTTTGTAGTGTCTGTAACATACTTGCTTGTGGCACAGTCATTAAAGCATAGGGCCTTTTAAGCCCCTTCCACTGTTGATGCAATCTGACCACATGCACAGTTTTGACGTGGTGCCGCTATATTGCCACATACCATTTTTCTTCGGGGAGTTCAAAAAATTGTCCAGCCCCAGGTGCGAGATGTGCTAGCTATGCCACTGTAGACAACATTATAAAAAGCAGAGACATCAGCCTACCGACAAAGTGCCATATAGTCAAAGCTATGGTATTTCCAGTAGTAACCTATGGCTGTGAAAGTTGCACCATAAGGAAGGCTGAATGCCGAAGAATTTATGCTTTTGAACTATGGTATTGGAGAAGACTCTTGAAAGTCCATTGGATGGCAAGAAGATCAAACCAGTCAATCTTGAGGGGTAATCAACCCTTAATATTCACTGGAAGGACAAATCCTGAAGCTGAAACTCAAATACTTTGGCCACCTAATGCAAAGAGAGGACTTATTGGAAAAGACTGTGATGCTGGGAAACATGGAAGGAAAAAGAAGAAGAGAACGCCAGAAAACAAGATGGATAGATAGCAACATCGAAACAATGAACATGAAGTTAGGCAGGCTCCAGGAGGCAGTGGAGGACAGAAAAGCCTCTACTATGGTCCATGAGGTCACAAAGAGTTGGACACGACTAAACCACTGAACAACAACAATTCAACAAAAACACCCACGGGTCAAATTTGTCTGAATCAGATGAATAGGCCAAAATTGAAGCCAGATATGGGAGCCCTTAGACAGCAATAAACAATCACATTTCACCTGTCATTTATCCATTGCTGATTAGAAATGGGGAACAATTTACTGGTTGCAACGGCCAATCTTACTGCTTTTGCTATAAATGTGCCCTAAGTGTCTATTATTATAATTAAAGTGACCCCCTGATTTGCCCATAAATAACAAAGTAGTAGGTTTGCTTAACTGCTGATCACTCCAGCTTCACATACTCAGCTTCTTTTACTCCCCCGCCACTCTATTTTTATTAATATTATGATACAGGATTTATATAGCGCCAACAGTTTGCACAGCACTTTACAACATGAGAGCAGACAGTACAGTTACAATACAATACAATTCAATACAGGAGGAATCAGAGGGCCCTGCTCATTAGAGCTTACAATCTAATAGTTGGCTTCTTCTTTAAGCTCAGCTAAGATATAAAACTTGGAGGATGGGCTTACGTAAGGTATCATCTCAAATCTTTTTTTTCTATATGCTCTGTAATATTCTTTAAGATTGCATTAACATTTTAGATGTTAGGGTTTTACTTTCTTAGCAAATAAATAAGACCTTTGCTTCTTTGAGCATTGTGTTTAATATTCTACCTATTATTGTTTATGGTGTCAACATCAATATTATCAGAGCTTTAACAGAATAGCCCATTATAGCCACAACGAGGATAGTACAGATTTATAATTTAAAAAGGGGAATCTAACATTTTTATTTGGAGAATGGAGAGAAGCAGCCATGAGTAAGCTTCAAGTTACACAAAGCTAAGGACTTTGTCCTCACTTCTATGAGAAAGCTTTGGCCCATGGGTGGCAACTTACCAAGCAGAGCTGTCACAGGGAAGAAGGAAAAGTATGTCACATGCTCCCAATAGTGAAAAGTCCCAGGAATTTTTCTTTTCTCCAGGCAGTCAAATATAGTGACTGGGGAGTAAAGGTATAGGTTCACTGTTATTCCAAGTAAAGGTTTGGTTGATATCGTAATAAAGTATAAAGTAATAAATAATAAAGTAAAAAGAATAGATGCCACTAGCTGCTAACTGTTAGCCTTCATTTGTTAAAATGTTGTTGCAGGTGCCCCAAAATTTATCTGCTTGTTTTTTTTACCAGCAGCCATCGAGCTTGGCCTGAACTTTGGCTGTGAGTTGGGCCCGACATGTCCATTTTAGGACATTCCTCTTGCATGATGTTTCTCCCCTCTTCAGCCAGTCAGTAATTAAATTAAATTATATCAGGCGGGGGGGGGGGGGGGGGGGGGGAGTGGGGAGGCTAAGCAGTAGCTTAAACTTTGTAGTAATGTGAAGCTAGGAAGAATTATACAGAAGAACAGAACATAGGATGAATGTCCTAAAATGGATGGTTTCATTCTATGGAAAAAATAAGCTGTGAAAATAGACATTTCAATTTTTAAAATTATTTAAAGCATTTGATACTTGAGAAGTGACAGGTCCTACTAAAGCATAAGTTTAGTATATTTTCTTGGGGGATACATCACCAAGCATGTTAGGCATGTGCAATGGTGTGTATCCCATTAATTGTAGGCGGCTGCTCTTGGTAAAAATGATCCCTGTATTGTTTCCCTCAAAGCTGCCACATGTCCTCAGTGGCTGTCTTTAACAACTGTAAAGATTAACAGCAGCAGCTGCCACTGAGAAAAGTTGCTCTGCCTGCCCCTTTTTGCCCTCTTTGTCATTAGTCATATTACTATACTCCCACAATACATCTCTTTCTGAGAATGGGCAGAGGAAGTTCAGCCATTCAGCTGCTTCTCCTTGATTCACACAATGTGATGCATTCATTGTGTGAGAGTAGTAATACTAGTTTTATAAATAGCAGGGGAGGCAGAAGGGGACAGGCGAGTGGTGCAACTTTTTCTCAGTAGCAGTGACTGCTGTTAACCTTCACTGAACCAGAAGACAGTCACTCAGAATAGTAATTGGTGGTTGTAAAGTAGAGACTGCAGGGATAACTTATCAGAGGCAGCAGCCTGCAGATAATGGGATACACACAAATATGTCTACCTAATTGTCTTGAGTGCTATATACCAAAAGATAAAATATACTAAACTTCAGCTTCAATTGATCAGCTGCAGTTTGTTTCTTTGGAGAGGATGTCAAAATCTTACATGTAAAATATGCATCGGTCTAGAAAGCTTATTTTTACAGCTTATGACAACATTATTGGAGGTAGCTGGGCACCAATATTTTTGATGCAGGCTGTCATACTATGTAGACATTTATTTCTAATGGATTTTGTGCCATAGTACATAAAAAAACACAATATAGGAACCTATCATAAATCTTTGACCTAAAGATTGTCACACCATGTCTTTCCCACTGCCACTGCTGTCATGAGGACATTTCCTTGGTTATCAATTACAAGTTCCTGTGTTCTGGTTTTCTCAGGATTTCAACCTCTTTCATATGTCTAGACAACTAATCTACTCAGCTTTTTACAGCGTCTTGAAATAAATTTATTTAATGATTTCTAGATGTCTCACCTAATAAAGGAGTATTTGCATGCTGGATTCTCAGAAATCTGCTGCATGCTAAAAAGAGGCAAATATATGGAAGGTAAGGCCTCTGTGGGTGGTGTAAGAGGGAGAGCATGAACAGAGCCTGCAGGACACAGAGGTAACCGTGCACAAAGTGTCCAATTGCCAGGACAATAAATAACATCATAATACATGGAAAACATTTCCATAAAACATGAAAATGCAACAACCTGTTGGAGGCCATAAGTGTTAAAGACATTGGAGGGTATTTAGCAGATATAACCTGGAGCAGTTGGGCATAGTAACCAATCAGCTTCTATTATCAACTTGGTCATTTTAGCTTTGAAAATGAAAGCTAGAAGCCGATTGGTTGCTATGCACAGCTGCTTCAGATTCTGTCTGCTCCAGTCATAGTAAATTCCCCTCACTGTGATAAAGTAGTTATTCCCAAAATGTTGACATAAGCCACTCAGTGACCATGTTCTCAACATTTGTGCACAGTACAAATTGTAGCAATAGTTAAACACAAAGAGAATAATCTTGAGAAAATCGCAAAGCAGAAAACTCAGTGAGGGCACTATAGAAGATAAAAAAAAATTGAACATCATTGTCCAGTGTGTGAAAAAAAAGCATAGTGGCCACAGTGCATCCAAAAGGTCACATATTTTTGTTGTTCTTTGGTAGATGAGCCAGGCTAAGTATGGCAGGACAGACCCATTATGTGAAGTCTCATAGGGAACAAGGTTTTAGCACTCCTATATGAGTCCTTATTGTCAGAGTTTCTTACCTCCCGCGATTCAGTTTTGTCACCTTCCTTCCCGCTCCCAGGTCTGGGTTGTACCCAAAGTGTCTGAGCCATGTCAGATGATGTAGTGGAGCATTGGATCCATCCTTTAAATCTGAGAGTGACACTAAGTTTCCAATCAAGTAATGTGTCAGTATGCCCCTCTGAGTTAACACAGACTACGCTCCCCTGAACTACCAAAGCCTATGTTCCCTAACATGCATACACCACAGTCATAGCACTTGCCACCCACTGCAGCCACAGGCTAGTCTTTGTTGCATCCACAAACAAGCCTCTGTGGCAACCATAGCCAAGCCTACATGGCATCCACAGTCTTCACTGCATCTATAGCCAAGTCTCTGCAACACCCACATTTATGTCTGCATTGCACCCACTACCAAGTCTCCACTACACTCACAGCCTAGTCTCAGCTGCATTCACAATCTGAACCTCTGCTGTGTTTGCAGTCTCTGCCACAGGAGATTTTTTTAAAGACATATTTATTGTTATATGACAGAGTGTAAATTATATATCAAAAGGTAAAAGATCTGAACGTCTATATGTTTATAAAAAAAAATGATAGGACACATTGATAGGACGAAAGCATTTATAGGTATCTTTTTTAATAACTAAGGGTGGCGGTGGCAAATAAAAGTGTAAAAGGTAAAACTGAAGCTTTGTCAATAAGGGGCTGAAGAAAGAGAGAAGACTAAGCAGTGCTTTATTAAACATTTTATTCTATAGTTACTCATGGAGTTGAGTGTCATTACCATGATTTTAGAGCAGCATCAAACGGAGCACAGAAAAAACTTTCAGCTAAAGCACTAAGGTGTTATATATAAAAGCAAATTGTATAGCGCCACCTTTAAAACAGTATAACAATAATAGTGTCCAAATAATATTAGAAACAAAAGAGAAGTCCCAAACATTGCTTCCACTGTGGACCGAAAAAGGAAAGGCTTCCACCACCTTCCTGTGTATGCTCACTCTTCTTTGTGCTCTAAGGACCTATTACCACCTCCATGTGAAATCAAAACTCACCACAACAAAAGGCTGTCATAAGAACAGCTTAAATGCTCATGACACATATAAGGCCCCACAGATAACGTGCATCAATCCTCAATCTCCTTTCTTCGATGGCACCTCAGAGTGTGCTCGAGCTGTAGAAAATAAAGCTACCGAGAGCCAAAAATAATCTCTGATAGTGCAGTATTTTTATTTAACCACTTCAATACCAGGCACTTAGACACCTTCCTGCCCAGGCCAATTTTCAGCTTTCAGTGCTGTCGCAATTTGAATGACAATTGCGCAATCATATAACACTGTACCCAAACAATTTTTTTATCATTTTGTTCCCACAAATAGAGCTTTCTTTTGGTGGCATTTGATCACCTCTGTGGTTTTTATTTTTCGCACAACAAATAAATAAAGACAGAAAATTAAAAAAAAAAACAAGTTTTTCTTTGTTTCTGTTAAAAATGTTTAATAAGTACGTTTTCTTCTTCAATGACGGGCACTGATGGGCACCAATGAGGTGGCACTGATGGGCACTGATGATGGGCACTGATAGGTGGCACTGGTATGCGGCACTGATGGGCACTCATAGGTGGCACTGATGGGCACTCGTAGGTGGCATTGATGGGTACTTATGGGTGGCACTGACAGGTGGCACCGATGGACACTGATGGGTGGCACTGATTACACTAATGGGTGGCATTGCCGGGCATCACTGAAATATAATGGTGCCAATCAGTGCCCATTTGTGGGCACTGATTGGCACAGATTGGACACAGACTGGGCACATGTGGATGGCCATGGGGTACATACCTGGCCATCCACATGTTGCCCCCTTCCCTGGTGGTCTAGTGCGGGCTTCCGAGGGGAGGCTGCACTGATAAACAATCAGCGCAGACCCCCTGTCAGGAGAGCCGCCGATCGGCTCTCCTCTACTCTGTCAGAGCCGGAGGTTCTTTACCAAGATCGGTGGAGTGGTGTGTCAGACTGACACACCGCACCACCGATCGCTGCGATGTGCACCCCCAGGGGGGCACGGCGGCATGTTATCCTGCTGGACGTCATATGACGCCCAGTCAGGATAACTGAACCACCGCCCGGCCGTCATCTGCTATAGGCCGGGTGGGAAGTGGTTAAAATTGAGTGATAAATGCATCCATATAAAATAGCAAACAGCTCACAGTAATGGCCACTGCCGACCCAGGATCGTGCAGCTGTGTGACGTCAGCACCAAAAACTGACAGTTAGAACATACAAACTGCATGTAGATAGTGCCCTAGGTAACAGTGAACCTAGGATGCAGAGCTGCAATGCAGTCATGGTAACTGCTCTGCTATTATATGAGCTATAATAATTGCTTTAAAGTTTATTAAAAGGCAAACTTTTTATTTTTATTGGGAGTTAAGTAGGGAATGGTTGAAAACCTTGTGTTTTTTTTTTTCTCATTGGGGAAATATTCCCTCACCGCCTGGCCAATACACACAATAGAAAGTGAGAGGAAGTCTTTCAAAATGAGGTAAACAACCTAGTTGTGATCGGAACAAGCGTCACTTGAGCAAGTCTCCCCATGGAAAGATTTCCCCTCTAGTTCTGTTCCAACAATTAAATAGTAGAGCTTTCTAGTCCTCCTTTCAGTCTCAGTGACAATGGTCACCAAGGAAAACAGAGAGCGAGGTAAATCTTTCCAGTGCAAGCTCAAACAGCAAACTGACAGAGGTTCTAACTCTTCATCACGCTTTCCAAGACTAAAAAAACTTTAGATTTTTGAAAACTATAGGAATATGCAGTTGGTACTTTTGCATACAAAGAACTTCAGCTGCACTACTATTGACTAGTACAATAGTTTCAAAGCCCCATACTGGAAGTACCAGACTTTATAAAATCATAAAGCCTTTCTAATCTAAGCGACTTTTGTAAGGTGCTGCCATTCCATTGTTAAATCCCCCAATAATCACAATCATATAGACGTTCTGAATCTTGCTGCTCAAACCTAACTCTTCTGTTCCTGTAAATGAAAACCGTACTCCCTCTGCTGAGGCTGTTGGCAGGGAATCAGACCTGCTTTTTTACCATTTATGGCTGCAAAGCCCATCCAGCATTTTTTTTATTTTTACAAGGAGTGCTTCATTCAAAGGGTATATTTAGTCACTCTAATTTTATTTTTAATATGCAAATGTTATCAGCTTAATGTAAATAATATTATCATATGTTTTAAAAATGTTGTTCTTTTTATAAGTTGCAATTATATAATTAAATAGAGGCAGCCATATTTACTTGCTGCATGTACTGCTGTACTTCCTGCCTAATGATGAAGCAAAGGAATTGTCACCCAAGTTCATCAGTCTGCTCAGACTGACTGAAAAACTTTACAAAAAGAGTGTACCACTGAGCAGATAAATATTATTGTATCTCATTAATCCTAAAATGGTTCTCAGTCACTGCAGAATGGTACACTGGAGCAGTACATTGTGAAGTGCAATGAGACCGGAACATAAATATAAAGACTGTAAGGAAAGTGTAAATCATATAATCACCTTCACCCAGAGATCTAGATGTGGAATAGCTACCCTTTGCAAACCAAATGGAGAACATCTAAGTGACTATGTTGTTTTGCTCTACATTAGACAAATAAGGTGTATATCTAGGCAAAACTTTTGTTTGCTTTGAACAACGTAGGGGAGGATTAGATTCTCTATCAAGTTTTTATTTCTGTCTGTGACCTCACTGGGGAGATTCACACTTCTGCAGCTGCACAGTAACAGATCAGTGGCGCTGTGGTCAGGGGGAGGTGCAGCTCCTCGCTCCTGGCAGCAGTCGCTTTCAGCCAATCAGAGATGGAGAGGACATGGACTTGCCGCAAAGGACACTGCAACATGTAGACCCGAAGGAGCAAAGTACAATACAATTGAATGAAGGCTAATGGGCTGTGGACTTTACTACCCAGAGATCTCTGCACACAGAGTTGGGGAGAACAGAGTTTTCCTAGGCTTTGGGCTGGAAGTCTGGGTCTTTTGTGGGAAAAAGCCAACCTTTACAGATAGGTGGGCTTTGCTGGAACAGTGCAGATATCGGGGGCCATAGGAGTCATTTGCAAAGGGAACTGGGAGAGTGCACACCTGTTGCTGGGGTGCCTGTGCCTATGTCAGAGACCAGAAACAGAGACACTCAAGGTTATCCTGCTGTGCTAGGACCCAAAGCTGGAGGGACCCATAGCCCTGTATGCCTACAGCCTGGGAGAGCCAGTAAGAGTCTGATCGCGTGGAACCGATCATGAGGACTGAGTCTTCTAGGAGAACTGATCACCAAGTGTATTGGACCAGATCTGTTGCATATCAGGAGTGGTGAGCGGAACAACCAAGCTAAATCCTTTACTACCCACAGTTAATGCCAGTAGAGACTATTCCTTACTTAGCAGCCCTTCAGCCATCCATTGTGTACAGTCTTAAAAGGACAGCTCCACTTGCACCACCTTACATACGGCCCCAATGATAGCTGGCTGTCAGGTATTATATAGTTGCCCTTCCAGGGGTATCCCCTCAGAACGCATATGCCCACCCTTAGTTTTGTATATGTAGAATGCACTCTAGAACACTTTTTTTTATTTACTGGTGCAGTTACATGTATCACTCTTTGCACAATTAAAAATTTGGTCCAGCATTGCTGCAGTCCAGTTGATTGCCATAATATAGGACAGTATTCACCTTATTTAGTACATCATCTTTACATGTGTTCAGCTGCCAGTTTACTGGTTTATACATTGAGTTTATCTTTTATTGCCATAATACATCTATTTTATCGGCCATCCAGTTGCCTATTTTCTGTGTACTATTATAGTGTTGTAGCATTCTAACTGCATTTTGGACATTTGCTTGAACCTTACAGTTTGATCTAAAATTATAATGGAACATTGAGGAATATTGAACCATTTAGGGCATTTAGTAAAACCAGGCTGACATCCCTTTAACTGCCCATGGATCAGAGTGTTTGCATGATCACGTGACCACAGTGGTCACATGATTGGGAACCCGTCTTGCTAGCTCCTGATCATTATAGAAGCTCAAAGCCATCTTTAACAGTTCTGTCACTGTGCTGGGAGTGGACAGTTAATGCACAGAAACCTTTGTTGCCCATGAACGCATATGTTCAACAAGTTCACATTAAAGCTCACCCTTTTTGCAGAGGCACATATGTGTTACATGGGTGACAACAGGTAAATAAGAAAAAATGCAATAATTGTGCAAGTACAGTTACAGTTAACCAAAATGTGACTTGCACTTCCTTATTAAGCAACCCCATTAACCACTTTGCCATTCGGCAGCATTACAGGACACTGCTTTAAAGCATCAAGTTTAACACATTGTTCCATGGATAATATTAGGTGGTAAACATCACAGCAAAAAAGCTGTATCTTTATGAAGTATATGGATAAGGTGTTAGCTCGGTGCTACTTTCTTACACTACTGAGCAAGTTTTAAAATCCATCTCTTCTTCCTAAGGACTAAAGAAAATATCTACATTAAAAACCCTGTAAAAAAAAGAAAGAAAAGACACCATCTGGTAGAATGTTTAGTTCCAGTGACTGGCTAGGGTTCAGATACCGAAAAAAAAATGTAGATGACTAAGATGCTAGATGTCAAGGGATTTACAAGAAGTAATAACGTGATTAAAATAATTGGAGTAGACACATAGTTGACAGATGCAAATTGTTTCTGATGAAGCAAAACAACTCAGGGTAATGAAACATTAGTAAAAATCATTGTACTAAACAATGCATTCCAGATGCTTTATCATAATTGGGTCTTTAAATCGAGAGTGGTATGAAGCAAGAATAATTAAAAGTAGTATACATTATTACTGGTGTGTAAAGCAATCACCTGCATTATGAAAACATGTATAAAGTAGAAACAACCTCTTAGGCCTCCATGAACTTGGGATATTTATCCCCAGTGCATGAGGAACTGGTGTTTAGCTGTGGGTGGAGGGCACAAGTATGTCATACAGCACCTCTGCCAGCAGCCTGGCAAACTCTATGAAAGACTGACAGCAGTTGCGTCTAAACACTAGAGTCCCATGCACCAGTCCTAAAGGCACAGTGTGAATTGGACCTAAAATTGTTTTCTCAAATACTTGCATGTTGGTGGAGGGGGGGGGGGGGGGTTCTTGCTGTCCCTTTATTTTAAAGTACACCTAGCATCACACATAAAGCACACCTAGTATCAGACATATTTTTCACTTTAACCACTTCCCCACTGGGCACTTAAAGAAGGTAAACCTCCAACACCCCCCCCCCCCCCCCCGAATAAAAAACAACCCTGCAAGACAAAGGCATAATGAGCTAGTATGCATTGCATACTAGCTCATTATGAAATTCTTATCTTAGAACAAAGCCCTGGATCGGCGCAGGCACACTGCTAACACGGCTGACATGTTTCCAGGAGTCACTTCCAGGTTCACGGGCTTCGGCTCTGTGATTGGCCGGAGCCACGATTACATCACTCCCGCACATGCACGCAGGTCACGGCACGGGCCCTAAAGAAACGACACCAGCATGCCCAGATGACAGCGGCAGCATATATAGTAAATATCTCCTAAACAGTGCAAATGTAGGAGATATTTACAGTACCTAGAGGTAAGCCTTATTATAGGCTTACCTCGAGGTACAATTAAAGAGGAAGACTTTACTTTCTCTTTAAACCCCCTTTCTAACCAGGCCAATTTTCAGCTTTCAGTGCTATCACACTTTTAACCACTTCAATACCAGGCACTTAGACACCTTCCCGCCCAGACCAATTTTCAGCTTTCAGCGCTGTCACAATTTGAATGACAATTGCGCGGTCATGCTACACTGTACCCAAACACATTTTTTATCATTTTGTTCCCACAAATAGAGCTTTCTTTTGGTAGTATTTGATCACCTTTGCGGTTTTTATTTTTTGCGCAACAAATAAAAAAAGACCGAAAATTTTGAAAAAAAAACAAGTTTTTCTTTGTTTCTGTTAAAACTTTTTGTAAATAAGTACGTTTTCTTCTTCAATGACGGGCACTGATATGGCTGCACTGACGGGCACTGATACGGCGGCACTGATGGGCACCGATGAGGTGGCACCGATGAGGTGGCACTGATGAGGTGGCACTGACGGGCACTGATGATGGGCACTGATAGGCGGCACTGATGGGCACTGATAGGTGGCACTGATGGGCACTGATAGGTGGCACTGGTATGCGGCACTGATGGGCACTCATAGTTGGCACGGATGGGCACTTATAGGCGGCACTGATGGGCACTCATAGGTGGCATTGATGGGCACTCGTAGGTGGCATTGATGGTTACTTATGGGTGGCACTGATAGTTGGCACAGATGGGCACGGATGGGCACTGATAGATGGGCACTGATGGGCACGGATGGGCACTGACAGGTGGCATGAATGGACACTGATGGGTGGCACTGATGGTATTGTTTGCAGTGATGCCCCTAAGGGTGGCATTGCTGGGCATCACTGCAACATAATTGTGCCAATCAGTGCCCATTTGTGGGCACTGATTGGCACAGATTTGGCACACTGGGCACATGTGGATGGCCATGGGGTACATACCTGGCCATCCACATGTTGCCCCTTCCGTGGTGGTCCTAGTGGCGATCCCTGGTGGTCCAGTGTGGTGATCTGAGGGGGGGCTGCGCTGATAAACAATCAGCACAGACCCCCCCTGCCAGGAGAGCCGCCGATCGGCTCTCCTCTACTTGCGTCTGTCAGACGCGAGTGTGGAAGAGCCGATCAACGGCTCTTCCTATTGACAGCGTGATCAGCCGTGATTGGACACGACTGATCACGTGGTAAAGAGCCTCCGCCGGAGGCTTTTTACCAAGATCAGTGTAGCGGTGTGTCAGATTGACACACCGCTCCACCGATCGCCGCGATGCGCGCCCCCGGGGGCGCGCTGCGGCATGTTATCCTGCTGGACGTCATATAACGTCCAGTCAGGATAACAGAACCACTTCCCGGATGTCAATCCGCTATAGGGCGGGCGGGAAGTGGTTAATGACAATTAGTCAGTCATGCAACACGGTACCCATATGAATTTTTTGTCCTTTTTTTCATACAAATGTCTTTTGCTGGTATTTAATCACCACTGGGTTTTTTATTTTTGTGCGCTATAAATAAAAAAAGACTAAAAATTTGGTAAAATAATACATTTTCTTTGTTTCTGTTATAAAATTTTACAAATTAGTAATTTTTCTTCATAAATTTTAGCCAAAATGTATACTGCTACATATCTTTGGTAAAAATAAGCCAAATCAGTGTATAGTATTTGGTCTGTGTGACAGTTATAGAGTCTACAAGCTATAGTGCCAATCATTGAAAAGTGATCACACCTGATGTACTGAAGGCCTATCTCATTTCTTGAGACACCAAACCAGGAAAGTACAAATACCCCCCAAATGACCCCTTTTTGGAAAGTAGATATTCCAAGGTATTTTAGTAAGAGGAACAGTGAGTTTTTTCACATTTTATTTTTTTCCCACAATTCTTTGCAAAATGAAGATTTTTTTGTTTCACAAAAATGTCATATTAATAGGTTATTTCTCTCACATGGCATATGCATACTTACAATTACACCCCAAAATAAATTTTGCTACTCCTCCTGAGCATGGCAATACCACATGTGTGAGACTTTTACACAGCCTGACCACATACAGAGGTCAAACATGCAGGGAGCACCGTCAGGCATTCTAGGGACACAAATTACACATATAATTTCTTGACAACCTATCACACTTTTGAAGGCCCTGGAGCACCAGGACAATTGAAACGCCTACAAAATGACCCCATTTTGGAAAGAAAACACCCCAACTATTCTATGAGATACAATGAGTCTTTTAAACATGTAATTTTTTCCACAAGTTTTTGGACAATGTGGAAAGAAAATGAAAAAGCATATTTTACACATTTTTACGACACTGACGGGCGCTGATGAGGATCCACTGATAGGGTGGCACTGATGAGCACTTACTGATGGGCACGGTATTGGCACTAATGGGCACTTTATTGGCATTGATGGGGCGCTGTAGAGCACAGATATGGCACTGATGAGCAAAGATGTGGCACTGATGTGGCACTGTAGAGCACAGATGTGCACTGTAGGTCACTGATGTGGCACTGTAGAGCACAGATGTGCACTGGTGGGGCACATAAGAGGCACAGATGTGCACTGGTGGGGCATTGTAGAGAACTGCTGGGCACAGATGTGGCACTGCTGGGGCACAGATGTGCACTTATGAGGCACTGCTGGGCACTTGGAATGTATAACAAAAAAAATCAAGCAGCCTCACGCAGCAGCTTCTCCCTCCTCTCCTCACACGATCGGTGTGAGGAGAGAGAGAGCCAGACATTACGCCAGTTTGTTGACAGTAATCGCTCCATCATTGGATGCAGCGATCAGGTGCTAAAGAGCCGCTGTGATTGGCCCTATACCCTGATCTGTGACATGCCGGGTCCTCAGAAACCGGTGAGCACGGACACTCCCCTGTGCGTGCCCCAGGGGGCGTGCAGGGAGCGCGATTCTGGGAGGATGTCATTGTATGCCCTCCCAAAATTATCTGACCAAGCTGTAGCCATCATTCGGCTATGGCCCAGTCGGCAAGTGAGTGCATGCATGCTAATTATCTCTCAAAATTATTTACTTCCCAGGACAATGCTTTCATGTTTGTTCTGCACACATATAGTCGGCACCACTTTTATTTCAGTGTCATACAGAGTCAGTATTTGAGTACATGCCCATATGTTTGTGGTCAACTGACCATCACACCAACATCCGAGATTGTTAGATCAGGTGGTTCCAAAGCCATGGGCATTGATATGGAATTTCCTCCACCTTTTGCACCTATAACAGCTTCCACTAGTCTGGGAAGGATTTCCACAAGATTTTGTCTGTCTATGAGAATCCATGCCCGTTCAGCCAAAAATAGCATTTGTGAGGTTACGTGATAACGTTAGAGAAAATGTGGTTTGCAATCAGCTTTTTAATTTGTTGTGTGGGTGTTAAGGAGGTCAGGGCTTTGTGCAGGCCAAACTACTTAAAACACGTCTTTATTGACCTAGCTTTGTGCACAAGGGCACATTCATGCTGGAACAGAAAAAAAGGCTTTACCTAAACTGTTGTCACAAAATTGGAAGTTGTAAATGTCTAAATAATAATAATAATGTCTAAGAATTTTGAACACCTGAACACAATAAGCTGGAGGGGAGTCCACGTTCTTATGATCATACTATACACTTCCTGAACGAAGATGCTGACTAAATCTGTGACTTGCAAAACATGTACCAATTGACAGTTGACAGAAACTAAGAAAATGCTTACTTATGCTTGCAGCAGACTGATGACATCATTCTACCAGAATGCTTCTTTCAGGTAGACTGCAAGAGAATATATGTGGGCAGTAACATCTGTCTGGGGCTCAAGGAAGGTTTTGCCATAGTAAAATGTACAGTTTTTTTAAAGTCTTACTTATTACTATATATTGTGATATCTTTAAACTAGAAAGATAGTATAGCCAGGTCTAGAGAATTCAAAAGACATTGTTCAATGGAACATCTTTTTTTAAAGTAAATGTAAACCTTACATCTATTTGCAGTATGTTTGGCATCATGCTTCACTGTATACAGTTTTCTTAAGCAAATAGTTTTTTTTAATGGTAGTGTATATATTTCTCAGGTCCTCAGCCAAACACCAGCTGGGGTCTAAACAGCAACTTCAGTACACAGGCTACATACCAGCCCCAGAAGATGAACACTCTGAACAGGCCTCCCAAACATTTATCACCTCCCAGGCACCTTCTGGGCACCTCTCCCCAAAGATTGGCTGAGATTGGAAATGCACTGCTCAAAACAATTAAAGGAACACTTTAAAAACACATCAGATCTCAATGAGGAAAAATATCATACTGGATATCTATACTGATATGGACTGGGTAATGTGTTGGGAACAAAAGGATGCCACATCGTATGAAGGAAATGAAAATTGTCAACCTACAGAGGGCTGAATTCAAAGACACCCCAAAAATCAAAGTGAAAAAATTATGCAACAGGCTAGTCCATTTTGCTAAAATTTCATTGCAGCAACTCAAAATGATACTCAGTAGTTTGTATGGCCTCCACAAGCTTGTATGCATGCCTGACAACATCGGGGCATGCTATTATTGAGACGACGGACGGTGTCCTGGGGTATTTCCTCCCAGATCTGGGCCAGCGCATCACTAAGCTCCTGAATAGACTGGGGTGCAACCTGGCTGCGTCAAATGGACCTAAACATAATGTCCAGAGGTGTTCTTTTGGATTTAGGTCAGGAAAGCATGTGGGCCATTCAATGGTTTCAATTCCTTCATCCTCCAGGAACTGGCTGTATACTCTTGCCACATGAGGCAGGGCATTGTCGTGTACCAGTAGGAACCCAGGACCCACTGCACCAGCGTAGGGTCTGACAATGGGTCCAAGGATTTCATCCTGATACCTAATGGCAGTCAGGGTGCCATTGTCTAGCCTGTAGCGTTCTGTGTGTCCCTCCACGGACATGCCTTCCTAGACCATCATTGACCCACCACCAAACCAGTAATGCTGAACGATGTTACAGGCAGCATAACACTCTCCATGGCTTCTCCAGACCCTTTCATGTCTGTCACATGTGCTCAGGGGAACCTGCTCTCATCCATCAAAAGCCCAGGGCGCCAGTGGAGGACCTGCCAATTCTGATGTTCAATGGCAAATGCCAATCGTCCTCTAGTGGGCCCTGTGCTCACTGCCTGGCACCGTAGAGCTCATCAGGCCCTCAGGCCACCTTCATGAAGTCTGTTTCTGATTGTTTGGTCAGAGACATTCACATCAGTGGCCTGCTGGAGGTCATTTTGTAGGGCTCTGGCAGTGCTCATCCTGTTCCTCCTTGCACCAAGGAGCAGATACAGGCCCTGCTGATGGGTTAAGAACCTTCTACGGCCCTATCCTGCTCTCCTAGAGTAACCTTCTGTCTCCTGGAATCTCCTCCATGCTTTTGAGACGGTGTTGGGAGACACAGCAAACCTTCTAGCAATGGCACGTATTGATGTGCCATCCTGGAGGAGTTGGACTGCCTGTGCAACCTCTATAGGGTCCAGGTATCGCCTTATGCTACCAGTAGTGACACTGATCCTAGCCAAATGCAAAACTAGTAAAAAACAGTCAGAAAAAATGAGTAGGAAAAAAATGTCAGCGGCCTCCACCTGTAAAACCATTCCTGTTTTAGAGGTTGTCTCATTGTTGCCCATCTAGTGCACCTGTTAATTTCATTAACACCAAAGCAGCTGAAACGGATTAACAACCCCCTCTGCTACTTAACTGACCAGATCAATATCCCTGGTGTTTAAATGACTTGATGCTATACTCTGATTAAAAAACATTCCTTTAATTTTTTTGAGCAGTGCATATTTATAAGTCAGTGGTCGATCCTCCTATTCTATTTTATGGAAGCTTTCTCCAGAAACAGACTGGAGCAATCAACCACTGACCCTATAGAAACCCTGACCAGACTAAAAAAACAGATAATTTCTCTTCCACTTAGTACAGTGATGCCTAACTTTTAAATTTAAAAGTTAAATTTAGCCTAACTTTTGACAGGGGCTACATCTTAAAAATTGTGCAAAGCTTCTTATTCTGGGTTTTGGGTTTACATACATTTTCATAAAGAATATTTTCATAAAGAACTAGAGCGTAAGTGTACTGTAGCCACTGAAAGCAATTGTCGCACTTGAGACTTTGTGCAAAATGTATTACATTTTGTTTGTGATAAATAGGAGACTGCAAGAGAGTGCTGAGTTATTTAAATAATATATATGTCAGAGTGGTATAGATCTACAATACCTTTAGTCATGTCGCCAGAGGAATAGTGAAAGGTCAAAAACAACAGATACTTCAGAGATTTGTTTTGAGCAAAATAGGTATACTATTCTATTCACAAATTAAAGGAACAGTTTATTTAAATAAGACCTGTGCAAAAAACAACAAATTGAGTTGATAAACTGAACCCCAGCTTAGGTCCTAAACACAACCAGCCAAGGCAGGTCTATTGGTCTTCAATCATCAAAGTTGATTCTCCCTACTGATTAGAAATCTCTAGCTATGACTGGGCAGGGGGCATATTGGACCTCTGCAGAGAGACCACTCTTTCCACACAGGGAGCAAGGGTCCTTCTATACAGCATGCTGGCAGGGGACAGGCTTTTCCACATAGGCTGTGGTTACTTTCTAAAGAAAATGAACTGGTAGACTTTGCACACCTCTTGTCTTGATGCACCTGGAATGCATTTAGCTAATTTACGGCATATGTCAGTGAGCACTGTTTTCACGCATTTGAAACTCACCTCAATCACAGGTCAGCAAAACCCCAATGACTTTAATTGAGCAGCACACATAGCAATTCAGAGTCTGCTTTACTTAAAGTTGTGTTTTTTTTTTGGACGTAACATATGCTATTAAAGGCTAAGTTCACCTTTAAGTAAAGTATAGTAAATCCACATATTTTTACAGGTAAAAAAAATTGCATTTATTATTTTTTTTTACACAGGAGCCCACAAAGGACCTGCATAACGGGTACAAGGTCAGGCTCCTGCACACTCTCCCTGCACTCATTTCCATTGAAAACCCCAAGCTTATCTTTGAACCTAAACTTGTAGTCTATTTATTCACAAATTTCTGTGTTACACCACAGCAACATGTTACACCACAAATACAAGTATAACATGTTGCTAAAGGTGAACCTATCCTTTAACCACTTGCCAACCGGCTCACGCCGATATACGTCGTAGCAGGCACGCGTGCCCGCTGCACAGCGGGGGGGACCCGCCGGCCACCCGCGATAGTGGGCACGAGAGCCAGAACGTTGATTTGTGTGTGTAAACAGGGGAGAGAGACAGATCGTCTGTTCCTACTAAGTAGGAACAATGATCTGGCTCCTCCTCTAGTCAGTCCTATCCCCTTACACTTAGAAACACACTGAGGGAACATATTTAACCCCTTGATCGCACCCTAGTGTTAACCCTTTCCCTGCCAGTGACATTTGCACAGTAATCTGTGCATTTTTATATCACTGATCACTGTATAAATGTCAAATGTGCGATTTGTCTGCCACAATGTATCGCTGATCACCACCATTACTAGTAAAAAAATAAAAAAATAAAAAAATGCCATATAGCTATTCCCCATTTTGTAGACGCTATAACTTTTGCGCAACGCAATCAATATACGTTTATTGTGATTTTTTTTTTTTACCACAAATATGTAGAAGAATACATATTGGCCTAAACTGATGAAGAAATTTGTTTAAAAAAAAAATGTGATATTTATTATAGCAAAAAGTAAAAAATGTTTTTTTTTTTTTTTCAAAATTGTCGGTCTTTCTTTGTTTATAGCGCAAAAAATAAAAAATGCAGATGTGATTAAATACCACCAAAAGAAAGCTCTATTTGTGGGAAAAAAAAGGACGTTAATTTTATTTGGGTACAATGTCACACGACCGCGCAATTGTCAGTTAAAGCGACGCAGTGCCGTATCGCAAAAAATGGTCCGGTCAGGAAGGGTAAATCCTTCCAGGGCTGAAGTGGTTAAAGCTGAACTACACTGCACCCGAGTATATACAAAAGCAAACTCACCTATCTATCAATGTCCTCATGCTTTATTTTGCTGAGAAATCATTTTAAAAACACCCATAGCATAAAAGTAAGGGCAGATGATTCATGTAGCATTTTCTTCCTGGAAACCATCTGCCCTTAGCTCAGGCATGCGATCAGAATTGACAGTTCACACTGCGATATGCAAACTGAAATGGGAGTATCATTAACTTTCTATTGACACTCCCAGCAGTTCGCATAGGGCAGTGTGAACTGCCTGCGAGTTGTATGCGATGCCGGAACCCGCACTGGATTCGCAGGGTTCCCGCATCGCTGCGGTGTGAACCGAGCCTTAAAGTTTTTTGGTCAACAACATAATGCATTTTAGCATTGTTGTTGACCATGTTTTGCTGTGAGATAACCTTTTGTTCCAGGTATAATTTTAATATGCTGAAAGCAAATCTCCAATCCAGGTTTCCAGAAAAGAGATATATTTGTGATTAAATCCTGCTCTGGCATTCAAATCTTATTCTAAGCGATTATCATTAATTTTGTGTTTTAATATTTTGGTGCTGTGCTTATAGCCTTACTATTGCAGTGACTGTTCAATCGATTTATAACTTACAATTAAATGAATGAAGTGTTTGGTATCACATTTCTTTGTAGGTTTGCGTTGCCTTTATGTTTTCCTACTGTTCTTCCATGGATAACAAATCACACCTATGACTATAACTAACTTGTAAAAGCAAGATCAGTCTTCCAGGTAACTGTTCTGTCTAAGTGCCAGTGCTTTGCAGCCCAAGTTCTTTCCTGTGGCTCTTGTTTTATTACTTTACAGTTAATATTTCAGACATTTTAGTGGTAAATCTCTGCGTGTGACTTTGATGAGTCACACAGTATCTGCAACGAATAGAAGTATAAGTAGACGATTAACCTGAAAATGTGTATATTGCAGGTTTATTTATTGATGATAAGCATTGGGAATTTGTAGGAGACAATTATTTGATTAGCACTGTCCAATAGTATACATTTGCCAGTTGGTCAGCTCTGTTTTATATTACATTGCTTCCCATCTGCCAAACTCGCCTTTGATTGCACAAGATAGGTTCCAGCCAAATTCAACATGTCAATAATAATTTAATCTGTAAAACCCAATGTAACATATAGTATTACTGCCTGTGAATTTATATTATATTTCTCTAAAACTATGTCCGAAAGTACAGCACGAAGGCCATACTGCCCATATCTGATGAACAGGTGACTATTTATACATAATGATCTCTAAGTTACTATTACAAAAAGAAAAGTTGGCCATATGGGCGTAGAGCAAGTTATTCGAATAAGCTTTCGTCATAAATGAATATGCTTAACTTTTTTCATCCATATTAGATACAGGACAAAAGCAGCAGTTGTATGATGACTGCATAGACAGAGAGATACAACCCTTGGACCACCACTTCTATCACTGTGTTATATATGAGCTGAAAGACATCTATTGATCTAAAAAGCCAGGGACAGTTTACATTGACCATGCAAAGGCCATTGATGATTAAATGCTCACTGCTTGGGACTATATAGATATATATATATATATATATATATATATATATATATATATATATATATATATACACACATTAGCCACACATCTTCTCTGTTTGTAGAAACTTTTTTTGCAAAGATTGTTTGGAATAAATAGGAGACACCCCAGGATTATTGCACTGAAGTCTCCATACTTATACTGTATGTTGTAGTCAAACACAATTCACATATTCTTCAAGTACTTAAATAATGGAAGACGCCCATGCTAATAAAGTTTATTAATCTTATATAGCGCTGTTCACCCATTAGGTGATCGAGCTAAGCAAAGTTTGTGTGATGCTGTAAACTCCCAGTGGCATGGGAAAATACTGGGGTGCCATGTAAAAAATCCACTATTTAGAAATCTTTCATCCTCTTTGTCCTGATAAGGACTATCTGCACCCTTACTTGGTCTCATTTTTAGCAGATTGGGATTGAAACTCTTAATCTGCCTACAAAGAGAAAATGAATGGATACCTTATGCCGCGTACACACGAGCGGACTTTCCGGCATACTTGGTCCGTCGGACAATTCGATCGTGTGTGGGCTCCAGCAGACTTTTTTTTCTCAAAAGTTTGACGGACTTAGATTTGAAACATGTTTCAAATCTATCCGACAGACTTGAGTCCGGTCGAAAAGTCCGCTCGTCTGTATACTAGTCCAACGGACAAAAACCGACCCTAGGGCAGCTATTGGCTACTGGCTATGAACTTCCTTATTTTAGTCCGGTCGTACGTCATCACGTACGAATCCGTTGGACTTTGGTTGATCGTGTGTAGGCAAGTCCGTTCATTCGGAAAGTCCGTCGTAAAGTCCGTCGAAAAGTCCGCCGGGCAAAGTATGCCGTAAAGTCCGGTCGTGTGTACGCGGCATAAGACGTTTTGACCAAGACTGAGGCACAATGCAACTTAGGCTGCCAAACAAAACTGATTTGATTTTTCCCAGAGGCTGTTTTGTTCAATCTCAACATCAGGAGGCTATTTCTGGGAAGAGGTCATGCAGAGAAAAACTATGCTAAAAAAATGTGGAAATGAGCATGCTACCATAGCCGACCTTTCCTTCTGCTAGCTTCCTGGCTGCTTTGTTGATCCAGTGGCTTGAATACTTTCAGCCACTGACTTGGAAGAAGTACATATGCAGGTAAGGAGTTTAAACTTCACCTTGCCATACAGTGTGCATATTCTTGGAAAAACTCAAGATATTGAAGCCACTGGACAAGCATGACTACTAAAAAACTAGCAATTTTAGAAGCAATCTATATTTTCTTCTAGCACAGGTTTTCTTTGCTGAGAAAAATATGCCATCTTCCACTGCTGACCACTTCCAAAAATGCTTATTGTCTGAACACAATACTGGTGGTTTCAATGCTTTCTCTGTCACTGACCTGAAACAAGTTTGAACATTAGAGTCTTGACTTCACTGGTCACATGCTTTTTTTTAAATTGACTGGTATTTTTAAAGACAATGTCAACGATGACAGCTTATGTGTTTCTCTTAGTACAGGTTTTACAATATGCCCAGGAACAAAATTAGCAAGTTTGACTGATATTGCTCTATTAAAACACTAATAAGGAATAACAATGTGAAGTATTGCCTCATGTGTATGGTAAGTGCAGCTAACTTCTTGTTTATACAGTGCTTTCTGTCCAATAAGATCCATTAAGCAATAGTAGTCAAATACTATACACATAGATGTATTTTCAAGTGCTAAATATTGTCTGGAACAGCATGTGAAAATAAAACTAAATAATCAAATTCCAGGTATTAAAGTAGATATAAACTCAAATTAAATGACATTTAGCCTGCTAATGCACTATGTATCATAAACAATTGCCATGTTTTTTTTCTTTAATAAAAACAGATTTTGTACCTACTGTAAAATGTATTTCCTAAAATCCATTGAGGAACACGAGAATTCATATACAGTCAGGTTACTCTGTGGCCTACAGGAAGTTTGGAGACTGGTAAACAGAAAAAAAATTGTTGCCAGAACCCCTGTGACCCTCCTCTACCCTAAATTTCTCAGTTACAGTTCAATTCCAAGCAGTAAAAAGATTTGACAGTAAGTACAAAATGTTAACTGCTTTCTTATCCATTGAAGGACACATAAATACAGATATAGGACAGACAAAAGCAGTCCAACTGAGTTGTGTGCAACAATCACTGACAGGCCCACAAGAAGAGACTGGATACTGTTAACAACTTAGAACAACCTGAAGGATCAACACCCAAATCTAAACCAGATGAGGTGAAGCTCCCTGAATGTCAAGAGAAGCTGCAAATGATAAGGATGGGGGTGGGGGTATAGAGGACCAATCTGATGCTCAAGACCAGGAAGAAAAGATCACTGCAAGAGGGGAATGATTCCACCTGAATTAACACTGCAAAAACCAAAAACCCACCAAAACAGGTGGAACAATATAAATAACCGATTAAAGAAATACAAACCCATAATATGATGTAGTCAACAGAGATAAAATCCTGGGTCAAGCCCCCAGGAGAAAAAGTCCCTCTGGACAAAACCAGGTCTGCAAGGCCTGTCAGTCTACACAGTAAGGCCTTATCTTTATACTATTAGTCCTTAGGATTAAAGGAAGGAAAACTCAATGACAGGAAAGGGGTTACCCAGAAACCAAAATATATTTTGCTAAATGATATATCCATAGAATGTGAGAACCATCGCAACACAATTTCCTTCTGAGGAAAGGAGCAACAGTCTGGATAGGGAACAACTACTGAACATTATTCCCCACATGGACATGGAGAAGTAGTCCCAGGATGTGAAGAACCCAGGGCAACAGGAGAAGTTGTGACATTTTGTGAAGAAACTAAAGGGAAATATCAAGGAGCAACTGAAGAAGGTATCCTATGAGAGACACCAGTTTAGATGCTTGTAATTAGCCATCACAACTGAAGCACAAGGCTCCTGAGAAGTGTTGCATCTGTTCCAAGCCCACTACTAAAGTGGTGGAAGGATCTCTGTTGAGGTAATCTGACAGATTAAAATTACTGCCAAGACAAAGTAAAAACAGGCAATTTAAACTGGGATTTAGGGGGGATTCTAGCTGTCTGTCAACGGAATCCCAAAAGGTGAGTACTCCTTCAACCAATCTGGTGGTCCTCCTGTTAAGGTGGATCATTGGTGTCTCAATAATTAAAATAGACCTCTGATTTGCAACTCGCCTCTCAAAAGTGAAAAGTTCAGCCACACTCTCAGGTGGGCCTAGAACCCATGCATTCCATATAGAGGAATGCATCAAACAGCAGGTGTAAAGGAAAGATATTTGCAACTGCCCTAAAAGACCCAAGGTTTGGAACAGCAGGCTCATCCTCCTGTTGCAGGGTAGATAGTACTGCAATAAGGTCTGACACAACCCGCCATGAATGCTAGGTATGGACAGAAGTAAAATGACGCCCGCCCAGTATGGGAGAGTGTTCCTGCTGGCGTCATTTTACTATGGCCCAGTATGGAAGTGGTTTAAAGAGAGGAACACTTGTAATGGCTTATGTAATAGGTCAGTTCAAATTTTGCACATATTTCTAAAAGTTAAAGTGGTTGTAAAGGTAAAGAACAATTACAACCAACTCCTCTATTCTATTAATCTCTCCTACACTGTGTAAATGTTTTTTTTTTTTTTTTTAATGAGGCCTATAAATACCTTATCTTTGATCTCTTCTGGCCGGTCACTTGACCTATGGCCACTCTATTCCTCCGATCTACGGGCTACAGCGGGAGGGGCCAGGATCCCCTCTGATGTCAGCCTGGG